>NW_022631015.1:11253090-11913662 GCF_010015895.1 Lontra canadensis
GAAATATTGAAAGGGGTCCTCTAAGCAAAGAGAGACCCTAAAAGTAGTAGATCAGAAAGGAACAGAGACAATATACAGTAACAGTCACCTTACAGGCAATACAATTGCACTAATTCATATCTCTCAATAGTTACCCTGAATGTTAATGGGCTAAATGCCCCAGTCAAAAGACACGGGGTATCAGAATGGATAAAAAAACAAAACCCATCTATATGTTGCCTACAAGAAACTCATTTTAAACCCGAAGACACCTCCAGATTTAAAGTGAGGGGGTGGAAAAGAATTTACCATGCTAATGGACATCAGAAGAAAGCAGGAGTGGCAATCCTTATATCAGATCAATTAGATTTTAAGCCAAAGACTATAATAAGAGATGAGGAAGGACACTATATCATAATCAAAGGAACTGTCCAACAAGAAGATCTAACAATTTTAAATATCTATGCCCCTAACGTGGGAGCAGCCAACTATATAAACCAATTAATCACAAAATCAAAGAAACACATCAACAATAATACAATAATAGTAGGGGACTTTAACACTCCCCTCACAGAAATAGACAGATCATCCAAGCAAAAGATCAACAAGGAAATAAAGGCCTTAAATGACACACTGGACCAGATGGACATCACAGGTATATTCAGAACATTTCATCCCAAAGCAACAGAATACACATTCTTCTCTACTGCACATGGAACATTCTCCAGAATAGATCACATCCTCGGTCCTAAATCAGGTCTCAACCAGTATCAAAAGATTGGGATCATTCCCCGCATATTTTCAGACCACAATGCTCTGAAGCTAGAACTCAATCACAAGAGGAAATTTGGAAAGAACCCAAATACATGGAGACTAAACAGCATCCTTTTAAAGAATGAATGGGTCAACCAGGAAATTAAAGAAGAATTGAAAAAATTCATGGAAACAAAGGATAATGAAAACACAACGATTCAAAATCTGTGGGACACAACAAAGGCAGTCCTGAGAGGAAAATATATAGCGGTACAAGCCTTTCTCAAGAAACAAGAAAGGTCTCAGGTACACAACCTAACCCTACACCTAAAGGAGCTGGAGAAAGAACAAGAAAGAAACCCTAAACCCAGCAAGAGAAGAGAAATCATAAAGATCAGAGCAGAAATCAATGAAATAGAAACCAAAAAAACAATAGAACAAATCAACGAAACTAGGAGCTGGTTCTTTGAAAGAATTAATAAGATTGATAAACCCCTGGCCAGACTTATCCAAAAGAAAAGAGAAGGGACCCAAATAAATAAAATCATGAATGAAAGAGGAGAGATCACAATGAACACCGAAGAAATACAGACAATTATAAGAACATACTATGAGCATCTCTACGCCAACAAATTTGACAATCTGGAAGAAATGGATGCATTCCTAGAGACATATAAACTACCACAACTGAACCAGGAAGAAATAGAAAGCCTGAACAGACCCATATCCAGTAAGGAGATTGAAACAGTCATCAAAAATCTCCAAACAAACAAAAGCCCAGGGCCAGACGGCTTCCTGGGGGAATTCTACCAAACATTTAAAGAAGAACTAATTCCTATTCTCCTGAAACTGTTCCAAAAAATAGAAATGGAAGGAAAACTTCCAAACTCATTTTATGAGGCAAGCATCACCTTGATCCCCAAACCAGACAAGGATCCCATCAAAAAAGAGAACTACAGACCAATATCCTTGATGAACACAGATGCAAAAATTCTCACCAAAATACTAGCCAATAGGATTCAACAGTACATTAAAAGGATTATTCACCACGACCAAGTGGGATTTATTCCAGGGCTGCAAGGTTGGTTCAACATCCACAAATCAATCAATGTGATACAACACATTAATAAAAGAAAGAACAAGAACCATATGATACTCTCCATAGATGCTGAAAACGCATTTGACAAAGTACAGCATCCCTTCCTGATCAAAACTCTTCAAAGAGTAGGGATAGAGGGTACGTACCCAATATTATCAAAGCCATCTATGAAAAACCCACCGCAAATATCATTCTCAGCGGAGAAAAACTGAAAGCTTTTCCGCTAAGGTCAGGAACACGGCAGGGATGTCCGTTATCACCACTGCTATTCAACATAGTACTAGAAGTCCTAGCCTCAGCAATCAGACAACAAAAGGAAATTAAAGGCATCCAAATCGGCAAAGAAGAAGTCAAACTATCACTCTTTGCAGATGATATGATACTATATGTGGAAAACCCAAAAGACTCCACTCCAAAACTGCTAGAACTTGTACAGGAATTCAGTAAAGTGTCAGGATATAAAATCAATGCACAGAAATCAGTTGCATTTCCCTACACCAACAACAAGACAGAAGAAAGAGAAATTAAGGAGTCAATCCCATTTACAATTGCACCCAAAACTATAAGATACCTAGGAATAAACCTAACCAAGGAGACTAAAAATCTATACACAGAAAACTATAAAGTACTCATGAAATAAACTGAGGAAGACACAAAGAAATGGAAAAATGTTCCATGCTCTTGGATTGGAAGAATAAATATTGTGAAAATGTCTATGCTACCTAAAGCAATCTACACATTTAATGCAATTCCTATCAAAGTACCATCCATTTTTTTCAAAGAAATGGAACAAATAATCCTAAAATTTATATGGAACCAGAAAAGACCTCGAATAGCCAAAGGAATATTGAAAAAGAAAGCCAAAGTTGGTGGCATCACAATTCTGGACTTCAAGCTCTATTACAAAGCTGTCATCATCAAGACAGCATGGTACTGGCACAAAAACAGACACATAGACCAATGGAACAGAATAGAGAGCCCAGAAATAGACCCTCAACTCTATGGTCAACTAATCTTCGACAAAGCAGGAAAGAATGTCCAATGGAAAAAAGACAGCCTCTTCAATAAATGGTGTTGGGAAAATTGGACAGCCACATGCAGAAAAATGAAATTGGATCATTTCCTTACACCACATACGAAAATAGACTCAAAATGGATGAAGGACCTCAATGTGAGAAAGGAATCCATCAAAATCCTTGAGGAGAACACAGGCAGCAACCTCTTCGACCTCAGCCACAGCAACATCTTCCTAGGAACATCGCCAAAGGCAAGGGAAACAAGGGCAAAAATGAACTATTGGGATTTTATCAAGATCAAAAGCTTTTGCACAGCAAAGGAAACAGTTCACAAAACCAAAAGACAACTGACAGAATGGGAGAAGATATTTGCATATGACATATCAGATAAAGGGCTAGTGTCCAAAATCTATAAAGAACTTAGCAAACTCAACACCCAAAGAACAAATAATCCAATCAAGAAATGGGCAGAAGATATAAAGAAGACATCCAGATGGCCAACAGACACATGAAAAAGTGCTCCACATCACTCGGCATCAGGGAAATACAAATCAAAACCACAATGAGATATCACCTCACACCAGTCAGAATGGTTAAAATTAACAAGTCAGGAAATGACAGATGCTGGCAAGGATGCGGAGAAAGGGGAACCCTCCTACACTGTTGGTGGGAATGCAAGCTGGTGCAACCACTCTGGAAAACAGCATGGAGGCTCCTCAAAATGTTGAAAATAGAACTACCCTATGACCCAGCAATTGCACTGCTGGGTAATTACCCTAAAGATACAAACATAGTGATCCGAAGGGGCACGTGCACCTGAATGTTTATAGCAGCAATGTCTACAATAGCCAAACTATGGAAAGAACCTAGATGTCCATCAACAGATGAATGGGTAAAGAAGATGTGGTATATATACACAATGGAATACTATGCAGCCATCAAAAGAAATGAAATTTTGGCATTTGCGACGACATGGTTGGAATTAGAGGGTATCATGCTTAGCGAAATAAGTCAATCAGAGAAAGACAACTATCATATGATCTCCCTGATATGAGGGAGAGGAGATGCAACATGGGGGGTTAAGTGGGTAGGAGAGGAGCAAATGAAACAAGATGGGGTTGGGAGGGAAACAAACCATGAGTGACAATCTCACAAAACAAACTGAGGGTAGATGGAGTGAGGGGGGTTGGGGGGGGTGGGGTTATGGACATTGGGGAGGGTATGTGCTATGGTGAGTGCTGTGAAGTGTGTAAACCTGGTGATTCACAGACCTGTACCCCTGCGGATAAAAATATATTATATGTTTATAAAAAATAAAAAAAAATTAAAATAAAATTAAAAAAAATAAAAATAAACAAATATCCTCTGATGGATCTCACTTACCACCCTATGAGTGACATGGGCTGCAGAACGTACTTTGGCTGGTATCTTGTGTCCTGGGGAGGCAGCGGTGGATGGGAGGTAGAGTCTCCCGTGGGAACCTTGACCAAGTCCCTCTTTTTTTTTTCAGATGTGGACTTTCTGGGAATGATAATGGGGGGGGGGAGCTTGTTTTTGTACCTTTGTTTTTACTGCCACAAATGTTCTGTCAAAGATGCTGCATAACACAGTTTCTACTTTTAGTAAGTAATTTATATGTAAAAGATTAGATATAAAATATCTATAATTTAAGCTTCCTGAAGTTCAGAAACTAACCTAAATTGCTAAGGTTGCCCCCAAGGAGAGTGGATCATTTCTCTAATCACTCCATAGAAATTTCTCTTATCTCCCCATAGAGATGAAAACAGCTCTCTATATATCATAATGGCTTTTTAAAAATGAATAATTCTTGATTTTGTCTTTTAGAATTGAACTGAGCATCAAAATCATCTGGGAATCCTCTTTTCAAGTATATGCTCAGTTACGTCAGGAGATCTTAACCTGAGTCCTGTAAAAGCAATCTACAGAGTCATAGATTTCCTGATTCACAAAACGATCTATTCCCAAAGGTGGAAAAACACTGAGCTGCCCATAGTATCTAGATTGTAGATCTCCTCTGCTTAGAAGGATAGTGAGATGAAGAATCAGGAGGGCTTGGGGGACGGGGTGGTAATTTGTGATGACAAAAGGTGGATCTTTGGTACCGACATGTTAACAGATGACCTTCTTTATTCATCAGAATTCACTTCCTCTACTTAGCAGACCAACTATGGTACATCAGGCTTAGGGGTAGGAGAGAAAAATCTGAGATTAGGTCAGAATTTAGGGAGAGACAACATCTTGCATGCCATGAAGATGTAGAGTTGCCCCGTCTCAACATTTCAACTCCCCAGCACACCCTCAGAGAGGGCCCAAAGGCCTTCTGGGTGGTTCATTCATGACACATGTATGATCACAGCAAGGCCAGGACACAGGGGACACAGAAGCCCTCCTCCCGTTCATGTCATTCATTGGTCAATAATTACAAAGTGCAGAGTAACACCTCACATGGCAATAAGGTCTTCTATTAGTATTAACTGTTATTTTATTATTTCACTTTTGTGTGTATATACCAGGCTCAACCAGATTTAAGTGTGCTAGAAATCAAAAGCTTTGTCAAATATTGACCATGGTGATACACACACAGTCAGTACTTATTTATTTTTTCAAATGAATAAATAACAACGCATGAAATAACTAAGACTGACATTGGCACTTGCTCCAATGTAAGGAGCCAGAGTAAGGTCTGTCTCTTAAGAGCAGGTTATTTCGAAACCTCCCCTAATATCAATTAAAGTTTTATCAGTTCTAAAATTCTGTGACCATGCATTGAGAGTTTTATGATAAGATACCTATGCCACCCATGATACTTTATAAAGTGTTTGCACGCACGTTCTCAATAACTGTGTACTATTTTCAAATGTTGAGGGGCTCTGAGGGGGTTCTCTGATCTATTTCAACTCTCCCTGGTAGCAACCTGAACAATTTAGGTTGGTTTCTAGAAAAATAAGTTCCCTAGCTCCCTTCAGGTTAAGATCGGATGTTTTCCTCAGTTACAGAGTCCTCTTCCTGCTATTTAAGTCTGCCTGCTCTCGTTCTATCTTTAGTAGTCATTTAGATAAGAAGTGGGTAGTTAATGTTTTCCTGGCAAGACCTGGAGGAACACTTTGCTGTTCTTTTCCTTCTTTCGTGAAGCCTGGAGAAGGCTTAGCAATGAAAGAGGCAGGTGGATCTACTTTAAACAAGGCAGCCTGGTTCTAATGGGCATTCTTAGGGCACCAGCCAATGGCAGCCTGTCAATCGTGAATGCAAATATCTCACTGATGTTACGACTTGGTTTGAATAAAAAGCAAGGGTAGAAAAATGTCCATTAGAGATGACAGTCAGCTTTGAATGGCCCTACTTCAATAATGAGTCTCCAATGAGCTAGAGGGATCAGGCTGGGAGGATTCCAAAGACTTGATGAATCACAAAGATCTCAGAACCACACTGTGCCAAAGGGAAAAGCGTTATTTCTTAATTTGACAAATGCTGCTCATTAAACCCAGGGCAGTATCACAAATGGTAATGGGAAAAATATTCCAAAGCTAAGACTAGAATAGCAAACTAAGTACTGTTATGGAATGAAAGAATCTTTCAGGAAAGCATGACATTGGCTATGTACAGCAATAATCCTGATATTGTGGAAGAGAAAAAAGGGTGATTCCAGTTAGAGCAGGGCCAGCCGCATATGGAGGCAACTAACTAGTGCAGTGTCCAGCCTGATCACCCACCATCACTCTGGCTGCCACAGTGGTGGTTTCCAGGTACTCACTCCTTTGGATTGTCATGGAAGGACACTGTTAGCATGGAGAAAGAGTTGACAAACGGACCCAGTAATAGCTATTTCCATATTCATTCATACTGGTATGAGAAATTAGCAGAAAGCATTCCTTGAGGCAACAGACCAGGGGGACCAGGGGGATTCAACAGTAAGGACAGAAAATGTCCAGAGAAAGGGACATGATCTGGGAAAGAGGGATGAAATGCAGTCCTGAAGATCTTGGGTTTGGAGCAGAATAAAAGGAAGCATAGAAGTTTGGAGGTGACCACATTAGGGATACCCAATGCTGGTTTTGCTGATGCCAACATTTTTCCATAATGATTCTGTTGGGAGTTTCTCCAATTAAATGAACAGAAAACAGAAGAGTCTGTGTCTGACCGAGGGCAGATTGCTTCCTTCTCTCTTCTCTGTCACCAGTGTCACTCCTCCGTAGACTCTGGCCCTTTCTCCCTAAGGGATTTACTTGATTGACCACAGGACAAGGAGCAGGGTCAACAGAAACCCCCAGACTGTGAAGGCACAAATAATCTTAAGACCCCTGTTGTATAATATCTGCCTTGCTAATTAGTTCACAGATATGATATACATTATCCAATTATCTGCTTACAAAATTACCAACATTCCATATAGCTGTTTAGCAAGGTCACAACTGCTGGGTATTGCCATTACAAGTGTTTGGAAGAAATTCAACTTCATGTCTATGTGGAACATGGAACCCCAAAGAGGTAGGAAGTTTGTAATGGTTGTAGGAAAACTCCTACATGAGCTTACAAAGCCATGAAAAAGCCATAAAGTATGTTCAATATATGTGTTTGGCTCCAAAAAAAAAAAAAAAAAGAAGAAGACACTTCCTACACTCTGCCTTTTCATTTAGTAACATCTAGTAACATCAGTTATTTGTCCCAAATCACTTCATTTTCTTAAGTCAAGTTTTGGCTTATTACCATACAGATGGGGATTCTGGATTTCTTTTTTTTTTAAGTGAGAATTCCCACTTTGCTATGTTAATCAAGCAGAGTGACATCCTTTTTGATTGCCTGGTGAATTATGAAACCAGATCAAACCACAAATTTTGCATTTATTTTAACAAAAAACAACGAAGAGTGAGTTAGTCTTGGATTTAATTCCAGCTGTCCCATTTATGAGCTTGGTAGTCCCAAGAAAATTGCTTAACCTCTCAGAGCCTTTTATTTTTTTTCTAATTTATAAAAAATCAGGATATGGTTATCATCTAAGGAAAGTTGTGTGAATTAAATGTGTTCATGTTTGAAGAACAGGCTTAGCATAGCACAGTATAGAGCGCCATTAAAAAGCAGGAATATTCCCCACATGTGTGTCTCAGATTAATGTCAATGGGGATTTGGGAAGATGAGGTGGTGGTGGGAGGGGTCTCTGAGAGGTGGGACTTATTTAATATAAATTTTTGGTCCTGAACTCTGAGTTAGAGTGGAACTTGTACATCATTGTCAATTAATAATCACTATCTCACTGGTTATATATTTAAAGTGAAAGTACACTTTTCTGGGGGGAGGGCACATGAAGGGGCAGAGTTAATGGAGTTGCTGTTCCAAATTGGCAATTACGCAGCTTTTAAGACAATGGAAAGGTTAGGAGCAGAAGAAAATCTGTGAACATGAAGAGCTTTCATATTCTCCCTTGTGGTGTCCTGTTTTTTTGGCTTTTTGGGTTTTTTAAAATGTCATTTGCTTTGCAGAATCTGAGACCTCCTTCTGAACTCCTGATTAATGTGGATATGCATTTGTAAATATTGAGAAGCTGAGCTAGGACTTTGAATGTTTCCTGCATACATGCAGTGTTAATGACTCAGACCTCCTCTTTCATCCAAGATGGGGCTTACCATGTACCAGCACTTCTTGTCCAGCTCACTGTTCCTGGCATTCAGATACCAGTGACCTGAATCTCAGAACAGGTTCTATTTACTATTTAGCCCCTCAAAAATAAATGCATGAATAAAAAACCAAATGGGGATAACTCCATAAAAACAGGTAAAGAATAAGTGCGTTTGTGACCAATTATCCTAATCAAGTGTTAGCTGGAGAGCTGCTGATGAGCTGGGATATGTCCTGTGGGTGCTGGAGTGGGTTTTTCTTGAAGGTGGCTTGACTTCTTTCCTAGATCAGAATTTCATTACATGCTATTCACTGAAGTCACCTCTCTTTCAGGACTGCAGCTGCCAAGACATTGCCTGTCCTTATGGTTGGGTGTCTTCTTAATGACTTCAGAGGCAACTTGCAAAGAATGTTGCCTGGGCATCTCCTCTCCTCACAGTGACTCCAATTACAGTAGCTGTTTTGTTTATTTTGTATCCTCACTGTGCTCTTTACTTATTTTTTTAAAGGTTTTATTTATCTAGAAAAAGCATGAGCCAGCATGCAAGAGTAGGGGGAGGGACAGAGGGAAAGAAAGAGGGGGAATCTCAAGCAGACTCCTTGCTGAGCATGAAAGCCAACACAGCGCTCCCTCTCACAATCCTTAGATCCTGACCTGAGCAGAAATCAAGAGTCAGATGCTCACGGACTGAGCCACCCAGGCGCCCCCTCACAGTGCTCTTTAAATAAATAAAGAGTGATGGGATGGAAAAGGAGTGTACAGGATGATGGGGACTAAGAAGTTTGGAAACATAAATAAGGCCCTTTGGAGTTCTCAGTATGGAGGCTGATGCCTTTGTGTAGTCACTGAATTTGCCCTTTACTCACCATTGCATGATTCAACCACACTGGAAAGATACCATCTAAGGCCTTCGGGTAAACAAGCTCTCGATCGTAGAGAAAAAGGATCCAAAACGACAAAAAAACAAACTGGAAAACACAATACAAAAATAGCATCATTAAGTTTGTTTTCCATCAGAGCTTTCTAAGTTAACCAAGGAAACATGGTAAAATAAAAATAGACACCAGTTTTAGAGATATCCTATAGATACATTATAGAAATGTAAAATGAAGACAGACTTCCTGACTGTTGAAGACCTTTGTCCACTCTCTGGGGATTCCAGAGAACTGGGGATCAATTAATTGTCTCCATGGCAGTCAGGGAGGATATGGACGAACAGGATTCACAGACCATTAAGTCATTTTATTTTAACCAATGACATCTCTTGTCTAAGCTTTCACTGGGAGTACTAAGATCAGCCACCTGGGTGGTTTGAGTCTTATCCTTTCCTTGCCCCCCACCCTTTGAGTAGGCATGGCAAGGGGATGCAGGGAGAATGGGAGAGGACAGAAGTGACCAGCGCCCAGGATAATTCACAAGCTAGTTAATATTAGAAAGTTGTATCTCCCCCTTTCTCCGAGCTTTGAAATGATCCCCATCCTCTAGTGCCTCTTGGCCAAGTGTCTGTCCTCTGGGTTACAAAGCCAATGTAGAGATGGGGGTGGAAATAACCATTAATTTTCCCATCTTCCTATCTTTTTAAATTCCAAAGCCTCCATTTCTAAGTCTTAAAAAAAAATGAATAAATTCCATTGCTACTAAAAACCTGGCCTTTAGATTTATGGGGGTGGAGGAGGAGGTTTCCTGCAAAGTAAAGCTGGAATGCCAGGACTTGCTCTGTTATCTGAGAACTCGTCAGTGTTTGGGCAGTTTCATTTTGCATTTAAGTCTGAAGTCTCAATAATATAGGAGGCAAGACCAGGACAGGCGGAGGGAGGCAGTTATTCCTAAGCATAAGCCCTGCTGGGCAACCTGCAGGCTTGATCTCAGTTTGCTTCCATTCTAACCAATGAATGAAAACAGAAGCAATGTCATCGAAACGTGGGCAGTGTCAGCAAATACGCTCGCTGTCGTTGGCATATGTCAGGCTTCTTTCCAGTGTCCATTCATTCAACAAAATGAATGAGGCACTCACTGTGCACCCCACACTAGATATTTTGGACAGACTGTCTCACTCTTTCCCCAATTGTCTTTTCCACGAGCCAACACTGAAGTTCTCATACCCCTGCACACACCCCCCTTTTTTTTAATGGTTTCCACTTGCAGAAGTAACATATGCTCATTGTAGCAAGTGAAACAAGATGTATAAAAGGGAAAATGAGTCATCTGTCTCCCCAGCACCCTGCATTCCCAGGACTCTGGTGGAGCCAAGGCTATCTTAGTTGTAGTTTGATTAAGAAAGATCCTTCAAATTTCCCCATTGGACATCCACAAGGATTTTGAACAAATGTTTCCAAAGATAAGAAGGCAGTGATAATTCTGGTCAGTAATGAGCCTTATTTCCTGATGACACCGGGCAACACAGTACAGTCCTCAGACAAGACATTCATGCAAAAGTCCTTGTTCTGGTTCACAATAATGGGCACCTGAACAGCCTTGCTGACCAGGAGGAGTGATGTGTACCATATTACTAATACATCTTTGTGACTTACTGTGGAGATTGGGAAAGCCAGCGTGGTAAAAAGCAGGTCTCTGAAGGCGGTCATGAACTTAATGTCTTTTTCCCCCTTAATTCTTTTTAGTACATCTTCCACACAGACGACCCCGTAGAAAATGGCCTGCAAGAGCTGAATTCATTACAACAAATGAGGGCATTTTCATTTGCTTTAATTAATACATTCTTCACTGATGTAAAGCTCCATCCCTCTGGGAGCAATGTTGGTTTGAGAAGGAGGGGGCAGTTGGCTGTGTTGGTTGAGAGCCAATTCAAGGGCTGGTCTTCCAACTCAGTGGACCCTGACCTTGCTCGCTAAAACTGATTGAATAAAGTCGTTTAGGGGATAATAATGTGTACAGTATTTAGTGTAATGGACTCGAGCTAAAATGGAAACAAAATAAAGAGTCAGCTTAAAAGGAGAATGTAATGAGAGTTACCTCAGCTGCACAGAGGTGGGAAATACCAAATAAATAGCACAAGGACAAAGAGCCAGACACAATGGTGGACATATTCTGGCCTCTTCCCATGAAGAAAAAAAAAAAGATGTTAAATGCCCAGTGCTGTAATCCCATTAAAGAAGCTAGAGTCAGGGTTAAGAGCGCCACAAAGGGGCTCTGTGCTCTCCTGAGGAAGATGCACAAAATGGCGTCTTGCTTATCTGAGGGGGACGTTGACATCTTCCCTGACTGAATGGGGTGCCTGAAGGCCTTACAAAGAAAATCTGGCTAAAGGAGTGAATTAAATCCAGGGAGATAGAGCAGGCCAGGGGCTCTGGTGCATCACTAAGTACCATGAGGACCCTGAGGCGAGGTCAAAGAGACATAGGGCTCTTTTCAGGGAAGTAAGACTAGGTAAGGGCAAACTTTGCCCATTCTTACTGTTTTGAACAAACCTGTGGCTTCTGACTGAAGGTCTTATGGGTCAAAGTACAGAGTTATGGTTGGTTTTGATTGTGCTTGCATTAGATCCCATCTTATTCTTTGAAAGCTCTGGGTTGGTACAAAAGGGGCTATCAGAAAAACTGCCCTCAGAGTACGAGTCAGGCAAGGTCTGGAACCTGGGACATTGCTCTCAGGATGGATCAGATTAGCTGTTGGGGAATGACCTCTGAGGTCTGAACTCTAGAAAAAAGAAGTTCTAGCAGAGCTGGTCTCCTTCCACCCTTTAGCCTAAATGGGTGGGTGAGGGAGGATCCCGAGGTGAATTAGGCCAGCCATATACCCAGCTGGGTCCTCAGACTGGCAGCACCAGTGTCACCCAAAATCTTGTGAGAAATGCAGGATCTCAGCCCCACCCTGGACTAAGAATTAGAATCTCTGGGAGTGGGGTCCAGGAACTTGTTAACAAACTCTCCAGGTGATCCTTACAGATGCTCAAGTTTTGGTAACACTCACTGGATTAGACATAAATTTATCACTGAAAATTCCTAGTGACTACTCAAAGTTCTAATAACAGACTTTCACAGATTTCTTGTTATGTGTCAGGCACTGATCTAGGTTTTAATGTCTCATAACCACCTTATGAGGTAAGTGCTATTATTATGCTCTCTCCCAACTCATTTTACAGAATAGGAAACTGAGGCATAGAGGCATGAACAAACTTACTTAAAGTCTTAAGGTTGGTAAATGTGGATTTAAAACCCAGAGTCTGGTTCTTAAGTCACACTTAAAAAAAAAAAAAAAAAAAAAAAGAAGTCGGGTTTCATTAAAAGTAAAGCACCAAAGGAGGTCAGAAGAAAGACAGCTATCTCCAGGTGGGAGAATTAAAATTGACTCTGAAAAATACTGATGCCTGGTTTTCAACCTATCTCTCCGGAGAGTCTAATTTCCTAAGAGGTGTGGGTTGGACTTCAGGATTTTTAAAAAATTCTCTCAAGTGATTTGCATCAGGACAGCTAAGGTTGAAAACCACTTGCCTAAAGGAACTTTCATTTGGACATTTAGATCCAAGAGAGGTGGGACAGTGAAGATCCAGGAGTGAGCACTGCTGGTGGGATGAGCCTGGAGAGAGAGAGAAGTGGAAAGTGAATGCAGGGGCAATGCCCTATCCACAGGGCATAAGGGACAAGGGGGCAGCAAAGTAGCAAAGAATGACCAGATAGTAGAAAACTGAGAAGGTACAAGAATCCCATGATCCCTGAAAGGAGGAGGAAGTTTTTAAGCCAGAAGGGTGGTTCCAAAGAGAGGTGGGCGATGGTTTTGAATGTCCTGAAGAGGAGGTCACCCCAATACCTGCCATCTACTTTTGACATTCCGCCCCTGGGCTGTAGCATTGGGAGCCGTCTTTTACACACGGATGTTAGAGGAAGTTGCGTCCTCCTCCACTCTTTCCACCCCTGAGAGCAGCTCTCACCTCACCCCCTGGTTTCACTTCCAGCTGTTCAGACCACAGCAGGCAGCTGCTTTAGTTGGGAAGGACAGGCATGGGGCCTGGGCCCCGACAAGGAGGCCTGTACTCTTCTATCAACAGAGCAATTAATCACGTACTGAGCACCGAGCGTCTGCCAGATTTTCTGTCTTTGGGGAGAGGACGCCTCCACCCAGCATGTGAAGTCCATGTGACCGCTTTCCTTAGCAAGACCTTCCTAGGGTCACCATGAGTCAAGCTCGTCCTAACTTTCTCTGGCTCTTCCCAGTCAAAAATGTGGAAATGGGATTGGAAGAAAAGAACACATAACTCAGAGCCTCCCTGGCTTCTCCTTCATCAGTAAAACTTTTCTCCACACCACAAACTTGCCAACCAACTCTCCACCTCCTCCACCCCACCCCTTACCCCCCACCCCCACTCACATCTATATGCCAACTGCGTGCGTGGGGCAGCCTTGTCCCTACTGATCTCAATCTGCATTGACATGCCATCATCTGTACCAACAGGGAATATTTGTGGAGCCCTCATAAAAGAACTCAGGAGGGAGGCGCTAGGGTGTTGCCCAGAGAAATAAATAAGCCAGAACTAGGCCAGAGAGGAGCCACGCAGCAGAGCTGGAGGGCAAGGAGAGGGAGGTACCATGAACTCGTTCAGTGGAGAGACTTATGGGACTGAATTATGCCCCCCCCCCAATTCTTATGTTGAAATTATGACCCTCTGTGGCTTTATTTGGAGATAGTTCTTTAGAGAAGTAAAAACGTGAAAATGAGGTCAGTCAGGGCACGTTCTAATCCAATATGGCTGGTGTCTTTCTGAAAAGAGGAAACTAGGACACAGACCCCATGCACCATGAAGCAGGACCATGTAAAGACACAGGGAGAAGAAGGTGGCATCTACAGGCCGAGGAGGGGACCTCAAGAGAAACCCACCCTGCTGACACCTTGATTGTTAGCCTCTGGAACTGTGAGAAAATAAATTTCTGTTGTTTAAGCCATCCAGGCTGTGGTATTTTGCTATGACAGTCCAAGCAGACCAACACAATAAAGATAAAACAAGATGGCAACAACCGGCCTCCTTTGAAGAATCTCACAACAAAATGACCGTCGTTTACATTTCTCACCTACCTGGGCTGCCCGGGAAAGCAGAGCTGATGGAATCTTGATCAGGGGTTATTTCCGAGCTACAGCTCTGTGATTTATCTCTTCTACCAATTCTTTTCTAAGTCTGTTTGTTCCTTGCCTTTTTTCTGAAATGTTGCTGGTCTAAGTTTGTTAGCTGGCTTCCGTTTTTGCTGCTCGCTAACAAATTTACCACCTGGGAAGGCGCAATTTAAGTAGTGCAATTTAAGAAGTGCAATTTAAGAAACCATAGCTAAAGGAAATTTTGTTTTTACATTCACATGCCTTCACAAGATTCACAAAAATCTTGAAATGATGGAAACTTCGCCTTTCTAAGTCATCAAGTTAATTTCTTTGCCTTTAAGCCAGAACCTTCTTCAACTATCTCAGGAAATGAGAATTTCTTCTATTTAAAAAAATAATTCCAGAGAGGGAAATTCCACAAGTTTCCTGAACAAGACATTACAAATCTTATTGGATGAGTCAAGTCATCCAACACCCAGCCCAGCTCTGTGCCTGACTTGAACACGCTGGGACTTTCTTAGGTCTCGCCTTCAAAATGATGCAAGACTTGCAGTAGGAGACTATTCCAGAATAAAAGAGAAAACAGGGACTAGTGGTGGTCACGATTTTCTATAACTGAGGCGACGAGGGTAGTTTGGGTGCAGATAGAGAAAGCCTTTGCTAAAATAGATGTGTACTTTATATAATCGACTGCTTTAAGCACCATTCATGTGCACTTAGCTTAAGTAAAAAACCTGAGATTAAAAAAAAAAAACACAGAAGAAATGATATGAAGAATATAAGCTGGCATGAAAAGGAGGGGAAAAAATAAGAAGAGAAGAAACCCAGAGAGCACTGAAGGACAGGTTGGAAGATGAGTTCTAAGAATGCTCAGCCAGGGTTGCATAGCTGTGGACCACTGGCATCAGAGTAACAGCAGGATGGACAGGCTGGGTGTAAGTTCCTTTACAGGTGGGGTGGGGTTCCCTAGAAAGTGGCTCTGACCAGGTAGACCCATGACCTGGTTATTTATTCGTGCAACCAACATTCACAGAGTGCCTGTTAGGTGCCAGAAACTCGGAGACTGTGTTAGACATAGTACAGGCTAGGGCGGGCTTTGTGCTCATATGTCTTTATTAGGACAAAGAGAGGAGAAAGAGGAGGAGGAACCCTTTCCGTATGTTTACTATCTTACATCATGTAGTCAGGTTCCTTGGGAAACAGAACCAGATTCTTAGATCTGCCTGCAGAGCGTTCATTGAGGAGTGCTCTCAGAACAACTGTGAGAGGGAGGGGTGGGGGTGGGGGAGGAGGACAGAGCTGCAGGAAAAGATGAAAGGCAATGCACTTGCATGGAATCAGCTGGTCCCCGAAGGAGCTCTGGAGCTGAGCTGGCTCTTCAGAGTTGTCCTAGAGACTGGCCTCTCTACCCCAAATCAACCAGTCATTGGATGCAGCAACCTCAGGGAGGACCCTGAGCCTTGTCTAGGCAGCTCCCTTCTCCTAAGGGCATTTCTGGGATAAGACCTCAGCTGTGAGTCATCAGCAGCCAACACTCCTGCCAGGAACTAGGGAACAAGTACCTTGATGCTGGGGACATGGGAGAATCTGGGGGCCACACCAGGGGATACACACCATATGAGGATAGTGAGGCTCAGGGATGTTCGATAACTCACTCAAGATCACACAATAAGTGAACAGCAGAGCCAGCACTCACCCCCAGCCAACCTGGCTCCAGAAGCCGGGTCTTCAATCACTGACCTCTATACAGTGTATAAAGAACCTACCAGAATGTCATGGTTGCCCAGGGATGTTACAATTATTTTATTTTAGGTACTGGTGGTGACGATTTCCTGCCATCAGTTCTTACCCTTTCAGCTATCTGAGAGGTGAAAACAGTGGCCTTAAGCATTTTTGTGAACATATAATCAATTTTTCACTCTGTTAAGGCAAAACAGGGAACAAATTCTATGTTCCACAGATGAATGTATTAGCCTGATAATGGAAATTAAAGGCTGGCCCCCACTGGGTCCTGTAACATAAATGGATCCCGTCTTCTCATTGTTTGTGAACTGCTCTGGAGTTTGGACCAATGGAAGGTCCTCAAGGATTTCTCTTCCCCCGGCCCTGCTTTGCCATCTCTGAGGACCTATGTGATGAAGTTACTGTTGTCAGGGTGACAGATTGAGGAGAATGAGGTCAGAGCTGTGGGAGGCTTGGGCAACTTCATGATAAATGGAGGGAAAGGTCGTGTTGGTTAAGGGGGGAGGGGACCATCCAGAATCTCCCCTGGAGATCCCAGTTATGTGGCACAAAGTTTCATGAGGAATTTTATTTTTAAAAAGAGGAAAACCCAGCACACTGTATAAAGCCAACAAGTTAAATTATGGCTAAAATCCCCTCCAATCCCCTGTCTCCCAGCTTAGGTTCCTTGAGGTCGGGGCAGTCCCTGGATAGAAATGGAGTGGATAGGGAGGAGGGGACATGACATTTGTGGAAGTCCCAGGCACTGGAAGCCTGAGCTGACACGAGCACCCTGAAGATATCCACAGTATAGCCATGTCTCCACACCCAGCTTCAGGGGCGTCCCCATCCAGCACAGCTCACTGCTCTCCGCTGGAGCTGGCCAACTCCACCCCCAGGACAGCCCTGGTGCCTGAAGGTTGTACCTGCACAGCTAAAGGGGGCTCTACAGTGGCCATCCTCTGGCTAGGAAGCTGGAGTGTGCACCCTGCAGAGGGAGATGCCAGAGCAGTGAGGCGGGTGGATGATCCTTGCCTGGACCCATGACCCACCAACCTTGGTCAGGTGACTGACATCCCAATAAATTGCCTTGGCCTCTGCATGACCTCTACTAGAAGCTCATCACCACCCTCCTATCTCCGCTCTTCATCACCCAGTGCGTACAGCATTCTGAGAGCTTTCTGTGTTTTGAGTCATATATCCCTCATGGTCATTCTGTGATGAGGCACTCCTTTTACTTTTACTTTTACTTGGCAGATTTGGAAACTCAAAACACAAAGAAATACATAGCCCAGGATCACAGACCCTGATGGTGGTAGAGCCGAGCTGCCATCCCAGACTCATGACAGTAGAGCTCATGCTTATAATCATGAGGCTACACAGCCTCTCTTTCCCAACAGAGAATTGGCCGCCCCTTCCCTAGGGTGGGTGCACTCCCTCCTTAGGCAAAAGCTCACATCTCCTCGCTCTTTTCGTTACTATCCTTGGGAACTAGGCAGGAACTGGTCACTGGGACCAACTCTCAGTGGCACCCCTCCCACAGCGCCCCCTGCCACCAATCCTGTGCATCTTCCCTTTGAATGCTGTTGGATGCTTCAGGAAGAAAATGAGGATGGTCAGAAAGTTGACCTGCGTTGAGGTGGATAGTGCAAAATGAAATGGGGCAAAACAGGTATTTTGCCAAGTAAAAATTAAAGCTGTTTAAAGGGAGGTGGTAAATTTCCTGGAAGGCAAGGAAGAGAAGGAAGGCAAGGAAGCCAACAAGTTTACATAAAATAACTTAAGGAGTATTACAGCAAGTTATGAGACTTCTGTGCCTTTATAAACACAACCACTAGCTAGTCATTAATTAATCATTAGTTGACACACCAATTAATCAGTAGGAAACACAATTATGAAATCAGTCCCTGAGGCCTCAAGAGCGAGAAATGTTAAGTCTCAGGATCTCACCTTGAGCAACATATTTGGAATCTATCTTTAAACTGATCCTCTGAAACACAGTGAACCCATCTTAAGTCATAAAACTTAATGTTTTATTAAGAAAACTTCACATTAAGTCATACTTTCAAGATGACACTTAACAGAGCCTGGAAAGGAAACAGCCACAGGTAAGCAAGCCCCTCTGTGCTCATTTCAAGAGCCAAAAGATGTCAGAAGAGATAATACTGCTCAGGAAGGCAGAAAACGCTGAAGTTCAAGCGCACTCACCATACCAAGTCGCTTAATTTTTTTTTCTGGGGGCACTCTGCACCAGCCACTGTAGCAAATACAGCGTAGACTCATAGAATGTTAGGAGACAGAACTCCTGTTTTGAGCCATTTACACTTTGATTGGAATGTTAAGACTCACATGTGGGTGGAAATAAGAAGATAATACTATTACATAAATAACCAGAGACTAAACGATTCCGTAAAAACTCAGGGAAAGGAAAAACAAATGTGGGTTGGAGTTGGTCAGCAGAGATTCTAAAGAAAACATGGGATTTGGGATGGTCTATGAAAGCAGCAAAGTGGTGGAGAGAGGTGGATAGGCCTTTCATCCAAAGATGGTGTGAGAACGGTGATGGCATGAAGCCTAGGGACCAACGCTGGAGAAGACACAGGCCTTCCTGGAGAAGAGACCAGCTCTTCTGGGGAGAAGGGGACCTGAAGGCTGAGTAGGCTGGTGAGCTCTTCAGTCAGGAGTTCACAATTGGTTCCATAAAGTAGGAGGGAGCCACTGTGATTTCTTGAGGAGCAGAACCACCTTGTGCAAGCAGGCTCATGACGGTTATAACAAAACCAAACCAAAACCAGTGCTTTGGGAAGATGAATCGGAAATCTGAGAGGTAGATGCATGGATTGCTTGCTAATAAGAGGACAATGAAGAGATAATCTTGTCACCTAGGTACAAATTAATAAGAGCCTGTAATTACAGGGATAGCAAGATTGGGGAAGAAGGAAAAACATAGGATCTGCTGGCTGATTTCATCAGGGAAGTGAAAAGGGGATTGATTAATACTAGAAAAGAATAGTGTCTTCCACAAGATAAGTGGCTTTTTCCATTCTTGGAAATATGAGGGCTCTGGGGCATGGAACTAAGAATGAAGAAGTCAGAGAGATGGTTCGTGGGAGTAGGTGAGAAGTATGTTCTCAGCCATGCTTACTGTGAGGTGGGACATCCATACCAGAATTTGGATTAGATTCTACCATCAGTGCTGGCTGCAGACACCCCTGTCTTTTGTTGACTATTTTTAATATAAAGCCAATAGATAACTCAAAGCTGAGGTTTTCACTATATTATCCTGCTCCACAAAAGCATTTCTTTGTGGTTTTCTATTTGTGTGTTTGTTTCACAAAATTCTATGATTGAAAAGATTCACCTTGATAATTTCAAGTACACAAGAGAGGCCAGGGCTGGAAACTTTCAAGTCAAAATCAAAATCCAGCAAGTGGCCAGAGAGGAGGAGAATGTCCAGGCCCCTTGGATTTGAACCTTCTGCATTTCCTCTCTTTAGCCCTTTGGAGTGTCACTTTTTCTGACCATGTATAACCTCTGCTTAGGATTGTGATTCCCAAGGACTGGAATATTTTGCCCGGTTTCTGAAATCACACGTTTTTACAGCACCCTACATTTTATTTTATTTTTTTTTAAATAATTTTTTAAGGTTTTATTTGTGTGACAGAAAGTGAGAGAAAGCCCAAGCTGGGGGAGTAGCAGGGGGGAGGGAGAAGCAGGCTCTCCACTGAGCAAGGAGCCCGATATGAGGCTCGATCCCAGGACCCTGAGATCATGACCCGAGCCGAAGGCAGAGGCTTTAACCCACTGAGCCACCCAGGCGCCCCCAGCACCTTACATTTTAGTTAAAAAAATCTGAAACAGTAATTAGCATCCCCAAAGGATGGACTATTTTTAGCTTTTAACTAATATTTTTACATACTCCCAAAACATTTTTTAAAAACCTGTCTTTCTCCCATTCATTCACACTTCATTCATCAGAATGTGGTCAGCTGGTCTAGAGAGACAAGAAGGAATCAAGTCATAGGATTGGTTGGTGAATTGTTAAAAATGTGTATTTGCCATTTGGCTGAGTGATCCATCCTTTACAATGGAGCCTGAGCCTATAAAAAATTGAAGTGGGATCTGAACATGGCAAAATGTGTTTGCTTTTCTTAGATAAATCTGTTAGTATGTGCTGGAAAATGGCATCATTCCCCCATTGGAAATTGTGCTTCCCACGCAACATACGCCACTCTGTCTTCCCTCACAGATTTCCCCAAGCAAAGTTCAAAATCCTGCTTGTGTTGGTAGTCAGTCCCACGGTGAAACTATTAATTTAGTCTTTCCATTTGAGCTCATCCAAGAAGAACTCCAAGATATGATTCTTTTCAAAAGAGTGTTTAACAATTAGCACAAAATACAGCTACCGAGAACTTCTGAGCTGGGTTTCTCAAGAGCAGATTGTCAAGTCAAAAAGAAAGTCAAAACTCACAATGAAGAAGGAAGACAAAGAATAGAATTTTGTATTTAATAAAACTCAAAGATGATACATGTAAAAACACTGGTACTCTATAGGACAAACAGCTTACTTCCTGGTATGGTCATATGGACTTACCAGATTTAGGAATGTCAAGTACTTCCACTGTCCGCCATTGAGAAAGACTTTGGATTTCCGCTGGTCTCCTCCTTGTTGTGAGATGTAATAATTGAGAAAAATATACCAGCTCAAAACAAGGAAGTGGTATACGCAGGTACAAATCCTCGTCATGGCTAGCTCTGACCAGGGAGCCGTGATGACTCAGGTAGCTTTCCTCTGGTGTCCGTCTGTGGGTCACAGCTGAAGTCATAAGGCATGCCCGAGGGCTGTAAACCACACCCCTCTTGGACTGGGAGTTCCAGCAAGGCTGAATTTGGCTTCTCTCATAGGCTCCTTCCCTGATAAACTTGGTAGATGGGATTATTGCTGGTTTTCAGATGCTTTCATTTAGATAATGATAAGTAATCCCCAGATTTACAGAAGTTTCAATGCTTAGGCTTGGAAGAGGAGCAGGGGGAAAGGCAAGACCTGCACTTTGCACTGTTTGGCTGGGTAAGGGACCTTATTGTGAAACACCAAAAAACCCTAATCAATACTGTCAGGGCCATATCCTCTGTTCTTTTCTTTTTATCTGGGCAGAACAAGGAAGTTGGAATAATACTTCTTGAGAGATGAGGATCAGGTTGATGGATGAGATGGGAGAGATTATGGGCATGTTTACGGCACAAAGGGAGGTCAGGAGAAAGGGAAAGGACATTCTAATCTTGCTCCTGAGGTCTCTAGGGCCCTATAAAATCTATAACAAACGGCTCCTCCAAGGAGAGGCCCCAAGGCATTTTTTTTTTTTTTTTTTTAGTTTTGTATCTATGCCCTAGAGAACCAAAGGTTACCCAGGGCTGCCCCAGATCATTTACAAGGGTGTTTCTGTGCCCTGAGAAGAAAGAAGCACAGCAAGAGGTCTGTGGCCAAAGAAGCAAAGGAAGAGGTGTGTAGCCATGACCCCAACATACCTGAGTTTAGACACTGATGGGAAAGAGTAGGGGGTCTCTGCATTATTGCCTTAGAGAGGATGAGAATGTGCTTAGGCTGGGCAGAGTTTTCAGAACTGGGCCCTGCTCAGGCTCAGCAGAAGGCCCCTGAGAGAGCACTAGAAGTGTGATTACCTTGTGACATCACCAGCTTGTTTCCCTGGGCAACTGACTCTGAGGGTTCTGAGCAAATCCCTACAGGGAAGGCTCCCAATGCTGTTATGTAAGTCTGAAACTGGTGCTGTTCAGTGGTTTAATCAGGGCTAAAATGTCCTGGGAGAAAGAACTGCGGGCTACGCATGGAGGGCAAAACCAAACCAAACCCACCTCCAAGAGTCATCAAGAATAACGGTTATACGGTGGCGGGGAGGTGGGGTGGGGAGAGCAAACCTGAACCAGCACTAGAGGGTCTTCACTGAAAGTGTTCCCAAGGGAAAGGGTGACCTGGCAAATGGTGACATAAAACTCTGTGCACAATTCCATGGCCTCGGTTAAAACTGCAAATAGAGCAGCTCATGCTTTGACCATGTTTATTGTGTAACAGGCCTTGCTCCAAGTGCTTTACCCATACTAGCTCATTTAACACTCTCAACACCAGTTTGAGAGAAGCACTGTTCTGAACCTCACTACTATGAACCTCATTTTCAGATGGGGCTCCTAAGAGGATGTGCAAAAAGTAGCAAGAGGCAGAGCGGCAGTCTGTCCTCTGCCCAGTGTGCCTGACCACAAAGAAGGAATGTTTGCACTGCATACCCTCAGGCAGCCTCTGCAAAGTGTCTCCACCTGTGGCTGAACCTCTTTTATGCCTCTCTTTCTCCCAAGGGAAAAGTCCCTCAGGAAAGGATCAGATCTGTTTTGAAACTTGGTGCACATATAAGTTATTGTGCTATGCCTCCTGGGGTGTTTTCATGGTACACATCATTATACATTTAGGGGTTTTCTCCTTTTATAGAAAAAATCTCAAGCCTAAGTCTGCAGATAGGGTAAGGATTTGAGGCAAAAGTGAGAAAAGAGAGGGAAACAAAGACTCAAGTCTCTGGAACATGTATATCCAACCTGGAAGCTGGTCCCTTAACACCTGGATTTTTTTTCCCTTCATTAACCTCAATGGCCATAGATGAAGACTTTCATAAATATCAATATAGTTGGGGCACCTGGGTGACATAGGTGAAGTGTCTGAATCTTGATTTTGAGTCAGGTCATGATCTCAGGGACATGAGATTGAGCCCCACATCAGGCTCTGTGCTAGGTGTGAAGCCTGCTTAAGATTCTTTCTCACCATCTTCCTCTGCCCCTCCCCACTTCAAATATAAATATAAATATATAGATAGATATATACAGTTATTTAAATTTATGTATATGTTGTTCAATGTTTGATATTGGAATCCAACTGTTAGCTTTTTAATGAATGATAACTTTATCTATCTATCATCTATCAGGATTTATAGAGAGAAAATATGCAATTTTTTACTTCAATATATTTTCTTATAAAAATTTTCACAAAAATGTCTAAAGGAAATTCTACCTTGTGACCATGTTCACATCATAAATTGTATCTGTGGTTGAATAACCAGATAAATTTCCATGAAGCACTTTAACCATCTGTTTCGTGCTCTGAGACCAGGTGGAGCTTTGGGGAATAAAGACAGTGTTCACCACTTAGCTACATGATATTATTAACTGATACAGACTGAATCTGCTATTTGCCTGCCTTTCTCCACTCTACAAGTATTTGGAGGCCTCATGTCATTTCCAGGAGGAGAAGAGAATTGTTCCCTAACTTGATAAAAAACTGACAGAAATACACACTTTTTTTCCATGGGAAATACTAAAAATATAAAATAAGCACATTTCACATTTCGAATGGAACAGATAATTTGACTACTAAAAGTAACATTCTTTGAAACTATCTTCTGGGAATTTAGAACATCAATCTTTAATTTCACAAATACTTATCAAACAACTGCTAATTGCCAGGTACTTAGTAGGCTCTGTGGATTCCCTGGGGAATGAGAGAGCTCCAATGCCTGCCCTGATGGAGTTTCTATTCTAGTAAGGAATATGGACATTAAATAATAATAAAATCAGGTGTTAATTTATAATTATGGTAGCTTCTGTGGAAAATAACAGCATGAGACTTGCAGTGGTCTGAGGTCAGGGAAGCTGGCCTTAGGAAGCCACCTGTGAGCAGAGCTGTGTCCTCTTAACACTCCCAAGAAAATCCAACTGTCCTTCCCAATCTTTTTTGTGAGCTCCTCTTTCTCTGCCCATTCCTTATGTGTTCATATTTCCCAGGGAGCTGCTCCAGCCCTCCGTCCATCTCCCTACATACTCACCCAAGTGATGCTGCCCACTATCATGGTTTCTGCCATGACTTTCCAGTCTATAACCACAAATTTTATATCTGTTTTCCCAGCCCTCCCCCCATCCCCACAAAGCTTCAAACATGTCTCGAGTACTTGTTGCATATTTCCTGAATGACTCAGATGCACCTCAAAACTCAAGGTGTCTAAAATGCATGCACTACTTTGCCCCAAACCTGAACTTTTGTTTCTATCCTCTCTCTTGGGGGAGATGGCCCCATTGTCCAACCTGGGAGTCTTCTTTCCCTCCTCTGCCTCCCTCACTGCCCAAGTCCTGCCAATTTCATCTCCCAAATCAAACTCAAGTCAGTCCTCTTTTTTCCATTCTGTCTACTGCCCTAGTTCAAGATCTTCCCAATCTCTTCCCAGATGGTACTGTCTTCTAACCAGTTTTCCGGATTCTAGTCTTATCCCCAACTCCATTCTCCCCTAGGTCAGGAGGTGAGTCTATCCAAAAAGCCAATTTTAACATATTCTTCCCTGGCTTAATCCCTTTACTGCATCAATATCACCTACAGGATAGCATCCAAGTTTCGTAACTTTTTATAAACAAATACCCATCTGGCTTTGGTACTTTCTCCAGCCTCATCTGGTTTCATATTTGATTTCCTCCAACCACACTTGGCTAGGTGACATGCAAGTGCTTTGCTCCTACCACCTCCTCTCAATGTGTCTTTGGCTGGATATTTCATAACCATCCTCCAAAATGCAGCTCAGCAGTTCTCTAGGAACTCTTCCCTGAACATCTTCTCAACTAAGCCATATTAAATATCCTCCATTAGTTCCTTAATAGCCCATACATCTCTGAAAATTGCATGATGATTATTACTGTTTTAGCCCATTCAGGGTTCTATGACAAAAATACTGTAGATAAGGTAGCTTATAAATGACAAAAACTTATTTCTCACAGTTCTGGAGTCTCGGAAGTCCAAGATCAAGGTGCCAGCAGACTCTGTCTGATGAGAGCTTCCTGGTTCATTGATGTCATCTTCTTGCTATGTCTTCACCTGTGGAAAGGGATGATGGATCCCTCTGGGGACTCCCATGTAAGGCCAATAATTCCATTCATGAGGACTCCACCCTTCTGGTCCAATCACTGACTTAGGATCCCACCCCCTAATCCCATCACTTTAAGGGTTAGTATTTCACCATACACATTTTGGAGAAATAAAACATTTAGTCCATAGCAATTAGAAATGAATCTCTTTTATGAACTGTTATCTCTCTGGGTACAGAGATGGAGTTTTTGGGTTCTTAGAGCTTAGCATAGTGCTGGACACATAGTAAAAACTTAATCAATGTCTGTTAAATAGACAAATATGTGTATATCATGCATACTTGCCTACTGAGCCTTATTATAAAGCCAGCTCACCCATGAAAACCTTAACTATGTTTAAAGTGTTCAGCTGCTGATTTCTTGGGAGGAGCTGGAACACTAAGATGAGTAAGATATAGCCCAGGCCCTGGAGGAACTCACAGTCAAGTGGCAGAGACAGAAATCTAAACAAAAAAATTATAGCATGATATGATAAGTATTATAATAGAGGTATGCATAACCTACTAATGGAACTTCAATTATCTTGCACATTTTCTGTCATTCTAAATATACAGAAGATTGACTTCAAAATAAATGTGTTGAGTGAATCACTGGAAACTCCAGATGCTACGTAGGAGAAGATAAGGATTAATGTGATCTCTCTAAGCAAAGTAGCCATGGCCACCAGCCTGGACAATGGTTTTGTCTAGTAGAGACTGTAACCCATCCCCAGGCCCGTCACAAAATGAGGAGGTACAAAAAGCAGGGTCTCAATCTGGGCTCGAGTTTACTGGTGACCTTGGGCTGGTGAGCCAATGCTTCATTGGGGCATTAGTTACCTCAAGTATGAAATGGAACTTGGGGTACCCAGAGCAGGTGATTGTCTTGCTTCCTGAAGCCAGGACATCTACTTAGCTAAGGGAATAATTGACCAAGGCTAGCCTCTGAAGGCACTGGAGGGAAGCCCAAAACCCATAGATATACACCAACTCCCATACATACAATGGAGCCAACTAGAGCACAAGGTGTTGGAAGATGCTCTGTGCTGTTCGGTACAGGTAGCACAGTGGTGTGAAGGAAATCAGGATGTCAGCGCTCAGGATTCTTGAGGTTAGGGTTGAGGTAGATAAAGCCTTCTAAAGTCTTCTTGAAGTTATATGGGATGGAGTCCTGTATTGGGCTCCCTGCTCAGTGGGGAGTCCGCTTCTCCCTCTGCCCCACCCCTGCTCGTTCTCCCTCTCTCTCTCTCTCAAAAATAAATAAATAAAGTCTTTAGAGCCAGAATACCTCCACACACGTTATAGGCTCCCTTAACTTTGCCCATGCTTCAGTAAATAGTCCCATCATTAAATTCCCCTCTGAGTGGGCAATCTTTTCCTGCTGGAACCCTAACTGGTGTAGCCAACCAAACTGTGAGCTCCTCCAGGGGAGTCTAATAATACCTCTGGGACCTCAGAACTATTCATACTTGTAGGTAAATTCCAGATGCTGGTAAAGATCTGTTTGCAAGGTTCAGTTCTGGTATTGTGGTATTCTTAATATCAACCTGTGGAGGATGGTCTCTAACCCTTGGGTTTCCAGATTATTACCATCCTAGTCACCCAGAGCAGTTTATATTTCCTTAAAATCCCTGCTGCCTCTGACTCAGTCTCACCTCACCAACTTCTAAAGGACCTCTCCCCAGTAAAAGGTAAGTGATTCTGGAAATAATTAAATGTGTGTGTGATGTCTAGTTGGAGCCAAAATGCAGGGAAAATAGGCTCTTATTTTCAGTAGATTTTGCATCCCTAGGAGCCTTTGTCCATTTGCTGTATGTGAAGCTATGAGTGAATGAAGTGTTGCACCCATTGGGTTATTTATGCCACACCTCAGAACATTTGCTTTTCTCAGAGGTCACTGTGACTACCCTGTTTTTTTAAAAACTAGAACGTTGATTGAAGGTCCCTTCTGAAGTCTCTTTAGTGACAGCATTTGTGGGTTTCCAGCCACAAAATCAAGCCAACTCTGAAAGGCAGAGGAATCTATCTTCTTTGTCTATGAGAATTTTCCTGGCCCACCAGCTTTGTCTATTGTGCTGGGAAACCTCATTCAAACCTGCCTTTCTCTTTGCTCTCAGGGCTGGTTTTCACGGTGGTATGCAGTGTTCTGTGCTGCTCTTCTCAGATTCACTCAGAGGAGCAAAGTTCTCCACTGGTAGTTTTTTGAAGATCTATTTTCAGTCAACAAGCCAAAGAACTCTTCCTGTTTACCAGCATGAAATCGACACATCGTAAAATTTCAGAGAAGGAAAGAACCGTTTGAGGTCAGTTAATTCAACCTTCATTTTTCAGAGGCAAAATAGAGCTCAGAGAGGTTAAGGGACTTACTCCAAATCACAAAGCAGTGATGGGGGAGCAGTGACAAGAATACAAGAACACAAGTGACGAGAATACAAGGCTCTTGATTAGGACAGTGAGCTCTTACTTTTTCTTGAATTGTTTCGTTTTGTCCCCAAGTTCTAGAATTTTCAGGTGAATTTTTCTTGCTTGAATTAGTTTGTATGTCACTTGATTATGTGCGGTCTGGTGAAGTTATTAAAGACAAACTTCTTCCTAGAAATGCCCTTTTCAGCCTCCACGTCAAATTTCATCACTTGCTTTTTTTTTTTTTTTGCAAATATCACATTAATCAGACATGCTTAAGTTTTTCATAAGAGAATGCAGATATTTCCAACAGATTTTTACATCCTGAATTAATTGGCCCAATTGAGAAACATATTCAGTGCTGACCAGTTGGCACATTCTAGTTTCAATCTTTTGAAATTCTCATGTGAATTTCTGCTCCTCTGGGAAATTCACCATAAGAAGATCAACAGTTAAACTCTGGTTATCTTGTTTTGGCAGTCTGGATAGAAATATGTACGAGTCATGTATAGTCAGATATGCTGATTTTCTATCTAATAATTATACCATTTGCTGAAAGGGGATGTTGACATCCTCAACAATAATTATGGATTTGTGTATTTCTTTTTTCAGCTCAATCAGGTTTTGTTGTATGCATTTGAGACTCTTGTTTGGTACATACATTTTTAAGATTGCTACGTCTTCCTGGTGATTAATCCTTTTATCATTATGTAATGTCTTTCTTTGCTTCTAGTAAGTTTCTTTGCTCAGATAAAATTTACCTTCACCTGATATTAATATTACTATTCCCTCTTTTTTAAATTGATGCCTACATAGCACATATTTTTTAAATCTTTTTACTGCTGATCTACATATTTTGTTGAAATTAAAGTGAATTTCTTGTAAATAGCATATAGATGGGTTGTGGTGGTTGGTTTGTTCTTTTTAAATTCACTGTGCCAATCTCTGTTTGTTTGTTATTTTTTAATCTCTGCCCTTTAATTGGTATATTTAGATCATTTACATTTAAGGTAGCTGTCTATCATATAATTATTTGTTATTCTTTGTCTCCTCTATTTCCTATACCTCTGCTCTTCCTTTCTTGTCTTCCAGTGTATTAACTGAATATTTTTAAGTATTCTATCTTGATTGAATTATAGTAGTTTGAGTGTATCTGTTTGTAAAATTTTCTTATTCATTGCTCTGGCAATATACATATGTGACTTACTAGAGCCTATTGGTATTAGCATTTTATCATATCAAACGAAGTGTGGACTCCTTGCTTCTACTTTAGTTCCTTTACTTTTACCACTTCTGAATATTATAATCTTGAGCATCAGATGGTGGTGTAATTTTTGTTCTACTCATTAAATATTATTTACAAAGCTTGTGAGAAGAGTTAGTCTACTGTATGTACCATATTTTTGCCCTTTACACAGGTCTTTCATCCTTTCCAATGCTTCAAATTTCCTTCTTTTATCATCTTCTTTCAGTTTGAATTACAGCTGACCCTTGAACAATGTGGTTAGGAGTACCAATCCCCACATAGTCTGCATGTAGTATTTGATGCTCCAAAAACTTAACTACTAATAACCTACTATTGACTGGAAGATTTATCAACAACATAACTGTCAACTAACAAGTATTATGTATATGTATTATATATGATGCTCCTACTACAAAGCAAGCTAGAAGAAAAAGTGTTTTTAAGAAAGTCATAAGGGGAGGCACCTGGGTGGCTAGTGGGTTAAAGCCTCTACCTTCAGCTCAAGTCATGATCTCAGGGCCCTGGGATTGAGCCCCACCTTGGGCTCTCTGCTCAGCAGGGAGCCTGCTTCCCCCTCTCTGCCTAATTGTGATGTCTGTCTGTCAAATAAATAAACAAAATCTTAAAAAAAAAAAAAAGAAAGTCATAAGGAAGGGAAAATGCATTTATAGTACTAGCCGTATATTTATTGAAAAAATTCTGTGTATAGGTAGGCTGGGCTAGCCAAGGGGCACCAGTGGTGGTGGGCCTGGCCCACAATGGCTATATTCCTCTGCTTGCTGGCTTCAGCTCGGCAGCATCAGCTGTTTTGGGGTCCACTGGTGGCAATAAAAGTCTGGAGGTACAGTACAGTCGCCCCATCTACCGAGAAGTATACCACTAGCCTACAGCCATTGGCAGCCATGGCTACTAGTGAGTGCCTGAGCTTCCAGGAGGCCTCAGAGCCAGGACACCAACTGGGGAGGGATCCATGGCAGCCCAACAGGGACCTGAAGCTCCCAGCAGCCCCTGAAGAGCTTCCAGAGACTAGCACATGAAGGATCAAGGGCTCAGACTCCCTACATAATGTGGTCCTTGCCTTCTGGGCTGTTCCTTTGTCAGCATAGCCTTCTGCCAGTCCCAAGCACTGGATCCAACCACCCTGTTGGCACAGAGGGAAACCTGTAGATCTGCCTGGTCCCAAGACCCCCAGGGGCTGCTGACAGCCTTAGTAGGCCTCCGTGAGTACTCAGGGGGCAGCAGGTGGGGCCTTTGCCCAGTCACCTTTTGATCCGATCTTGTGGAGACTCAGGTACACACCTGTAAATAAACACTTCCTGGCTTTTGCTGTCAACCCTTAAAAAGAAAAAAATCCACATTTAATTTGATCTAGGAACTTCAAACTGGTGTTTTTCAACGGTCAACTGTATTTCCTTCAGACATTTTTCTAAAGACAAGCATGTAAGCAACAAGACTCCTTAAGTTTTCCTTCATCTGCAAATTCCCCTCTCATTCTTGAAAACTTTTGTAAGATACAGAATTTACCGTTGGCAGTTTTGTCTTTCAGCAGTCGAAAAATGTGCAACTTCCCTCTGACTTTCATGGTTTCAGATGAGAAATCTGTTTTTATTTGGGTTTGTGTTCTCTTATGGTTGATGTGTTGTTTCTCTCTAGTTGCTTTGATGACCTATCTCTAACCTTTAGAAGTATAATTATGATGTGCTGTGGTATGGATGTTTTTGGGCTTACCATCTTTGGAGATTGTTCAGTTTTGTAAATGTCTTTACAAACTTGAGAAATTTTCAGTTGCTATTTTTTTTTGAATACTCTTTTATTTCAACTACCAATGAAATGATATGAATTTTGGGATTTTGTTATTGCCCCACAGTTCTCTGAGGCTCTGTTTATATTTTTTCCTGTCCATTTTCTGTTCTTCATATTGAATAAATTCTGTTAATTGGTCCTGAAGTTCATTGGTTATATCCTTTGTTATCTCCAGTCTATTATCGAACCCAACCAGTGAGTTGTGTTGTTTTGTTTTTTAATTTCTGCTATTGTATCTTTCAGCTGTATAATTGCAACTTGGCTCTTTATAATAATTTCTATTTATTTGTTGATATTTTCTATTTTTCATTTGTTTCAGGAGAATTTGTAGTTGTTCATGAAAGCAATTTTACAATAACTCCTTAGGATCTTTGTCAGAAAATCCCAATATCTGTTTCATTTCTGTGTTGGTGTCACTTGATTACCTTCTTTCATTCATGTTGTGCTTTTCCTGTCTCTTGGCATGGCCGGTGATTTTCCTTGTATCTTAGACATTTTGATTACTATCTTAAGAGTCTGTAAGTCTTATTTAAGCCTTTTATTTTAGCAATCAGTCACCTGTTTAGGTTTGGCACTCAGATCCCGGTTTAACTTTTGTAGGCTATGGTTCCAATGATTACTTAATTTCCTGAGACATTATAAAGCCTCTCTGATGTGCATTGTTCATTTGGTGCCACTGGAGCTCCTAGTAGGATAACCAAAAATATCTCCAGACATTTTCAAAAGTCCCTTGGGAAGAATATCACCCCAAGCCAGAATTCAATGTCCCCAGTGTGGGACAGGCCATGATCCTGTGGGGAAGGGAGGATATATTATCCCCCCAAACCCTCATGGGAGAACTTTAGGATCCCAGTCTGTGTTTGTGTGGCCTAACTCCTCTGGCCTGGGACAAGGAGGAAGCTTAATTTGCTTCTTACTCCTTCTGCTCAAACTTACACTCAGGGTGGATACTGACAATGCCTCCTATAATGAAACAAGATTTGATTTCTTGTATAACCCAGTTCAAAGGCTAATCTCGCCCCAAACAAACAAGTGGTCTTTATTATGAAATTACAGCTATCAAGTTTCAAGGTGAAATCCTCTTAGCATTACATATATATGAATGCATATTTATATTTTCTGTTTTAAGACATGCTGCCAAAGATCGTTATCAGATACATCCTTTTTGCTTGTTAGTTGGTTTTCTTCTTATTTCAACATTGCTGAGATGACATCACATGACCTTTTGAAAGTTTTTGATTTTCTGCTGGCAAACATAGGGCAGTGTTTCATAAAAGTGAGGAAAAGGTTGCTATGCTTTAAAAAATCCCCTTAACTTAAAAAAGGAAAAGAAGAAAGAAAGAAAGAAAGAAAGAAAGAAAGAAAGAAAGAAAGAAAGAGGAAGAGAAAAGAAAAGAAAAGAAAAGAAAAGAAAAGAAAAGAAAAGAAAAGAAAAAAGAAAAAGCTGCCAGATTGTTTATTGCAGAGTTGACTCCTTTGGCCAAAAAGAGTTGTTTTGGCTAATCATTTACTAGCTACCCTCTGAATAGAAATGCCATCCTCAAACTGTATGAAAATTAAATGAAACCTCACAGGATACTTGTTTACCAAATAACTGAAGTTTAAGGTCAAATCTGTTGGCCTCCTTGTACCAAGCAAATCTGAATTACTATATATTATTTATTAAGCCTGAATTATTTCACATTATCTGGTTGATGGAGGTGCTTCTATGATCACTAAGCAATTTCTACCATTCCCCAGAATGTTCGTGGCATTTGGGGCTACTAAAAGTGAATCCAGTATGTCTTGGTATCCAAAATAAATCACACGTCAATACAGAATAAAATTAGCCTCTCTCTCTTACCTTTAAGGGTAGATTTCTTTGAAATATGGCCTGCTGAGAATAAGAATGTTTTAGAGACTATGAGCTCCTGGAGACAGAAGTACAGCTCATTCTCAGCTGATTGGAGGAAATGTCTCTTTCTGGCCCTCTACTCTGGCACCAACCCTTTGTATACTGGTCTTCAAACAGGTAAGAACTTTGTCCATGATATTCTGCCTACTCCTCTTCTCTGTCCAACCTTCCAAGAATCAGAGGCAATCTTGTTAAAGGATTTGGAAAAGGCCTAATAGGGAATAAATTAAGCATAACCAATTGTCTTCAAGGCCGTCCTCAAACCACGAGGCCTCCTTGCCAGTGAATTTACTTGAAGTGCTGGGAAGCTGACTTTTTCCCCCTGTTTTTGGGAACAATGATTACTTCACTGAAGGCCTGATGACATCCTCCCCCACCATAATAGTAACTTAAAAAGAGTTTTTACATAGTTTTTTTGGCTCTTTAGTGGCATTAGTATGAGCAACTCTGGTTCTATCAGTCTGGTTGTAAGCTTGAAGGTAAAGACTAGCTCAAAGTGCAGAGAGAATATACTGGGTCTAGAAGCCCTGGGATCAAGGGCCAAGTAGAAAAATCCAGCCCTCAGTCCTGGCACTGTTGATGTTCTGTTGTCTGCCATCAATGACATCATTGTGAGGATGTTACAAGAAAGAGGGTGACAGAGGAAATATCTGTAAGCTGCTGGATGATTTCAATGGCTCTCAAATTGCTTTCTGTTATTCTGGTGAGGCTGTCAGCCTACAGGTCAATGTTGGCTTCTAAAGAAGTATTGCCTCCAAAATGAGGCATAATATTTTCACACAGTAGTCAAGAGAGTGAGTTCCAAGGTCAGTGTGCCCTACTTCAAATCCTGGTTTCACTTCTTCCCACCTGTGTGCCTGTGAGCAAGTCAATGAAACTTTCTGTGTCTCAGTTTCTTCAACTGTAAGGTGGGGATAATAATAGTGCACAATTTGTGGTGTTGCCATACAGGACGAATGAAATAGTACCTGTGAAGTGCTAAGGATAGAGCCTATAGAGTAGTAAGTACTCCATAAGCATTAGGTCTTATCATAGAAAGTGCTTGGAAAATGTCTGTCCTCACAGCCACCACCTGATCAAAATGACCATCTGGACCATAAGTACCTCACCACTAGGAAGTATGTTTGCAGTATCTTTGGTGAATGGCACAGTAGAGGTACCTAATCTATCAACAGGCTCTCCATTGGAAGAAGCCTAAATTCTTTCCAAAAAAACATTGATGGGAACAACTTTCAGACATATTTTAGAATTGCCTTAAGGGCAACATTAGCTTTTAAACTGAAGAAAAGTTACTACCCTTGACCTGGGGATTTCCATTCAGACTGTAATGACCCATAATTTCCCAATACCTCTGCTAACTTTGTTAGGAATTGAAAAGAGCAACTGAAATTGACCTAAAGTCCGATGTTGGTGAATTATTACTACATATGTCTTTAAGAAAGAAACAGAGAGAGAGAGCCTGTGCTGGGGGTGTGAGGGGGCAGGTTCACATAAGCAAGGAAGGGTAGGAGAAAAAGCAAATCCTCAGTGTTGAGCTGGTGTCTTTGTTTTAATCAAGGGGGGTGCTAAGTGATCATCAGAAATGTCTTCTAGTGCTCCCTTCAACAGCACATATACTAAAATTGGAATGATAACAGAGAAGACTAGCATGGCTCCTGCACAAGACATGTCTTCTGGTAGCAGAAAGAAATACAGAGACAATTCAAGTATGACTGCCCTTCATGAAATTTTGAAGCTTGAGAAAACCGATTTTGAATGCATAGCCCAAATAATACCTAGATAGAAGTATTTTCTTCTAAAGAAATGAGATAGTAGGAGTAACTGTTGGTTAATGATGAAGGTAAACATGCATGACCCTAATGGACCACACAGAAGTCCAGGGGGAGTCCTGAGACTTCTCTGTGTTTGTGAGGTAGAGAAATGGCCCTCAGCATCTCAGAGTTCACAGAAGACACTGCTTGGCCTTCTAGTTTCTCTGCCCTTCCACCTCATTCCCAGCTCAGCAGGGCGACACTGGGAAACTGAGTAATGGATCATGGGCCAGCCCCACAGAAAAAGGAGTCCTGTATCTATGCCCAAAGTTCCCGAGACGGTGTTCTGTGAGGCCCCTCAGTGAGCTCCTATTGAACAGATCACAAAATAATGTTCCAGCCTCTTCCAGACTCTCATCCTGGATGGGTGTTATGGACTCCGTGTCAAAATTCACCTATTGAAACCCCAATCCCCAAGGTGATGTTATCTGCAGATGGGAGCGTTTGAAAGGTAATTAGGTCATAAGGGTAGAGCCCTCATGATGAGACTGGAGCTCTTATAAGAAGAGAATGGAGAGAGTTTGTTTCCTTTCTCTGCTCTCTGCCATGTGAAGAGACAATGAGAGGATCGTCTTTTGCAGACCAGGAAGTGAACTCTCACCAGACACTGCATCTGCTGACAACTTGAGCTTGCTTGGACTTCCAGCTCCAGAACTGTGAAAAATAGATGTCTGTTGACCCTTGGCCACCTTTTAAGCAGTCTGAACTGCTCAGGCAATGGGCATATCCATTCTATCTTCCCTCCATTTCGTTAGGTGGAAAGAGCTTTCTGGGGGACAAGAAGATGGTGGGTCCCTTTGACGTGATGTGGACTGAGCCTGGGTGGAAGTTAGAGCTAAGAGTTCCTTCAACTGCCTTAGAAAAGGAGAAAGATAAGGAAGGAAATGGAATCTATCTCTTGAAGAGCTAAAACTGTAATTGTTAGACATCGGCCATTTAAAGTTATTGCAGTGTATGATTTTCATTAATTTCTTAAAACAAATATATCATCCATATAAATAATAGTAAGTGCCAATGTTTATTAAGCATATCAACAGCTCAAGCGTGTACAAAGCACTTCACATATCTATCATTTTTTTTTCTTTCCTACAGACTTCTAAAACAAGTATTATTGTACCATTTTATAATTCAAGAAGTCACATCTAAGTAAATGGATGGTTAAATAATTTGTTTAAGGACACAATAACAAATAGCAGACCTGGGACTTAAAGTCATTGCTGTCTGAATCAGAAACACACTATCATCTGGAGGTTCCATATACTTTCTTTGCAACTATTCCATAAATGTGAAATAATTCCAAAATAAAAGGTTATTTGAAAAAAATAAAAGCCATTATCTAAATTGTTCTACAATTCTAGCTTCCCAAATAACTCATGGAAGTTTTGCTTTGTTTATATGCCAAGTTTCCCAGAAATTTTGAAAAACAGTGTGGTATAGTTTCACATGGGGATCCTCCCAGCAGCTATATTCCCAAAATATTATTTTGTACTTCTCCATGTAAAGCACTTAGAAAAAGCACTTGCCACTTGAACAGTTCCCAATAAATGTTCACCATCATCATCATCATCATCATCACTGACTTCACAAATAATCATTTGTTACATTATGCTTTAAGAATCAGTGAACATATCAAACTCCTCCACTAGACTGTAAATAACTCAAGAGTAGAGACCTTAGTGGGGCGCCTGGGTGGCTCAGTGGGTTGAGCCTCTGCCTTTGGCTTAGGTCATGATCTCAGGGTCCTGGGATCGAGCCCCACATTGGGCTCTCTGCTCAGCAGGGAGCCTGCTTCCCCCTCTCTCTGTGCCTGCCTCTCTGCCTACTTGTGATCTCTCTCTCTCTCTGTCAAATAAATAAATAAAATCTTAAAAAAAAAAAGAGTAGAGACCACAGTAAGTGTTCACTAACATTTCATAAAACAAATAAATCCCTGTGTTCACAATTAGATCTTTCAGCAATAAATCACCAAATAGACAGGTAGTTTGCTTCTGTTTCTGTTTCTAACTTGCCTTTGCCCTAGAGGAAGAAGGTTGCTGCCAAAGGGCTGTCTTCTCCACGACTCCTGGCCACCTTTACAAGAGGCGAGGCCCCATTATTCCATCCATCTGTTGCTTGGGGTAGGGATGTGACTGACATAAAGCCACACATTCTGAAGGTAATTTTCCTGCAGCATGTCCTCCCTCAGCTCTAACTCAGTTAAATCTGGCTGTCCTCTCTGCTGCGCTGTTCATCAAGGAAAAATCTACACATGGGAACAAAATTAAGGTGACCTCATGCCCTTTGGACACAATTTAAAAGGGATCAAATCATCTTTTCTAGCTGTTACGTTCAATGTTTCTTATGCCATGTCCCCATTTTCCACTGAATGCCAACACTGTTTATAAATTTGTGGGACCTAGGAAGAGTGAGGGCACGGCTCCAGAAGTCTGATGCATCAGGAAATGTGAACTCTGGAAACAAAAGTGTTCGCTGTGACTTTGCTGAACCAGCATACTTGTGTGCGTTCACTGAGATGGCGGGCCCATCACATGTTTGCTCGACCGACTGGTGATGGGTCGGGTGCTGTTTTAAAAGATGTTAGTTCTAGGTAATTGCAGGAAATATCCTCTAGCTCAGCACTATTCCATAGAACCTTCTACAGTGACAGGGATCTATATGTCTATGTTGTCTAATGAGGTGGAGTGGTAATAGGGTGCCACCAGGACAACTGCAGTATTGGGTAAAACCATCTCAGGTTTATTACAGGGTCACCGCTGTTCAGAAGAATGACCTCTGTCAGAGGAGGGTGTGGGGTTGCGGGCGGGGGTGTAGACGTGTATAAACGTAACCCCAGATTTTTATATAATGAGACGAAACTCTTAGAATGGGTTTTCCTTTTCTCTGTCTTGTCTTGAATTGGTCTATTTTCAATAAACTAAGCAATCCTTTGGAAATTACAGCTTTTCAGTCTTATAGCTCCAAAGAATTATTTTTGAATTCCTGCCTCATTAACAGCTGTGTCATTTTCCCTAATTGGATGTCTTGGTTCCTGGTTAACAATGAGACTTAGTTCAGGTGTGAATCTTGGTCCCAAGGTAAAACTGTTACTGAGGCATTAAAACACACACACACACACACACACACACACACACACACACACACGCATCATATGACCTCCAATTAAACAATTTGCTATTTGCCACCGGTGAGTTATATAATTGGGAGGGTGAAAGAAGAGGGATAATTTACTTCCTAGAAATCTCTTTATTTATTTTATTCTTTTTTTTTTTTTTGAAAGAGAGAGAGTGTGTGAGTGTAACCAGGGAGGATGTACAGAAGGAGAGGGAGATAGAGAACCTTAAGCAGGCTCCATACTCAGTGCAGAGCCAATGCAGGGCTGAACAGGATTGATTTCACAATCCTGAGAGTCTGATGCTTAATGGACTGAGTCACTACTTCCTAGAAACTTCTTAAGTTCCAGCAAATAGACCCTAAATTGGTGAGCCTGTTCCTCAAATCTGAAACACGTCCAGAACTACTGTATCCCAGCATGACCACCGGGCTCTGTTTTGAAAGCTGAAAGTAGGAGACTAGATCTATTCATTGATTAGAAGAATGACAGGTTTTGTCAAAATAAAAATAAAACATTATTTCAAATACAGGTTCTTCATAAAGTCCTATTACAATTTTAAAAGCTTCACCATTTTCTTTGTTTTGAAGCATGACCTTGAACAATCAATAAATGTAATTAGTCAGAAAATCTAATTACTTTTCATTGCTTATAGAAATTAATTTGGCAAGCTACAGTTTTTTAAAAGCATGTTTGTACTGACCGTATTTTGTATATGTACCCTAATTTGTTCAGTTGTGTCCTGTGATTACTTTGAAATGCTGCCTACAATCCACATTGTTTCAGATCAAGGAGGTTTCTTTTTTTCTTTTATTTCTTTTTTCTTTTTAAGATCTTATTTATTTATTTGACAGAGAACGTGAGCAAGCACATGTGGGGGGAGGGGCAGAGGGACAGGGAGAAGTGGGCTCCCCACTGAGCAGAGACCTCCGATGCGGGACTCAATCCCATGACCCTGAGATCATGACCTGAGCCAAAGGCAGACACTTAACCAACTGAGCCTCCCAGGAGTCTCAGGTTTTTTTGTTTTTTGTTTTTTGTTTTCATTTCATAGGAGACATATTCTCAAGCATATTTCTCACTCAATGAAATCTTGTCAGTCCCAAGAGGATATTCTAGAGATCATTCTGCATCAAATCCATGGGTTTTCTAACCCAGGATCCCTGAGATTTGCTTTTTTGAGTCAATAGGAAGATCTAAACAGCCAGGCCACACTGTAATCTAGAGGACTTATGGCAGCATCTCGTGGCAATGCCTTCTTTCCAGGGATGCCATGCCTCCCCACCAAATCTCAGCTCCCCTCTCCTGTATGCCTTCAGAACAGCTTTCTGTCTCCCAAAGGCATAGCAACTAATCTCACCTCTGGTAAATAGAGACGCTAAAGATAACTGTTATTCTTGACCAAATGTCACACCTCTTCCTTCTATCACTCCCAGCTGGAAAGTTTTTCCACAAAAAAACTAGACACCACACTGTATAAATCTCTTAGACACTAGGAAGGCAGAGTAGGCTATAACAGACTGTTCTTTATTATATTCTTTCTCGGGACATAGGAAGAACTTTTCCTGATTGTAAAGAAGACAGTAAATGAGAGGTGAACTCCTAGGCTTTGAAAGGAGGCAAGATGGAGGAAAGGGGGCACTTTCTCGACTTCACGGTGTTTCAGGGATATCTCACTCTTTACAGCCTGGAGACCTTGCTGCTTACCTGGAAAGGTGAGTCAGGCGCAGCCCAGCTTGGTTGGGCACACCAAAGCAGAAGGTGGCAGGACAAACCTGGGCTTGCTCTAATCTGTATCTCCTTAGATCTTGTGGTCTGCAGAGCCCAAAAGGGGTCACCCTGCTGCTGAGTCTGTGACCCTATGTGTCGTTCACCAGGGGCCTTCTGGCAGCAAAGGCGCCATATTGATGTGTGTAACCTGTGAGTGATTTCAGTGGTTTAAAGTTTACAAAAGTGTTGGCTAGATCAGAGAAGAGGAGTGGTACCTGGGCAAGTCATCAGGGGAGGGTTTGGAGATGAGGAAGGCCTTTTGCCATTTTGAAAGGTACATCCTGCTGACACATGCCTGTTCCACAGTTTCTGTTGGCAGGTCCTTTGGACCCAAATGCTCATGGCCGATGCCTAAGGGGGCCAGGAAACACCGTTCACCCTATAGGAGTTAGCTAATAAATACTCACATGAGTAACTTTTGAGAACCAAAGGAAACAAGATGTCTGAATAATATGTAAGTTGGGGAAGAATCCCTAAGCGAAGGATAAAATGGCATTCCACCTTTGGATCTCAATTTCTCTGGTGTGCAGGAAATTTTCCCCTTACACTTTCCTCACCTCTGACCAAAGAAGTAAATAACTTTAAACCTCTTCATGTGATTTCCCACCAGAACCATGATTGAGCAGATACGTGGCAACAATTTATTGGCACGCAGAGTAAATGTTCAGAAACCCAGGGTGCATGGAGTTCCCAGAAGCTCCACAAATCCACGTCCCCACATTGCTGGGACAAGGTCCCCTCACCCTTTCTGCAGGTCTGCGTGTTCACGGAGCCATGACCCTCTGATGCCAGCTCTAATGTGGGGAAACACACCCAGGGCTGCTGGAGACTCCTGAGACGGGAAATGCCAAGCTGGAAGCCAAACCTACCTTCTCTTCAGGGGAGATTTCCAGGCCCAGAGCAGCGCCCTCTAGAGGATCAGACGTGTTAAGTGGGAATGGGCCGCTCAGGACCCCCTCACCTGGTCACACAGCTACCTCTCCCTCCAGGCCAGTTGTCAGACTGGGAGGGCAGTCTCCTGCACGCTATTTGTCTTCAGATTTGGCCTCAGATGCGTGTGTTTTGGGCACCATGGCTCTCTTCCTGAATACCACCATCGAGACTAGGCTTGATGAAATGCTAAGGACTCCCTTAACTCCCTTAACTCATTTTGCGACTGAAAACTAAAAGAACAAGATAGTTGTCTCTGGTTTAGAGAGTCTCTGAGGCTGTTCAGCTGCGAAAATGCTATCAAAGGTGAGTTGGCCGCATACCTGACTGATGAATGGTGACAGTCTTGGTTGCCAGAAAGTAGTGTGGGTGTGGTCCCTGGCAAAAGCTACTTTTTTCTTTTTACTTCTTCTTCTTCTTCTTTTTTTCCTCTTTTTTTTTTTTTTTTGGTGAGTAGGAGTTCAGAGGCAACTCCCTCCCAAACTGGCATCGCTCACCTGGAGTGAAATGTGCAGGAATAACGTGACTGAGGGAGAGACTGTGAGTGTGTTGTGTGAGGCGTGCAAATACAACACAACAGGTTTTTGTCAGTGAAGCTAAGAACTGGTTTCCTTTAAACCAGTAGCTTAATTGAGGGACGCCTGGGTGGCTCAGTCAGTTAAGTGTCTGCCTTCGGCTCAGGGGATGATCTCAGGGTCCTGGGATGGAGCCCCATGTTGAGCTCTCAGCTCAGCAGGCAGTTGCCCCTCCCTCTATTCCCCTCCCCCTTTCCCCCTGCTCCTGCTTGCCCTCTCTCTCTCAAATAAATAAAATAGCTAAATTAACATAAAATCAATATACAACAGACTGCATATATTTAATGGGTACAATGGGATGAGATTGAACACACACAAGCATTTGTGACACCATTACTGCAATCAAAGTAATAGACTTATCCGGCGCCCCCCCCCCCAAGTTTTCCTGTGTGCCTTAGGCTTTTCTGGTGGTTGGTTGTGTTTTTTTGTGGTAAAAATGCTTATCACGGGATCTACCTTCTTAACAAATTTTAAGTGTGCTATGCGGTATTGTTAATCGCAGGCACTGCGTGATAGAGCAGATCTCTGGAATTTACTCACTTAGCAAACTGAAACCTTATACCCACTGCACGACAGCTCCCCATTTAGAACTGACTTTTCTTCAAACTCCTATATTACAAGAAGTTATAAAAACGTTGGGATTTTCTTCCATGAAGCAGCATGATTTAACACTCATTTTCAAATGCTTTTTTAAAGCACTGGAAGCCTCTTTTTTGTTGTTGTTTTAAGTCCTCCACCTGAGTCCCAAATCATAAAAAAGATCAGGGGAGAGTTGTTCGGTTAGGAGTGGATGCTGGCCTCAGGGACCCCAATCTGCTACTGATCCTCCTTCCTCTAGCCAGGTGGGCCCCAGATGGGCACCCACATGGAGGCCCCAGAGTGTTCCAGAACAAAATTTAACAAACATGTGGGTAAGTAGGAAGAGATCTGGCAGACCTGGGTTTGGATCCTGTCTCTGCTGCTTGTGAGCACGAAGACCATCAGTCATTCATGAACCTATCTGTACCTTTATTTTCTCATCTGGAAAATGGGATTAACAGCTCTCCTGTTGCGGACTGGTTACCATGATGGAGGTAGATGCTGTGAAGGTGCCCAGCACCACATGTGGTACATGGAATCTTTACATGACTTACTGGGGCTGAATTATTTCAGGGAGACTTTGGGACTAAGGCTACCTACTAGAGGCCGGGAGAGAAAGAACAAATAATGGCAAGCAGACTTCCCTTAGGTCAGAACTATTAAGGCTGTTGCTGTCCTATTTGGTACTCTTTCCTCCAAAGCATCCACATGCTTTGTGTGGTATCTTCTCTTTTAAAACAGCATAGTCAGGAGAGCAAAGAAACAACCCACAGAATGGGACAAAATACTTGCAAATCACATATTGGTAAGAGTCGATTATTCAGAATATTTCAAGAACTCTTACAACTCAACATAAAACCAAAAGCAAGCCAATTTAAAAAGAAGCAAAGGCCTTGAATAATGATTTCCCCAAAGCAGATAGACAAATGGTCAATGTGCACATGGAAAGATCCTTAGTCATTAGGAAAAGGCAAATCAAAACCACAACAAGATATCACTTCTAGCCACCAGGATGGCAATAAAAATACAGAAAAGTAATAAGTGCTGGTGAAAATGTGGAGAACCTGGAACCTTCATACATTGCTGGTAGGAGTAAAAAATGGTTCAGCTTCTATGGAAAGCAGGTTAGCAGTCCTTTATTAAGGAAAACATATGACTGTCATATGACCTAGCAATTCCATTGTTTAGACATGGAAGGAACGGAAAACACAGGTTCAAACAAAAACTGTTTATAGCAACAGTATTCACAATACGTGAAAGGTGGGCGTAACCTAAATGTCTACCAACTGACAAACTGCTAAACCAAATGGGGTCTCTCCATACAATGGAATACCATTCACCCATAAAAGGAATGAAATCCTGACATGGATGAACCCTGAGAACGTTATACTAAATGAGAGAAGCCAGACACAAAAGGCCACATATTGTATGATTCCCTTTCCATGCTATATCCCAAAGAGGCAAGTCCATAGAAACCAAAAGCAGATTAGGGGCTGCCTAGAATAGAGAAGGTAAGAATGGGGGGTTGGGGGGTGACTGCTAAAGGGTACCAGTTCCTTTTAGGGTGATGAAAAAGTTTTGGAACTAGAGAGTGCTAGTGATTGTACAACATTTTGACTGTACTTGATGCCACAAAATTGTACATTTTTAAAATAAATAAAATATAAGTTTTCTGTCATGTGTGTTTTAGCACATTAAAAAAAAAAAAAGACAGGACATGTGTCCATCCAACCAAAATACAGCCGGTGCAATTTTTAAGCAATTTTGAAGACTTGTTTTTACTTTTTTCTTTAACCTTCTTGCAGGGACACAGTAAAACAGAGCCCCGAAATGCCAGGACATTTGTGCTGAGAAAAGCTCACTCTTGTTTCAGGGGTACTTCCTTCCAGAAGGCCAATGAAAACTGGCCTGGAAAATATGAGTGCCCACTCCTCCCTCAAAGGATGACCTAAAAGGGAGAACTTCCAGAAGCCCAGCCAAGAGCATAGCAATCATGACCAAGCATCCCAGCTCATTGATGTGGACATGGCTACCCTCGGCTTAGTCAGAGATGCCACAGTTCAGGTCTTGGCTTGTCATGTTGCCCATTAAACCCAGAACCTGTTCCCTTGGCTCCTTCCCTAGGAAGGGGACATGTCAGAAACTGTAGTTTTGGAGATATTTCTCCGGATTTCAAAGGAGATCAGCTCCAGGGCAGGTGTCATGGAATCCGTGGGCTGTGTTTTGGCCCAGATATCACCCTTTGACCACTTTTGCTGTTGCTATTATTTTTAATTTGTGGAGCAATCACTATACTCCTTTGCACAGCTTTCATCTGAGTGTCTTAAAGCTCTTTACCTCCATTTTAGTCCTTTGTAGTCCTTTTAGCAATGGTCGTCCTTTTGCATTCCAAGGTGAAAAAACAAAACTCTTGGTGAGGCAAACTCCCTTCAACCAAGTAAAAGACACCCCTTAGTGTTGGAAGCACCTGCCTGCTCACCTGGGGGAGGACCTGACTTTACATCTGACCTTTACACACGAATTCTTGTCCTATCATGAGTCAGCCAGGATTGGATTTTGTTCTTCTGTCTTTAGTTAATTCCTGCTTTATCATTCCATAGCTTAAATATAGGCCAACATTCCATCTTTATGTACAGATTTCCAATATGCTGTCAGGAACAGCAGTAATTATGAGTGGGAGACATTGGAAACAGATGGGGGGGGTACATGAGGACCAGTAGGGAGGGAGAAGAGCCACCATATTAGCAGAACTGAATTCTCACATTCCCAGACTGCCCTCAGACACATACCAGACCCAAGGAACCACAGGATCCCTCTGATTCAACTGAAGGGAGGCACAGAGTTGGCCGCAATGAAATAACTAATCTGTTCTCTCCTTTCCACACCCATTCAATAGTATGGTGTGTTGGCAAAATGCACAGTACTTGTTAACCACTCCAGGAAAAGAAAGAGCCACTCACCCTGATTAGCTGTCAGAACTAATTTTCAGCCATGTTATTATATGGTAAAGAGGAAAAAGGAAATCCAAGGAAACTGTGCTTAAGGCCAGTGCCTAATCAGGTTTTTTCCTCTTCATCTGTTTCATACAAAAGCTGCCTAGAATCACTGTGTGAGCCTTTAGGTTCCTCTCTTCAAGTGTTAATTAAATGTGATATTTTAAAATATACACTCCTTTCTCCAGGTAGAACAAACTGAGACTTTGTAAATTGCTCAACGCCCGATGGTCCCCCTTGCAGCTCTACTTCATTGCCTTGTACTTTTTATTCCCCTGTTGGGCCACAACTCCAACAGCAATAAGTATAGAGTAATTATTTCTGCCAGATATGTTGCCCCTTAAAGGGGCTTGCCTTATTTTGGTTTTGTGTATGTGTGTGCTTGAAAGAAAGGCATATTATAATATCAGGCTTCTTTGTTTTCCCTCTTTTACTACCCACTGGTTCTCCAAGATGTCGTTGGCAAACACAACACCATTTGCTTTTGTTCCCTGTACAAATATTTTCCACTTGAGCCCTGTTTCTTACTTAAAACTGCTGAGTGTCTAGCTATGGAAAGCAACTGTTCCCAAGTAGTAGATGAGTGAATGCCTGTGCAGTTTCGATTTAGGAAATGTGTACTAAACTTTCGCCTAAATGTCTCTGAATCTGAAGCAGCTTATAGTTTCTTGGGTCCTTGAAGGCAATTCAAACAGTAGGCATGTGTGTGCAAGGTGGGAACTGAGGGCAGATGGGGAGACTTGGAAATCTGGTTAATTTGTCTATTCCAATCATGCAATTATCCACTCAAGAATGGCTGAATACCTACTATGTGTTTGCTCCTTCCAGGCAGGTTGAGACCCAACTTTTTATTCATGATATAAAACAAGAAAGTTTTGTCTCATGCCAACAGACAAATTACATTATTGTCTCTTACTCTGATAAAACCACCAGATTATTTTAGAGTGCCCAGTTCTTGTCTTGCCAGAGTTCACCGAAACATGGTAGTTGAAAAAGTTCTCTCTGTTGAGTTCAAGGTCATGTAACAAAGCTTCTGATCCTACACTAAGCTGCGACAACAAGGGCCCAGGCCATTGGGAGCTTCATGCCTGGATAATATGCTCAAGATTGTTGCCTTCTCCTTCCAAACCTCCTGCACTCCCCAGTAAGCCTCCAGTTTTAATTTGACCATGCTGCTATGACTAGTGCCCGCAGAAGAGTGGTCTGTATCTTACCCTATACCACATTATACCAACCATTTCTTTTTTAAAGCATTGTAGTAACTCAAACAATGATTCCTTAATTTGTTTCCATTAAGTTCTTGATACGTTTAGCCAAATTTCCAGGGCTTTCAGAAGTATATGGATAGGTAGATTTTTGGGTGCTCCATGCTAGTGGGATTCTCATTTCAAGCATACATCTAAGTTTGCAAAACTTGCAGGCTAGTGCTGGAGGGCAAGACTGCCTCTTTCTCCCTGTGCAGCCCACCATGCCCAGTCTAGTGCTAGCAGTGGGGAGCACCCGAAATGTACTGCTGTAGGTTAATATATTTGGGTTGCTCCATTCGTTTGTGTCAACTAGTACTTTCATTCAAGTAGTGAAAATGAACTATGACCCTTTTCCACCCTGTGCACTGATTAGGAATATATTGAACCCATTGGATAGCAATATACCTCTATAACAGGAGGGCTATCAAAATCTCAGGCATCTTATTCTTTATTTTCTTAGAGGGATAGAATATTTTCCCCACCATTTTGAACATTTCAAGTGCCACAAAATAAGACTTTTAAAATACCTCAACATAGACTATATTTTCTCTTTTTCTTTTCTTTAAAAATTTTTTTTATTTAAGTTCCATTTAGTTAATGTACAGTGTGATACTCATTTCAGGTGTATAATAGTGGTTCAGCACTTCTGGACTTCCCCTGGTGCTCATCATACAAGTGCATTCCATTTTCAAAGGTGCCTACAACAATGTCTTTCATTCTATAGCTCTTTTGAACTATGATCTTGCCATTCTGTCCTAAACAGGCAGAACTTATTTCCTTCTCCATCCCCTCCCGGCATCTAAGATGGCCTGTGATGTCTTTTGACTAATATAATACTGCAGAATCACACTGTGTACCTCCAAGGAAAAGTCTTAAATTTTCCTTTACTTTTTGGAAGGCTTTTTCTTGTATTCCTACCACCATACTAGTAGGAAGCCCAAGTAGATATGTGGGTTGGCTCATATGAAGAAGAACTGAAGCACCTAGCTGAGCTCCCAGATAGCCACGAGGACCAACTACCAGCCAAGGGGTGGAAGTCATTTTGAACCTTCCAGCTGTCCCAACACCCCTGCAACATCATGGAAAGGAGAACTGCCCAAGTTGTGGGAAATAAAAACAAAAACAAACAAACAAAAAAACAAAAACACTTATCTTTGTAACCAACTAAGTATTGTGGTAATTTGTCACTCAACAATGGATAGCCAAAATAGATCTTTTAAGAGCCCATTTTTTTTGTCCAGATTGTGTGTGTGTGTGTGTGTGAAATGATGTTAAAAAAAGAAAACAACTGTTCTTATACATCACATTTATCTAATGCTTTATATGTACTACTTACATGGCAATTTCTAGTAAATCTCACAGTTTAGGTAGGGAGAAAAGTGTCATTCATTTTGAGGTTAAAACCTGTTTAATTATTTCTGCTCTACTCTTCACACAGCTTCAAGAGTGAGGTCTCTAAAATACAGACTGAATCATATCAGTTTCTTGTTATAAAACAACTAAATGTTCTTCATTGATTACATAATAAACTACTTACTTCAACAAATGCTTTTATGTTGAATTGGAGGTCAATTTTTCAATACAAAGATGCTGTCTGGGGCAGAGATTTGCTAGAACAAAATAATCATCACTGTGTAGAGACTAAGGTCAGAAACAGATCTAGAAATCAAAAGGCACAAGCGAGAGCTCAATACTAGGTTAACATGGAATATTTAGAATTCCTAGAGATTTATAATGGAGAATTTGAAAGTTGGTGTGAGTCTTGAACAATGAGGTAGGGCACACTGGATTTGGATTCTTAGAGGCCAAGTTGGACTAGTGTCTAGACAGACTGTGCTTGGAGCTCTTATATTTGTTCTAGAACAGAAAAAGATGAAACAATATACATGGGGGTCAAACTCATGTACAATTGATCAAATGGAACATCCACAGTGTGAGAAAGATAATGCTAAAAACTGTCACACATTTGTCCTCTAATAATACAAAGTTATCTAAGCAGTCTGGATCGTGCCTTGCATCACAGATATAGGCAGCCTGTGCAGAAAGAGAGGAATCACATCTGTCCAATAAGGTGGGTGTCTCTTGCACCCAGGACACTCAAAATGGGAGGTAGAAAGAGGAGTCATTTTGTCATGAAGAGTCTATTTCTGAGTCCCAATGTCCCAAACAAACAAGCTAACCTTGTGGATTGAAATCTTTTCCCCAAATTTCATGTATGTGCAGTAGGACCCACGGCTCTTAATCAACCACCCAGAGATTTCTAGAATATGAATGAGTATGCCTTGAGCAAAAACATTGGTTAATGAAATTCCTGGCATAGGAGGTCAGTGGTGGTTGGGATATGGGATAGCTGGATGTTCCCAGTATCTGAAATCATACCTTTTGGTTTCCTGACCACTGTTACGAGAAACTGGGAAGAAGGGAAGGTGAAAAGAATCCAGAAATATTTTTATTTAGATAGGGACATCTTAAAGACAGGCCTTGAGTAGCCTATTCAGCCTTCTTTGGTAAAGGATGCTTATTGGGCAGAGGAATGAAGTCAGAGGGAGCTGGATTCCCTGCTACCCCATGGGTCTTTACAACCCTCTTTTTCCCAATCCTTCCCATTCCCTACCACTACCCATCCCCTACTACTAAGTTATCTTTCATTCAAGCAAAAATCAATATTACTTATCTATGAATACCTCCAATAGCATTCAAGCCACATGGGCTTTTAGCTAGGACTCCCAACATTAACAGGGGAATTGAATGTGTTTTCATTCAAGGTTCTTCAAAAAGATTCACATGAAGACAATGCCTTTCCCCCTCCAAGAGAGTGTTGAACAAAGATCCATCTGCCTCATAGAGGTTGTGATTCTGTTTTACTAGACTTGGAAAAGCTGGAGGGATTCAAATTTGATCATTAACTACAAATAAATAATACAAAGTTAGAGTGAGCTTGCTGTAATATTCTTCCCAGGAACACATTCATCTCCCTAGGTCACTCTGCATTTGGGGCTTCAACTGAACTTCCCTGTGTCTGGGAATAATTATGTTGTAGAGCAATACTTCTCATATTTTATGCACATACAAATTACTTGAGATCTGGGTAAAATGCAGATTCAGTAGGTCTGAGGAGTGCCTGAGATCCTCCATTTCTAACAAACTCCCAGGGGATGCTGATGCTGCTGGTCCAAGGAACATGCTTTGAATAGCAAAGCTGTGGTAAATTTACTCCATTGTCAATGAGTCAAAAGACATGGGTTTAATCCACCTTCTACCTGACTTTGTGCAAGTGACTTAATCTCACTAATTTTCTGATATTTCATCTATAAAATAAGAAGTAATAGCATCTGCCCCCAAAGTATTGTTTTAAGAGTTCAAGGAGATAACCAGTAAAGCATTTTATAAGTTTACATTGGTTGGTGATCTTGAGGTTTGCATAGACTCTCTGCCAACACGTACTACATAGCGGTGGGTTTTTCATGGTAGAACTGAGAACACAATCCTCATGGCTGCTTCTTTGTGTCTGACTGGAGGGCTAAACAAAAGTAAGTGATCATGGTGACATCATCAGAGACTAGCTGAGATCTCAGTCCCTGGAGAATACAACAGTATTGCTTTCTTTGTTTCTGAAGAAAAACCAAGGATACATATTTAGCTTTTGACTCTATTTCTTATTAAAGGGAAAGGATGGAAAATAGAAAACATTGCTTTTACTGAGATATTAGAATCAATGAATTTATCAGACAGATGGAACAATTCTCTCTTAGGATCAAGTGTTGTCATGTCAAAGCCCTTTGAAATCTCTGATACTTACTACAGGCCTAAGACCCTATTATAGTGAAGTTTCATTGTTGAAAAAGACCTCTTGAGCCACATGTTGATCATATTGAACAGGAAAAGTCTTATAATTCATCCAAATAAAAGTGGCTTACCTAGGTCCTGTCTAGTTAAGCTGGGTTACAGCTAAGTGTGAGTGCTATGACAGGGAGAAACTGCTTGAATAAAGTTTGGACAAAAATCACATCCACTGAAACAATCATTAAACTCCCAAAGTAAATTCATATTAAGCAGCCCCTTATTATGTTCTGTAAGGTTTCTCCAAGTCCTTTTTCCCTTTGGTTTTGTGCCAGAAGTAGATGCAGATGCATCAGCTACCTCACAAGGAAAACCTGTTCTCACAAGTTTTATCACACCACTTGGCAGTGAAAAAGGCTTGGGTAGAGGCTGAGAACTTTCACATAGATTCAGAAAGCTTGGGAATTCAGCCATTTTGACTTACTGCCCACCACCAAAAAGAAACAGGCAACTTTGAGTGCCAGGATCTAAGATTCTCCTAATTAGAAAAAAGAGAAAGCTCTATAGGATCAAACTTTCTCTTTGGGGCAAATTCCACAGACTCTAGCAAAGACAGACCACTGAAGAACTCTTCAGGATAGTGAGAGAATTCAAAGTTGCCACGGCTGTCTACTTTCATATCCCCTGGCCTTCTCCCAACCTCCGCTGAACCAGAGTAAAGTCCCTCAGGAGACTGCACCCCCTGGAAAATGCCAGAAAAGGGAATAGGAAGAGGAATTATCTTCGTTGGGTCATTCCATGCATTTGAGAGTCCACAAGAAGTATGAGACTGTCTCACTCTAATTAAAGAATAAACAATGAAGACCATGGGATATGTAACTGGGAATCTACTGAGAATGTCTTCACATTACTCACAAGTTAATTTCCCCAAGAGTGGGAGTTTCTTGAGGATGTTTGTAATTTATTTTTAAAACTTGTAGAGTTTGAGAATAACACTTGCAGTTTCTCTTTTACTATTTTCATGGTATTCAAAGGTTTCAAACCCAGGCATTTTAGAGCCCACCCACTTTCAGAGATGTAGACAAATTAGGTAGAAACACACAGGGACATCTCAAACTCTTTAAAGAGCTTATCTGGAACATGTGAATGATATAAGCATTCTCTCTCTCTCTCTCTGTCTCTCTCTCTCTCTCTCTCTCTCTATATATATATATATATATATATATATATCTCCTAGACCTCATGATCTTTATGGAACACTGCATATTAATTCCATTGCAAATTTGAAAAGGTAGCATGTTAACTCTATGTAACCTACAGTGATGTCCCCAAGCTAACATCATTGCTTATGCATACCATCATTGCTTTATCATCATTGATGCTGTCAAAGAGTATTTTCTGAGAACCTATTAGGTAGTTACCACGTACTAGGGACTGGCAGGGAAGCATACACTCAGAAGGCATGGATCTTCCCTGCCTGATAGAAGAGGCTTCTGAAAAATTATAAAAAGAGAGAAAAACCAGTCATGTGTTTAGATCTCAATCAAATGTGCCTATGTTTCCAGTTTACTCAAAGGGAAAATAATCCACTGAACTTGCTTACCACTTGTTGATTTCATAGATTATTTTATTCCAAGTGATAGTAGGCCTAATGGACATACAAAGATAAATATGCAATGTGACTACATGTGAATCAATGTTGCCTACTAAAGAATGGCACACAGTAAGAGCATAATAAATTTTAGTTCTTATCATTGTCATCATCATCATCATCATCATCATCCTTATCATTATTTCTGTTAAGAATCTCTAAATCTAATAGGATAAATGGTATGTACATAATTGTAATAAAAGGCAGAAAGTATGTAGATTACATACTTATTGATACAGATGTACCAATGTTGTTATTGTTGGTACAGTTTAAATGCTGTAGGAATCCAGAAAAATAAAAAATAATTTCAGATTGGAAATAACAATTTGACATATATGACAATAGAAAAGACCAAAATGCTCATCCCCTCAGTAATATGTGTCTGAAAAGAACATCAAGTAAGATATTTGCAGGAAGTGATGGTTAATCTATAGAACCCCAAGTGTTCCTGATTTTTTAATAATATATTACAACTCTCTCCACCATCAATTAATTTCAATCCTTCTATGGTTTCTTTACATCTTTAGTCATATGATCACTAAATAAGGGATTCTCCAAACTTGTTTTTGCCAGGTGTCTCTGGATAGTAGAATTACAGGATTTAGTAGGTAATTCTGCAGCCAGTCTCTTTTTATCTTCATGATCTTGGAAGTTTTCATTGTGTTTCTTATCATTCTCTCTGTAGTCTGAAAAAAGAATAAAGAATTCCAGTATGTCAATTGTTTTTCCTAAAATAATGCATACAATCACTTTACTCTTGGAATGCCTTCCCATGTGTCTCTGTGGTTCTCAGATATCATTTTTAAGGTATGACCACAGAATGGTACACAGAATTCCTCAGGTAGGTGTATCCTGATTAGGCTCAACACCATGATGCTGTTTCAATTCTATTGCTGAAAAATCAACTTCACGTTGACAGACAACAGTAAGCGTCATTGGTCATGGAGCATTGTTATCTAGGTCACAGAAAGACCATAATGTTCAGTTATAAATTGGTGATGGCTACTTGTCAAGTTGCCTTTAGAAAATGACATAACATAATTAATTTTCTCTCACATGTCCTTGTTACACTATGTGCTTGGGAATATATCAGTCACTTTAATTGTTAAGCATGATTTATGTACTCAGCATTGTGTAAGGCACTCCAAGGGTTACTAAAGGAGTGTTTGGTGGGTCCCCTGCCCTTCAGAAGTTTTAAATCTACCTGAAACAATATGAAACATGAGAGGAGAACACAGGACCCAGTATAGTAAACATTTTGCAATAAGCTGCAGGTTGAAAGAGCTTTTAAGAGTTCAGAGAATAGAGAAATGAATGTCAGAGTAGTTAGACAAGAGGCATGTTTGGGGAGATGAGGAGAGCTCTTTTGGTCTGCATTATAGAGCAGAAATGGCCTCTTGTCATGCCTCCCAGTACTTAAGAGCCTTTAGAAATAAAAATCACAAGTGGGCTCCTTGTCTAATGAAGAACATCCTGTGTGTCCTCATCTGTTTTCAAAGGAGGTAACTATAAAGAATGGAGCTGTGTGAGTGCTTTTATACACTCCATGTTATCCTTGAGCAGAACCAAATGATCAATCGCCTTTCCCTGAGGAAAGTGTCTGAGTTATCTTGTCAGGGAAGATGAAAGTTTGCTGTCATCCTCATACTGGCCACAAAAGCAAGGGGAATGTTTCTCAGCTGAAAGGGAACGGGTCTGGTCATATCCTCGACATCCCTGGCTTTAAAAAAATAAATAAATAAATAAAAAGGCAACATTACATCTGCCCCCTTTTAAGAACAGGCCTTGATGAAAAGGCACACAAGGCAATGGTTTCACAAAATCATCAACTGTGTGTTTCTCTTTTCATAAATTAGCCTGCACCACAAAGCAAATTAGTCAGAGCAACAAAACCAGGTTGAAAGTGGGTCTGGCTGATTCAAAAGCTAGCATCTCAGCTTTAAACCTCTCAGTCTCTTCCAGAAGATCTCCGGGGAACTTCCTGGGTCACAGACACAACACCCCAGGATACTGCTACCAGCAGAGGATGGTTTTGTGGCTGAAAAGACATGACCTGTTCAGTGCTGACATTGGTGGAAAGTTCCTCTTTTGCTTGTTGTGGCAGCTTCCGGGCAAGGAACAGTCTGCAACCAGAATGTGCACCCAGGCAAAGAAACCTGGATCAAAGCCTCATGGCCCAGTGGAAGCCTTCTAGTCGCTCACTGTAGACTCATTCATCCAGTCACAACTCTTTGAACACCTATGATTTGCTGACCATCTCTTTAAGAGCCACCCATGCAAAGATAAATAAAGCCTCAATGCTGAGTTCTTTCACAGTCTGCGGAGAGCTAGACATGGAAACACATTATCAGAATGCAGCATGGAAAGAGCTACGATTCTGTTAACAAACGAAGTGCCACTGATCTCAGCAGAAGGTGGGACTACCTCTGATGGAGGTATGACGGTCAAGACAACTTTTGAGCCACCATATCTTGAAGGGTTCGTTGGAGTCCTGGTGGAGAGATGGAGGAGAAACTGGAGTATTTGCGGAATTGCAAATAGTCTTGCTTGGATGGAGAATAGGTCTGGGGGTTGGGTCAAGGAACTTATGGTGAGAGATGAAAAGCAAAATGGAAAGATGGGCTGAAGACAGACTCTTAACAGGAAATTTGATGCAATGCTAAACTTCGGAGTCAAATGGAGGATCTTTGGAGGTTTGTCATTGGGAGAATAACATGATGAATGGGGTATCTGTTTTAGACACTTTACCTTGTAAAAAGGGATGGGGAGGAAGTAGAATCAAGGCCAGAAGAGAGCTCTTAGGCTATTAGCTCTTGACCTGGAGGGTGTGTGAGAGAGTGAGAGGGCTCTGGGCTTAAATGACCAGTCCCATCAGCAAGAGAAAGCCTGCCAGCTGATTCTTTCAGGCTTTCCATGAGTCCTGACCTGTCTTTCCAATCTCATTTCCCTTTGCCAACTTGATACTGCTACAAGTAAATTCTTTGTGGTTCTTGTTCATTCAGCCATCACTTAGTCACTTCAACATTTATTCATCAAGTCTTTATTGAACAATTACTATGTGCTAGACACTGAGGCCACAAAACACACATAGGTCTCCCCTCTTGGAGTTTAAACTGTAATGGAAAAGATGACAATTAAATCAGTAATTCGAATTGGGTTTAATTCACTGGGACCCAAGTTAAATACCTTTAAAGATCCACAGTTTCTGGCCTCTGGGTGGCTTAAGTCAGTTAAGAGATGTTCTCTTGATCTCAGCTCAGATCTTCATCTCAGGGTCATGAGTTCAAGCCTCATGTTGGGCTCCACACTGGATGTGGAGCCTGCTTAAAAATGAAATGAAATGAAATAAAACAAAATAAAATAAATAAAATATAAAAAAACATAGTTTAAGGTATTTCAAAAATTGTGTCTTTTAATCCTCATCTGTATTGCCTGACTTCCAGACACTAGTTATTTGTTGAATGGAGGAATGAATAAACGCAAAGAGGAGATTTTGTCCCCTCAGATTTACATGCCTCTTCTGGCTTTGGGGTTCCTGTCTTTTTATCTTCATTCATAAAGAGAGACAGTCTAACACAGTGGGTATTTATTTGGATGCTGGAATCAGGGAAACTTACTTAGGTACCAGCTCCCCTACCTTCGCAACTGGGGGACGTTGAGCAAATTCCTTAACCTCTTCGAGGCTCAGTTTCCTTATCTTAAAAACAGGGAGGATAAAAGCTCCCTACAAGGGTAATATATAAAGGATTATATATAACGGATTAAAAAGATTGGAGGGGAAAGATTAAATGAAAGGATATGTTTCAATGCCAGGAACAAAGGAACACAGTGAAGGGGTAAGTGTTCTGACTCTTTTGGGTCCACCTGTGTGAGCTTTCTACCTACAGAGAACTTGAATGAGGTTCACGGTAAATCCCTGCCCATGACACTGCTCTACTTAAAACCTCAAATGACTCCCTTTTGGCTTTTTTTCTTGGTACAACACTTAAGGCTCTCCATGAGTCCCAATATATCCTCCCAGTCTCATTTCCCATTGCCAGCTGGGTGTCACTACCATGGCTCCCAAGGCCTCTGCATGGCAGAGAAGCCAGGGATTGTCCTCCCATCTGCTAGGTGAAAGTGCACAAATTGTAGAGCAGCTCATGTAGCCTGGACCCATGGCCTATCCTCTTTCTCTCGACCCCTCGCAAAGCGGTCTGGCTGAAAAATAACTTGGTAGATCAATGGAATAGCATGGTTAACTGACACATGCTGCCACTATAATCTAAAGATTTCCACCAGCCTTTGTGCCACTTCCTCAGTGGTAGGGAGTGCGAGATGGTGCAAGTTCACTTTCACCTCAAAAGAAAAGGTAGGCCAGGGCGCCTGGGTGGCTCAGTGGGTTAAGACTCTGCCTTTGGCTCAGGTCATGATCTCAGGGTCCTGAGATTGAGTCCCTCATCGGGCTCTCTGCTCAGCAGGGAGCCTGCTTCCTTTTCTCTCTCTCTCTCTGCCTGCCTCTCTGCCTACTTATGTCTCTCTCTGTCAAATAAGTAAATAAAAAAATCTAAAAAAAAAAAAAAATGTAAGCTAGACCGCTGGGCCCCTAGGAACTTCACCGTAGGTGTGGGATTCTGCTCTTTGCCATGAGAGGAGTCTACCCCAGATAAAGAGTGCTCCTTAAACCTGGTTCCCTAGAATAAAATGACTCTTGTTATAGGACCCAACAGAGCTGCAGACTGTCAGCAGATCTATGAGCAGTCCACAAATAATTGGGGCAATAAAGCTCTGTGGCTGGGGAGGTATTTGTTATCATGGCAAAAGCTAACCAATACACCTCCAGAGACCTTTATCTCGGCCAAATGTAACTTGTAACTCTGTCTATGCCCCCTTCCTTCCCATTGCCATTTCTCAACTGGCAAACTAAAGTGTTTTGTTTTGTTTTTTCCGTCTTCCTGTGCCTGATTCCAGCCTACAATTCAGAAGTTGGTTCTTTCTTAATCCCCAGCTGGAATTAAGTCTCTCCAGGTTTAACACCCAAGATACTTTAGTTATGTTTCTTTTTTGGTTCAACACTCTTCATCTTGCACTTTACGATTTGTATACATGCCCGATGTAGCTTTTCTGGTTGACTCTCTAGTAGCTATCTACACCATCTGAAATTGTTCATCTAAGCCAAAGATAATAACCCATCCTTTTATTAGCAATAGTTTTAGCAATGGTCTTAGAACCAAATCTTGGCTAGTGGAATACTAGGGGAAAGCTCTGGAGGATTTCTAGGGAAAATTTTCCTGCTTCTAAAAAAAAGAGAAATAAATAAATAAAAGAAGGATCAAAAAAAAAAAAAAAGAAAGAAAGAAAGAGACAGAGGCAGCCCTCATCCCATTCTTTTTTCTGTCCTTTGGTATCAATATAATGATGAAACAAATACAAAAGTACACTAAACTGAAATAGGCACAAGGTGGGACAGTTCTGCATGATTTGGGTCCATGTGCCTTTGCCTGGGGAGACTCAAGATCTATGTCAACTGCAGACCTTCTCCAGAACATTTAGTGTGGACTTTGCCCAAGGCATACACCCAAATAATTTATTACATGAATAAATTAAAAAAAAAACCTCTCAGGTTATTTAAGTCTGGGATAAAAGATCTTTGGGTAAAGTATAAGACAAAAATGATCATTGTAGCCGGAAAGTTGGTAGAAAGGCTTCTTAATCAAGATATACAGGTATATTTAAAAAAAACCAAAACAGATGAACAAACAAAAACTTTTAAGGGAGTAAGAATCACTGAAGAGAAGAAAAAAATAGGGAAAGAACTTTCTGGAACAAAGCTTGCATAATCTGCCTGTCTTTCCGAGGTCTTTGTAAACTAGACCAAAGATTATACAGATTTTCATCTACATGGGAAAAAGTCCAAGTTTAATTCCATCCATAGGCATCCAGTCAGTGTGGCCAAACTAAATAAGGATGGGAACCAGAATTCACTAGTTTTTCTGACCAAAGGCCACATTTAAAAAAATAGTAATTTATTATATGAAATAAAATTGATATATCTCTGTGTGATAGTTTCATGCTAAGTCTTTTAAAGAACATTGTATTATATCTCATTACCACAATTCAGAGCAAGTTTTCCCCGAGCTTCAGAGGCTGCAGAGGCTGCAGAGAAGGTCCAACTGCTTTTCCCAAGCTGTGTTTTTCCAATTTATGTTTTGAACAAAATAGTAGATGACACATATTTGGGACCATCCTAGGATTGTGAGTCCATGACCTTGTGACTCCAAAATAGAAATGGTCTTTTGGAGACCTAAGAATATTCTTTTAGTGCCTCTGAATTGCTCAACTTTTTCACATGGAGTAATTAAGCTTCCCAGTAAATGAATGCTTTAATTGAGGTGAGTGAGGTTTTATAAATTTTTTTTTGTTTGGTCTTCAGAAATAGTAGAAGATTCTGGTATCAGTGCATAGGGCCAGTTGAGCTGCCTTCAATCCCAGAAGAAAAATGACAATAATAAAAGTTATTGTATTAGTTATGAATTCTTGCCTTCCTTCACCCTAGGAAAAAAGAGAAACTCCTTTCCCTCTGATCTGTGATTCTCTCCCACCTACCTACCCCCAACTTTAAATCCCAAATACATAAATATTATTGGGGAGAATGACAAAAGCAGGGATTAGCATGGTTACTCGGAAATTAAAAACAGAACTTCTCTTTTGAATAACAGATATACTAAGAGGCAGGAAAATCTATTCTGTGGCTATTATTTATTTTTCTTCTACAATACTGAAAAAATATTGCTTTGTTCAAGTGAAATGGTATGTCTGTTAGAGACAGGCCACTGAAGAATCAATATTCAGTTTCAAAAGTCCAGTTATTTCTCCTCTCATGCACATATAATGCAGGATTCTCAGATATTGATGGGCTCAGCTTGCCGAAGCAGTGCCAACTCAAGGTAATGGCCGAGTGTGGTGCATGATCAGAACATCAGATTCTGACTTTCAGATCATTCACAAGGTAATGTAAAGATAAAATCATTCATCATCTCGGGGCTCTGTTGACTTCTTTTGAAAATGAACACGTTACAATACAAAAGTCTTAGCTCACAGTGTGGAAAAAAGCCATCCAGGTGTTCTCCTTCACTCTTTTCCTTTATTTAAAAAAATCATTCATTCTTGACCCTTCAATACCCATCTTGCAAAAGGCATGTTCTTAGTATATGATTGTTGCATCCCATTTTTGCAAAAACACAAGTGTGCATTCAGGTATGGAATGTTTAATTTGAAAAATAGACTGAGAGCACATGGTTTTGTTAGGCTTTCTGGGATAGACATTGAGCAGCAATCTAAGGAGTAACTTTGACAGGAAGAGAGGGAGAGAGAGAACAGAAGAAGAGGAGGCAAGCTGATGTCTTGGCTGATACAAGGCTAGTAACTAAAGGGATAAATGGAAAGAAGAACAAAGACAATGTTCTTTGTCCTTTTCATTTATCTTTTCTTGTCTATTAAAAGCTACAAAGTCGCTTTATCAGATAATGATAACTTATGACAAAAGATTCATCTTCTACCAGTTTATGTTGCCTGAATTACGCTTTGTTGCCATTTGTTGGCTTATTTAACTAAGTAATATTATGGGTATTCAGGCAGTGGACTGAGAGCAGAGACTCAGGCAGAGACTGAGGAAGAAGTTTTCCAGATTTCCTTTGGTACTCTTATTTACACACAATCATTTACAGAAAATATTAAGTAAACAACTACATGGGAGGTCAGGTGACTGTTAAAACTTCCTCTCAGATCTTGGCTATAGGTGGTATGATTGACGAAGAGCCCCAACAATTGCACTCTGAAAAATACCGCCACATTGGTGTCAAGGCCATTATCTCCTGCCAATGACTATCTTCTTTCCTGGAAGACAAGGATTCTCCTGACTGGCTTCCATGTCTTAAGGATTCCCCATCAGTTTTGTCAATACTGTCTTCACTGGGCTTCAGTGTAAGATACTTCCACTCAACCATCCTGCCTTCTTTACATGTCTTCCTTAAGGTCTAATGGCCCCCTTCCCAATCTTTCTCACAAAGGTGTTTCCACTAATAAATCTCTTTCATGGCTAATCTCATCTTGGGGTCTCCTTCTTGGAGGATTTAGACTAACACAGAATAGAGGAAGAAAACTATTTCTTGGCTGATATCTAATTACCCAACAACATTCATTTTTAATCCATTCATTTGATAATTATTGGTTATCTATGATGTCCCAAGCCTTGTGGTACCATTTAATGGCAACAGAAAAAAAAAAAACCTTGAAGCCTACAGAGACTCAAAGACCATGTTGACTTTATTTTCAGCCTTATCATTGAGACACAAAGAAGTCATTGTGATTTGAGTGGCAAAGAGGCAGCAGATTACCTAGAGAGAACAGCTGGACACATAGGCAGCCCATGAAGGACATGTTTTTCTTGGCATTGTTCCCTCTACAGTTTGAGCCACAAACTCAACTTTTCAGTGCCTGAGAGTTAATTAGGTTCTTAAGAACTGATTCATATGAAGTAAATTTCTATCTAAGGTCACCAGTGACCTCCATGTTGCTGAATCTAATGGTCCCCATCTTACAAAACTAGCATTTTGCAAACCCTCTTTTGCTCCAGAATCATGATTCACCTGGTTTCCAAGCATCACACTTACCTGAGTTTCTTTTTACCTCCGTGGCTACTCATTCTTATTCTCTTTTGCTGGTTATTCCTTATGCATTTGACCCTCTTATCATTGGAATGATGCTGAGCTCAACCCTTGGACTTTTTTCCCCCTCTCCGTACCCACCTACCCACCCCTCAGGAATTTCATGCATTCTCTTGCTTTTTAATATCATCTATTTAATAATGACTCAAAATTTATACCTGCAGCCCACACCTCTACCCCAAATTTCAGACTCAGGTTCAAGTACCCACCAGACATCTGGGTTTAGATGTCTGAGAGACATCTTGAACCTAACATGTCCTAAAGAGACTTCCTAATCCTCCCTCCCCAGGATACCTGCCCCCTTAATCTCTTCATCTCTGGTAATGGAAACTCCATTCTTTCAGCTATTCAGGGCAAAAACCCTGGAGTTATTCTTGCATTTCTCTTTTATAGCCTACATTCAATTCAAAAGCAATTTCTTTGGGCTCAACTTTTTAAATATTTCCCAAATGCAAACTCTAATTACCTCCTCCACCATCTTACCACCTTGGATCAAGCCACCTGAATTGTTGCAAAAGCCTTCTAATTTTTCTCCCTTTTTACACTCACGCACCCCTAGAGCCCCGAAATCAGTTCTCATCATAGCAGCCCAGTCATCATGCTTAAAATCTAAGCAAGGCAGGACATATGGGTTTCTCAGTCAGTTGAGGGACTGACTCTCATTTTGGGCTCAGATCCTGATCTCAGGGTTGTGGGATTGAGTCTCAAGTTGGGCTCTACACTCAATGTAGTCTGCTTGAGATTCTGCCTCTCCTTCTCCCTCTGCCTCTGCCCCCACTCATGTGCACAATATGTAAATAAATAGATAAATAAATAAAATCTATTAAAAAAGTCTAAGTGAGGTGTTATGAACTGATTTGTACCCCCAAATTCCTATGTTTGAAGCCCTATACCCCAGTACCTCAGATAGCAGCTATATTTAGAGATAGGAGCTTTAAAGAGGTAAATAAGTTAAAATGAGGTCAATAAAAGTGAGCCCTAATCCAATACAATTGGAGTCCTTATAAGATGAGGAAGTTAGGACACAGGCATGTACAGAGAGAAAACTGTGTGAGGTCACAAGGAGAAAACAGCCATCTACAAGCCAAAGAGAGAAATCAGCCCTACCAATATCTTGATCCTACACTTCTGACTTTCAGAACTGTGAGAAAATAAATTACTTTTAAGTCACCCAACCAGTGATGTTTTGTTAGGGCAGCCCTTGCAGACCAATATCTGAGACGATGAAATCCCTCTGCTTCAAACTCTCCAATAACTTCTCATCTTCACTGGAGTTCTTACTGATACCTCCAAGGCCCAGAGTATGGTCCCCACATCCCAGATGGGAGTGAATGTGGGAATGACCTTAATCACCAGACACCTAAAACCTCTTATACCTTTTTCAAAGAACTGCTTGGAGTCTCCAAGGCTAATAGTGCCTAATATTTCCCCTCCCCTGGAGAGCAGTACAAAAGTGCACTTGGTTTTGCCTTCCTATCCTTTCATGTTTTATTTTCACTTAGGGTGTTTTCCCTTAGTTAACACATAATTTCTTTAAATGTGTCTGCACTTAAACCTTGGATAAATTTTTTGAACTAGTGAGTCTTAATTTCCTCATATATAACTGGGGAATAAGTTGGGAATAATAATATTTACTTTGTAGGGTCATTCATTCAGTAAATATTCAGTATTCAGTCAGTAAGTAAGTATTGACTACCTAGTAAGTTCCAGACAGTGTGCTATGAAGATAAAATAAAATATGTAAAGCAAGATGCTTACAACTTGGGTTATATTAGTTGGTCAATAAATGATAAAATCAGTTTGTTGTCATTTGTATTGTTATTGATGTTATGATCAAATTATAATTCTGTTGTTAAATCTGAGAGTTATTTTGTCTTTTTAAGGTGGCCATGCATAGATGATCTCATTCATTATTTGTTAATCTTCAAGTTTAATCCTTGTAACCCTAAAACCCCACATTTCTCCCAGCACATCTCTCTTTTTCTTTATTTTCATATTCAAATTTTGTGGAAGAGTTAACAATGTTCCGTACTCATTCCTCAACACACTCTAATTCAGTTTTCCACCACTGTCACTTCCCAAAATAACATCATCATAGATTATCTTTGACCCCTTGTTGCTTATACTAATGTTCAGAGGTGACCATTACAAAATACCACAGACTAAGTGACAACAGAAATTTATTTTCTTCCAGTTCGGAAGGCTGGAAGTCCAAGATCATGGTGCTGGCAGGGTTGGTTTCCCATGAGAACTCTCTCTGTTCATAGATGGCTTCCCTCTCCCTGTGTCCTCAATGGTCTTTCCTCTGTATGTGTGTATAACCCTATTGTCTCTGCTTATCCTTAGGACACCAGCTGTACTGGATTAGAGCCCATCCCAAAGACCTCACTGAATCTTAATTACCTCTTTGAAGGTCTTATACCCCAAAACATAACATAGGGCATTAGGGCTTCAACACACAAATTTGAGGGGACATAACTCAGTTCATAGTATGTTATGAATATGAGTATTTTTTTTTTAGACAAAGACCTATTAGTTTCCCAATGAATCCATTTTCTAGAAAATCAAGTATTTTATTTTCATTAAAAGAAACCCCAAAACTTGAAGAAGTGGGAGTCATTTTATACATTTATAGCTGCTATTAAAGTCTATATCTCAAGGCATACTACACCAAAGGGTTACCATCAAGTTTCTGCCCAAGTTCTAAGGACAGTTCTGAAACTTAATGGTGTTGGACTTACATTCCGCAAATCCCAGACAGTTTGGGCTGCTCATTCCAAGGACAGAACCTGGAAAATGTCCTAATGGTTGGAAGAGGAGAGAAGGTACCTTTAGGAAGCTCGAGAACCCTCGCTGATTAGGAGAAAGTGGGAAGAATTCTGTATTCATCAGTCCTTTAAGTTACTCAGGAGGTATGCCCACTATGGGAGCAACAGGGGTTTTTGGGGGCTTGAAGACTCAGTTCCAGAAAACCAAGGTCAAAGCCCAAGCAGCACAACCTTCAGAACCCTCCTCAGATTCTAGGAGAGTCACTGAAACCAGCAAGTAGTACTTCTGAGGCAACCCGAGGGAGGTCTTGTGGGGGGGTGGGGGTGGGGCTCTTGCAGAGGTGAACAAATTGGAAAGTTGGTTTTTTTTAAAAGATTTTATTTATTTATTTGACAGACAGAGATCACAAGTAGGCAGAGAGGCAGGCAGAGAGAGAGGAGGAAGCAGGCTCCCCTGCTGAGCAAAGAGCCTGATGTGGGGCTCCATCCCAGGACCCTGGGATCATGACCTGAGCTGAAGGCAGAGACTTTAACCCACTGAGCCACCCACGTGCCCCATGTTAGACAATTGTTTTCCTTTGTTTATTTTACTTGATCTAAGATGAGGATTCCAGAGATTGGCCATACTTATCTTCTAAAAACCCTCTCTTCTCCAATTTTCTGCATCTCCTATCCACTCCTGGTTTGTCCCCTGTTCTTCTGACCACTCCTCAGAATCCCATTTTCAAACTTATCTTTCACTCCCTAATGATGAAATGTTGTTCTTTAAGACTTTGACCTCAACTCTTTCCCTTCTCACACTGTACTTGCTTTCTTTTGAACTCATCTGTCCACATGGCTTCATCACAGAATAATATACAGAAGACTCAGTGTTTTATCTGCAGATCAGTACCATTGCATTGGCCTCCCCATGCATTTGCCCCTGCCTGAAGTATAACAGGCATTGAGAAAAACACAGTGCTTTTTTTCTTTTTTCCTGTTCAGAATGGTTACTTTATAGAAACACATTTAATGTGTAAAATCACCTCTCATTCCACGGTACCATAACACCCATAGAAGGGAATTTCCAGGGTAATCTCAGATGAACTTGTGTGACCCTTTACAGAGGACCCACATGTATAGATCCTCTTGACATCAAGGTGACAGGGCAGGGTGGGGGGGAATTCCAAGCTGCAGGGTGCATGAAAATCATTTTTTAAAAGTTGACTGATAACCATCTCCATTGCATACATTCTGCAACTCTGTCATTTTATGATTAAGGTCTCTGCTGCTGTTACCACACACTGCCAATGTGGAAGAGGGGGATTTTCTTAGTCTGAGCTGGGGTATTTCATGTGCTGGGTTATGGTAGACAGTTTCAAGATATTACAGTGCTCTCGATTTTAGATGTGATTATATGTCCCTGAGATAATACATTACTAACTGTTAATAATTAGAAATGAAAAGAGAAAATCCAATCATTCAGAATGATACGTACATTGAGTACTGGGTATCAAGTATTGTGCAAATAAGTGAGGGAGACAGGCAAGGATAAAGAAAGATGGGAAGGTCCCAAAGACAAGCTCCTTGAGCTTACCAGTGTCCTTATCTCCCCAGTGGCAGCCTCTTCGCTCCTCTCAGATCCCTCTGACCATCTTGGCCACGCATGGTTTTAGATGGCCAACCTAAGAACGGTCCCCAGGCATGTTTGTCCTGAGGCAGCCAAACCCCACTTTTGACTGAGATAGGGAATTATGACCATTTAAACTCCATTCACCAGCATCTATTGAACCACGGACAGTCCATGTTTGTCCTTAGGTGAATTCACCTCAGTGATAATCATGTCAAAAGCTCCAACTGAATTTCGCTCCAGGACATCCAACTTAGGAAATGTCATATAATTAACATATGTGTAGTTGAATATTTATATTCTCTCAAAGGTTGTAACCCAAAATAGTTCCAGTGGATATTGGTTGACAGTTTCTAGGGTGTTTTTGTTTTTCTCCTTTTGCCTAACAAGGTTAGTTTTATTTAAAAAGAAAACGTAGGGGGTTGCCTGGGCAGCTCAGTCAGTAGAGCCTTGAACTCTTGATTTTGGTTAGGTCATGATTTTAGGGTTGTGAGATCAAGCCCGCATCAGGCTTCTGGCTTCGCAGAAAGTCTGCAAGAGATTGTTTTCCTCTGCCCCTCCCCCTGCTCATGCTTTCTCTCTCTCTCTCTCAAAATAAATTAATCTTAAAAAATAAAAAATAAAAATAAGTAAAATAATTTAAAAAAAAAACCTTCAAATTCTCCCTTTCCTTAGGGACATCAGAGCTCCCTCATATCAACTCCCTCCACTATGAGTGATATAACCTCACCTTGTCTACAACTTTAGGATAAGGATAAATGGGATTTTGGCAGAAGTGCCCAAAACCAGTGAAAAGAAGAGAGAAAGAAAACCCTTCTAACCACTAGGAATGATGGAGAAAGAGAAGCCTTATGTAACTCATCTTTGGAGAGAAAAAATAAGGAATATCTTTCAAATGCAGTTAAGTGAGTTCCAGTAAAAATGGAGAATAGCCCTTAGAAAGACCTGTCCCCCAACATGCTTGCCTCTTACCTGTGGATGCCTGTGCATTTTTCCTATATAGAAGGCACTCCCTCAATTCAGAAGGACCTCAGGAAAGTGAAGCCCTCCAAGCAAAAGGAAACGAGGGGAGACGAAAAATAAACTCCTGATTTTAGCTGAGCTCACCCAGATGGCAAAAAGGAAGGGAAAAAAAAAGGACAATTTTGACCTTAGAAAGTGGTATAGTAGTCAGGAAAGTCAACCTGAGCTCAACTCCCATTTCCCCTTTGACTGCTAAAAAAAATATTAAATTACTTTGCAAATATTTTTAAATGAGTGGTTTTGTAGTGGGAGTGGTGGAGAAAGAAAGGGGGAGAAAGGTTAACTTCCCCACATAAAACAACCAGCTCATATGGTCTATGGCCAATTTTTACAGCTGGATTTTTATAAACTCCTTGAAGAGCTGGGCGAGGGGTGCGTTTATGATGTTGCCATGGCAGTCCTGTAGTTTCTGACAAAATATTGTGACACTGAAGCAGATGTACTTTGGGGAGGTAGGCATAGTGGTTGGAACAAATATGAAGGAATTTAAGACCCTCACTAAACATCTCAGCAAAGAATGTCTCACTGAACCGTCGCTGGATTTAATTAGTTGTAGAGTGAAAGGTGAGGGGTTAATCCAAGGTCAGTGTGGAGGAAAAGGAAGCCTAGGACATGCAGCTATTTGATATTAGCTGAATGCCACACTTCAGTCAATGAGAATAGTAAATGAGCACGGTGTGGGAAGGAAGAGACATTCTGTTGCTTTAAGTCATTTTGAATATGACGGTATTCAATTATTTAATTTCCATATGCGTTTCTCTAAGATTCTTTCCGTCAATCCAGTCATTTCTTCTTGAGTGTTGAAAGTGACTGCCAGGTGAGTAAGGAAAATTCAATTTTCCAAGGGAGAAATAATTTGATTGAACTCAATTAAAAACAATTGAAATTTGTTTAGTAGTTTGGTGCCTATATTTGCCTGTTTACACTACTTTAATTTTTATTTTCTTATATACCGGCAGGGGGGGGACCCTGCTTGGATGACATTTTTTTTTTCTCTTCCCACAGAATCCATAACAAGCTTGTTTGTTTGAGAAGAACGAAATCTGTAAGTCTTGTCTAGGGTATGGGAATATTTGTCAGGCATATTGAACACCTCAAGCATTCATTAGTTGTTTCAACAAATATTCCTTCCATCTGTTTGGGCCAGGCTTGTGCAAGGCACCACGGGCCCACTAATCAACAGCACAGACGTGTCCTTGTCTTCCTAGAGTCCTTTTGGGACCCAGAACAATGGCATCTCTTCAGAGGAAAGCTCTGAGGTGGGCAGAGGGTGTCTGCTCACCAGAAGGATGATTGAATGATTAGTCACCTATGCAACAAACCTAAGTTACCAAAGGGCTAGTCAACTGGCCAAAGATAACCTGCTGTTGTAGTATGTAGACACACAGTGAATAGTTCTCTGGTTTCTATGTTTAATTGTTTCTGAGGTAGATTCTCCATAGTATTTCTTATACATATAGACTTTTATATAATATTAAGGACACATTTCGACTTTTTTCTTCACCATTTGTACTAATAGTGTAACTTCACATAGTATCAAAAATGACTATTTAGGCTGCCTTGAGTGATATGAATGAGCAAATATCTCCTATTCACCACACATGTAGGAGGAAAGAGAGAGGAAAATCAAGCACCTTTAGCGAAGTCATATTCCCAAGAGTATAGTACACTCCCAAGAGAGTCGCAAGTATTGTTAATGTGAAAAAAAAAAAAAGTGAGCCCACATTTAACCATGTTATCACAGTAGGCACAGACATCAATGCAAGCCAAGGTACAGTCCAGCATTAGCGAAGGAACACTAGCTTTAGCAGAAATCTCTGGGAAGTTCTTACTGCATTGGTGTCTACTGAAGATACTGAAGGAGTGCCTTTCAGCAGTGGGTCTAGAGGGAATGACCAAAGATTAAACATAAGCCAGGTTGAACACGGCAGCCTCCACCAGCTGCCCTGCCATGGCTGACCTTGGAGCTTAAGGGCGTGACAGCTGTGAACTTTAGCAGTTGTGGAAACGAGTTTCTTTCCTCCTACTCCAAAAGCTCATGCAATTCTCCCAGTTGAAATGCAGTTCCTGGATGTCTGTTCGGCAGTAGGCGTTGTCCTGGGTGCTAAGGTTATAGTCCTGGACAAGAGAGGCACTGTCTGTGTGTAGTTAAGTAGAATCAGCGGTGTGGGAGTGGGAGCTGGAGGTCTGGATAAGTCAGTAAACTGATGTTTTAATTGCATTGCATTGAGTTTTCCATGCCCTGATCCCACCGGTGATCTCTGTCATCCAAGCAGACACAAGAAGAAGGACCTCTACTCCAAGATCAGGTGTGGCCAACACAAAGGGGGTGGTGTCTCAGGGGTCCCCACCTACCCAGCATTCTGCATGTGGCAGGAGGTGACAGAAGGATGTGGTCACCAACCCCAACACCTCCTCTGTCCTTGGTGGGTCTACATGGTTAAATGGAGGCGGCCAAATTGAAAAAAGTTTTTATATTCCACCTCCCCTAATTGCTCAAAGCCAAAGACTCCTTGGGACCCATCCTCTTCTGCAGGTGGCATATATATATATATATATATATATCTCCATTAACATACACATGTACATCTGAAAGACACATTTGCAAGAACAACAACAAGGGACATGGGACATATTTTCTTGGGGTTCTTGGTTGATTGCCTTATAAATTCTCAAACTAAACTGAGGCCAATCATTCTTATTGACTCACGGATGATCACCTTCCCCTCAAGGAGTAGATCCACTTAATTTAAACTGATTGAAAACAAAATAACATAAAAGACCTGCCTAAAAACAAGGAACACAATTGGTAAATAATACAACTGAAAACCAGTTTGGAAATTAGTTGTTGACTCCTAAGAAAAAAGGAAGTAGGACACCGGTTCACAAGTACACATGTTTCTGTGATGTGAAATCGATGGCCTGTTAACCCATCTTCCTGACCCTTAGTTAACCAGGTAATTAACAGAAAACCTCCCTTGCACCTTGTTAATAGGAAAAATACTTACATGAATATAACTCTCTTCTTGCTATGTCAAGTATAATGATTGTTCAAACATGTTTAGTATCTTTTAAAGCCATAAATGCATATTCTGCATGAAAGAAAAGCAATTTAAGAAAAGGATGATCCTGAAACTCCAAAGTGGTTAAGCTCCTAAAACCTGTAGAAGGAAACAAAAGTGAGGTTGAATTTATAGTTTTGGTTGGGAAATCAAATCATAAGTTAAGGGTTACCATTAAAGTCAGCTATGTTGATTTCTTGTGAGCTAAATCCCCCATGACTGCTTCAATAAGCATTTACTGAGTACTTTCAAGGGATATTTTCAAGATGATATGATTCTTTGTGGAGATTTGATACATAGTAGTTAAATCTTATTCACAGAAATGGGGTATAAATAGTGCTTGAGCTTATACGTCAAGGCATTTCTGTGTATGGTTTGGTCCTCTTATCAGTAAATGTCCCTCTTAGAAGAAACAATGCAAGTCAAAGCCCCAAAAATGTTGGAAGTAACACTTTAAGAAAAGGGGGGCTCTTAAAAAAAAAGAAAGAAAAGGGGGGCTCTTGCAACAAAAAATTTTCCAACTCTGATCAAAAGATAAACAATAGAGAGCATTAGGCTAAGTGAAAGAAGTCAGTCAGAGAAAGACAAGTATCATACAATCTCACTTGCAAGTAGAATCAAAAAGCCAAACAAACAAACAAACAAACTGAACTCAGAATAAAAAGAAGTGATTGGTGATTTCAGAGGGTAGGAAGTGAGCAAAATAATTGAAGGTGGTCAAAAGATACAAACTTCCAATTATAAAATAATTAAGTCATGGGGATGTCGTCATACACAACATGGTGACTATAGTTCATAACATATTGTATATTTGGAAGCCGCTAAGAGAGATCTCAAAAGTTCTCATCAGGAGAAAAAAAAATGTGTAACTCTGTATGGTAATAGATGCTACCCAGACACTGTGGTGATCATTTTGCAATACATACACATATAAAATCATTGCCCTGTGTACCTGAAACTAATGGTATCCATTAATTATCTCTCTACATAATGGTATCCATTAATTATCTCTCAAAAAAATCAGCAAAATAAAAGATACTTGAGCTACCTTCTGAATCTTTTTGGCTAACAAAGACCCATGAAGGCAGTAATGCAAACTCTCACTTTGGTCTTGTTTTAATTCCAGGCTTGAGGGTGGATTCATTTATGTCATGGTTTAAAATGACTTGAATTTTCTTTAGCATGGTGTAGGTGAGCAGGTGAGCGGGAGAGCCTACTTACAAATGGCTATGGAGTAGAAAGCACGTGTGTGTATAGACACACCTCACATGGCTATATGATGTATATCCGAGGTTAAGCTGCTTCTGCTTTGCACAACAAGGAGGCACGGGGAAAGGGAATGGTGAGCTCTTCTCAGCAACGGAAGAGCCACCATTCTCGGAGAACAACCAGGGGATCAAGGAAAGAGTCAGTTGCAATCAGGAGGAGCCAGGGCAGCTGCAGGGTAGGGCGCATAGTCGTGGGGAGACCAGGAGTTTTGGCAGGCCTTCCGATACTACGATTGGGATTTTTGAGGTTAAAATTAATGGTAACGAAGAGCTATTGGACGATTTTGCAATACGGGTGAGTATATTTAATGGAGTTGATGGAAATGGCCTCAGAGAGTGACAGTAATTATTCTTGTGCATTTACTCTTGTTCTGACCCTCCAACAGTGGAAAGGCTCTTGAATCTGATTGGCAGCTTGAAAACGGAAGGGCTAGGGAGAAGCAAATTATGCTGGCTGCCATTTCTCTGACTCTGGAGAGAATAGTCCCCCGAGACACCTCCCCAGTCAAGGTCCCTTGGAAGGATGTGACAAGAAGTGCTCAGTGTGAGAACACGGGTGTGCAAGTTATTTATGACAGAGTCCCAGCTGCTGCAAGAATTCCCCTTCTTAAAATAACCCAACAGGTGCGTGACCTGGCCATTACAAACAGTGTCAAAGCATGAATAGGATACTTTGGGACTTGCTTTCTCTTCTTGCTTAGATAGGCCACATTTTTCCACTTATCGATTCACTTTAATTTTGGAATTCAGATGTCAAAGAAAACTACTCGTGCAGTGCTGTTTACATGGATAGATGATAAATGTATACTGATTGGTTAGCAACTCTTGAAAGTAAGTGTGTATGTATGTGTATGTGTGCAAAGATTATGGCTTTATAACAATCCTTGGTCTACGTAAATCAATATGATCAGCTATTCATCTGGTTCTCATTGCTTACTGACTTTTTCCCTATAACTGCAATGCCACGTATTTGCTGCTTGTCTTCTTAAGAGAAGGCAAAAAGTTCCCACATTTCCTCTCCGTTGGAGAAAATGAGGAGGAGTTTCCAGAAATCATTGTAATTAAAATCTATGTTCCTTGTACGTGAGAAGGGAGAGTGGCATAGCATTCATGTTCCCTCCTGTGGTTGCACTGTTCACTATTGGAGCCAAAAGCTGGTGCTGGAGCTCGGAGTTATTGGACCGGTCACCTTCCCCTCAGGTCCTTCTGCATGCCCTCCTAAGTGCAGGGCAACAAGGAAAGTGTTTGCCCCAGGCTCCAGTTCAACCAAAGGCCTTATCAACTCGGCTTAGGGCAGTGTCTCTGGCCTCTGTCTGTGACTTCACTGAAGGCCCTAGCATTTGTTCCCCAGAGATGCATTCAGATCTCAAGAGGTTCATAAAAACACAAAAATAGCAATGTGTGGTAAGAAAACAGGCTCCCCTATCTGGTTCCTCAGCATTCTTGCTTTGTGTTGAATCTGGATGCAGGTGGTTGAGTCAGGGACACTTCTAGGCCATTAGAAAGGCAGACCTTGAAGGAAATGGGATTTCCAGAGGCCAGAAGCAGAGGACCTCCAGTAAGGGAGGCACCCACACAGTGAGTGATGAGTGATCTAAAGATGTGGTACTAAATTTAAGGATGAATAAGGAAATCCTCTTTCCTCTGGAGACAAGGAACTAGAACAGACTGTAAGAGAGCCTGGGGTCACTCAAGTATGAACAGCTTAAAGCCTGGGGATGATATAGTAAGGTGAAGAAAAGACAGAAACCCAGCACTTGGGAATCAGAAAACTTGAATTCTGGTCTTGGGCCTCTTCCAGCCAACTGTGGGTTCTTGGCCGAAATATTTTATCCTATCTGAGCCTCAATTTCCTCATTTCTGAAGTATAGGCATGGGATCAAATGACTTCTAAAGTTCCTTTCATTTTTTTGTAAGGATATACTTGAAAGAAGTTGTCATTTTGATTTGGCTCTATGAGGGTCATGTTTTTTAAAGTTGGATAGCAAGGAAGGCTTGCATGACAAAGTGTGCTTATCTATTTTAGAATTTTTATTTCCTTCAATCTTTCCCATTACCCCACTTGGTGAGGTTCATTAATTTTGCCATGTGCAATGGACCTAGGCATTCCTATCGTGATACGATAAGACATCTGATGGGGAGGACTGGGCTTTGTCGAGCATCCCATTGGTTATCAGCCCATTCTTCAGTGACTGTGGGATGACAACAGAGAATGCATGGTTATCATTCACTTGAGCAAGGCTCTTCTGTGATTTCCAAGAAAGTTATACGTGCAGCAGTTATCAGAGGCCAAGAAAGAGTTTCACTGAAAAAAAATGGGTAAGCAATGAAATTTAGGCTTGGAAATATTCAAGAAGAACTACATGTTGGACCTTAGGCTTGAAAAGGTTAATTTAGATATTTGAAAGAAAATTCAATATAAAAATATAAAACTTAGAAAGACCATAAAACTCACCTTTTCTTCCTTGTTTTTGTTTTGTCTTGTTTTGTTTGCAAAGGAGAAAGTTGAAGCTCAGAAAAGTTGAATGAATTCTCCAGAAAAACATAACTGGCTAAGCAGATCTGAGGTTCAACTTAGGGCATTTGACTTCCAACCCAATATTTTTTTCTCCTTTCCCATTAGTTTCTTCTGGACAGAACTGACCCTATTTGTAGATGATGACATCACTCTCCTAAGCAGTAGGCATTGAAAGCCATGCACTGCTCCCAGAGTCTCCCAAGAAGCCTGTCCCAAGATCTAGAAACTTTCCACAGCATCCCAGGCTGCCCATCAAAGCCCTCATCTCTATTTGGATGTCTATTCCCAAGTCAGCTGAATGAGGGCCCAGACCACATTCTTCATGTTCTCTGCTGCATTTCTAGTTTCGCATTGCCTGGCACTTAGTCAACACTCCATAAATATTTGTTGGATCAGTGATCAAAAGCTTGAAGAACACAGTGACGAATAAATAAAGAGAAACACAAGATCTGTTCCACTGAAGTCATTCCTGTGGTTTAAGACTTGTTCCATGTTCAAATGCAGAAAGACCCAGGTGTTAATGACGTTTGAAATCATTTGCACAGCATCTCAAACTGCTTTGAAGAACTATGAGATAAGAAAGCTTTAAGGGCAGACAGGGACAAAGGAAGTCAGGGTGGAGGACAGGAGAAGGGCTCTGCCATATTTGTGTTTGAAGGGGTAGAGGGGAGGAAAGTGGCTCTCACTACAATCTTGGAATCCTGCAGGAAGTGGTACCTAACCCATGCCTCAGTAGTTCCCACACTGCCTAAGGCTGGTTCTGCTTGTTGTCTGTCATTCCGCCAACCAGAATGGGTTTCTTCCTTGCAGATTGTAATCATACAGATACAAAAGCACCGTGGCTGTATATCTTTCCACACTGGATATTAATTAAAATTTTTCAGAGAATCATCACACCTTTGCCTTCTTTAATATCTCTGTGACTTTGAGAAATCCAGGGCAGATGACCTTTTCTCTATTACTGTCCAGAAAAACAAGGCAGGGAAAGTGTCTAGCCTGCCAACTCCATGCTCTGACCACCACAGTTTTCTCCCATTGGTTAAGATCGGTGTTGAATTTTTGAAAATATTTTATCTATTCTAGGCAAAGGTGTGTGGGAAATGGTCTCCATTTTTCTTAATGAGGGCATTGACTCTAACAATCTCGCAAATACATCTTGCAGTCTAAACTGTTGCTATCTTAAGGGATAACTGTCAGTCTGCCCGACAACAACCCTTCTGGAATTCCCCAGAGAGGCTGAAAAGAAGAGGAAAAGAGGGAGAGCCACATATTAATTCTTGAAAGAATTCAATTATGAATGTTCCTTTCTTGATATTTTCTACCTGAAATGAAACATTATATCTTTACCAGGGAGATGAATAGTAAAAGAGTAACAGAATAACCATGATAAATTTGTTGTGTGGTTTTGTTATACTTCTGCAAATCATTTCTTTTTCTTTTGTGTTTGCATTGACATAGATATTTGTGACAAGTTGGTAGACTGCCATGATTTTATATAAACAAGTCATTATTTTTAAATATTAAATCTAATGATCACTTTACCACCAGCGAATCCCTTCTTCCTTCCAAATCATGCAATAGATGGAAGACAGAAAAGCCTAGGAGATGGACGGAGTTGGAAACAGCTTTTTCTCGAAAACTTCTTTTTCAAGATCAAAAATCAGAATCCAACCTTTTAAGGAATAGGTCCTGGATTTAATTTCCTTTCCTTTGTTCTTAGTTTTAATTTCCCCCCAAACTACACTTGATCTTCCAATGTTCTTTGTTCTTATTTAATGCCAATAATTTGCATTTCTGTCATCCCTTTCATCTGGGAAATCACAAGGCCATCTGAAACTTTCTCTGATGAACTTCAGAGGGGTGCCGTAACAGGTAAGTCCTTTGATGACCTTCTTTCCAAAGTGTGTGGAGACGGCAGACTCTGCCATAATACAATGACTTCTGGAGTCTGGGCTTAGGTGATTCTAAATAGTGGCTGGACTTGAGTGGTTGGGGTGATCACATGGGGTGCTAGCACAATGGATGCACACAGGGGGAGTTTGTGAAGTTTCAGGTGCCCGCAATGACACAATGCCCTCCTAACGGCGGGAGGGAGGGGGGATGGCCCTAAATCCTCTATCTTGTCCTTCTGACTTGCACAGGAAGTTTGGCTTGGGAAGTAAAATCAGTTATTGTGTTTACTCTGGACACAGCTGATTGGAATTGGAGGAGAACAGGTGTCTTGGCCAATGTCACTAGGCTTGAGGGATATCTGCCACTTTATAAGTAGGTGGTTGGCCTCAACTAGCCAATAGAAGTATTTGATACTGAGATAATATAATCAGATTATTTTGAGGGAAAATTTCAACCTCAAGATGAACAAAGAAAGATCTGGTTCACTTGAGCTCAAATTTATTTCCTAAGAACCCCGAGTTATTATCTTGGTAGACTCTAAAATATGCCACAGACCCCGGGACTGAGAAGAACTAAAACCCAAACTGACAATGTGATGGAAAATTATCATTCTACCCCGCATTTCTATGGATGCTTTAAATCAATTTTCATGTTATACTGTTTTGTGATCTAGGGGTAAATTGTCCTCACAGCCTTAAGGAATTTGATTGGCAGGAATAGTTCTATTAAGAAAGAACTAAAGTATACAATACTTTTACAAATTCAGGCTATGTGCGTATAAACCTGGGGCAGCCTACTGGTAAACCTGAGGTGGCCCATAGCTCTTCGAGATGAAAGCAAGCTTGAAGAAATAAATTAGCAATGGGTATAACGTTGTCATTTTATGATTTCTGAAAGAACAAAAATATTTATGAGACAGAAGGATGAGTAATATAGACATCTCTCCTCTTCAGCATGAAAAAAATGATGTGTTCACTTTAAGAAGAAATAATATTGTATTACAGCCCTTTATCAATGGGGTTGGTGACTGGTATCTGTCCCCAGATCTATGACTGTCCTTGTCAAAGAACCTATGATGAGGCAATCAACCAATGGCAGAGCAGGAAATAAGATTAGAGAATTCTAGCTCCCAACTTCTCCTCTCACTTTCAGATGACTGCCTTTAATAGCAATCTCTGAGAGCAAGAACATCCTAGGTTACTAATTAGGGTGAGGGGGAAAGAAATTATGGCTACCTCACATTTTCCCCTTCCCACGTCTAGATAATTTTTCATATCAGACAGCCAAAATGTTTCATTTCAGTTGCTCTACGGAAGTCAAAGTAAGAGAATGGAAATCCAATGGCTCTTGTCTGTTCTATAGGGATCGCAGGCAAGTGCTCCCTATAGAAGATCACATCTATACTGTTCCCTGGTCCCACAAGAACACTTCAATGCCCCAGAAGGAAGGACCCTCAACAGAGGGCACTCTGTATGATTCCTGATACCACATTCTAATGCTGGATCTTCACATTATTTCTTGGCCTTCAGGGACCAAGGTCTTGATTAGCATGGCTGACTCATACTTCCAAATCAATGACAACACCTCCTTCAAGCAGGTGGGCTGGTATCATCCAGAAGGGTTTTTGTTTTTTTCTTCCAGGAACAGTTGCCAGAGAATGGCACATGGTTCATCTTATGAGTCACTCCCCTTTACTCAGGGCTCAATGGCTTCTATAGAGAACCTTGCCAGGCACTGGCTTTATGTGACTCCTCTGAATAACACACACTTCTCCTTGTTGGAGTTATCTATCTATTCTATATCTATCTATCATCTATCTATCTATTTTTGCTCGATATCATGGGTACCCTGCTTCCAGGGAGCAGCAGTAAAAGGGGACTTTCTGGAATTTCCTTAAAATACACCTGACCACAAAGGCCTGGTTCAGGTTTAGGGATGAACAAGAACAACGTGTGGTTATGTGCTACCTTCTTTTCAGTTTACTACTGAGCCAGATAAAACAATGCAAAAGGAAATATACATGATTAATGGTGCAGTGAGTGGACACAGCTTTTGCTTCTGCTGTGGGTTTTCACAGAGATCTCTGCAGTGATCAGCGCAACCCCTGAGAAGTAAGGAAATCGTTGGATCAAGGTTGCCTGAGCTGCAGGCTTCTTAGACTGAAGCATGTGGCTAAAGCCACATCAGTACCCAAGGGTCTACCTATTACCATATAAGGATATATTCACAGCATCACACTTATATTCTTAGTGTGTCATTGGGCTCCTGCAGTGCTGAAAGTAGGATACCCTAAATTCTTTACATGGGTACTAGTGTCTGACTTCCTGCCAAGGCAAAAGCATAATACAAATTTTGGCTAAGTGTCAGAAGACATATGTTCTAGCCCTGGCTCTACCCTTAACCAACCAGTTCTATAACCTTATACAAATCACATAACCTCTCTCTCTCAGATTTCTTATCTGTAAATAGAGCATTAGGTGAGCTCTCCAATTCTTTTGAGGCTTGAAATTCTTTTTTTTTTTTTAAAGATTTTATTTATTTATTTGACAGAGAGAGATCCCATGTAGGCAGAGGCAGGCAGGGTGGGGGGGAAGCAGGCTCCCTGCTAAGCAGAGAGCCCGATGCGGGGCTCAATCCCAGGACCCTGGGATCATGACCTGAGCCAAAGGCAGAGGCTTAATCCACTGAGCCACCCAGGCACCCTGAGGCTTGAAATTCTACAAGTCTGATCCAATATCTCCCCCAGATGCATAAATAGTAGCATTGTATTGTACAGACTTCTTGGCCAGATGTAGGAAATGGATACTGTACTTTTGAAATAAATCATAAAATTGACAAAAAACCAAGAAGCATAAGCAAGTGGTAATGAACTTAAAGCATCAAGACACTAGCTCTAAATCTCAATCAGCAGAAAAGCAGAGCATCCGAGAAATTCTAGACTGACTGCCAATCATTTCATGTCCTGGAAGGTGAGGGAGGAAGGAATCCAGACCTTTTTTAGGTCTTTTAGATTTAGGGATATTTACTGGCAAAATGGACACGTTAGGAGCTTTAAGAAAGTGAATTCTTAGTAAACAGGGTGAGGAAGGTGAAATATGGTCAAGTGAAAGACAAATTTTAAAATGTTTAAGAAACATATTATGATATAGCAACCAGGATGCCCAGGTGGCTCAGTTGGTTAAGCGACTGCCTTCAACTCAGGTCATGATCCTGGAGTCCTGGGAACAAGTCCCACACTGGACTCCTTGCTCAGCGGGGAGTCTGCCTCTCCCTCTGACTTCTCATGCTGTCTCTGTCATTCTCTTTTTCGAATAAATAAATAAAATCTTTGAAAAAAATGATAGAGCAATCACAGGAGATACTAAAGGGGGTTAACAGTTCAACAGTTTCAGGATATTCTAGGATATTTCCACCTGATCACGCAATCACAACAGTCACCCAGTATTAAGAAAAGAAAGAGAGAAACAGGAAATTATTTTGACTATCTAGGCTATTCCCAGAATAATTCCAATTTAACAAAATATGTGTGACCTTGAAAATAGTAATATAAAATTTATAACATCCCCATTCTCGGTAAATGTCCATCTGTCCAGTTAATTGAGGACAGTTAACTAAGGACAGTTACCTTAGAATCTCATTTCTCACTCCCATTCCCTCCAATCAATTGCCAAGATCTTCCCATTGCTAAATGTATCTCATTTTTATCCCCACTGCCAGTGTCTTAATTCAGCTTCTCACTACATTCCTCTTAGGTTACTCTAGGGGTCTCCTCACTCGTGGCCTTACACCATACTCTAATCACCATCTAGAGAGATCTATTTAACCCACAGATTTAATTATAGCACCTTCCTACTTGAAACTAGTCAACAGATCTCCACTATGTGCAGAAGAATTTCAAAATTCAAAGCATGACATAAAAAACTAATCTTTGACTTTATTTCTGGGCAGACTCATTCAAAATGAGCTAATGGTTCTGGTGCCCACCACATAGTAGGTGTTTAATAAGAACATGTTGAATGGAGGAATGGATTTGTGAGGGTTTTGATATTTGAGCTAAACAAAGGGCACATGCTCTGTCAATTTCAGATATAATTATAATTGGGGATATCTTGTGAAGATTTACTAAGAGGAAGTGGTTTTCACCAGAAATTGCACTATTCTCACTTCTTGTTGGGCAGGTTAACTTGTCTGGTGAATGAGGAGAATGAGAGATGGTACCACATAACTAGATTTTAGTAATGAATTTGACAAAGTGTCCACTGTTCCATCCCTAAGTGTGGTAGACACTTCAGGATGGAGTACCTGATGGTAAAAGCAAGATGGCAGTCCCATTAGACCAGTTATCTTGATACAATTTAGTTGAAATGAAAGTAGGCTCCTAGTGACCTGCTGGAGAACTTTGTCCTCAGTCCCATCAGCCCCATCCTATTCAATATATTATCTAATAATTCAATGAAGATCCAGAAAACACACTGGCTGAATTCATGGATGACCTTCGTAACGTCAGAATAGTTTATAAGCAAACATAAGGATCCTGAGGAGACTCAGCAATAGGGAAAAATGGGATGGATATTGTAAAATTAAACTTAGTAAGAATATAAAGATCTATATGTTCTTCCACAATATCATCTGTACTTTGGTTTGGGAAACTTGTGGCTGCCCATACTAACTGAGTTAATAGAATGACCTAAGACTTCCTTAAAGGAAGTAAAGAATATAGAATGAAGGAAAAGATAGCCCCTTTCAGCATGCTGGTAGATCACACTTAGAATATTCCTTTTAGTTCAGGGTGACATCAGATGTTCAAGTTGGGTGGGGGTGGAGGAGAGCAAGTAGAATATATTTTTTTAAATTTAATTGTATTTTATTTAAATTCAATTAATTAACATATAGTATACTATTAGTTTCAGAGGTAGAGTTCAGTGATTCATTGGTTGTATATAACACCCAGTGCTCATCACATCACATACCCTCCTAATGCCCATCACCCGGTGACCCCATCCCCCACCCCCCTCCCCTCCAGCGACCCTCAGTTTGTTTCCTATGCTTAAGAGTCTCTTATGGTTTGTCTCCCTCTCTGGCTTCATTTTGTTTTATTCCTCCCTCCCTTCCTGTATGCTCCTTTGTTTTGTTTCTTAAATTTCACAGGTGAGTGAAATCATATGATAATTGTCTTTCTTTGGTTGGCTTATTTTGCTTGGCATGATACCTTCTAGCTCCACCCACAGTGCTGTAAATGGCAAATTTGCAAATATGTAAATTTTTTGATGACTGAGTTGTATTCCAGTGTGTATGTGTGTGTGTGTGTATCACATCTTCTTTATCCATTCATCTGTTGATGGACCTCTGGGCTCTTTCCATAGTTTGGCTATTGTGGACATTGCTGCTATAAACATTGGGGTGCAGGTGTCCCTTAGGATCACTACATTTGTATCTTTGGGTAAACACTTAGACCAAAGGTGAATGAATGAGCTCAGACAATGCCAACAGAACTGTTCTGCTAAGCCCAGTCCAAATTCCTTGTTTCAGAATTGTTAACTGATGAATGTTTGTTTTAGACCACAGCAAATGACTCCATGCATGAAAACAATCACCAAAAACATGAGCATAAAAAAATGTGCTACACCTTTGGCTTTCCTGCAGAAACATTTCCCACTAACAATAGAGGCAGCTTTAAACTTGATTCCCAGATCTTCAGGTTGTATTATTATTATTCCTGATATTAATAATGCCACATTGCATAGCACATTTTGGATTAAAAAACATTTTTACATCCTTCCTATCATGTATTTATAGTCAATATTTCACACTCCACATATTAGAGGTACATAAAACAGATGCATTTGAGGGGGGGTTTGTGGAGAGAACCAAGTTCTATTTCCCTGAAACAGTGAGGAATGGGGGTGGTGGGGAGGCAAGGTTGAAAGCTGAAGGCAAAGCCACCCCACCCCACCCCCACACCTCCCCGCTGGGAAAGAAAAGGTTCCCAAATGCTGGAGTTTGAAAGAACAATACATAATGCTCCGTTTCCTTTATTTGTTTTCCTGGGTGCAAGACAGCATCTCAAGGAAACATTATTTATTTATTTTTAGGAACACTTCTCGTTTTTCCTTCACGGGGCCTCATTTGTACCTACTATGTCTCTTATGAAAGAAGCAACATAACCTTTGCTGCTTCTTCATTTCCAGTTTCCTTTTGAATTTTGTGTTTTCTGAGCCAGGATAAAGAAAAGAATGCCCTTTCTCTTTTCTAACAGATTAGGCTGGGCTGATGCCTGAAAATGGGTTCTTTGGATTTTATCAAAGCCTTGAACTTCTGTTGGGCACACCCTCCTTTCATTTTGTGTTGGCTTTCTTCCTTCCTTTGCTTCTCATCTTCTCGTCCTGCTATTAAAAAGGTGCTTTTGGGGTTTCTTCGCTCTCCTGGTTAATATATATATATATATATATATATATATATATATATATATATCCCTTGTTCATCCTTTCTCTAAATAAGAGTCTCTAAGTTGTCACACATGCTGTCCAAAGAAGGAACTTTTAATCATGGTTCTTCGGTTGATGTGTTTTCTTCCAACTAAACTTTAGGACACATGGTCCTTCAAGAAGCTCAGGAGCCTTATCCTACTGCAGAACTCCAGACCCTTGGAGACAACAGGTAGCAGAGGGCATTATGGAAGTGTTATTGTAACACAAATAGAATAATCCCATCACCCCACAAACTAAATATTATCTATCCTCCATGGGGCTCTGTAATGGTGGTTTTTCAGGACTAGATGCTGTTAAAGAAACCAAATATATGTGTGTATATATGCACACATATATTTGGTATATATGTGTATATACCAAATACATATGTAATTATATTAATATATATGTAATTATATAATATGAGCATATATTACATGTGTATATATGGTAGGTCTGTTTATATGCGCATATGCCTACTTATTTATATATATCTAAGCCATTTTCATTTAAAGATTCCCTTTCTTTCTAGAAACTTCTCATATTTTATCATTCTTTATCACTGCTCCCTTCCCATCCCCTGCCCATCCCTGCCATCCTCATCCAACCCACCTACCCTCCATCACCACCATCCCCAGGAAAGACAGGTTTAGTCAATGTTAAAGTAACAGAAAAATCCTTTTATAGGCAACTGAAGCAACATTCCACTGTCAATACAGTAAACAGAAGTAGGAAATAGTGTTAGGCAACAGTGAAAAAATGCAAATGCTTTTCTGGAAATTGTTCTATTTCAGGCTCCTAGTTAGACTGAGTAATTCCTTCATTCACCTTCCAAGAACTTGGCACAAGATTATCTGTCAGGGCATAAGTTATGACCATTAAGCAAATTTATCCAGGCAAAATGTGCAGCAAAATGGTTTAACATATTCTAAGTTTCAGTGTCTCTTTTTTAAGGCAGCAGCTCCTCTCAGCAAAAATAGAATTTAGGGAGTGCCAACTAGAGCATCCCGCTGACTGAATCATCTTTACAAATAGTTGTTCTATTTCCAAAGTAAGAATATATTTTTTTCAAGCATGCTTAGACATTATGAAGCATAAAGTCATGCACAGACAGATAAGTTGCTGCGTTTGTGCTGTTAGTAACTCAAGGCTGAGGTTAATAATCTGCTCAGAAAACTATTTCTTGTGCCCACACAAAATTTTATTTTGTGTATTTCAGTACTACTATCTGATGATCCCAAGGGGTCACTGTATTTATATAAAGATTCTTTGCCATTTTTTCCAGAGCCTGAGATGTTTATGTTTTAAAACATAATGTTCAAAAACTCCAGTGTGAAAAATAGAATGTATCTGTTATGTATTTTCCAGAGTTATTAACTGAAAATTTTTTCTATCAGATCAGTGTAGATCAGTGGTCTTCAATCGGCGGGGGGGGGGAGGATAATTCCCTCCCAACCCTAAGGGGCTTTTGGCAATGACTGAAAACACTTGCGGTTCTCACTACTGGTTTCTAGTATGTAAAAGCCAGGATTTTTACAGAACATCCTACAATGCCCAGGACAGCCTCTCACAGCAAAATTTTATCTGGCCCCAAATGTCAATAGTGCCAAGGCTGAGAAACTCGTATAGAGTTGCTTGGTTGGGTATCACAACACTATATTTTATTCCATCCAATAGAGATGTGTCCATAATATACCAGGACAGCTGCAAGTGGCCTGTGGAATTACAATTCTTTTGTCCTGAGTACAGTGGTCCCCCTTATCCACAGTTTTGCTTTCTGTGTTCTCTGTTACCCACAGTCAGCTAGGGTCTAAAAGCTGATGATCCTACTGAGTACTGGCAGAAATTCCGCAGTAGCCAAGAGCTACATCACAATCCTCGTGTCATTCCCCTCACTTCCTCCCATCAGGAAAACATCTTATCTGCTCACATCACAACAAGAAGAGTGAGTACGGTACAATAAGATACTCTGTTAGAAAGAGACCACATTCACATAACTTTCATTATAGTATATTGTTATAATTATTCTATTTTATTATTATTGTTGCTCATCTCTTACTGTGCTCATTGATAAATTAAACTTCATCACAGGTCTATATGTACAGAAAAAAAGGTAGCATGCATAGGGTTCAGTCCTATCTGCAGTTTCCAGCACCTCCATGGATAAATGAGGGACTACTCTACACAACCTTCCTTCTTTATGTGTCTAAAAACAAAGTGGTCTCATTAAGACCACTTAATACCAGTTGGAATGGGAGACTCAAGCTCCTGTTACTTATGGCTTAAAACGTTCAGTATGTTTAAGGGAATTTGGTGCTTTCCTTGTTGGTCATGGCAACTTTCTTGATTGCCTGTGGAGAAAAGAGGCAAGAAAATATGTCTTGGTTTGATAGGATGGGAAAGAAGTTTGTTATCATCTTAAAAATATTACTTATTATTTATTCTACCACTGATTTGCAACATGACCTTTGGGAACTCCCTGGCTTTAAAACATTGTGACTCATAAATTCTTGAGGATTTCTCACATGTTGAGAGCACATGTTCTTGCCTCTCTCAGTTTATTATTCTAATTCATTTTTTTTCAAATCACTATGATTTCTTGATAGATATAACTTATATTTTTGCCTACCTTTTCTCTCCACCAATAAAAGGGTTTGTATTACATACAGGCTGAACCCCAAATCCTACAATTGTTTCTTCCAGCAAATCTTATGTCCACTACTTGTACTTCCTCCTCACTTTTAGGGCACCACAAAAGAAGTGACTTGCCTGAGGTATAGTTAGGGAGGGGGCCATAGGGATGTAACTATTCATGTATATTTCTTTCATTCTTTTTTTTTTTACAGTAGACAGAACTTGCAAATATGAACTAATCTGTTAATCACCGTCATAAACTCCAAAATTTCAAGGTAGCAAAGATTCAACTTTCTAAGTCTAAAATCAAAGGGTTTTATACTTTGTAACACGAGTAATCTTAATTAAGATCATCAGATGTATTTCAAGTAACTACAGTGTAAGAGACTAGAGAAACTAGGCAGAGATGTGAGGCAGATTGTTTTCTCTCTCTAAACTTGGTTTGTTTGTTTTTTGAGATTGTATTTATTTATTTGACAGTGAGAGAGACAACAAAGAAGTGAATACAAGCAGGGGCAGAGGGAGAGGGAGAAGCACACTCCCTGGTCAAGCAGGAAGCCCAATGCAGGGCTCGATTCCAGGACCCTGGGACCATGACCTGAGCCAAAGGCAGACACTTAACAACTGAACCACCCAGGTACCCCCAATTCTAAACTTTATTTGTAAACTGGAAATACTAATCATACTTTACAGTGTTGTTGTGAGTTAAAACAAAGAAAAAAAGTTAGAAGTCTTCATATTGAAAACATCTGCTGAGGGTTAAGCAGATAGATGGGGGCGGGGGGGAAGAAAAGAAAAAACTAGTAAAGAATGACCACTCCTGTACCCAAATTGATGAAATGCCAAAATTCCAAAGAATAAGTAGAAAATTCTAAAAACTTCCCAAGAAAGAGGAAAATTGACCATATGCCAATAGATTAAAAGCAGATTATTTTCAAGCTTCACATTAGCAACAGTAGACTCTAGTGAGCTATCTTCATTCTGATGGAAATTGACTTTGGTTCTTGAATTTTATACCCAGCCAAATAATCAGTAAAGCACAAGGTAAAATAAAAACATAGCTTGACTTGCAATGATGCAAGAAGTGCACCACTTAGCAGCCTATATGAAAACACGATCTGAGGGTTGCTCCAGAAAGAAAGGGATTTTCAAAATGTAGTAACACAAGACAGAAGAAAGAATAATAATGAAGTTTTACTTAGAAAAGATGAACAAGACTGGAAAGAAATCTAAAAGATTCAATAGATGTCACTTGGACATTCTCTTTGGAACAACACGTTAGTGGCACAGGATCAAGTTACCCTTTCCCAAATCCCTTTATAAGTAACATTTATACAATCATAATAATTAAATACTCCTTTACAATAAATATCTATGAACAAAGCATGTAGGTCTTAATTAAAGATTACTAATTGAATTTAAATATTATAAACTTTGAAAAGATAACATGACTAATTAAAAGATAGTCATGAAATAGTGCAGACAAATAAGAGAGTGTATCTTAGCAAAAGTCTTAATTTTTTTTAAAAGATTTTATTTATTTATTTGACAGAGAGAGAGACAGCGAGAGAGGGGGTACAAGCAAGGGGAGTGGGAGAGGGAGAAGCAGGCTTCCCGCTGAGCATGGAGCCCGATGTGGGGGTCAATCCCAGGACCCTGGGATCATGACCTGAGCTGAAGGCAGACACTTAATGACTGAGCCACCCAGACACTCCCTTAATATTTTTGTACTAGAAATCAGATACTATCTAAAATAGATAATTCAAGAAGTACAGAACTACAGAACTTGATACAGATCCCCATTATCCCTATTACTCTTAATATGTGGAGGTATAAATGCAATTTAATAAAACAAATTAGAGGTAAGACTTAAATAAGAGATAGAAAAACTGTCACTCTTTGTAGATGTCATGTTTATGTAATTATAAAACACCAGTCTTCTGAAAAACTCTTACAAACAATAAATTAGCTCCATAATTAGAACATATCAGAAACCAATAGTCATAATAAAATGTAAAAATGCAATATTTATAAAATTGCAGAAGATAAATTACCAAGAAGAAACTTAATGAGAAATATATATAAACGTTATGAGAAAAATTCCAAATTATTCCCCATAGAAGCAAAAGTAAAAACAAATAAATGGAAAGACTTAATGTCTTACCAAGACTCAACATCATGAAGATGTGAATTCCACCAAAGTTAACTTACAAATGTAACAAGATCTAAATAAAAACACCAGCTATCCAGGAAAACTCGATAAAGAAGAGCAGTTATGCATGTTAAATATTGAAATACACTAGAAAACTTCAAAAATTAAAATAACATGGTAATTTCACATAAATACAGATGAACAAAATAAAAAAAAAAAAAACAGAAACCTATATGTAGTCCAAAATATATCCTAAAATTAGTACCTAGTAAAGATGGTATCTCAAAAGAATGGGGTAGGGGAATACTTTCTTTTCTTTTTTGTTTTTGTCTTTATTTTGTTCCTTGAGTAGCCCCAATATAGGGCTTGAACTCATGACCCTGAGATCAAGAGTCATATGTTCTATCGACTGAGCTAGCCAGGTGCCCCCAGAAAGAGGAAGACTTTTTAACAGCTGTTTCAGGAACAACTGAGTAGCCACCTGGAATGAGATAAAAGAGGAACCATACCTCTCACTGCATTATCGATAACTCCAAAAAGACCTAGGAGTAAACTGTTTAGAAAAGAAAAATAAATAAATAAAGTAGCAATGAAAGTACTAAAAGAAAACACAGACAATACTTTTTATAACCCTGGAACAAGCCCTTTCCAACTATGACTCAAAATCCAGGAACACACACACACACATAAAAAAGATACATAATTTCAACTATATAAAAATCAGTCTTTTTCAGGGCAAAACATCATAAGCCAAGTCATAAGACAAATTACAAACTGGGACAAATATTTGTAACTCATTTCACAGAGGAACAGCTCATCTCCCAAGTGTATAAGGAGTTCCTAGATGGTAGTAAGAAAACAGACAGGAAAAAGTAGAAAAACGGGCAGAGGATATAAATAGGAAGTTCACAGAAAAAAAAAACAGGTAGTCTTTAAACATGAAAAGTTACTTAGCCTCACTAGTCATAAGAGAAATAAAATTTAAAACTATGCAGTGTTAACCAGGTTTCATCCAGCAAATTAGCAAAAACCTAAAATCTGTGGTAATTACATGAAATAACAGCAATGTATTCTGTGCCAGGGAGAATGGAAATTTACACATTCCCTGGGGGAGAGATTTGCCAATATCTACCAAAATTAAAAATACGTTTACTCTCTGGTAATAAGGTTCAAGGAATCTACTCTACACATACACCTCATAGGTAAATGATTATATATTTATAAGTTTTTAAAATTGTGACATTTGTTTTATAACGAAAGAGAAAAACAGTGTTACTCAGTGGAATATTATACAGCTAATAAAAGAGAAATGTGAAAAAAAGAACAAGGATGCTCTCTGGGTACTGATAAAGAAGTACCTTTAGAAAATATTAGTAGTGTATCAACCCAATATTCTATTTTTTATATAAGAAAGGGGGAAAGGAGTATACATCTTTTGTTTTTGGTATAAATGGTATATAATGAATAACTAGAAAACATAAAGAAAACAATAAAAGGGCTACATATATTCCTCCAACATTAAACATAAAATTACCCTGTGATCTAGCAATTCCACCTCTAGGTATATATCTAAAAGAATTTTAAGCAGAAACTTGAACAGATTTTATAATTTTTTTAATTTATATTTTTTAAGCAATCTCTATGCCCAATGTGGGGCTCAAACTCATGACCCCAAGGTCAAGAATCACACATTCCATGGACTGAGCCCACCAGGCACTGCATGAACAGGTATTTGTACACAAAGGTTAATACCAGCATTATTCACAATAGCCAAAAAGTGGAAACACCCCAAATGTCCACTGACAGATATGGATAAACAAAATGTGAAGAAATACAAATCATGGAACATTACTCAGTCTTAAAAATAAGTGGAATTCTGACACATTCAAGCTACAACATGGATAGATGAAAAAACTAGGCTAAGGGAAATAAGCCAGACACAAAGGGACAAATGTAGTATGATCCACTTACATGAGATTCCTAGAATAGTCAATTTCATAGAGGGAGACAGTAGAATGGAAGTTGCTGGGGCTGAGGGAGAGGGCACAATGGAAGTTATTATTTAAATGGATACTGACTTTAGTTGGGGATGATGAGAAGTTTCTAGAGACAGATGGCAGTGATGGTTCCACAACAACCTGAATGCACTTAATGTCACTAAGCCGTATGTTTACCATGGTTAAAATGGTAAATTTTATGTTCTGAATATTGACCACAGTAAAGAGATCTACCTCCCTTTAGAGTCAGGGGGTAAGGGAGAAGATGCAGGGCTAGGAGGGACACTACTTAAAGTATACCCTTCGAACTACATATTACCTAATTACCTAATAAGATCAATGAACACATTCTATGAAAGACCTAGAGTTTCTTCTTGGATCGTTTCTGTAATTTGATTTTTTTCTACATGCAAATATTACTTTATTTTGCTTCAATATTTTAAAAACATCTTTGTCGATAGTGGATTGATTAAGCATCCACACAACAATATTAAGCTGCAATGGTAAAGGATAAGGTAGATCTATATTTCCCTCACTTTGATTTATAGACTCACAGGTTCTGACCTCCAGAGAACTGCTCTGATCCTCAAGAGCTGGTTAATGAAATGCACTCTTCCTGCCCTGCAGCCTCAGCTGTCTGTCGGGGGTGGAGGGGAGGAAGACGAGGAAGGGGACAGCTAACACTTTATACTTCATGCTCCAGATTACTTGTCAGAGCAAATCCTGCCTTGGGCATGTTGGGGTCCTTGCTCAGCCATGAACAAATCAATCCCTTATTTTATTCTGCTGTCTTCTCTTGTGTGGGTACTGCCCATGGCAGGGAAGCTGAAAGGCAGACTGGCAGTAGGACTAGGGTTCCAAATTTCACCTGTGTGCATCCCTATCCAGTGCTACCCTGAACAATTCCCTTGCAGTAGGGCATGCACCATTGTGCTACCCACTCCACTAGCCAACATCTCCACTGGCCAAAAAGTACTTCCTTATCTTGAGCAAAAATTTGTCCCCATTATTTCCATCCATTGGTCCTGTTTTTACTTTCTGGAACCAGAAAACAGAAATATAATTCCTCTTCTGTATGATTCACTTCATATAGTTAAAAACCATGAATACATCCCTCCCAACAAAGTGTCTCTTCTCTAGGACCTGAAGGTCCTCTGTGGAAGTCTACATTTTCAGTGGCTAAAATTCCAGTAACTCGGGAATTCCTCAAGTTCTTCTTTGTCAGCACTTAATGGATCTGCAGCCCATTTCTATGGATATGCCTTTGATTGTATTCCTACTTCTACATCTACCTCTTACAAATCTCTTTTTCTCATCCTGCAAAATGGACACTCTGTATTTGTCTTTCTGTAACTGGATTATTTCACTTAGCATAATGTCCTCAAAGTTCATCCATGTTGTAGTATGTGACAGGATTTCCTTCTTTTTTAAGGCTGAATAGTATTTCATCATATGTATATATCACATTTTGCTTATCCATTTGGACATCAATGGGCTTTCAAGTCATTTCCACCTCTTGCCTATTATAAATAATGCTGCAGTGAAAATGGGTGTATAAACCTCTCTTCAAGATCCTGCTTTCCATTCTTTTAGGTATATACCCAGAAATGAGATTTCTGGGCTATATGGTAATTCTATGTTTCATTTTTTTTTAACAACTTCCATACTGTTTTCCACAATGGCTGCCCCATTTTGCATCCCCACCAATAGTACACAAGGATTCCAAAATCTCCATATCCTCTCCCACTGTTTCTGGTTTGTTTGTTTGTTTTTTAATAAATTCTTCTTCATGGGTGTGAGGTGATGTATCATTGTGGTTTTGATTTGCATTTCTCTAATGATTAGTGATGATGAACATCTTTTTATATGCTTGTTGATCATTCAAATATCTTCGTTGGAGAAATGCCTATTTGAGTTCTTTATCCAATTTTTAATCAGGTTATTTTGTTGATGTTGTTGAGTTGTAGGAATTCTTTATATGTTCCGGATATTAACTATCAGATATTTGAAGATTTGCAAATATTTTCCTGTATTTTGTAGGTTGTCTTTCACTCTGTTGACTATTTCCTTTGATGTGCAGATTTCTTGGATATGATATGGAAAGCACAGCAAAAAGCATAAATAGACAAATGGGACTACAGATGATTTTCTTTTTAAATAATGTTTGTCTAGTCATCAACCCGTGCAAACCATCTATCAGTCTCTATCCACCTACTCTCTCTCTCTCTCTCTCTCTCACACACACACACACACACACACACTCATCCATGGTTAGCATGGTTATGACATTCTCTAGCTTATAAACAGTCAGCTGATTTATAACTCCCTTTCTTCACTACTATTATCTGAGAAATTGGGGTTCTCTAGGGTCATCTTTGGAGATCATTTTTAAAGAGTTGCCTGGTTCTTGTTATCATTGCCTAAGCTATTGTGTCCATTGCATTCATCCAGAATCATTTTCTCTCATCCAGTGCCACAAAACTGTTCACAATTGTCTGAACTGCAAAAGCTAATACGTATTACTCTGCTTGGAGTACAAAGCATTTTCTTATTCTATGGGTTTCAAGAGACACATTCACTTAATATTGAAATTTATGATGGAGTCAGAAAAACAGCAAAGTGAATTTTTAGTTCTTTATAAACCTTTTCTGTTAGAGCATTGGTTGCAGCAGATTTTCATTAGCATTTTAATCAATCTCTTTTTAAAACTTCTTTTCCCAAATGAATTATCTCCTTTATGATATTTATCTAAATTTGTCAAATACACCAAAATATGTAACATCAGCAATGAATATTGTGTTCCAGTTGCTGAATCTTGATGTTTAACCATTTATTATGTAATGACACATAGAGGGATCAACAAGGATCATCTCAGGAGGTATCCTCCCAGCACACTGAGCACTTTCGTTCCCCTCTTTCTTTCTTTATAACTCCCTTATCTAGAAACTTCCTGTGAATTCAGCCCCATTCCTTACATTAATGGAGCTAAAGACTAGAAACAGAAGCTTATATACAGTATGACTAAATATTTAAAACTATAAATCAAGCTAGAAAGCTATTCCATAAAATGTGTCCATCCATCCAATCATCTTTATTTGCACATTCTCTATGTGCTAATTTGCCTGCCATCTAAAATTTCTTTGTAACCCCAAGTCAGAGTTTTCGATGCTTTTACAGTCATTTTTGGACATGCACAAAGAGGGAAAAAAATTAGAGCTGCCTGACATGGATGTTCCCAGCTGAGACTCAACAAGGCAATTCTCCAGAATCTTGTTTCAGCTCTCAAAGGACAAATATCCTTTTCGAGGTCTTCTTAGAGCCATGTTTTTCACATTTTTTGGTAATTTCACTGTTTAAAATGGCTTCCAAGAATAATGCTGAAGTGCTGTCTAGGTGCTCATTAAGTGCAAGAAAGCTATGTTGTGTCTTAAAAACATTTTAGAGGAGCATCTTTCAGGCATGAGTCCTGGTGCTGTTGGCCATAGTTCCATGTTAATGAATCAACAATATACATTAACAAAGGTGTCCTTTGACAGAAACACATGTAAGACAAGATTATAATTTGTTTGTTTGATGAGAGTGTTGTGACCAGAGGATGGCAAGAACTTAACCATCTATTTCCCCAAGGACAATAATTTAGTAGTTGCTGATTCAGTGATCTGGTGGACATTACAAAACTATCACAAATAATAAGAATTGACTGTACTAGCCTCATACCTTCACAAATACACATTCATAATCACAACGTAAAAGAAGATGTGCAAAGCTATGGTTTTTAGACAACTAAAAATTTTGTACCTAAAATATCAAAAGGAACATCAAAGAAAATGAAACTCAGATGTTCATGAATGTCTTGGTATCTGATAGATAGGTTGGTAATGCTTGGTTGAGCAATAAAGGCATAAAAATTTCATGCATTATTGTACACATCCTATATATTTTCTTTTTCTTGACTTCATTGTAGCAGACATTAATAACGTTGTTATAATAAAGATTTCATATAATTTATTTTATGCCCGGGACTAAGCCAAAGAATTAAAAATGTAATTGTGTGCAATGTATGCAAGCTTCAATATATTTTTACCCAAAAGCAAATTGAAATAAATGTCAATTGAAAAATTAAAATTATTTTCATACATTTTTGTTATTTTTCTTCTAAATTATTTTGATCATCTATCAAGATTAAAAGAAAAATAGAAACTATGATTTATGAAACCAATATGTATGATACAATAAAAATTATTTAAATCGAAATTATGATTAATCAACATCAAATTATTAAATAAAAATTACTTAAAGCTGACCTTTTAAATTTATTAAATGTTTCTGTTAAAACCATTCCTAATTATAGCTTTCAATATCCACCTATTTGCCAACATAAAGAATTGATATCACCCAGGTTCCTCTACTGCTATATGTAAATTTAAATAATATGAATTGTTTAGCATAACAAAAATGTCTCTAAGCCACTATGCGCTATGCACTGTTGTTGAAAAGACTTTGTTAATTCCCGAGTACCTCTGGAACCACAAATTGGAACAGGAAGAGAAGCAAGAAAATGGATGGTTGGCAGCCCTAGGAAATAAAACTTTGTTGTGCATGAAAAAAAGAACTTGACAAATTCATTAATTTGTTTCTCCTCTCTCCCAAATGCTTCCACAATTTAAACTATCCTTGTGCTCTGAGGCAGTGTCTGCTTCTGGTGACAGCAGGGAGGCAACCCCAAATTTTCCACAACATTCAGATGCATTCGCCTCCTATTTCAAGAACACAGAACAAAGATGTTGAGAAGTATGTCCCTGAGGCACGAACAGTGTCAGTTGTGAAAAGAGATAGTTAGGGTTGTGGGTCGATGGAGCAGTGGCAGATCTGCGCACTGGATCTGACTGAGCCAGTAAGAGAAGCCCCTTTGAGGAGGAAAGTCGCTGCACTTATTCCTGATCTAACTGCAGTACCATGCTCATTGGGTCATGAGCTGGCCAGCTGCAAGGACGTCCAAGGGCTGTGAACCTGGTGCCTTGCACCTAAAGCCTCTACCTAGTTAGACTTCAGCCTTGGTCTGAATTAAACCTTTTCTCCTGATCCTGGCCTCCCTTCAGCATAGCAGGAAACACTCACTGCCTTGTGTACAGAATTAGGTAATAGGGCGAGATCTTTGAATTTGTCCTTGTCCATACCACCTTCCCTGAGGGCATCTAACCATGGATCAATTCCTGCTTCACTGAATGACAAAGATCTCTTGCCTCTTCAACCTTCTCCCGACTTGAAGCAATACCTTTCTTTTGGTACCTGATTTTCCTGTTACTTCCACCTTGGACAACCAATCCAAATTTTCTACATCAAGCTTCTAAATTTAACAGCATGTCCTCTGTCCTAGGGCCAATCATATTAATGACAACAAGAATGACAACAATACGAGCTAGCATTTATCTAGTGCTTACTAAGACCCAGGCATGGTTCTAAGCATAGAATGTATGAACTTTAGATAGATGAACTAATTTGTCTCCCAGCAGCCGATGCTGTGGGTATAGCTTTACCAGAGAGGAAACTGAGGCACAGAGAAGCTAAGTAAATTGTAAGGGTTGCAGGGAGTTTGACTGTAGTTCAAATTCTTCCCCCATTCACTACATGATCCTATAGGAGATGAAGAAATGGTACTTCTCACGGGCTAGAGGTAGGTCTACTTGGCTTATTTAATAGGAAAAATAGATTTTCTTGCCAATTGGTTGAAAGTGATATTTACAGAAAGAAGCATCGTCTATATTCACTCACAGCTTTTCCTTCTCAGAGATGGTTATCCCTGATGTCATTAACACCAGGACTGCCTAATATCTGGCACACCTTGTTAACACTTTTCCCAGAAGGCCTCCTATGTTCATATAGACTAGGGGACAGAGAAAAGTCCATAAGACAGAAAAGAATCTATGCAATCACTTGTCAAAAATCTGCAAAGAAATTATAAACCTCAGTGTTCGCAATGCCCCCCAGTGTCACAGTCACAGGGCAGGAAGCAGTTAAACCATTCCCCACCGCCCCCCAAGGTCACCTTGAACATCAATGGCAGAGCTGGGCATGGAGCCCAGGCCTCTGGCTCCTCTCTCTGAGTTTCAGGAAGCAAACTGCATTCTGACATTTAATCGGTGAGACATTTTGTTTGTGTTAAAGCATTCCCTTGCAATATTTGCAACCCAAACACTATGAGCATGGAGCCACGGCTTGAGAAACTGGGAAGAAAATCCGACCCAAAGCCAAAGGGCCAGTCCCCGATGCAGGAAGTAGAAAGATAAATCTAGCCAGGTTCAATAAATGATAGCATAAAAAATTCATCTTTAAGGTTTTCTCCACCTAATCACCAACATCGACACAGGTCAAATAACATTACAATAGATTTCATCATTACAATAAGATTCTTCAGCTGACGGTACTCTTATTTCAAGCAATATTTGATGCATCCAAATTCCAGGCCATTCTCTGAGAATTTGTTGCAATGAAATTCGGCCTGTACTCTAATGGGGTACCATCATACATCTTAAAGAGTTGAAGGCATACAACAGAAAGAGGACCTTCTATTAATAGGAGGGAGAACTGCATGGTCCATTTCCCAGAAGCCAGCTAGCTGGGCCAAGGGCAAAGCCAGAAAAAGGTCATGAAGAATTGGTATTTTAAGACTGGGGCATCTGGTTCAGCTTCTCTACTTCTATAGAAGGGTCTACATCCTACCGTCCTGGGTGGAAAAACAAACTGAAAAAGTTGACAAACCTTAAAAAGCAATGTAATATCCCCTTGTTTGTACAGCTCCCCCATCTTCACTTTGGAAGATGATCCTGACAATCATGTTTTCTGAAGAGCTTCTTCCCAGTGCTCCCAGTCCCCAACACTGGCCAAGTGGTTGATCTTTGCCATCACAGAAAGGGTTCTTCTTGTGCCCCACCAAGACCATGGGAAGATATATGGAGATAACCTGGAGACCTTAGTTGTTTGCGTTAGAGTCACTTTTGCCTTCCTCTGCTCTCACATGGACGCTCGGCCAGTTTCCTGACTTCTTGTATGCTAGGGGCTTTGGCTGGGTTCTTCATCATTGCCAAAATGGCCCTTGGGACCGAGGATATGCCTCCTTTGGTCTGTGAAAACTGCCATTATCTCCCCAATTCCGGCAAGATGCTGGCAGACTTTCTCACTCATCTGATATAGAGTAAATGTAACTTAAATATGTGAAGTCGCAGACTGGGTCACTCCTGGTTGATTGTATTTAACTCAGTAATGTGCAATGGGATCACTTACACAAGGATATACCTAAAACCTCAGCAGTGCTCTCAGCAATCCCTTTCCAACACATGATGCTCATTTTACGCCAGGTTTGTCTGCCTGATGCCACATTGAGCATCCATTGGTGCCCCATTAAATTGAAGTCAGGCTTTAGGCTGTCCCTCTAGGACTTTTAGAGTCCTTCTAGAGGCTGTTTCAGTGATCTTCCTTGGATCATTCTATTTTGATTCTCTGTGTACTTTCTGTTTGATGCAGAGGTCAGTTTGTAAGTCTCCAGAAGAACAAAACTCACTTGGGTTTTCTACTAACTACACAGCCTGGATAATTTGCTACTCAAAAGTAGCCAAATTAGGTAATAACTTTCTGTTTTACCATGGGACTATCATCTCATTCAATAAGATACCCAAACTGTTCATTCTGAAAATCTTCACTGGTTTCTTTTTTCCTCTACTTTCCTTTTCTCTCTCTCTCTCTTTCTTTCTTTCTTTCTTAATTTCTTCCTTCCTTCCTTCCCTCCCTCCTTCTCTCCCTCATCCCCTTCCTTTCTTTCTTCTTTCCTTTTTCTTCCAAAACTGAATGACAACTATGAGTTGGGCACCGAGAAAGCAGTCAATTAAAACACCAAGCAATGACTGCTATGCTAGGAATAAGCACACAGCTATAGTTGAAAGACCTCATCATAACTTTTAAGATAAAAAATAAAAATGTTCTATGTTATGTTATAAAAATGTTACTTTATAACAAAATGTAACTACCTATTGAAATCATCATAAGTAATTTATTATCTTAAATAATTTATAGTCCCTGTTATATACCTCTATGAATTATATGCACAGGCTGATTGAATTAAAAGCTGTCACATCTCGTGCCAATCTATTACTTAGGTAAAAACTAAAAGTAACATACTTAGGTACTATATACGTATGTGTGTGTCCTAGTATTTCTATAATCATGTCCACATATCTATATCCATATCGCTATATATACACACACGTGTGTTTACCCTAATATTTACAAAGAAATCAAACTATCTTAACACACACATATAGGGATGATTATAAGTAGGTAAATATTTTAATATTTCTTTGAAGGGCACTATCATGGCCTCAGTAATTATTTAAATGATTCAGTTGATATTAATATGCTATTTGTTAGATGGCTTATAATTCTGAGAGCACATCCAAAGTGCACTTGCAGGTAATCAGATGTTCCAGATGACTCTCTCAAGGTCTTCTCATGGTGCATGAGGACATCTTCTGAATGACGGCATCTGAGTCTTAATCTTCTGTACTTGCAGTCAAAATTCTATATTAGAATTTATAGAACTAGAAAAAGAATTTATATACATATATAATATAGTAAAAAGAATATATGTAATTTATGTAATTTGTGATTTATTAACATTTACATTTATACATATATTTGTGAGTATTTAATGACTTTAATTTATTATTGCTATTGCTTGTTTTGTTTTAAATAAAGTTCACGATGTTTTAAATAAAGTTCTCCATAATGTATGGAACTCTATCTAATATGAGTACTTGACTGGCCTAAATAACATTGTAACTTTCAGCCAAAAGGCAATCCTTACATTTTTCCAAACTCATTTATTTGGTTTTCTTCAATGTACTTTTTTCCTTTCTTCAGATGTTAAGCTGAGTCTCTGCTAATAATAGCAGATTGAAACTTTTCTCCATAAGTACATTATTTTAAAAATCTAAACACCCAGCCAACATTGAGAATATTTAATCAGCCTCTCCGAAATGTACTTAAAATAATTTAATAAGTTTTACCAATGTAGTCATTTTGATACTTCTTGAGATCTAATTTTATATTTCATAAAATAAATGAGATTATCTGAAAGTGTTCTTCAAGAATAAAAGTTTAAAAGAATTTGGAAGTATTTCTTTTTTATGACATTTTACTTTTATCGAGGTAATATATACACACTCAAATAGTAAAATGTTTTATAATGAACACCACTCTTCCCCATACCCCAAGAGACAACGTTTTCAAATTTTCATTGTATCTCTGGTATCTACATTTATATTGCTCAATAACATACTTTCTCTGAGTTTTCTCCATTTGCCAATTTTAGAATTATTTATTGACTTCCTGTTATAGTAGTTCAGGAATAGCTCTCTTATGTCAACATCACTTTTTCCTCCTATCTCATCTTACCAATAATGATAAAATGCTTATCTAATCAATATTCAGCATTTATATTATTTTGATTATACAAATACTATTGATTTCTGAGCCAAGATTATGTTTCCTATCTAAACCATGATAGTGATACACTCACTTTTTTATTGCTTAATTTTCTATGTACCAAATACCTCCCCAACGCTCCAACAGATTCAACCATTTGCTTATTCATTCGTTCAACGCATGTATACTGACTAATGGCTGAGCATTGGGCACCATTCTAGCTCCTACAGACTCAGCAGTGGACAAAACTCCCTGTTTTCTGACAGCTTAATTCTAGAAAGGAAAAGGTAAACACTTTAAAGGAGACATCGTGACTAAGTTTCACATTGTTTCAGAATATGAAATGTGCTCTGGGGAAAAATTAGAGTGCGTCACAGAGAGGAGGGCAATCAATTTCCTTTTCAGTAGGAGGGGGGAAGTGGATTGCTGGAGGAGGTTCTGTAATTTGAAATAGGTGGGCAGAGTAGCCCTCCCTGAGGTTACCCTGGAGCAAAGAATTGAAGGAAGTGAAAAAATGAGCCAGCTAAGTACAGGAGCTGTGAGGGATGGTCCATGCAGAGTCAACAGCGGGATCAGCTGGAACCCAGGGGATGGAATGTGCCTGGGGTTTTGAGGGACCCAGAAGGGCGCTATGATTGTCAGGACAGAGTGAAAAAAAGGAACAATGTTAGGGGAGGTCACTACTCCATTTGTAGGTCTTCTTTTTTTTTTTTTTTTTTTTTAAGATTTTATTTATTTAGTTGAGAGAGAGCATGACAGAGAGAGATCATGAGCAAAGGGGCAGGGTAGAGGGAGGAGCAGACTCCCTGCTGAGCAGGAAGACTTATGCAGGACTTGATCCCAGGACTCCAAGATCATAAACTAAGCTGAAGGCAGATGTCCAACTGACGGGGAAACCCAGGCGCCCCATTTGTAGGTCTTTATAAGGACTTTGTTTTTTATGCCAAGGTTTTGTTGTGGTGCCAAACAGAAGTCATATTATCTGAAGGCAATATTAATTGAAAAAAAAATTAAAAATAGCATAATATAAAAAATTAATTAAAAAATTTTTTAACTAACAGTACAGCTACTTCAGGTAGGTCCGCATATTCAGTGGATCCAACAAAGAGATAATAATTAGTCTATGTTACAAGTGGCCAAACACCCGAAAGTTCTCTTTATGCCACGTAGAAGGCAGTGAGCTCAGTGGAGAGGAATGCTGATTCATTCACCCCTGCGTGTCTTCGGGTGCTTGGGTGGGTAGTCTCAGTTATGTTCCTGGGGTGTGGAGTCTTCAGTCACAACATCACATGTGTCATTTCTCTCATCTTTCGAAGCAAGGCTGTCCTGACATATACACAGTTATTTTCCCCACTGCACACAGAGAGAGAATGAAAGAGAGAGCATGAGAAGAGGGAGGGTCAGAGGGAGAAGCAGACTCCCCACTGAGCAGGGAGCCCAATGTGGGACTCGATTCCAGGACTCCCGGATCATGACCTGAGCTGAAGGCAGTTGCTTAACCAACTGAGCCACCCAGGCACCCAAACTTTACCCGTCTTAATGGAAGCTCTATTGGTACCATCAAACTCGAATTATACCCCGTTAAAGTGCAAAACAGATGAAATCTATTTCAGACAAAACAAAAAGCTATCTCTCTTGGTGACATAAACATTTCTCCATCTCCTTTGCTTTAATTAGTGCTTTAATTTAAATATATTAAAAGCTGCTTGTACAGAATATGGGGTCAGTATTACATAAATACAGTAGTCCTAAGAAACCAACATGAAGGTGTGACAGTAGAGAATGAGACTCCTAGTTTCTCAGTGTTTCTGTTAATCCAACAGGGTATCTCTGCAGGGTATTGTCAGAAAAATGCCAAGACTCCATTCAACGCTTCCTTTATATGCGTCACTAGAGTTAACCACTGTAATGCTGTGATGGTGCAGGATTTGCCAATCATTTACTACAGCTCCCAGCATCCAGCTGGTTTTGAAACAGTAAGCATGCAACAAGGTGGGGTCTGAGTTGGTGGCAGGAAAGAACTCAGCAGAACTGTGCCCCGGTCCTAGCAAGTCTTTCTTAGCTTTGCTAAGAAACAGAATACATCTTTCCCCCAAGAAAAGTCAGCTTGACCACCATCACTCGAAGCCCACAAAAATATGGCTCAATGATTTGTCCTGGATAGCCCAAACGTCCACCCATACATTTTCAGGGCAAGCTTTAGACTTTAAATTATCGAAACAGTTAGGTCTTGAATAATCCTGAGAGAGAGGTTATCTGTAAGGCAATTCTCAGAAAGGACATATTTGGAAACAGAACAGAATGGCTATTAATATCCAAGAGAATACCTCCAATCCTTCTCTGGGCAACATAGATGTTAGTGTAAGGCAGGCTCCTCTTGGCTCCTGTCCAAAGGGTTCATTCCTGAGAATCCTGGGAAAGACCTTGTTATGACAAAGTTATTGTATAGCAGAGACCCCACTAGGAAGGAATAACTCAAGTCTCCTTTTATAGAAAAAGGTGGCTTAGAAAAATCTTCCAGCCCTAGAATGTCTCAAAAAAAGAGTGTACCCAGTGAAATATTTTGCAGTCCTTGCATTTTAGAAATAATGTGATTCTTGAAGACAACCATAATAGAATCCACTGAACAAGAGTTGCCTGGCTCCCCAGGGCTTAGCCTGATTGGGCAGAGCAATTTAACTCAGGGATCCCACTTTGCGATTCAGCAGAAAAATACAGACATGCGTCCTAAGAAATAAAGGAAGGACATGAGGAAACGCTCCAGTTCTCCTTTGCCTCTCCTAAATGGTTTAAATATCTGGGCACATTCGCATAGCCTCATTCATTTTGTACAACCTAGGAAGGCTTACCCAACCATTCGAGAAGACAATTCACCTACCATGTTTCTCTCCAATGACAGTGAAATTCACGTGAAATGTTTGATGGGATTATTCATTTTAAAACTCACCACTTCAGAATCACCCAAAGCTTTCATTTCCCATCGAAGAGGCCTGAACGACATCATGATTACCTCCGAACTGAGGGGGCAGGCTGCGTCAGAGAATCTGGAGAACGTTTTTTTCTCTGAACACAGGCCGCTCAGAAAGCAAGGCACCTGCAAATAGGTTAATGAGCCTCAGAATTGCAGGAGTCATCAAGGCCAACTGTTGAGAATTCCAGTGGAGTTAAGTAGGATGTGAATCGGGCTCTGAGTAAATATCATTACCCATGCTTTGTGACTTCCTGCTCTTGGGTTTTGCAGTGTTTGTGGGTTTTCCCTTTCAGCTCAACTCTTCGGTAGCTGTTGGGCTGGGAGTGGCTGGAAGCCCTCCTTAAAACGGCTCTCTTGGTGGACAGAGGCCCTGGTATTTATTTGTGGAGCTCTCTGGGCTATAGAGTACTTTTTAGAGAATTTATAGCCTTTTTTTTTTTTTTTAATTTATGCTTATGTACCAGGAAAACAAGCAATCGGCTCATGTTCTCAGAAAAAAAACTGTGACGGGTCACTTTAAGTGTCGCATTTTGTTGTTTAACAGTCATGAGACGTGATAAAGAAGAAAAACAGTGACAGCCCTTTTAGATCCAAACCCTCAAATGCTATTCTGATGACCTGTGTGAAGAACATTTGCAGCCTAATTTTAGTGTGTTTTAGTGTTAAATGTCAACCTCTGGCTAAAGGCTATGATAAAAACAGAAAGTGCACATACGGTAAGTGCATATACTTGATACACTGTCAGGAAATGACCACACCTACGTGACTGTAATTCTCACCAAGAAGCAAGTCCCCCAAAATCCAGAAGCCCTTCTTGTGTCCTCTCCCAGCCTAGCTCCTCAGGAGGAACCACGATCCCAACTTCCAACACCTGGGGTTCTTTTTCCTTGTTTTGAACTCTATCCAAATGAATCAGGCAATAGGCCACTTGTATCTGGCTTTTTTCAAGTATGCAGAGATGCTAGGCATCTGCCTTCATTGCAAACTTTCCACTTCATTGTCCCCTTGACAAGGAAACCATGAATCTGTCCAGTGCAACAGTTGGCTCTCTTCAAATTGTTGTCAAGTGAAGACATTTACATCGGAAATAAATGTACACATGGCTCTATTCTATGCTTCAGCCTGCCAATAAGCACATCCAGTCTCTAATGCAAGAGGAGAGGAACTTCCGTTTGGCCTTTTGAAAGGAGGAGAGAGCAGGAGCTTTGCTGGGCAGCTACAATCCGAAATTAAAGGCGGGTGGGAGCCCAAGCTGGGGGATTCCGTGCTTTGAACTGAAGCAAAAAGCCAGAGACATGCACAACTCGTGGACAGACCAGAATGGAAGGTGAGAGCCTCGTGTGTATTACAGCTGGTGGTGTTCCTGTCATTTATGCTGTGTGTTTCCCATACACAGGCCACTGCAGGTGTTACCTTATTCCTGCAATTTGTAGTCGGCGTTATTAGGCAAGTGACTTCCTTAGCCTCTAGTCAAGGAGAGGACAATCACCAATATCATCATCATCAAAGTCATCTTTCATGTCTAAGCTGAATTTGAAGAGTACAGCTTTGGGGCCCCTGGGTGGCTCAGTCGATTAAGTGTCTGCCTCTGGTTCAGGTCATGATCCCAGGGTCCTGGGATGGAGCCCCACATGGGGCTCCCTGCTCAGCAGGGAGTCTGCTTCTCCCTCCCTCTCTGCCTACCGCTCTTCGAGCTTGTGTTCTCACCCTCTCTCTCTGTCAAATAAAAAAAAATAAGCAAAAAAAACCTTTTAAAAAAATACAACTTTGTCACTAATAATAATGTAAGGCAAAAGATTTAGAATTGTCAGAGTCATAGTGGTCAGTTGCAAAATAATTACATGTTACTGCTGTGTGCAAAAATATTTAGGCGCCAACCTTATAGCAAATAAGTTAAGGGATTATCTTATCAAATGCATGTGAGCCACATAGGCAGTTACAGAATTATTTGACCATGCTTCAAGCCTAACAACTGGATTCCAAGTGAATCAAACACTTGTTTGGAGGGAAAAAAAAAAAAAAGGCAATCAAATGTGGATTATTTCAATAATAGCCAGGGTTTCTTCCTGAGTTTCCTGCCAGCAAAAGGCAGGGGATTTATGCCACTTATTTTTGAGCAAACCACATTTCTCTAATATGGTTGATCTCTCCCAGTCTAAACATTTTCTTTGAAAATGTGAAACCCTACAATTAAATATTCCTCCCTGAAACAGGGAGAGTTCACTGAGCTGAGAAACCAAGTGCATCTCCCATAGAGAAGACTGTGATCGGAGGGAGGGAGTGTTGTCTGGTGGAAAGATCCACTGATGCCATGAAAACAGGAGGCTGCTGGAGAGGAGGAGGGGAGGAAAATGCATGCGTTCGTCTGAGGACCTGCCTTATTCCAACAGATTTTCAAAGCCAGTTGTGTGCATGTGTTTGTCCCTGACACACAGGAATCCTGCTAATATTCAAAATATGTCATATGATCTCTCTGATATGAGGAATTTGAGAGACAGGGCTCGGAGCCATGGGAGGTAGGGAGGGGAAATGAAACAAGATGAGATAAGGAGGGAGACAAACCATAAGAGACTCTTAATCTCATGAAACAAACTGAGGGTTCTGGGGTTAACTAGAAGGGTAGAAACTAGGTAGGGATAGGGTGGCTGTGTTATGGACATCGGGCAGGGTATGTGCTATGGTGAGTGCTGTGAAATATGGAAGGCTGATGATTCACAGACTTGTACCCCTGGGGCAAATAATACATTGTATACTAATAAAAAATATTTTTTATGACAAAGCTCATATTTGAATTAAGTAAACTTTGCTATTGGTGGTTTTCCTTCTAGTTATGTTTTGCCTTATGAGGAAAAGAAAAAGCTTTACTAAGAAAAACAATGGATTTGTTAATGAAATTATCCACTGGGTTGAAAAATGACACCTAAGGTTTCACAAATGTGATTTCTTTTCCTTCTTGAGGGTCTCATATTTTATCATTTCATGCAGTGGTGTTTCATAGAGGGTCACTTTGGGAGAGGTCCAGAAATTCATTTCTTCCCCTGGTCATATGTTGATAATAGTTAGGGGATGCTGGGGAAGATGGTCTGTTCACACAGAGTAGTAAGTCTCATAAAGATCATGCATTTGGGAGTGGGGGTGAGGGAAGTGGGGACAGGAGAGGGTGAGGGAGCTTTTTAGATCACCTTCTAAAAATACACCTTCATTATCCTGCCACAGGCCCCCAAATTAAGGTAATTTGAGGCAAGCTATCTCCAGAATGCCCTGTTGTTAAAATAAGTTCATTTTTTCTCCCAGTAGACATTTATCAGGCCTAACAGCTCCCAGGTATGTACAGCTCCAGGGAGAGCAAAAAGGCACAGAATTCAGCAATTGTATAAGTCAAAAACCCTAGCCTCTGGGATGTCTTTGCATTAAGGAAGTGACATGATTTTGTATTTTAGAACAAATGTCCTACTGGCAACTCAGAGGTTAAGTGAGCATTTGAAGAGCAGAAATATGGACATGATGTACAAAGCTACATCCAGGCTCGTGAGGATGACGGCCTGACCTCAGTCAGTGATCACAGGGAAGGAGGCAGGGTAAGTATCTGTGAGACACGACAGCCTACAGTGTTCAAGATGGCAGCCAGAAGCCACATGCGGTTCCTTAAATTCAAATTTAAATTAATTAAAATGAAATAACACTAAAAATTTTATTAGCCACACTAGCCGTATTTTCAGTGTTCAATAGCCATACCTGGCTAATGGCTATCTTATTGGACAGTGAAGGTAAAGGATGTATCTACTTTTGCAGGAACTGGGCAAAAACTACTGGGCAATGCTGTGTCAGCCTTTGTTGTTTCAAAAATGTACAATTAACTGTGAAGTTGATGAAATGAGAATTTGTAATATTGTGGGACTGTGAATTTGGACCATATTGTGAGGTAATACATGGGAAATAGCTGCTTGGCTACTGGTGAGCCACATTGCCCCTGCTCTCCCCTCCACAACTGCCATATTTCAATGATATTTGGTGATAATCGAATTATCCTACGTAACACATGTATTTATATACATAGTGTTATGTATTTTTTTAATATCTTATTTATTTTTTTGAGAGGCAGAGAAAGAGAGCATGAGCAGGGGGAGGGGCAGAGGGGGAGGGAAAAGCACAGTCCCCTGCTGAATGGGGAACCCAACATGGGGCTCAGTCTCAGGAACCCGGGATCATGACTTGAGCAGAAGGCAGGCACTTTACCAACTAAGCCACTCAGGCACTCCCACATAGTGTTACATATCGTATCATATTATATAAGCAGAAAACATCTATTTCTATACCTATATCTGGATCTAGATTATAGATTTAGATGTAGATATATAAAAGACTTGGGTCCCCCCCCAAAAAAAAATGTATCCAGGGTGCATGAGGGGAATGCCTATGAAGAAGAAAGGGGAAGAGAACCAGGAGAGTAGACTGGCAGAGTTTTCAAACAGTGCAGATATGGAACCTGAGGAGGTGAGGGAGAATGAAAGCAAACTGAATAGGAAGTGTCTTAGAATTCAAGTTCCAAGAAGGGTTCAGTCAGGTTGATAAGGAGTCTGAGACAACGTCACCAGTCAGAAAAGTCCCAAGTATCACAGGAATGTGCCTACATGAGTGTCTGCCCTGTGCTCAATCAGTGGTTGGGAGAAGTCCACAAGGAGCATGGCCTTTGTTTAAATGTGGTGGTGGATTCAGAAGGAATCAGCTGGGGCCCTCAGACATCATGTTCTCCATGGGAGGACACATTAGCAGGATCTTTTCTTCGCTTCTGCAACAGTGCATTTTGTATTATTATTATTATTTCATATATATGTAATAAGTAATAACATATACTACATTTATGGTATTTTGTATATAATACAAGTATATCTAATACATAATACTTCAAAACATTAAAATATGAGATGTATTTTATATCATGCTGTGTTTGTAATTATTATCTATTCAAGAACCAGGGAATTCATATAAATACTAATGAGAAATGGAAGATTTCCTGTAATTAGGTGGTAGAATCAAAAAGACTTGCTAGGGGCACTTCCACTTACAAAGATGGAGTAATTTCTTCTCTTCATCACACTAAATAAAACTAAAAACCCTGGACATTATATACAAAACAAACATAAGGAGACTCTAAAAGATGGAGAAAAGAGGCAGACTAGCTGGGAACTCAGGACCTGAGAAATGACATGGTGATATGTTACCTAGGTTTTCTTTTTGCCATAAATGTCCCAAAAGCCAACAACACAGAAATGTCATTGAGCAGTTTCTTTTAAACCCCTCAAAAATTCTAATCTCTTAAGCCAAAAGATCAGAAAAGAGGGACTCCAACAAGATAGAGAACTTTTAGGAAAAAAACCACTCTATTATAACTAAATACCACAGGGTAGAACAAAAACTGTGGCCATACCCACCCCCACCAGCAAAGGTTAAGCTGAGAACCTAGATTTCCATCTTTGTCAAGCTATAATGAAATGTTCCAACAGCATGCAAGGGTGATGCCAGAGAAGCTTGAGTAGGAAGCCAGGACTTTTATCTTCAATGGGGTTGAGTGACTCCCCAGTGAATGACTCCCTTGGGGTGTCAGTGTAGACCATACAGGGAGTGTAGACTTCCAGCCCCATCCTCTAATAACAAGACAATCCTCCTCCTTCCTCATAGGGTGATGTCAGAGGAAGCCCAGTGGAGTCAGGACTTTTACTACCACCCAGTGCTAATGAGACCACGGTCCTTGAGGGTGGCAGTGGAAATCTCATGGAGAGCAATAAGGAGACACTCCCAACCTAAAAGTTATGTGTGGAGGCTTAGTGGGAATCCAGAACTCCCATCAACCCAGCAATAATGAGAAGTGTCTTCCCTTGGGTGTTAATAGAGGCTGAATGGAAAAACTGGACTTTTCTATCCACCTGCAGGAACAAGGAGACTCCCTCCCCTCCCACAGTGATGCCAGAAAAAAAACCCACTAAAATAAAAAGTTTGAGTAAGATCCCAAATATCATAATACTAAAATGTTCAGTTTCAATCTAAACTCATCATACCAAGAACCAGAAACCTCTCATACTAAATAACAATAATAATAATATAATAATAATAAAAACCAGTCAGTAGATTCCAACACTGAAATGGCAGAGATGTGAAAATTATTTGACAAACATTTTAAAGTAACCTTCATAAAAATCCATCAATGTACAATTAAGAGCACACTTAAATGAAAAAAAAATAGGGTCTCAGTGAAGAAATAGAACATTGCCACAAAAAAAGGGAGATATAAAGTAGATATAAAGTGGGTAATTTTAGAACTGAAAATACAATAACTGCAATAAGAAAAACTTAAAGGATGGGCTCAACAGAAGAATGGAGGAGACTTAAGAAAGAATTAGGACTTAAGAAAGAAATCACCCAATCTTAAGCATGAGAATACACTGAGAAAAAAATGAGCAAAGCAAAGATCTGTGAGGCCATTACAGAAGATCTAACATTTGTCTTATTGGAATCCTAGAAAGAGAAGAGAAAGAGGTGGGACTGAAAAATACTCAGGAAAATAATGACTGCAAATTTTCAAAATTTGGCAAAAGACACAAACCTTCAGACTCCAGAAAAGAGAAACAATTTCTTACCTATAGGGGAAGCACAATTCGAATGATAGCACATGTTTCACCATAAACTAAGGAGGCCAGAAGAAATTGGCACATTTTGCAAGTGCTGAAAGTAAAGAACTGTTAACACAGAATTCTATCTCTAGTGAAAATATTTTAAGGAATGAAAGGGAAATTAAGACAGTTTCAGCTGAGGAAAAACTAAGAGAAGTCATTGCCAGCAGACCTAAAAGAATGGCTGAAAGTCTCTAAATAGAGAGAAAATAAAAGAAGGAATCATGGAATGTCAGGAGGGAAGAAAGAAAACAGTAAGCAAAATCACAGACAAATGCAATGATTTTCTTCTCTTAAGTCCTTTAAATCATGTTTGAAGATTGAAAGAAAAAAAATATGACATAGTTTCATGTAATTCTAAATACACATAGAGGAACTATTTATGATAATTATAAATGGGGGTGAGTAAAAGAATGTAAAAGAAGATAAGATTTCTACACTTCATTCAAACTGGTAAAATGGTGATGTTAGCTATGTATATTATATGTGTAATATTATACCTTGAACAACCACTAAAAAATCTTTACAAAGAGATACACTCATAAATACTATAAATAAGTGAATTCAAAAAAATGTTCAAGTGACCTACAGGAATCCCAAAGAATTTAAACAGAAATGAAAAACAGAGAAAACAAACAGAAAACAGAAATTTCAATGCCAAACTGATGTCCTAGCATACCAACAATCACATTAAATGTAAATGGTCAAAATCTACCAATTAAAAGACAAAGATTGGTAGAGTGAATAAATATTTTATCCAACTTTATGCAACCTACAAAAAAGTCACTTCAAATGTAATGGTATTAGTCATGTTGAAAGTAAAGTGATAGAAAAAATACACATCACATAAGTATCTTTAAAAAGGCAGAAGTAGCTATATCAATGTCATATAAAGTAGAATGCAGAATAAAAAAATTTTCAAGAGACAGAAAGGGATATTTATAATGATAAAAGTCCCAACCCACCAAGAAGACAAAATAATCTTAAATGTGTCTGCCCCAAACAGCAGAGCTGCACAATATGTAAAGCAAAAAGTGATAGAATCAAAAGAAGAAACAAATTGTGGAATTATAGATAAAGGCTTCAGTGCCTCTCTTTCTCAATGAATTAAACAACTAGACAGAAAATCAGCACAGATACGGAGGAACTCTGCAATAACATCAACCATCAGCCAACAGAATCTAATTGACATCTCTGGAACACTCCACCTAATAACAGCGGAACGTACATTTCAAGTGTCTGTGGAACATGGACCACAATAGACTACATCCTAAGCCATAAAACAAACCTCAACAAATGTAAAATAATCAAACTGTGGTGTCAAACCTAAAACTAAGGTCCAATTTTATGTTCTGCTTTGACATCTGGTGAAATCGAGAAAACCTCATCTGGCCTAACCACAAGTTCCCCTCCCTGCTCTGTTATTGTGGATAAGATCCCCTGACCCAACTACCTCCTTATCAAGGGGAACAGCTGCAATTCTTGCAAATCCCTGAGTAGCAGGTTTCAGTTCCTTGCCTGCCATGGAATTATTCAAACAATCACTTTCAATCAATCACATTCTTCTGGGGAAAGCACCTCATCCCCTTGATACTACAAAACCTGAGTCCCAGAGCCACTGGTTATTTACTCTGTCAAATGCAATGCCTGTGCAGTCCTGCCCAGTGTTCAGTGTCTTCCTCCTCCAGTCTGTGAGGATATGTGATTAACAAACAACTATCAATCTTGTCTTCTCATCTGTCCAGTGTCCAGAGTCATGAGTTTAGCTATCCCCTTAACCCTAGGGCAGGAGTCCCTCCCTCACCAATGGTGTGAACTAGAGGTGATTAAACCATAAAATCACACACAGTGCCTTCTCTAAGCATAAGGAAATCAACCTAAATCAATGAAAAGATAACAGAAAAAATCTAAGACTCATAAAATAAAAAACACACTTCTCAAAAATCCATGGACGAAAGGAAATCTCAAGGGAAATTAAAAAAGAAGAACAAGATGATTAAGTGATGAGTGATCAAAAGTGGAGATAATTAAAGGAAAGGATTTGGGGGTGGTTTGAAATTCAGATGATGAGAGGCAGGGAGCGAGCTAGCCATCACCATCACCTAAAGGGACCAATACAGATGCATGGGTTCCATTAAGTACTTGCCCACCTTGGAAAATAGAAGCAGGTACAGAATTCTGAGGGGAAAGTTGATAGGTGGAAGATGGGGTAAAAAGCTAAAGCAAAATATGGGAGTGCTGACCAGAAACAGGTCAATCACCCTCACAGAACACAGGTGATCATGGAGGAAGGCGGAAAAGTCCAGAGGCTGATGGCTGATGGTGTGGCACAGAAGACTTTTTCCCTTCCCTCTCATGCCCTGCCATGGTTGAGCCCTTTTATTGGGAATGCTGACAAGAATTGTGGACCTTCTGGGTGCCTGGGTGGCTCGGTGGGTTAAGCCTCTGCCTTCAGCTCGGGTCATGATCTCGGGGTCCTGGGATCGAGCACCGCATGGGGCTCTCTTCTCAACAGGGAGCCTGCTTCCCCCTCTCTCTCTGCCTACTTGTGATCTCTCTCTGTCAAATAAAAAAAAAAAATCTTAAAAAAAAAAGAAAGAAATGGGGACTTCTGAGTGTAACTATCATGTGATGAAAACTCTCTGCCAGCTGCTCCTCTCTGAGCAGCCAGAAATTATTCTTATTAACTTTTCTTTATGCTTGTCTTTTATCTGCCCAGAGTCTGCAGATTTTCAGGAGGTTATTTTGCAATTATAACTACAAAGATACAGGAATGAAGCTTTAAAAATCAGCTTAATAAATAATTTTTATTATTTTGGAATTTATTACTTCACCCGATTTGCTCAGCAAGTACTTCCTTGTTCATGGGCAATTCAAGATCCTTTCTTTACTCGCATCAAGTATTCCCTGTTCATGAGTCAGTCAAGATCATTTCTATCTCCAAATTTCTTCGTGTTCATTAATTTGATTCTGGGACACTTAAAATTCAGTGTTGTATAATTGAAATAGCATGAATTACATGTAGCACATATTGTATAATACAGATGTAATTTTATGTGTAATTATGTACATTTAAATATACACAGCTGTGTACATATCTAGAAAAATGCACAGGTATGTATGTATGGTTGTTAACTAAAAGGGTAATTACCACAATGTAATTAACATTCATCTCTGGGCCATAACCTACATGTGAATACTAAAGGGGCAAAAGGGTTCTGTCACCAATTCCTATACACACAACATTCCAATCAATTACTGCATGAATGCAGATGGGCACGTATGCACATCTATATACAAAGACAATCCATATTCAGTCTTCTTTCTGGCTTGCATAAAAACACCTTCCTCTGGGGGAAAAAAAAATTCTGAAAATTTCCATAAAGTCATGACACACCAGTAGGAAATCCTAATGTTCCTTATTCAACATCATGCCCCATGACCAAATGATGATCTACATGCTTTGGGGTAATGGAGAGAAATTCATACTCTAAAGAAGGATTATTTTGTGACTCACCTTTCTCTTGTCCTTTCTATGCCATTCTAGCGATAAGTAAAATAGTTTCAACCATTTCCCTGTAATTGTCCTGGGGTCCAACTTTGGTAAACAGCACTCAAAGTTATTGCAGGAAAAATCACTCTCTGTTAACTGTTCACCTTCATTTTCCTGTTTTACATTCTGTTTCCACCTTTATAACATATACAAAACCATTTAACACAGAAGACAACTGAAATTCTCTAAGCTGCAGAGGTAAGAGTCTATCAGGTGCTGTGAATAAGTAAATATTTATAAATGTGTACACATTAAATCTCTATCATAGCATTATTCCTATTGAACAAACATTTTGAAGATTACAGTTCATTCTTAAATATTTAGGAAGTGTTTTGATAGCTTGAAAGAAGAAAATGAAGCAATGGATAGCTTGCACAAATTTGCCATATATAAGTATACTGATGTTACAACAAATAACAAATAGTAAAAAAGTGGAATGCAAAATTGTACAAATAAAGGAAATTGTGAGATCACAGCTATGCAAATTTAACCACAGCATAACAAAAGGACTAGAATAAAATATTCTAAAATATTATTTGTTAGAGGTGGAAATATGAGTCAATCTTTTTCTCTAGTCTACTGTTTCATAGTTTCTAAATCATCTGCGATGAGTTTGTCTTACTTATGTCTAATAAAAAGATTAATTTTGTGAAGTAAAATAAAATTTGCCTTCAAGTACACATTTTTAAGTCAAAAAATGTCACATTTTCTATTTAGATTTTAATTGGAAATAGTCCTTCTAGGAGGGATGTTGAACTTTGAAGAAAATAATTTCCACTGGGAGCCAATATTTTTGTACTCTAAGTTCCATAACATAAAGGATCTTATATTTGATCCTGTGGTAGAGCTCGTTGGTAAGGCATTAACTACCCAGTTTGTATGACTCAGCTAAGACACTAAATAAGAAGCAAAAATTAGGGAGATTTGTCTAAATGAGAGGGAAGGAAAGGAAGGAAAAGGAAAAGTCCTTATAGAAAGGACTGATTAATATTGAGGGGTGGACATGTTAGTGATGAGACATTGTTCTATATACAAAACAAAGCAATAGCACAAAATAACAGCACACAATATATTAATAGCATAGACATTAGAGTCAGATAAACTAGTGTTCAGATTCCTCTCTGCTCCTTGCTATGATTTTCTACAAGTTACTTATCTCTATGGACCTTAGCTTCCTCATCTATAAATAGAAGATTGTTGTAACTACCCCATGATGTTGTTGTGAAGATTAAACAGAGCAAAATGTGTATACATGAAAATTCCTGGTATGAAGTTATTGAGGAAATGTTAATTTCCTTTTTATATGGTTAATGGACGTATTCAAGAAACAATGTTCTTATATTCCCTACGTAAACCTTTTACCTTCTCTTCTCTTATCAGCTGGGAATGCATTTGTCTTGCACTAACAGAAAAATGAGCATAATGATGGTTCCACATAATAAGATATAGGGTGGAGATGGTTTTCAGTTCTGACTCAGTTGATCACTGAGGCTATCAAAGACCAAATTCTTTCTATACTTTTCCTCCATTATCTCTAGTGGATTGGCTTTCATCCTCATGCTTCTTGCCTCATGGTTACAAGATGACTGCTGCAGTTCCAGATACCACATAAAAATTTAAGACAGAAAAAAAAAAACAAAACAAAACAGAGGAAAGGGGCTTTCTTCCGAAGAAGTTTTATCTTTGTATTTGAGAATGAATTTCTTCACAGGAAACTCCTTAAATCTCATTAGTCAATACTTTGTCAAATGACTGATCAAAGGAAATAGATTTGCCTATTCTGGATACTTCATAAGAAATTTTTTCACTTAGCATAATGTTTCAAGGTTAATCCATCTTGTAACATATGTCACCACTTCAACATTCTGTTTGTTTTTTGCCAAATAACATTTCATTGTATGGATAGAGCACATACGATTTATCCATTCATCAGTTGTTGGACATTTGGATTATTTTCATTTTCTGGATAATATAAACAAAGTTTCTATGAACATTTATGTGCAAGTTTTTGAATGTATATGTATTTGGGGGATATACATAGAAGTGGAATTGCTGGGTCATATATGGTCATCTATGGTAACTTGGTAACCCCATGCTTAACCTCTGGAGGGATTTCCCAGCTGTTTCCAAAGCGGTTGCACCATTTTAAATTCCCATCAGCAATGGTCTACCCTGGAAAATATTCCATGCTTGCTTCAGAAAATGTATACTATGCTGTTGTCAGATAATCTGATTTATGTACAGTATTGTTCCAAGTCTTCTATTTCCTTGTTGATTTTGTGCCCAATTGTTCTATCCATTTTTGAAAGTGGGGTATTAAATAGTCTCCAACTATTACTGACTCTTCCTTCCTTCATTTCTGTCAGTTTTTGCTTCATGTATTTTGTGGCCTGGTTGTTAGGGGCATATATATTTGTAATTGTCCTATCTTCATGATAGAGTGACATTTTTATTATTACAAAATGCTTTTATTATCTCTGGTAACATAAATTGTTTTAAAATCTATTTTGCCTGGGGTGCCTGGGTAGCTCAGTGGGTTAAGCCTCTGACTTTGGTTCAGGCCATGACCTCAGGGTCCTGGGATTGAACCCCACATTAGGCTCTCTGCTCAGTGAGGAGCCTGCTTCCCTCTCTCTGCCTGCCTCTCTGCCCACTTGTGATCTCTCTCTCCCTCTCTCTGTCAAATAAATAAATAAAATCTTTAAAAAAAAATAAAATAATACAATCTATTTTGCCTGATATTATATAGCTTCCCCAGCTATTTAATGGTTGCTATTTGTGTGAAATATCTTTTTCTATCCTTTTACTTTCAGCCTATTTATATCTTTGAATCCAGTATGTGTCTCCTGAATACACCAAACTATTGGACCTTGGGGATTTTTCCCCCTCCAGTCTGAAAGTCTCTATTTTTATTGGATTGTTTAGCCCATTTACATTTGCTCTTGTATTAACATCCACCATCTTACTTTTTTTGTTTTCTATATCTCTCATGTTTTACCCCTTCACTCCTCCTTTGCTGCTTTCTTTTGTATTATTTTTAGTCATGACATTTTATTCTTTTCATGATTTTTCACTACATTTTTCAGTTCTTTTCCTTAGTGATTGCTCTAGGCTTACAACATACACTTTAACTTACTAGAATTGAATTTAGATTTCCACTAACATAATTCCAGTGAGACATAGAAATATTATTTCTGTGAAGTTCTACTCCTTCTGTTTTTTTGTCATTAATAATACTTTTTTTTTTTTTTCATTTTGGCTATTCCACTTTTTAACTCCAGAATTTCCATTGCTCTTTTTAATAATTCCTATTTTTGTTCTCTAATCTTAAAATGTTGTTATCATGTTTTCTTTTACTTTGTCAAGCATGGTTTTCTTTAGTTCTTTGAATGTATTTATGGTAACTCCCAAAGTCTTTGACATCTAGACTATTTCAAAGGAAGTTTCTGTTTTCTGCTTTCTTCCCTCTGTATGGGTGACACTTTTCCTATTTTTTTGCATGTCTTGTAATTTTTTGTTGAAAATTGGACAGTGTAGACCATAAATTTTGGCAACTCTGGGTGTCATCTCTCCCTCAGGGTGTTTGTTGTTTTATTTTCTTGTGTTTAGTGATTGGACTGGACCGTTTCATTGAAGTGTATTTCTCCTGCAATGTGCAGCCTCTGCTATTTCTCAGAGGATGCAGCCTTGGGCATGCATACAGTCAGCCAGGAATGACAGTGGTTTTAGCAGGGCTCCCTTTTTGAGTGTGTCTTTTCCTTGATCTCTCTATTAAACCTCTGGTTTGTCTGCCTCTCTTCATATCACAACAATAGTTGGAGTCACCTAACTTCTGGCTGGTTGCTCTATTGCTCTCCACAATGTCTTGGGTGACAAATTTTTTTCACATTCTTATTCAGGTCTTTTTTCAAGAGTAATACTGGAGCCCAGACATTGAGTCTTATTCTGACCCCAGGAGGGGTCTTCCTATGTCTTTCTTTCACCATCCATTCTGTTAAACTTCTACCTGGTCTGTGGCTTAGGTTTTTGCAATTGCAGAGCTACTGTTCTTGTAATTGCTTACTGCTAAAATATGTGTTTTCAACAGTGCCCTTAAGCTTGAACATCCTTATGTTCTGTTCTGGATAAAGTCAGTTCCCTTAATGACAGCTGTACAGCTCATCCACTCTTATGCTCTGTCTCTCCCTGAGCAGAATCTCTGCACTTCTGCTGTGGAGCTAGAAGCAGAGACAGAGACACATTACTGTGCAGCGACACCCCTGATTTGCAGGTGGGTGGCTGAATAAGGGAAGTAGCCTCTCAGCTTGCTTTCTACTGGCTATAAATCTCTACTTTGATAGATTTTTGTTTATGTTTTTCAATTCTTTAAAAATGTTGCTCCACCATTTTCTGGCTTACATTGTTCCTAGAGGAAAATCAGTTGTCATTCTTATCTTTGTTCCTCTGTACATAATGTGTCTTTGTTTTTTTTCTGGCTGCTTTTATGATTTTGCTCATTATCACTGTTTTTTAATAAATGTATATGATGTGCTTGATGTGATTATTTTTAGGCTTATTGTACTTTTTGTTTGACTTTTGTATCTATAAGTTTATACTTTTCATCACATGTGTAGTATTTTTCAGTTATTTGTTCAAAAAGTTTTACTCTTTTTTTTCCCTGTGGTCCCGCTTCTCCAGGAACCCATATACATTAAGCTTCTGTTCTTTTTTTTTTTTTTTTAATCTTTTTTTTCTTGGGGAACCTGGTGGCTCAGTCAGCTAAGCACCCAGCTCTTGATTTTGGCTCAGGTCATCATCTCAGGGTGGTGAGATTGAGCCCTGTGTCAGGCTCCATGCTTAGCAGGGAGATCTCAAGATTCTGCTTGAGATTCTTTCCCTCTTCCTCTGCCACCATGACCCTTGACCCCCACCCCCTGCTCATGCATGCTCTCACTCTTGCTCTCTGTTTAAGGAAATAAATAAAATCTTTTCTAAAAATCTTTTTTTGTTTTTCTCTGCTTCAGTGTGGATCGTTTCTGTTGTTATGTCTTCAAACTTACTGAATTTTTTTAAGAGGAAGGCATAGTCTAATTAATATTATCCAGTGTATTTTTCATCATAATCTTCATAAAATTAGTGCATTTTATTTTAAGGTAAGTACTTTTTTATATATAGAAGTTCTATTTGGGCCTTCTTGGTATTTTCCCATATCTCTGCTCATTATTTTCATGCTTTTCTTCACATTCTTGAGAATATTCATGATATTTAATTATTATACCTGTTTTATAGTACTTATCTGGTAATTCCATCATCTCATTTCTTGGAATGATATCATTGATTAAGTTTTGTTCTTGACTATGGGTCATATTTTCCTGTTTCACTGCATGCCTAGTAAATTGTGGTTGAATGTTTGGTATTTTGGATTTGTTTTTTTACATTTTTGAGTCTACATTTTGTATTATTTCTTTAAAGAGTTCTGCACTTTGTTTTGATATATTGTTAAGTTATTTAGATCAGTTTTATCCATTTAGATTCCTTTTAAGCTTGTGAGCTAGATCTTTTTTTTTTTTTTTTTTTTTTTTTGAGTCAGATCTTGAAAGCAGCTTTACTCTAGGGCTAATTTAGTCACTCTCCCAACTCATGACTGAGGCCTCTAACAAATACTCCTTGCATTGTGAGATCTCTACATTCTGGCTTGTGAGAATGCACATTATTCCCACCTCTGGAAATAATCTGTTAACTATTTCCTAGTGGTTCATGAAGTTTGGCCACCACTCAGACATAGGGCAGAACTCAGCAAATGACTCAAGTACAGTGCTCTGCAGAACTCTGGAACTCTTTGTGTGTACGGTTCCCTCTTTGGTATTCTGATTCACAAAATTCAGCCTCCTCAGCTTTCTGGAGCCATGATCTGTGCCTCCTCCACTCATTTGGACTAGTTGGCTCTGCTTGGGTTTCCTCTCTCTTCACTGGAGTTGCACCCAAAACTTCAGTATCCTATTGATTGGAATTGAATCATGTTAAAACACCTACATGCAAAAAAAGGCTGGGAAATGTAGTTTTTATCCTGGGTGGCCCTAGCTTGGCTAAAAGTTAAGAGTTCTGTTACTGAGAAACAAAGGAAAACAGATACTGACAGATCAACAATAATCTTCAACATAAAAATCTTCTACCACCAAGTGAAAATAAGTAGCATTTTACCTTTTTCAAAATTAGAATAGTTCTTTTCCAAGAGGTCTATTTATTTTCATTAACAGATTGTTGGGTAGGACATCCAGTTCAGATAAAGCTAATGGATTCCATTTTGAAATCCCTATGAGTTGTAAAATCTAAGATTATGAAAGAATTCAAGATTCCCTTAAATCAGACACAAATTACATTTTAGTTAAAGTAATATTCTATCAGGTTCAGATGTCTTTAGAGTAAAGGAAGATACATCAATGTATCATAGAAGAGAAGGAAATGCAAAAACTAGTCAACCTGGGTAGAAGTTGGGAGCTTATCTGAGTTCACAGATATCATGTAATGAGTGTCTAGAAGACCAATTATTTTTTAAGCTTTGCATTCCATGACACAGTAATTCTTAAAAAGGACTCAAACATCAACAAAAAGACTCGTAAAAGAACATCTGCAACAACTTTATGCATATAACCAAAACCTGGAAATTGTCCAGGATCCATCCACAGGTGAATCGATAAACTGGTGCGTGTATACAATGGTACCCGCATGCTCAGCAATAAAAAGAAACAAACTACTGAGATGTGCAGTAATAGGGATGCATCACAAAAGTATTATCCTGGATGAAAGACATCTTCTGTAAAGTAATACATGCTGGAAATTTTTACTAATATTAAGTTCTAGAAAAGACTCAACTATTCTAAGATGGAAAAAAGCAGTGAGACTATCTCTGTGAATGGAGGCAGGGGTCAACTGTACCAGAGCACCAGGAAACTTCCAAGGGCTATGGTAATGTTTTATATTTAATAATAGTTTTAATTATACGAGTGTATTCTTTTCTCAAAATTCAGCAATACACTTAAAATTTGTGCATTTGACTCATTATAAAAGCTACATCAAAAGAAGAAACTACACCAATATTGAATTCTAATTAATGTTACACCTGCTGAAGTATTTAGGGGAAGTCCCTCGTTGTCTATAATTTGTATTAAAATTTACCAGTACAAAATGGATTGATTAATGGGTAAAGACATGGTTAAAAGATAAGTATAAGATAAAACAAGCATAGTAAAATGTTAATAGTAGACTCTTTATGGTTACATGAATGCTCACTGTACAAGACTTTCAGTTCTGCACTGTTTGAAAATTTTTATATGTTGGGAGGAAAAACGAGTATGGGGAGTAGCTTTGAGGAAAACATCTGGCCAGAATTTTTGAAGAAAATAATTTCAGTTAGCTGGAATTGTATTCGTCTTCTTTAGAGTATATGGAGCTCTTAAATTTGGAGAGAAAAAGCATATAAAGTTTTAAATAATCAAAACTACAGTGTTTGCATCTCCAGATTAAAAAATATTCTGTTGTACTTTTTATTGTACATTGATGTAATATCTAAGAGAATTTGACCTAATAAAATGACAATCTTGAAACTCCAATTTAAAATAGTTAAGTAATTAGAAAGCCTTTTTTACTAAACTAAAGATTTCAACTAAAGATTATAAACTAAAATCTCACTAAGTTTAATTTAGTACTGGAAATGTATGATATATGAGTTCAGTGCTCAGTCCAATTTTGTTGTTGTTGTCAGGATGATTGAAATACATATACTTTAAAACAAAATTAAACATGTCAAATTTATAAAGGCAATTTGAAGTCTTTGAATGTTTAAACTTTGTAGCTAAATCTGTAAACACAACCTAACTAAATTCAAAAATCCCTTCAAAGTTACTAATAAAATTTGCTAGACTTATAAATAGAATAAGATTTGTGACCTGTGTTTAAAGTCCATGAATTGCATAAGAAAAACTTATTTTAAATGTGTCAAAAAGCTTATTTCTATAGGAAAAACCTCACCTCCAAAATATTTTTCAAGAACTATTTTGTCTCACAGAGCTAAGCTGAAGGTGGTTAGCTTTTCAATAGATTTCTCATAAAAGATATCAACCCAACCCCCACCTGGACAATCTTTTAAAGTCCATTCAATAAGCAAGATATTCCAGGACTTTCATGAGGAGTTTAACAACATAGTTAACCTCAAAATCACTGCTTCTCAATGTTATCAAAAACTCAGGAAAAGCAATAATATTTACTAGGGGTTGCCTGAAAAATATGTAGTTTCTCCTGTCCTAGAGGGACCTTCTCTAGGATTAAGATAGATCATAAGAAGACTGATCTTCATTCTTCTGTCCCTTCTCATTAACATATAGAACTTCTTTTATTTTTTTTTTAAGATTTATTTACTTATTTATTTGACAGAGATCACAAGTAGGCAGAGAGGCAGACAGAGAGAGAAGGGGACCGCAGGCTCTCCGCTGAGCAGGGAGCCCAATGTGGGGCTCAATCCCATGGCCCTGACATCATGACCTGAGCCAAAGGTAGAGGCTTAACCCACTGAGCCACCCAGGCGCCCCTAAACAACTACATTTTCTTTAAGTGTCTCCAAATCATTCTTAGAACAAATTCTTAGAACACCAAAATTCTAAAATTCACTAGCAAGAGAAAAATTTTAAAACCAAAGAGAAGAAATGCACATGGTATGAAGACAGAAGACCCAAAGATGGTTAAAAGTGGATGAAGAAACCCATAAAAATGACCTGATTCATTGAAAATAAATTAGGAAGACGCCTTGTTTCAAATTGTCTTCTGGAAACGGGTTGGAAGTCGAAAGGTTTAGGGAGCAGGGAATATGCAGAGATTCTATAACCTCTCTTCTTTGACACAATAACCACTTCTCATTATTTTGTGCACATGTCATGTTTCAAAATGTCAACAGAAATGCCAGTTTTCTGGCGTTTGAGGAACAGGACACCTTCATTTAATATAAGTTCTGTCTCTTGCTATGAAGTTTATTTTTCCTCTCTCTGTGTCTCTTTGAATGAATGTACATGTACCGTATTTATTTGTGTTGTTTCCTTTGTCCTCCTGTCCTTTACCCTTTCAAAACTTGAGCTGTATGTGATTTTTTTTTTTCTCTCTTTATATATAATTCTTCCTTGACAGGGAGCTTCAGGGAGTTATCTGAAGGCTACTAAGCACAGGTGAGAATTTATGTAGGAACCTGTTTACTGAAAACAAATGGAAGTTTGTTAAAGTCCTTCTCATATTTCTTGAGTTGTTTTTACCAGGTTTTCAGAAAGTTGGCTGAAGGGTAGGGACCGTGGTCCAATTTGCCATAGGTCTAGACCCCTTCAGTTCTGTATTTGCAGAGTGTAGCCCGGGATCCCCTTGGCAATGGCATCACTGGGCTGTATGTGACAAAAGCAGATTACTGGGCGGCTCTCTCTTGGCCTTGAAATCCCAACCTCTGGGAACTTGGCCTGGTAATCTCAGCTTTAATAAACTCCCCAGGTGATTCATCCCCCAAGGCAAATTTGAGTACCCTACTCTCAATTTACCCCCTCAACAGAGGCCACAAGAAAATGACCTGTGTAATAGATTTCCATTCTAAAATCTATTCTCCCCAATTATGGGTAATGTCACTTCTTTTAAATGTAAAAGTTATATAAGTAATTACAGTAATGGGATTTTAACTAGTTGAAGTTGAATGAGATAGAACACTGAAGGGATTTTAAAAATACTTTGCACCTACTCATTCATTTCGAACGTCTTTCTTTATCTAAATCAATAGTTTTTAATTTTGAATTCCTGTCAGCTTTTTAAAATGCTGTTGCCTAGGGCACATTCCAGAACCTTCCATTTGAATCTCTGAGGGTGGGACCCCATCGCTCATACTCAGTGGGTGTGAGTTAGTTAGCCAAAGACCACAGTGAAGATTATCAGTGAAGATTATTGTAAAGACTGCAGAGGCAAATCTAATAAGAAAACAATGGGTCTGAAAACCACATACGAGGTGCAAAAGTCTATTAAATTGGAGGTCTTGATCTGTCTCCTTTACAATAATCTCCTTCCTCATCTCTAAAATAGCTCTTTCCATCTATATACCTTTTCAAACTCCAATTTTCTGAGACTTTTAAGGCAGACTTTATAGCTCATTAAGATATCCTAATTTCCCTACAAAACAAAAACCACCATGAGATACTACCTCACACCACTCAGAATGGCTAAAATTAACAAGTCAGGAAATGACAGATGTTGGTGAGGATACGGAGAAAGGGGAACCCTCCTACACTGTTGGTGGGCATGCAAGCTGGTGCAGCCACTCTGGAAAACAGTATGGAGGTTCCTCAAAAAGTTGAAAATAGAGCTAGCTACCCTACAACACAGCAATCATACTACTGGGTATTTACCCTAAAGATACAAATGTAGTGATCCAAAGGGACATGTGCACCTGAATGTTTATAGCAGCAACACCCACAATAGCCAAACTATGGAAAAAACCTAGATGTCCATCAACAGGTGAATGGATAAAGAAGAGTGGTGTGTGTGTGTGTGTGTGTGTGTGTGTGTGTGTGTGTATACTATGTAGCCATCAAAAGAAATGAAATCTTGCCATTTGCAGCAATGTGGATGGAACTGGAGGGTATTATGCTGAGTTAAATAAGTCAATCAGACAATTATCATATGATCTCCCTGATATGAGTAGTTTGAGAGGTGGTGGGTGGGGGGTAATGGGGGTAGGGAATGAAATAATGAAACAAGATGGGATCAGGAAGGAGACAAACCATAAGAGACTCTTAATCTCACAAAACAAACTGAGGTTTGCTGGCAGGAGGTGGGTATGGAGAGGGTGCCTAGGTGAGGGACATTGAGGGAGCGTATGGGCTATGGTGAGTGCTGGGAAATGTGTAAGCCTAATGATTCACAAACTTATACCCCTGGGGCAAATAATACATTATATGCTAATAAAAAAAAGACATCTTAATTTCCCAAGGTCATAATCACACCAGAAATAGAGTTTATAATTTTCATGAATAACCATCCCTCATCCAGATATATATATATATATATATATATATATATATATATATATATACACACACATATATATGTGTATAAATTCACTACACACACTTCAGCAGACAAAAATCAAATCCACTGCAGGAGGCTGGGGCGGTGTGTCAGATGGGTAAGATTCCTGTCAAGGATCTAATGACCTTAACGAGCTCAACAGAGTAAAACTTGAGTGGGCGAAGATTCAGCACAGAATGCCCAAGTAGCTCCTTTCTCCTGGCGTCAGGATGTCACAGCATTACAGCTAAGCTGTGGCTCGATTAATTGATTCAGAACGATTCCTGTTGAGCAATTGTCTTCTCTAAAGGAATGTCAATGCGAGCTGCTAGCAACTGTCACTTTACATCAAATATGAATTATGCTGTATAATGGGTTCAGGTGCTCCTATAAATTGACTGTCATGAAATCCTTGTGTGTGATAATTCAGTGAAATCATCTCCTTCAGATGATGCAAACAAAGGAGCAGAATAGTGACAAGGGAATGGAGGTGGTAACCTCCCCACAGCTGACAAGGAAAACAGGGTCTAAAGACTGCTACTCATTTATTGCTTACGCAGCTTGGTAATTAGCAGTATCCCTGCCCCCAACCCCCACAAAATATTCTTGGGCATAGTGAAGATGTAATGAGAAAAGACGCACTTAAAAAAACATCTCGTACTTCCAGTGTGAGCTGATTACAACCAATTGTCAATTGTATCAAAATCGGCATCAAGACGTGGTAATGCATATACTCTTTCACCCAGCAATCTCCATTTCTAGGAACTTACCCCAAGCAGCTAACTCCACAAGTGCAAAAAGCCATATGCACACGACTCTTCCTTACAGCATTGTTTTAGATTAGGAAAAACTGTGAAACAGCAAAAATGTTCATAGCAAAGGGTTGTGTTTAGGCCATGTGTCTAACAATCATGGGAAAATAATGAAAATTATCATGGCCATCCACAAATGTATTGACATGGAATGATGTCCCATACTGACTACAAAGAAAAGTTATGCAACAGTATGAATGTATTTACATAAAACTACCTGCGTATGTCTACATGGGTATGTAAGACAGGGAAATGCCTGGAAGGATGTTAATAGAAATTTTAATAGTCACTTTCTCTGAATGATAAGATCTAGGGTAATTTTTGTTTTCTTCATTGTACTTTTCCATGTTTCTTGAGTTTTTGCAATGAACATCCAGCAATTTTGCAAAAACAATAAAGCTCTTTAAAAAGAAAGGAGTGTGATAAGAGACTACACGTGGGTACAAACGAGGCTGAGGAATTTGAAAGGGTGCTTATGATTATACCTCCATTCAGAGACAATAATGATGATGATAGGTGAATTGCATAATAATCACGTCTGATAACAAAAACATTAATTTACAATTTATCGAGAGTAGCAATAGGTACTCTGCACCATTAAAAAAAAATAGTGATTCATGGACTTGAAACTGAAATGAAATAAGCATGAAAGCGACTTGTTGGCAGATCACACCTGGGACACACAGGCCATTTCTGTGACAGAAATAATGCCTGACTCCTGAGAAGGGAAAGGTTGGAGTTAACGAGCCCGGTTTCACACAGTTCAGGAGAGTTTGTCTCCGCCAAGGAAAAGCTTTCTGGAAGAAACGAATGTGAGAGGTGAATTGAAAAGTGTGAAGGAGACAGCTTGTTGGCGAGGAAGTCAAATAGAATATTTCATAGAGCCCAAAGGAAGGAAGAAGAATATTTTTGCCTCGGGATTTCCAAAGAAGAAATGTGAAATGTGTCTGTATTCTGTGGTTATTGGCAAAGTCTGCAGTCGAACTGTGTCAGGCAGTCGTACTTCCCCTCAGATGCCTTGGCAGGTTGGTTGTGTAGAAACGACCGTGGGAGAGAGCACCCTCCGAAAAATCACAGAAGCACATCCTTTGGGAAGTTCGTGTTATCTCTTTTCAGACCACTGAGATAGGACTGAATGCACACAGGGAATGTCTTGGGTGTGATGGGCTTAGAGACAAGCCAAGTCCCGGGGACCGAAGCTAAGGGAATTCCCCACTGAGGGAATGTCTTGCGCTCGTGTCTGATGGTCTTAGACATAAGCCGAGTCCTTGTCCACGCAAACGGTGTTACTTCGAGGTTGCCTAGCAGTCCTCTTTCCAGAAGAATCCCTGGGCAGTCCTAGCAGCTAGAACCTGAAGTTCCCTAAATAGTCATTTCTTTTTGTGGGTGTGATTGCATTTCTGGACAAGTGTCAACAAAACCGCTACTTACCGCTCAGCAATGACTCATCATAGGTTCCAAGATCAGAAAATAGAATACCCAGAGACTGGGATATAATAAAGATATTTAATGAGGTTGAATGACCACGGCCAACTCTCTGGGGTGTTACCTGTCTAAGCTGGTTGGAGAACTACCATGGCAGGTAGGTATAGCCAAGACTGATTTTTAAAATATATATACTTTTTAATATATAAAATATATTTTCAAATTTGGTACGTATGTAATGCAAGTTTGCTCAAATGTTGAAGATAGACAAATTAGTTTCTTATATATATGTATATATATATAGCCAGGCACAACTCTTATCTCACTTTGTAGCTTTTTCTTGTGCATATTATTAGAGTAGTAACCATTTATTCCCTGCCCTCCCCACCCGTTAATGAGTTCCAAGAGGGCGCTCCCAGCAGCATCTGGCCCAAGGCCTAGCACATAGCAAGCATTCAGTGATAGTCAGTGAGTCATAGTGAACAGGACCCTAGGCAAAGACCAAAGAAATATCCAAAAAGGGGGAGGAGTTGAAAGAAAGAATTTGGTGGAAAGAAGCATCTCGTAGTGCTGTAACGTACTTTCCGATTTTGTCTTGGGTTTAAACTACGTGATAGACATATGTATCACCCTGGGGTTCTGAAGACCACAGTCATGTTCTCCGCATGAATTACTTCTAGTTTTTCCAGCCATGCACATTCGACACAACAATTTACCCTTCCGCTATGGAAAGTCAGTGAATTCACTTTATGGAGTAGAATTCCAAAAGGTCAATGTCACCAAAAATGTGCATCAGTTCAACAATGGTGGGACATAACTTTCATTTTAAATTTGTGTTATCTATGTATCATCTTTGAAAACATTCCTTCCTTCCTTCCTTTCTCTTTCTTTCTTTCCTTCTTTCTTCCTTCCAAATCTTGTCACATTATTTAACAGTTTACTTCTTTTTGTCAATAACATAGGTATCAATTTGGGGGCACTTTTGAGTCCTCTATCAGTACCAAAAAATAATTATTCCTATACCTAGCTTATCTTTATTCCCTGCTATATTGTGGGTAAAATGATGTGGGGAGGGGTGGTAAGGGAGCTCTGAAAGTGTTATCTTTATCATTAGTCACCCCCCTCAAAATACAGGGAGTTTTTTATTTAACAAACATTTATCGATTGCATACTATATGCTGGGACCCGGCTCATGGCACTGAAAAGACTGCTGGGAAACAGAGCCCCTGAGCACTGACCTCCCAATCCACTCTGAGCTAGTTTTCTCAAGACTGAGGTTCATCTCTTACATAAAAGTTTGTTCAAATGTGAGAAGCACAATAATCTCTTTGGCACGGGGCAGTTGGATCTTATTTACATTTTCCAACGCAGAGATTAAAACAATAAAATGAGCCGCTGTCATCATCAGGGACTAGTCATCCTGCTCTGGACAGGAGACTCATTTTTTTAACCCAAAGATGGCTGAGAACAGGATTTATAGTGACTCTACACAGCTTTTTAGGGGGGAGCAACTCACAGACACCCTGTTTCCAAAGCCGATAGTGGAGAGAATATTGCCAGTGTTCTAGCTGCCAGGATGCTTTCAGTGAGTGAAAAGGAGACACGGGTAACGTTGCTTCTTTTAAAATCCTTAGCCTTATCTGAAGTTTATCCTGAGACCCGAAAACCTGGGAAAATAGCGAGTTGCTCTGAGTGTCCGTCATTCACCGCCCCCCACAATTCTTTCTTACAGCTTTCAAAAGGAAAAGCAGGCCTTGATATTTATGGCCTCGATAGCCTCCATCCCTAGCTTTTAGATTTGAGCTTCCCCAGAACGAGACCTGAGAAAAGCCATTGAGTTCAAATGGTTAATTGAGACACATGGTCAAGGGAGTGAGGCCTTGAGCCGGGAAAGGAGAAGCCAGTCAGTGCCCAGGCACCTCCCAGTTACCTCCCAGCTACCCTCCAACCTGAGGACCTGGCATCTGAGCCGGGAGGGAGCTAGGTAGTCACACCCTGTGGAGGAAGAGCTCCCAGCCCTGTGGGAACAGGCCTGCCCTTCTTCGCAATGGAAGGCGGGATCTAGTTTTCTTCCCCTCGGACAGGGCTGGCTAGTGACTTTTTTTTTTTTTTTTTTTTTTTTTACCAATAGGAGTGAGTTTGGGCAAGTCCTGAGCCAGTAGGAGACCCTGAAACCTCCATTTCCATGCTTGTTGAGGTAGCCGACTGCCATTCTGGAAAAAATTTAGGCTCATCCGCTAGATAGTGAGACGCATGTGTGAAGAGGAAGAGGCTACTAGGGGGGCGTATCAGAGTTCCAAACACGCCAAGGGGGTCTTCCTGGGCCTCACAGCCCTCCAGTTGTTGGCCGAAGGCAGCTCAGCAAGTGACCCAGTGCAGACCTAGAGGCTGCCCACTTGCAGCCTTCTCAAATTTCTTACCTCCAGAATCATGAGAAATGACCAAAAAGTGTATTGTTCTACCTCGTGGCTGGGCATGGCTGTAGGAAGCAAAGCCTTCTGATACATACGTGCACTGCAGTGGGTCACTGGCTGAGAGTCGTTGCTGGAGGGGTGGGTGGGTGTTGATTTCCTGGCTCTTCAGGCCTATTTCCTAAGTGGGCAAAGCAGGCTTCAGGACTCAGAGAAAGCCCCAGGGAAAGAAATACAGGTTTTGTGGCCCAGGGATGCCGGGCTAGTGTGTGCTGAGGTCTAGAAGGCCCAGGAATGTGGGTGGGGCGCCAACAGTCTGCTACACCTGGAAGCTCTCCCTTACAGGCATGGCAGACCTTGTGGCGAACTGGGTCTTTTACCTTGCTTCCCGATCCAGAGCTCTCCCCTGCTTCTGTTGTCAGCACTTATTCCTTCCAACTGGCCAGCCGTGATTTCAATGTTCCAGGCAAATTCTTGCTTCCCTGGAGATTAAGATCTGCCTTCTCCTTACACCTGATCCCTGAGGCTTCTAAGCTCCACATTCCTTTCCCCAGACACTGAAAATGTCTATGTGAATCGGCTTAAGGAAGAATAAATCCTAACTCAGCAGAAAGTCATATATTAGGTAATGTAGAATGTGAGTTTGTTTGTGTGTGTGTGTGTGTGTGTTGCATGTGTGTCGGCAGAGCAAAGAATTCTAAAGAAAAAGATACAGACTCTTCTCTCAAGAAGTTCAAAGTCTAGGGGCGCCTGGGTGGCTCATTAGGTTAAAGCCTCTGCCTTCGGCTCAGGTCATGATCCCAGGATCCTGGGATTGAGCCCCACATTGGGCTCTCTGCTCAGCGGGGAGCCTGCTTCCCTTCCTCTCTCTCTCTGCCTGCCTCTCTGCCTACTTGTGATCCCTGTCTATCAAATAAATACATAAAATCTTAAAAAAAAAAAAAAAGAAGTTCAAAGTCTAAAAAGAGACTGACTTCCAATCAGAAAACAGTTACCATCCAGCAACATTATCAAGATCAAGTCTTTCTACAAATGTGCTATCCTACTGGTTAAAAGTTATGTTCCATCTCAGAAGGAATGCCTGTTATTTTCCTTGTTTTTCTATTGGTGGTGATGAGGTCACTCAGAGGACCCAGTCTCTCCCCTCGTTGCCCTGGTAATCAAAAGCATGTAATTAAAAGCTGGCTGGCAACAGCAATGAATGTGGTTCTGTGACCCAAGAACACTTTTTTTCCTAAGCAAAGCTCATTAGACCACATTAAATTCACAATAGGCTTAAATTCACAAAGTGTACACTGGAATGATCCTAAGCAGAGGGTTTTAAGCAGAGAGAGTTCCTCATAGGACTTGTTTTTGTTTTCTTTTTAAATGTGAGGAACCCAAGTAGAGGTTGGGTTTTCTAACACACAATGCAGAAAGCCCTGCAAGGGTCCTAACATATGAAGCTGGTGACTGGGAGGAGAGAGAAAGGTGAGAAATGGGTTGGCTCAACAAGACTTAGATTGGAAATGCCTCATTGTTGGATTCTATTCTTGTCTAGATGACGAAGCCAAGTTGTAGTTAATTTAGTATTTTCTTTCACCCGAACAGGTGGTTCAGGTCCCTGGATCAAAGAATGGTATATGTGTGATTTAAAACAAAGCCAGACAAAAACAAAAACAGAAAAATGTTCCAAATGCCAGGGCTTGTCCATTCACTTCCATCACTGAGACAAGAACCCCCATATTTCTCTTCTGAAGAACAAAATTACAGAGGGAAAGAAGCTATGCCAATCCCACACAGGTTATAAGAAATAGAACAGACTTCAGTTGTGACCAGGCTTTGGATCATCTCCCTAAATGCTCTCCAAAATGCAGGGAGAAGGAAAGCCCACAAGCAACCTCTGGAGTTTTCCCAGATGCCAGATGTTTGCCCAGAGGGCAAAAGCGGAGACTGGCTAGAGGGGGGCTGAGCAGACCCCGCAGCCTGTGAGCTCTCAGCTGGCACCCAGCCTGCACGGAAGATGGTGACTTGCTGGGAGAAGGCAGCAGACAGGGCTCAGACCCTCCAGGGAATAAAACTGCTTGACTTGGGGCAAGTTTTTAAAACCCTTTAAAGCCTTTATGTTTCCAGCTGAATGAAGGGGACCATCGTAGGATCTGCCTCGCAGAGGCGTGGACAAAATACTTTGGACGGTGCCCGTGCTCTCACGAGCCATCCTTGAATGCCATTAGTATGGCCATCACCAGCAGTTTGCACAGGCGCTGCGAGGGATCCCCGACGTGACAGGGGTGCTGGGAGATTCCCCCACATGCCGAGATTTTTCCCACTCGGCCCTCCTTCATGCCTGAAGTCCTTTCTTCGAGAACTTCTCCGGTTTCTTAAAAATTGTTCTTTATTAAACATGCAACTTAGCAGCCCCAGAGGTGGCTCATAATGCAGACTTCTTCACCCCATGCATGCATCGTGCTCCAAGACACACCCCATCCTGGACTGTGTCCCGAGTGTCTCGGACACACATCCTTTGGTGGTAGGGTGTGTGCGCATGCGCGATTTGGTATGGAGGCCACCTCCTGGTCCACACTTATGTCTCACACCGTATCACGCGGAGGGGCTTCCCCGTGTCTCCTAAACACGGGGTTTAGGAGCTCTCTGAGTCTCCTGAAATTAGATGCACTCTGGTCGTGGTGAATCTGTATGCTTTGGGGCTGGATCCATAGTTTTCATGCACTCTCAAAGGGCTTAATAATTAAAGAACTGTTGTAAAGGAGACAGCAATTCCGATAGAGCCCTCGCAGCAGCCTTCAAGTACAGTGATCCGCTGAGGGTGGGGGGAGGTGGGGCGCTGGGAAGACCTCAGAGTGTGATCCAGCTGGCATGGGTAGATGGGTAGATGGCCACCTCCTGGGCCCTGGGTGATCTGGTGTGTCAGTGTGACTGATCAGACGGGTTGAGAGCCAGACCCAACCCTGTTGACTCACAGCTTGCTTCTGGAAGCTACCTGGGAGTGAGCAGGCAGATAGAGCTTCTAGTAACCTTCTCAGCATGGGGAGGGCTTGGCCTGGGTAGGGACAGTGAAGCCTTAGGGCTGGTAGCCCTGCTGTAACCCGGGTCTTGGGGGTGCTGAGAGCTAGGAGAGAGGGGTGCACTTGGGGTTCCTTGAAGTTTCTTTCAGTCCTAAAGTGAAATCATTCTCATGATTCTGCATTGAGTATCTCTCTCCCTATTTCTCCCTGCCTGCAGCTTATATAATTTGAGGATAGAGCTGACAAGTAATATACAGGACTGCCTGTTAAATGTGAGTTTCGGGAAAATAATGAATAATTTTGTGTGTGTGTGTGTATATATATATATATATATATATATATAACCTATATATATACACACATATATGCACATACATACACGTGTGTATATATCTTCACTACTTCAGGGGACCTACACATACTACGCAATTATTTACTGTTAACTTGGAATTCACATTTAGCCAGGAGTCCTGTGTTTCTTTGTTTTGTTTTGTTTGCTAAATCTGGTATAAGACTGAATTGTGTCTTCTCAAAATTCATACATTGACATTCTACCCCCCTAAGGCTTCAGAAGGTGACTTTATTGGAGGTTGGGTCTTTAAAGAAGTAATTCAGTTAAAATGAGGTCATTTGATGGGCCCCCAACCAATACGACTGGTATCCTTACGAGAAGAGGAAACTTGGACGCACAGACATGTAGAGACAGAAGACCACATGAAGATACAAGAAGAAGACAGGCCTCTGCAAGCCAAGGAGAGAGGCTTCAGGAAAAGCGAGCCTTGATCTTGGACTTCCAGCCTTCAGAAGTATAAGCAAATCAATATCTGTTGTTTAAGCCCTCCCCCTCTTCGACTATGGTATTTGTTATGGCCGCCTGAGCTGACAAATACATCTGGCAACCAACCATATTTGGAAAACACGCTAAATAAAAGAGCACAAAATTATGAATACAGAATTAAGCCCAAATGTAATACTTATTAGAATAAGAAAAGAGATCACAGCAAATTACCAGAGATGGGAAAATTTTAGTCCCTTTTAGACAACTGGGACATCCAGAGTTTCCTGGAACTCACCAAGACCCCCCAGAGGAGAGGCTCTCAAGCCTACATTTTCTTCATACCCCAGTCCATTTACATCTGCCAGGATGTTTATCCCGACCTTTTCTAAAGCTCTCTCTGTTTATTTCCCTGGTTTCGTTCAGCTTTCACTGCAATCTCCCAAATTACACAATTGGGTATTTTTGGAACTCTGTTCCTCCTTCTTTTATTGTTTAGTTTCTTATCTGTCTTCTGGGGGTAAGATTCTTAGCTCTTTGATTTTGTGTAAAAATGGATCTTCATAATGTTTATAAAACAGCATAAGTTTTTCACATTAGAACTATTTTTAACATCTCCTATTATTATTTTAATTATATGAGTAGCTTTGGTCATTTTATTTTCTACCTTTTATGAAGTCTGGAAAGAGAAATAAAGAATAATGTAATTTTCTTTTGCATAAGGAACACTTATAGAAACATTTAATTTTAGCTGTAGCTGACAGATTTATAAAAATATGAGTGTATATAAATACATATGTGCGTGTATATATTTCATGTCTTTCTGAATGCTACACAGAATTATCCTAAAGTGCAACTAATTACACCAACTTGATTGCCCAGTAGGAAATCAGTTAAGTTAGACAAAATTGTTCTGTCACAACCATATATAAAAATTCCTTCTGGATAAAATATATGTATATTTAAAGTATATAGGAAGGGCCCATAGAAAGCACTTCTTTTTCATTTTGCATTTAAAAACACTAGATTCAATCTTCTTTAATGGAAAGAGGGTGTTTTGAGCATTATTGTGAAGATTTCACATTAGTATGACAGGCAATGACTTTGAGCTTGAAATCTTAAATCTCTCCCTAATAGGGCTAAAAATTGGCTTAAGTACAACATGATAGAAAAAAAAAAGTATGGGGTGCCTGGGTGGTCCAGTTGGTTGAGCATGGGGCTCTCAGTTTCAGCTTAGATCGTGATCTCAGGGTCATGGGATGGAGCCCCAGGTGGGGGTCCTCGCTCATCAGGGAGTCTGCTTGGAATGCTCTCTCCCTCTCCCACTGTCTCTCTCTCTCACTCAGATAAATAAATTAATAATAAATAATTTTTTAAAAAGAAAAGAAAAAGTATAATGAGTATAAAAGGAAAGTTAGAGTGATTTAAGACGGATGATACACGTAGTGGGGAAGGATGAGGAATGCAGAACAAGACAAGCAGAGTGAAACATGGATGGGATGTCAAGAAAGGAAATGTTTAGCCATTTTTGAGAAATGGTGTGAAGTAAGTTGTGTGGTGTATCAATGCACAATGGTAATTGAGTCCAGTCGCTCACCATTCTGGCTATGCCGGTCTCAGAATAGAGTATGTACAGCCATTTGCTTGCTTTTCCCCTTGGACATATTAGAGCCATTACACTGGTGTGAGTGTCTGTGTCTGTGTGTATCTGTGTGTGTGCCTGCGTGCACAGGCATGTAGTGATGGTGGTAGTATATCGAAGTGTGCATTCGCGAGCGTGTAAATCGTGCAGTGAAATGAATGGGGCCGGTGGTGATTATGACATAAGGTCCCATAACCACTTCAAGATATCCATCTTGCTTTTCATTGTATAAATTATAATTATAGTGAAGAATCAATAAGGCAAAAGGAGGGCATATGATGTAATGAGCCCTGGGTGTTATACAAGACTGACAAATCAGGGACCTCTACCTCTGAAACCACTAATACATTATATGTTAATTAAAAATAAGCAAATACATAAAATAGCACACACACACACACACACACACACAGGATCACTAAGGCAAAATAACTCAATCAGAGAAAGACAATTATCATATGATCTCACTCATAGGTGGAATTTAAGAAACAAAACAGAGGAGCACAGGGGAAGAGAGGGAAAAATAAAACAAGACAAAAATCAGAGAGGGAGACAAACCGGAAGAACTCTTAGCTCTAGGAAACAAACAGGTTGCTGAAGGCGAGGGGGGTGGGGGGATGGGGTAACTGGGGGATGGGCATTAAGAAGGGCACATTATGGAATGAGCACTGGGTGTTATAGGCAACACATGAATCCCTGACCTCTACCTCTGAAACTTAGGATACAGTAGATGCTAATTAATTGAATTTAAATAATAATAAAAAAATCACTAAGGCTTCTCTTACTGAAATAGTTAACAAGGGATAGAATTAGATTACTGTTTCATCTTTAGTGTTACCTTTCTTTTTGAAAAGGCAAAGTTAATTGAATGCCCAGTAGTTATTCATAGTATTTTAAGGTTTTCGCTTTTTTAATTTTTGCTCTAAAGTGACTAATTGTTCATGCAGGTAATTATGCAGGGATCCCCCATGTGGGTATATTTAATGCTGGGGGATTTTTTTCCCCTTGAAATCGGATATTCAGTTGCTGCCTGTTGTTATCCATGAATATAACGTCAGCGAGGGGGGGAGTAAGCAATAGTTCCTTCTTATGGCCCTTGTCCTTATGGCTTGACATGATATTCTACTGCCCAAAGTCACCAAAATAGCCTCCTCTTCTTTTGGGAATTGTAACCTTTTACTTGTTACTCTGCTGAAGTGTCTGTTCTTTCTCTGAGCACTGCTACCCCCGGTTTGCTTGGTTTTTATTCAGCAGCCCCCTACAGCTTGAGGCCACGGTATCTTCAAAAATTCTTCTTATTTACAGTTATTCAACTTGCTATAGAACAGATTCCTGGGTAATCCTCTTGTTCTCCGGCTTTGCACAATATATTCTCGCTTAAATGAGTCGCCCTAAATGGTGCTTCGCAAAAAGGCTTGTACGTATATTTAGCTGAAGGCAGGGGTTCCAGAACCCATTTTGCTGTCTCTTGGAAGCAGGGGAAAACTTCACTGCAAAGGAACTATTTGCACAAAGGTACGTTGTTTCAATAATCTGTCGCAAAATGAACGCACTATATAGGATTTGGACACTAAAATGAGCACTGCCTTTAGCAGTAAGAGAAAGCGGGCTGTGTCACACGGGGACAGTGCACCCTTTCTGATGGACGTGCACTCCCCGAGGGCAGGAGCGACAGTGGTCACACCCTTGTCCCCCACATCTAACGTGTTAGGTGGCACAGGGAGGGAGCGCTCAAAAAAACAAACCGAACCAAGTAACGATCGGTCACCCACACCGAGTACAAATTGTTAAATTAAAAAATATATTGTGCTGTGCCATTGGGAGAATCCATACCCAAGCATGAGTAAGTCTCCAGCTGGATTCTAGCTATGTCCTCATCTTCCCCTGTCATTTTGACTCCCATCTGCTTCTGGGATCCCGCCTTTCCTCCTCTCACTCGCTCTCTCCTGGTCCACGCTCTATACTCTTCTGGCCTGAAATAGTCCTCTCTTCGTATATGAGCTGATAAAATAATTGCAGAGATTTTTCAAGCAATTTTTTTTAAGATTTTATTTATTTATTTGACAGACAGAGATCACAAGTAGCCAGAGAGGCAGGCAGAGAGAGAGAGGAGGAAGCAGGCTCCCTGCTGAGCAGAGAGCCCGACGCGATGCGGGGCTCTATCCCAGGACCCTGGGACCATGACCTGAGCCGAAGGCAGAGGCTCTAACCCACTGAGCCACCCAGGCGCCCGATTTTTCAGGCAGTTAAGTCAATGGGGACATTCTACGTATTGTGCTGGGTTTTCTGTAGACCCACATCCCGCTATTTTTAATTTGCAACTATGCAAGTCCATGACATGCTGGAATTTAAGGAGGCTCATTAGCCTCTAATGTTTACTCTGCAAAATGGTTGTTGTCATTGAAGAAAATAACCTCCACTTCACAAAGATCACTGCCTGGCCTTTTGTTGCTTCGGGACATAGCATCAGGAACACATCCCCACTTCCAGCGCAGGAACAGAATGGAGGTCTTCAGTCCTTTCCAGACACCTCTGGGTGGGCAACATGGGGTCTGATAGAACCGTGAACAGCAAAATACACAGAGCTATACCCTGTGCGTCTCACATTGGAAGGTCTTATCTGTATAGATGTCGTAATGCTATGTACCATGGCATCACCATGCCCAACACACCACATCACACACACACACACACACACACACACACACACACTCTCATACATGTGAACACACCCTGTACTCTCACAGGCTTCACATTAGCCTCAAGGTCAATGGCAGATTTCTTCCATACTTCCCTCAGTAGCGCATACTCCATAAGGAATGTTCTTCCAAAAAGGACATTTATTTGACAAGCTAAATCCAACTGCTGGCCCATGACATGCCACCCCTAATGATGGTTCAAAACTTTCCATTTCCCCAAGTGAACCATGTCCCCAGGTCGTGGAAACATGACACATGTCACACATTCTACTACCACTTGTACCAATTCCTACATTCCTTTTTTTTTTTTTTTTAAATTCTCAGGAGGTGCAATCTTTTTAAAATAAAATGTTGCCTGGCAAGAATAAACATGAGACTAAGTCAAATTTATGAAGATTATTTAACACACATTTGTGAAATGCTTCAGACGCAGCTTTGACATTTTCTTCTTGAACATTCATAAAAGAGGTATTAACAAACCACTAGTGGTAAGTTTTGTTCAAAAGAAAATTATTCCAGTGTATCTCTACATAAAATCCTGGCCATAGGAGAATTAAGAAACAAGATGGGAGAGGATGGTTCTCAAAGTGTATACCAAGGATCCCCAAAAGGTTTCAGGAGACTCACAAGATCAAAACTGTTCTGATTATAGTACTAAGATGTTGTTGACCATTGTCAATGTCATTGTCTCTTGTGTGGACAGTGATAGCCCCCAACAGCTACATGACCTGTAATATTGCGACCTACTCATTTGACTGACCTAGAAGCAGAGATAAGAACCCAACATTTCTACTTTTAAGCCAGACATTAAAGAGGTTTGTAAAAATGTAAAACAGGGCTGTTATTCTCCCTCTACATTTTTGTTTTGGAAAATACGGTTATTTTTCATACAAATATGTTAGTTTACACTGATGTAATGGTTTCTGACCATTATTTTAAATGAATCAATAAGTAAATATTAAAAGATATTTCCTTGTTTTAATTTTAAAAATAGTAAATATTGAAAGATAATCACAATTTTAAAAGCTCTTTGGGGTCATCAATCTTTCATAAGAGTATAGGTTTCCTGAGACCAAAAGGTTTGAGGAGGGCTGAACTATGTGACTGTCAGCTTGTAAATATTCTCTTCGAAAAATCATTGCTCAAAATAATGTTTCGAAAGTTATGTTCTGGGGTGCCAGGGTGGCTCAGTCGGTTAAGCTCCTGCCTTCGGCTCGGGTCATGATCCCAGGGTCCAGGGATGGAGCCCTGCGTTGGGCTGTCTGCTCAGCAGGGAGCCTGCTTCCCCCTCTCCCTCCTCCCCAAACCCAGGCTTGTGTGCACTCTCTCTCAAGTAACTAAATAAAATCTTTAATTTTTTTTTCTTTACAAAGCTGTGTTTTGTGACTCAGAGGGGGGGTTTTCCAAGTAGAAGCCTCTCCACTGGCTATCAGCAGGCTGCGCCTGGACGGGGGTCCACCCCACCTTATCTTTAACATCCTCTGTAGTTCCCTTTAGGCAAGCATAGTAATGGGGTGAGGGGCCCCCAGGCCCCCCGACATACTATTCTTGGAAAAGGCTTGCAGTGGGTCCTGAGCTTTCTTGAAACTTGAGCAGTTTAGGCAAACGCCTCTAACAGGTTTCTGCCTTCTCTCCTGTCACTCTAAAATGCATCCTTTTTTGGACTCTCCTGGGAGTAAAAGCAGCCATCCAAAACACGTTATCTGCTATGATGGCATAAGAATCATCCGGAACGTGTTTTTAATACAAAGCTTCCAGGCCCCAGTCTAGATCGAAGGAATCAATAGCACAGGATGGAGAGGAGCATGTTTTCTCTCCTTGACAAGCTCTCCCCATAACTCTTACTATAGCTTCCAGGAGGCCACTGTCATGGTACAGGTCTCCCAGAAGAGGAAGGCCTGGAGTGTCTCGTCTCCACCCAGGAGCCCCAAGCAGTCAGTATGTGCCTTGAGACAAAGGGAAGACCCTGGCTGGGGCAGCGCCCAACACTGACCAGTGAAGTCGGACTTGCCTGGGCCACCCAAGCACACAGGGACCCAGGCAAGAAGTGAACCAGCTGCCGTAGAGCCCTGTGGGGGAGGATTTGGGTTTGAGACAGTGACTGATGGAGAAGGAGAGACAGAAAGGGGGATGAAGTGTCAGGGAAAGAAAAAGAAAGTTCCAGAAGTGAGGGCCCTAGTGCTGAACTCTCATTTCCCCACCATGATTTTGCTTAGAGCCAGCCCTAAACCTTGCGGGGGGGGGGGGGGGCGGTCAAGACTCAAAGCAGGCTTGGCAGGTACCCAGCAGTCCAGCTCTGATGAAGATCCTTAGAAAACAGAAACAGAAAGAGTGTTAAAAATCCCAGAAAGAGGGATTACATAAATGAGACTTGGAAAGATCATGTAAATAAGTACTAAAGTGGACAAAGGAAAAATCTGACCTAAAGGCTTTTCAAGGGCACCTGGGTGGCTCCGTCAGTTAAGCGTCTGCCTTGGGCTCAACTCATGATCTCAGAGTCCTGGGATCACGCCTTGCACCAGGCTCCCTGCTTGCTGGAGAGTCTGCTTCTCCCTCTCCCTCTGCCTCTTCCCTCTGCTTGTGCTCTCTCTCTAATAAAAACATAGTAATAAAATATTTTTTAAAATAAATAAATAAATATTTCTTATAAAAATAATTATAATTATTATAATTATTAATTATAATTAATAATTAAAAATGAAGATTATAAATAATTTTCAGCTATACCGTGTGTTTGGAGAAGGAAACCCTGTGTCTGCATGTTTGTTCAGTGGGGGAGGGGCGCAGGAAACAGAAGGCAGAGGACCAATGCTCTAGTCCTAGTTGTTTAATATTACCCATTGGGGGCACATTATAAAAGAAACCCACCCAGAAACAAGTCAAGTGTGTATAGCCTTTATGAATCTTTTCTTGACTGTTAGTGCCTCAGATTAAAGTCAGTGAGGCTTTGATGCGAAGTAGTTTATTGTATACCCAGGGGTGACATCTCCTCCTAGTTCACTTTGTCCTTATTTGTAAGTTTCTTTCAAAGAAGAGTTTGACTTTGTATCTCTTTCCTTGGATAATTCTCTATCTAAATGCCCTGCGAACATTTAGGCCACTCCCTTATTGACTGTTTTGAGCATAAATTATTGCATTTCAGTGAAGGACTGATGAATTTGGGAGAGATGAGGAACAGGGTAAAATCTGATCTATGGGGACAACTTTTGGTGGCCTGAATACTTCAACCTTCACCTATTTTTATTGCACAAGATGAGACCTCTCTAGCAAGTCTTACTCATGTCTTGCAACACATTTACAAGTTGCAATGTGTGTGGCCCAGAGCACTTTTTGTACCCCAGGTGGCTTTGATAACGAGCAGAGGTAGGAGGAATTCACTTTATCCAAGCCTGCACAGTGCCTTGGCGAAGCTCTTCAGCCTTCTTTGCCTTAACCTTCCTCATTCTCAGGGTCAGATGGGAAAAGAAAGGAAAGAAAAAACTCTTTCACCTCCTACAGGTCTTTCAGAAGATGGACTGTGGGATTATGAGTTGTGCAATTCCTTTTGCACTGGCTTGCGGCTCAAGAGGAACTCTGTCGTTCATTTTTGAAAGATATACGATGCTTTCGACTACATCAGATCTATTTCTTCGTTTCATCAGATCTCCTTAATAAATAACCTTTCCTGTGCTTTCAGCAGTAGATACTCTGAAAGCATTCTGAGACATCTCCATAAAACCATATTTTTTCTTTCCAAACCAATTGTTTGCATGTTTCACATATTTGTAGAACATCACTAGTTTTGTGAAAGTAGGGAACAATAGTTATCTGTTGCTCCGAACCACCAAGACCTGACTTCAGGCTGGATTTTTCTTATCGCCTTTTATCCTTTTTTCCTTCCCCCATCTCAAGAGACCTTTCCCACAATGGTGGGTCGTCGTGAAATAGGGAATGAAGGAACGTGTGCCAATTGCCTATATAGTAATCCAGTTGAACATGACCTGAGGATAAAGTCTTTCCAGTTCTTCGGAGAGTTCTCTCCAGATTTCACATCACGTGATCAAAGCAGGTGATGTCAACAGTATAACAGGGCCCCCAACCTATATCTAATGTGGAGATACAGAGTGGGACCCCAGAGGACCAGGAAGTGGTCTGTGTACCATAACTGCTGAACCCCACAGACACTGGGGAATGGTGAGGACATAAGGACCATAGGTTCTGTTTCTCTTGAAATCACTCTAGAATTGGTTGCATCTTTCCCCCAATTTTTAACATCTAACATGGTTTTCTCGAAAATTTTATTTTTTATAAATGTACTTATATATCATATACTTTATTATTTTCCTAGCCAAGCATTAATTTACTCATTCATCCAACAAAAACCTGTTGAGTATCTCCCCTGTTATGGGTTGGGGAATCTGTTAATTTCTTAACAACTAAAGGATACATCTGACTCATGGAGGATTCTGGACCTCATGCTTGTCTCTGTACATGGGCTATTTATTTGTTTGCCTATTTGGTTAGTTGTGTATTATGAATTCATGATTTGCTGGAGGGAAGAGGCTGTGGTTTACCAATCTTTGTATCTATAAATCGAATACATAGCACTCAATAAACACTGAAAAAATGTTCAGTAAATCACATCAACTTCCAGGATGGTATTGAAGCAAATTATAATTAAAATATATATCTCATCAACATAAAACTCCAAGTATCAGCAAAAATCTTGTGGGAGAAATGGAGAATGGCACTAAGATATACTTCATGCAAATTAGACCATAAATTAGACTCTGAGCTTCCTGGTAGTCAAAGTAAAAGAAAAATTTGCCAATGTATATCAGAAATAGGGATTGTGGATTCAGAAGTTTGGGTTCCTGGATTTCAATACATTTCATCTACTAATAAATATTTTATTATTATTTTATTACATTTCAGGGATTTTCCAATTATATTTACACATTTTTCTTGAGATAATACTGATCCCATAGAAAAATTACTTCTTTAAAATTTTTGCATATACTGGGTGCTTGTAGAAAAATAGAAAACATCAAATAATCTTATGATAAAAATAAAAGTTAGGTTTTTCCAAAATGAAACTTCTTTAGCCCTTCTCATTTAGAAATAATCAGATTACTTATTTCACTGTGTTTGGGATTATAGCCTTCCCCAACCCTCCAGCAAGGAAACACACTTAAGAACAAGATGAAAACACCTGGGTAGTCAGGCGGACTGGTATCAAGAGTAAACACAGACATTATGTATGAGGAATTTTCAACAAGCAGTGAACAGAGTCATTTATGGAGACTCCAATGAGGAAACTATTTAAGTATTTTGTCGAACTAAGAACTCTGGTTGCTAATCAAGAGCTGATGGTCACATTGTTTTCTTGTTCCTCTGAGCCTCTTGAAGGTGTCTGGGAAGTCAGAGACCTGAGCTCCACGTTTGGTAATGATCACCTGACAGGTAGGGGGCCGTTCACTCAGGGATCCCTCAGTTTCCCAGTCCTCAAAACCCAATCCTCAAAGTCTCAGTTTCCCAGTCCTCAAAACCCAATCCTCAAAGTCTCAGTTTCCCAATCCTCAAAACCCAATCCTCAAAGTCTCAGTTTCCCAATCCTCAAAATCCTTAAAACCCACCTCATGGGATTACTTTATGAACCAATGCAAATAGATGAGATTATGTATGTAGACAAACTTCACAAACTTCATATGAAGATATAATTTGGGTCCTATGGATTCCAGCATCAGTTAATTTATCCGTCGGGAAATGGTTAATTTTTCATAACATTGTATGTATGATTGGTCACTTTATTGGAAAACTAACTTCACCTACTGCTGAAACCCACTTATTTTTTTTTGCTTCATTAATGTGTACAATTTATAATAATTTATTGAGTTCCATGGCTCAATGTTCTTACAGAACTTGATTTTTTTATTTTAAAAGCTCTCTTTCTGGGACATCTGGGTGGCTCAGTCATTAAGCATCTACCTTCCGCTCAGGTCATGATCCCAGGGTCCTGGGATTGAGCTCCACGTCGAGCTCCCTGCTCTGCAGGGGAAATGATTCTCCTTCACCCACTCCCCCTGCTTGTGTTCCCTCTCTCACTGTCTCTCTATCAAATAAATAAAATTAAAAAAAAAAAGCTCTATAGATTTAATACATATTTATCATCATACAGTATAGTTCTATGTGTGGTGAAGTTCTACTTCTTTTCCCAGATTATTATTTTCTTGACTTTATTTACATTTAGCCTGTATAAGCATATTTATACAGCTTGATAATTCAAGTGATTACACCATGATTTTGAGGTTTTTATGAGGAAAAATGGAGTATACAATTATATTTTTAATTTAACTGATTAACCATCCTGGATCCAAAGCAAAAACAAAACCACCTGAGTCTCACTAACTTTTCCAATGGCTGCATCAGCTTCTCTAGAAGCAATCAGTCAGCAATGACCACATTTCAGATAAACCCCAAGGCTGAGATGTCACCAAGGAGATTGGGAAGAAATAATCAGCCTGAGTGGACATACAAAAATAAGCCTTTTAAGTAAAGACAAAGATCCCTGAGAGGCCCATCCATGACCAGGGACGTCCTAAGCAAAAGACTGCTGGTCTCCGTGGCAGGAGGAAACATATGTCCTTCTCTGGTCACCATAATGGCAGAAGAACAAGGAATCTGTTGGTAATGAGGTGGAAACTGGGACTTGGTATAAAGGACTGGTGAGTGCCCAACAGCAGGAAGGCAGAAGAATGAAGAATTGCCTCTTCCTCAGAGCATCTGACCAGGTGCTGCTGCCACAGAGAAAGGAACACTGCAGTCGAGGTATCTGGACACCATGGGCCATAAACCCTGCCCAAGGCTCCTCTCTTCCCAAGCACCTGCTGACCTCCTTTCTTATTAAAGCTTTCTACAGGGCAAAGGGCAAATAAAATGTGTGACTTCTGGAGCCAGTTCTTTTTAAATTTATGAAGAAGGCAGAGATTAATAATAATGCTGACATAGGCATACAGCCTGGTTCCAGAGTGTGCAGACTGAGATTTTTATTTTATTTTTTTGAGAAAGAGAGAGTGCAAATGGGTAGGGATGGGGAAGGGAGAGGGAGAGAGAGAATCCTCAGCAGACTCCATGTTCATCATGGAGCCTGCTGCGGGACTCAATCTTATGACCTTGAGATCATGACCTAAGTGGAAATCAAGAGTCGGATGTCCAAATGACTGAGCCACCCAGGCATGCCTGTTTTTTGATTGGCATTATTAATTATAGTGTGCACAAAATCACATGGGGTGTTTCTTTGGCAATAGTAAAAGAAAAAAAAATTATTTACAGTGTTGCACAACATCTTAGTCCCACCATTTAGAAAGATCACAAGTTCATAAGTGGATACTAGAGATTCCTAAGGAATTCCCTTATTATAAATCGAACTCATCTGTAAATCTTCAACAATACTGATGATGAGAGTATACAGTTTTGGTTCTAGGAGTCACTGAAATGCTAATCTTGTGAGACTAACACTATCTAGTATTACTATCATGGTCATGATGGTATTTATAAATATCTTATTTGTTCTTTTTCCAATTAGGGCCACACAATGGATATAAGAGGAAATTAAGTATGTCACTTCTAACCAGAGCCTGAAAAGACCTTGAGCAATTCTCCACTCTTTGCAAATCTACAGGGTTTAGAGAAAAGTATGCAACAGTAGAGATAGAAGTGGCTTATCCTGTGAATCACGGCAGAGCAGTCTCCAGACCCACAGTGGACATTAGATGAGTGAAAAATAAATGTTCACCATGTTAAAATGCTGAGATTTGGGAAATGTGTTTTACTGCAGCATAGCTCATCCTGATTAATGTGGATAATAATAGGTTTTTGTCTTGGGAGCTAAAAGGAGATCTGCAGTTAGAATGTTACACATTTTCCGTCTTTTCATGAAAGGCTTAGCAGGGTAGAGCAAGAATTGGGCAACTTTTTCTGTAATGGACCAGACAGTAAATATTTTAGGCCAGACAGTCTCTTCACCAGTAATCCTTCTGCCACAGGAGTATAGAAGCAGCCATGATGATACGTAAGGAGTATGGCTGTGTTCCAATAATACTTTATTTATAAAAACAGGTAATGGACAGGATTTAGTACACTAGTTATAGTTTGCTGGGCTCTGTGATAGGGGACCTCCTGTTTAATGTAGTTATGTTGAAAACTTGGTATATGAGTTTCTTAGGACTATCTTTTATTTTTCTTCTTCTTTCTCTCTCTCTCTCTCTCTCTCTTTTTTTAAAGATTTTATTTACTTATTTGACAGAGAAAGAGATCACAAGTAGGCAGAGAGGCAGGCAGAGAGAAGGGGAAGCAGTCTCCCTGCTGAGCAGAAAGCCTGATGCAGGGCTCGATCCCAAGACCCTGAGATGTTGACCTGAGCTGAAGGCAGAGGCTTAACCTACCAAGCCACCAAGGTGTCCCTCTTAGGGCCATCTTAACAAAGTACCACAAATGATGTGACTTAAAACAACAGATATTTATTCTCGCACACTTCTAGAAGCTAGTAGCCCAAATCAAGGTGTTGGCAGGGTTGGTTCCTCATGTAGGTTCTGAGGGACAATCTGTTCGCTGCCTTTCTCTCAGATTCCGATTTGTTGCAGATGACACTCGGCATTCCCTGACAATCTCTACCTCTATCTTCACACTGACATCTTTTCTCTAGATGTGACTTTCTTATAAGAAGACTGGTCATATTGGATTAAGGGCCCACATTACTTACTCCTTTCTGGTATGACCTCATCTTAACGAACTACATTTGCAATAACTCTATTTACAAATAAGGTCACATTTTGAGGTATTGGAGGTTAGAGCTTCAACAAATCTTCTTTGGGTACATAATTCAACCCGTAACACTTGGTTACTTAAGGAACACATTTCACTTAGGAAACTGTCAATGATACGTGAATTTAAGAGAAGCTCACAATCAGAAATCAATTCATGAATTCTCTTGACAAGACTGGAATTTTAGATATATTATAGAGCCATTAAAAGAAGAACTATGCTCATAATTAAAATAATAAATAGAATTTTGTAATGAGCATTTACAATTCAATATTATTGTTCAGGCTCCTACCTTTTCCAAGTCATTGATTGATGTTTAAGATGAGAAAATTAGATTTGATTTACATACTCTATTTCTTGAGACTGTTATTAAAGCAGAGGATTGATGAAATGATTATTCCTTAGAGTCTGAATGGAGACATCTATAAGAATTTATTGAAGACAAAACTACAATTTCCTTAGCAGATTTTGTAAAAAGAGCACACAGGTGAGCAATCAAGTAAGTGCTTTAGATGGTGCAGGAGAGAAGTTCAGAAGGAGAGGCCCTCTAATCGGCGCCTTCCAGAGGATGTGGCCTCTAAGCTGGGCTGGAAAGGTGGCTAGGGTTTGGACAGATGCCAGAGAGCATCTAACTGGGGCAAACGCATAACATGATTTAGTGTGGGGAGGAAGATCAGCCTCATTTGAGGTCACAGGGGCATGGTGGGAAATACCAATAATTATAACTGCAAAGTGCAGTTGAAACTGATACAAAGGACCTGGAATGTCACCCTAAGAAGGGTTTATGTTGCATTCATGAGCAATAGGTTTCTAAGAAAATAATCAAAGCTGTATGGTATATTACACAAGGTAAATAAGGCAATGGATCAGTGAGGAGTTGTCTAGGCCTTACCTAGGAATGTGTAGGGATTATGAAAAAAAGGTGATAGACCATGGCTGGGTAGTGGGGTAGAGTTAGAATGGTTTATAGGAATTTTTTTTACATTTTGATGATTGAAGTTCTGAGACTGAGAAAACCATGAAGGAGAAAAGGATGAGCCAACATGATCTCAAGAGCGAGGAAAAATAGGGAAGAGACATATATAAACACAAGGAAGGCAGGCAAGACAAATTCTAGCTAATTGCTATTAGAGTAAAGATTAATTCATTAGTTCTAGTTGATTAGTCAAGATAAGATGAGGTAGCCATGGTTACATGTAATCCCCGACATTCCAGTAGCTCAGTACAACAAAGATTTATTTCTTGTTCATCCTACGTATCCAGGGCTTATTGGAAGGGAGCTCTATTCCACAGATTTATTATTTATTATTATTTTTCCCAGGCAAAAGGGCATTCCACCATCTTGAGAGGCTGCCATTTCAACATGGAACCGCACAAGGGGAAGAAAGAACAAGGACAGCTCCCCCCACTCTTAACTGTCTTCAGTCTATTTGACAGAACTTGTCACATAGCCAAAATCCAAGTTAGGTTGGAAAATGTTGAGAAGCCAATCAATATCCACTAAGCATTGCTATCCCTACTGTCTCATTTTCTCTTCTATTTCAAAAACAGTTATCTATGAATTTCTGTCCTAACGTTGCCCTTAGTAAAGGGAATCTATTTCTTTCCACGAGTTTTCGCTAACAACCAGGAAATGCTTGTATATTCTCAGCCATAACCATTGCAAAGGGCTTTCACGAGCATCCTGAACAGTGGAGATAGAAACAAAAGCAGAATGTTAAAATCTGCTAATTGTTTCTCTTCCATGTCTATATTGGTTATATGGGTTAGGGCTGTAACGTATACTTGTCACACCAGCTACCACTGTGACTTCTGATTGTGTCATCATCCCTAAGGATGGCTGTCACTAAAAATACCACAAGTAACTAGAAGAATATGTATAGGTAGCAGGATATTAAATGTAACTTTTTCTATCTCAGGTTTAGACAAAGACGCCAAAGATTGCAAAATGCACTCGTTGCCAGACATCCACGTGCTAGAACTAGGTGCTAGACATATGCAGGTATATTAAGAGACTATGAAGCTGGCTCCTCGAGCATTAGCCCCACAAACACCTTCAGGCTCTACAAAGAGACCAAGAATTTATTCCCCAGTTGAAGACGCCAATAATGAGGTTTTCTCTGGAGAGAGCTTTTGATGTGTCATGTGTTTCCCTCTTCAAAATGGGGAAGGCGAGGAGGATGCTTGCCTTTACTGCAAGCCAAGTAAGGGGGTCTTAAAAAGACGTGCACAAAGACCACCATTCTCCTGGAGTTTGGTAAAGTCACAAACTAATATCTCATGCCCTGAGATATCTAAAGGAAAGAGTCTGTGGCTAAAGAGGGAAGCCCTGGGCTGTCAGAGAAGAAGACTGCCATCAGCAGGTTTGCATATAGAGCGAAGGGTGTGTGTGTCTATGTGTGTGTGTGTCCCATAGGCCCATGTGGAACCTGCAGAAGTCCAATCCATGGGTTATCTTTGAAAGGACTCTGCCTAAGAACATGTCTTTTCCAGGGACAAGATAATCTTAGTGAAGAAGAGGCTAGAAGCTAATCATCGATGCAGAAGGGAGGGAAGGAACAGGATGCAGGAAGCCAGGTGGAAAAGCCACCTTCGAGGCTAGGGATGGGTGACTGATCCTCAGAGATAGATAGGGTGAGAGGGAAGGAGGCTCTAATATATCTCCAAGAATAGGCCCTCAGTGGAAGAATCAGCTTTGGAAAGTCTTAGACCCAGCAGTCACTAACAGATGATAGGGCTCAAAAAGCAGCAAGGAGAGAGAGGAAAAAAGAAGACAGAAGAAACTTTCATCCACACTGTACTGCTCTAAATTAGACCTCCACTGGGAGAGGAAGAGAGGCTTTGAACTGGTTGAGTAATCAGATCTGAACTAGGGAGGAAGGAAAAGTTTGAAATGGGTTGAAAACTTGGCATTTGGACTTCACACTGGCTGCATTTCCTACCATCTGAAAGAGAATTTATCACTGTCTGAGAGAAGGTGAAAGTTCTGGGCCATGGCGGTATTTCACCAAGGACCAAGAAGACAGATCCAAAGAGCAAAGTTTGCAGAAGCAGTAGTGAGGAAAAGCAAAGTTTCTTAATTCTTGGATCCTCTTTAGTCCTTCTGACTCAAAAAGCCTGTTCCCATTAATCACTCAGTGAACACTAATGAATATGGCAGAGGCTGATCAATATATAGTTGGTCCTTGAATCTCACAAATTTGAATTTTGCGGGTCCACTTACATGCAGACTTTTTTTCAAGAAGTATACTATGACTCTGTGAATGTATTTTCTCTTCTTTTTAATTTTCTTAATAACCTTCTTTTCACTGAACTGCTTTATTGTTAGAATACAGTATATATTACATATACAAAATATGTGTTAATTGACCATGTTATCAGTAAAGCTTCTGGTCAACAGTAAGCTACTAGCAATTAAGTTTTGGCAATGTCAAAAGTCATACACAGATTTTCAACTTTGTGAGGGTTTAGCACCCCAACCCTTGTGTTGTTCAAGGGTCAACTGTAGTTCATACTATAAAAATTCTAATACAATAAGGAATAATTGTACATTGCTTTTGTTGGTGACTGTCTTGAGGGGTGGTTATATTTTGGAGAATTTAAAGGCTGTGCAATCAGTAATCCATTAATTCAAAACTATTTCATAGAGGTCCTATAACTGGGTACCTACAGTACCCATAAACTGCTATAAAATACATGGAAGGTCATCCACCTACTTTTTCAAAACTTTTACATGTAACAAAAGTAGACAAAAATAATCTTAACACAATGTGATAAAAGTTATAAAAGGAGACTTTGTAGTATAGTATTAGAGCAGAGAGTAGGACATTTTACCTCTCAGAAAGGATCTAGAAAGCTTCCAGAGAAGGTGATACACCTAATCTGATGTTTGACATGTTTATTTAACCATGAAACAGAACGGGTTGAAAAAGAGTGAGATTATTCTTGGTAGCAAAGCAGCTCAGCACCAAAGCATGCAATAGGAAAACCCAACTTTTTCAGAGGCAAATTTGCCCATATAATCATGGGACCAAGTACCATTGGACAATGGTTGTGAACAGGTCTAGAGATTATTTGGAGCCTAGATTTGGCAACAGAGCAATGCGACCTGGTATGGAATTTAGAGATAACTTTCAAGCCATTTAAAATGGTTAAAATATTTTGGTTTTGCTCTTATGTTTATATATGTGCTTTAAAAAATAAGCAGTATGAGTCTTTTTAAAAAATTATCTATAATTTCATTATCCAGCAAAACCACTGAATATATTCTGGAGTGTTTTCTTCCATTATTTACACATTTTTAAAGTTTTTATTGTATTTCAATTTTGTAGCCAGTCATTTTAACTTAATATTATTCTGTGATTTATTTTCCAGTGTCACTGAACAATTTTTTAAATATTTTATTTATCTATTTGATAGAGAAAGAGAGAGAGAGAATGAGGAGCAGGGGGAGGGGCAGAGAGAGAGGGAGAAGCAGAGGCCCCACTGAGCAGGGAGCCCAAGACAAGACTCTATCCCAGGACCCTGAGATCATGACTGGAGCCAAAGGCTAGACAATTAACTGACTGAGCCACCCAGGTGCCTCTCATTGACTAATTTTTGACAATATGATCTCTAATAAGTGACCAATATTACATCAAATGAATCCATTCTTTTTTTTTTAATTCAGCCATTCATTTACTGTTAATGGTTGGTTTATTCTAAATGCTTGACAATTGCCATCCATATTTATACATCTTCCAGTGTATTTTTATGCCTTTAAGATACAGTCCAATAAATTAAATTGCTGAGTCAAAATAAATTCTGCAGAAGCTACTTTTTACACATTTTTACATTTGTTTCCACAAAAATTGTGCTAATTAACATCCTCCTCCCTTGCTCCAGTAGCAGTGTAAAATATTCTGGTTTTTTGTAGGTTTATCAATGGGACAAATTATTTGCTTTTATGAGTAATCTCTGCTGGTTTTGTAATAAACTAAACTTTTAATAGTCATTTCTATAAATAAACCTTGTTAAATAATCTTTCTTTACTTTTTAAAATAAAAATCCACTGAAAAAATGTTAGAGAATATAGAGAAATAGAAGGAAGAAAAGTTATTTCCTATAATCAATGACTGGTAACATCTTGGCATATAACCTTCTAGTTTTTTTTTTTTTTAACACATAATGTATTATTTTCTTCAGGGGTACAGGTCTGTGAATCACCAGCCTTACACAATTCACAGCACTCACCATAGCACCTACCCTCCCTCATGTCCATGGCCCAGCCACCCTATCCCTACCCCCCCACCACCAAGCAACCCTCAGATTGTTTCCTGAGATTAAGAGTCTCTTATGGTTTGTCTCCCTCCTGGGTCCCATCTTGTTTCATTTTTTCCCTCCCTTCTCCCCACAACCCTCCGCCCTGCCGCTCAAATTCCTCATATCAAAGATATCATGTGTTAATTGTCTTTCTCTGATTGACTTATTTAACTCAGCATAATACCTTCTAGTTCCATCCACATCATTACAAATGCAGGATTTTGGGTTTTTTGATGGCTGCAGAGTATTCTGTTGTGTATATATATACCTCATCTTCTTTATCCATTCATCTGTTGATAGACATCTAGCTTCTTTCCATAGTTTGACTATTGTGGACATTGCCACTATAAATATTCGGATGCACGTGCTTCTTTGGATCACTACATTTGTATCTTTAGGGTAAATACCTAATAGTGCAATTGCTGGGTCGTAGGGTAGCTCTGTTTTCAACTTTTTGAGGAACCTCCATACTGTTTTCCAGAGTGGCTGCACCAGCTCTCATTCCCACCAACAGTATAGGAGGGTTCCCCTTTCCCTGCATCCTCGCCAGCATCTGTTGTGTCCTGACTTGCTAATTTTAGCCATTCTGACTGGTGTGAGGTGGTATCTCATTGTGGTTTTGACTTGTATTTCCCTGATGGTGAGTGATATTGGGCACTTTTTCATGTGTCTGTTGGCCATTTGGATATCTTCTTTGCAGAAATGTCTGTTCATATCTTCTGCCCATTTCTTGATTGGAGTATTTGTTCTTTGGGTGTTAAGTTTGAGAAGTTCTTTATAGATTTTGGATACTGGCCCTTTATCTGATGTGTCATTTGCAAATGTCTTCTCCCATTCTGTCAGCTGTCTTTGGATTTTGTTGACTGTTTCCTTTGCTGTGCAAAAGCTTTTGATCTTGATGAAGTCCCAGTAGTTCATTGTTGCCCTTGCTTCCCTTGCCCTTGGTGATGTTTCTAGGAAGAAGTTGCTGCAGCTGAGGTCAAAGAGGTTGCTACCTGTGTTCTCCTCAAGGATTTTGATGGATTCCTGTCTCACATTGAGGTCTTTCATCCATTTTGAGTCTATTTTTGTGTGTGGTGTAAGGAAATGATCCAGTTTCATTCTTCTGCATGTGGTTGTCCAATTTTTCCAACACCATTTGTTGAAGAGACTATCTTTTTTCCATTGGACATTTGTTCCTGCTTTGTTGAAGATTAGTTGACCATGGAGTTGAGGGTTTATTTCTGGACTCTCTATTCTGTTCCATTGATCTATGTGCCTGTTTTTGTGCCAGTACAATACCGTCTTGATGATTACAGCTTTGTGATGGAGCTTGAAGTATGGAATTGTGAGGCTGCCTACTTTGGTTTCTTTTTCAACATTCCTCTGGCTCTTTGGGATATTTTGTGGTTCCATATAAATTTTAGGATTATTTGTTCCATTTATTTGAAAAAAAATTATTGGTATTTTGATAGGGATTGCATTAAATGTGTAGACTGCTTTAGGTAGCATAGACATTTTCACAGTATTTGTTTTTCCAATCTATGAGCATGGAACATTTTTCCATTTCTTTGTGTCTTCCTCAATTTCTTTCATGAGTACTTTACAGTTTTCTGAGTACAGATTCTTTGCATCTTTGGTTAGGTTTATTCCTAAGTATCTTATGGTTTGGGGTGCAATTGTCAATGGGATTGACTCCTTAATTTCTCTTTCTTCTGTCTTGCTGTTTATGCATAGATATGCAACTGATTTCTGTGCATTGATTTTATATTTTCACACTTCACCGAATTCCTGTATGAGTTCTAGCAGTTTTGGAGTGGAGTCTTTGGATTTTCCATATAAAGTATCATATCATCTGCAAAGAATGAGAGTTTGACTTCTTTGCTGATTCAGATGCCTTTTATTTTGTTTTGTTGTCTGATTGCTGAGGCTAGGACTTCTAGTACTATGTTGAATAGCAGTGGTGATAGTGAACAGCCCTGCTGTTTTTTCTTGACCTTAGGGGGAAAGCTTTCAGCTTTTCCCCATTAAGAATGATATTCTCCATGGGTTTTTCAGAGATGGCTTTAATGTTATTGAGGTATGTACTCTATTCCTAAACTGTGAAGTTTTGATCAAGAAAAGATGCTGTACTTTATCAAATGCTTTTTCAACATCTATTGAGAGTATCATAAGGTTCTTGTTCTTTCTTTTATTAATGTATTGCATCACATTGATTGATTTGCAGATGTTGAACAAACCTTGCAGCCCAGGAATAAATCCCACTTGGTCATGTTGAATAATCCTTTTAAGGTACTGTTGGATCTTATTGGCTAGTATTTTGGTGAGAATTTTTGCATCTGTGTTCATCAAGGATATTGGTCTGCAATTCTCCTTTTTGATGGGGTCTATGTCTAGTTTTGGATCAAGGTAATGTTAGCCTCATAAAATGAGTTTGGAAGTTTTCCTTCCATTTCTATTTTTTGGAACAGTTTCAGGATAATATGTATTAATTCTTCTTTAAATGTTTGGTACAGTTCCCCTGGGAAGCCATCTGGCCCTGGGCTCTTGTTTGTTGGGAGATTTTTGATGACTGCTTCAATCTCCTTACTGGTTATGGGTCTGTTCAGGTGTTCTATTTCTTCCTGGTTCAGTTTTGATAGTTTGTATGTCTCTAGGAATGCATTCATTCTTCCAAAGTGTCAAATTGGCCTGTGTATACTTGCTCATAATATGTTCTTATAATTGTTTGTACTTCTTTGGTGTTGGTTGTGATCTCTCTTCTTTCATTCATGGTTTTATTAACTTGGATCCTCTCTCTCTCTCTCTCTCTTTTTTTTTTTTTTAATACGTCTGGCCAGGCATGTATCAATCTTATTAAATCTTTCAAAGAACCAGCTCCTAGTGTCATTGATCTGTGCTACTGTTCTTTGGTTTTTGTATCATTGGTTTCTGCTCTGATCTTATTTCTCTTCTCCTGTTGGGTTTAGGCTTTCTTTGCTGTTCTTTCTCTAGTTCCTTTAGGTGTAGTGTTAGGTTGTGTACTTGAGACCTTTCTTGTTTCTTGAGAAAGTCTTGTATTGCTATATACTTTCCTCCTAGGACCACCTTTCCTGTGTCCCAAAGATTTCGAAGATTTGTGTTTTCATTTTCATTTGTTTCCATGATTTTTTAAAATTCTTTAATTTCCTAGTTGACTGATTCATTCTTTAGTAGGATGCTCTTTAGCCTCCTGTATTCGAGTTCTTTCCAACTTTCCTCTTGTGGTTCAGTTTTAGTTTCAAAGCATTGTGGTCTGAAAATATGCAGGGAATGATCCCAATCTTTTGGTACCAGTTGAGACCTGATTTGTGACCCAGGATATGATCGATTCTGAAGAATGTTCCATGTGCACTAAAGAATGTGTATTCTGTTGCTTTGGGATGGAATGTTCTAAATATATCTGTGATGTCCATTTGGATCAGTGTTTAAAGCCTTTATTTCCTTGTTGATCTTTTGCTCAGATGACCTGTCCATTTCAGTGAGGGGGGTGTCAAAGTCCCCTACTATTATTATATCATTGTCCATGTATTTCTTTGATTTTGTTATTAATTGGTTTATGTAATTGGCTGCTCCTATATTAGGGGTATAGATATTTAAAATTGTTAGATCTTCTTGTTGGACAGACACTTCAGGTATGATATAGTGTCCTACCTCATCTCTTATTATAGTCTTTGGCTTAAAATCTAATTTGTCTAATATAAGGGTTGACACCCCAGTTTTCTTTTGCTATCCATTAGCATGGTAAATTTTTTTCCATCCCCTCACTTGAAATTTGGAGGTGTCTTTGGATCTAAAATGGGTTTCTTGCAGACAGCATATTGATGGGTTTTGTTTTTTTATCCATTCTGATACCCTATTTCTTTTGACTGGGGCATTTAGCCCATGTACATTCAGGATAACTATTGAAAGATATGAATTTAGTGTCATTGTATTGCCTATAAGGTGACTGTTATAATATGTTATCTCTGTTCCTTTCTGGTCTGTTACTTTTAGGCACTCTCTTTGCTTAGAGGACCCCTTTCAATATTTCCTATAAGGCTGGTTTGGTGTTTGCAAATTCTTTTAGTTTTTGTTTGTCCTGGAAACTTTTAATCTCACCTTCTATTTTCAATGACAGATTAGCTGGATATAGTATTCTTGACTGCATGTTTTTCTAGTTTAGTGCTCTGAATATATCATGCCAGTTCTTTCTGGCCTGCCAGGTCTCTGTGAATAGGTCTGCTGCCAATCTAATATATATACTGTTGTATGTTAGACCTCTTGTCCCAAGCTGCTTTTAGGATGTTCTTTTTGTCACTGAGACTTGTAAATTTTACTATTAGATGATGGGGTGTGGACCTATTTTTATTGATTTTGAGGGGGTCTCTCAATGCCTTCTGGATGTTGATACTTGTTCCCTTTGCCAAATAAGGGAAATTCTCTGCTATAATTTGCTTCAATATACCTTCTGCCCATATCTTTCTTCCTTTTTCTTCTGGGATCCCAATTATTCTAATATTGTCTTATCTTATGGTATTACTTATCTCTCAGATTCTCCCCTCATGGTCCAGTAGTTCTTTGTCTCTATTTTCTTCAGCTTCTTTATTCTCCATCATTTGGTCTTCTATATCACTAATTCTCTCTTCTGTCTCATTTGTCCTAGCAGTAAGAGACTCCATTTTTTATTGCACCTCATTAATAGCTTTTTTTATTTCAACTTGCTCAGATTTTAGTTCTTTTATTTCTCCAGAAAGGGATTCTCTAGTATCATCTATGCTTTTTTCAAGCCAAGCTAGCACTTTGATAATTGTCACTCTGAACTCTAGTTCTGACATATTATTAATGTCCATACTGATTAGGTGCCTAGCCATCATTAGTGCCTCTTGTTCTTTTTTTTTTTTTTTTTTGAGGTGAGTTTTCCTGCCTTGTCATTTCATCCAGATAAGAATAGATGAATGAGAGAACAAAATACTAAAAGGGTAGCAATGACCCCAGAAAAATATACACTAACCAAATCCAAAGAGACCTGAAACTGGGGGGAGAAGAAAGGAGAAAAAATATATATGTGTGTGTGTGTGTGTGTATGTATGTATGTATGTGTGTGTGTGTATATATATATATATATATATATATATATATATATATATATATGACTGGTGAATATAACAGAGCCACACACTTGATTTTGGGTGTATTTTGGTCTGTTAGAAGAAACCGCCTCCCAAAATTTTAAAGAAAGAAAAACTTATATACAAAAATAAAGGTAAATACAATGAAGGGATGGAATATGACTGTAAAGGTGAAAATTAAAAAATATTCTAAAAAAGGAATTGATAATATAAGAAGTTGGTTGAAGGGGCGCCTGGGTGGCTCAGTGGTTAAAGCCTCTGCCTTCAGCTCAGGTCATGATCCCAGGTTCCTGGGATCGAGCCCTGCATCGGGCTTTCTGCTCAGCAGGGAGCCTGCTTCCTCCTCTCTCTCTGCCTGCCTCTCTGCCTACTTGTGATCTCTGTCTGTCAAATAAATAAAAATAAAATCTTTAAAAAAAAAAAAAAGAAGTTGGTTGAAAAAAGAAAAAAAAGAAAAGAATGTGATCAGGCTGAAGACTAGAACAAAGCCATGAGCTAGGTATAGGGTATATTTTGATCTTTCAGAAGAAACTGTCCCAAAATCTATCAGGAAATTTTAAAGAAAAAAAAAAAAAAGCTATATGTATACAAAAAAAAAAAAATGTTAAATAGAACAAAGGGGTAGAATATGACTATAACAATGAAAATTCAAAAAGATTTTTTAAAATTGTATTGATAAGATAAAATAGTTTAAAAATGTCAAAATAGTAAAGAGGAATAATTTAAAAAATAGAATAAGAAAAAAGCAAAATATAAAAAAAATTTAACTTTGAAAGACTAAAGAATCATGGAGGAAAAGCTGTGAATTCTATGTGCTGTGATTCTGTAGCTCTGAAGTTTTGCAGTTCTCATTGATCAGCGAACTTGGTCTTGGCTGGATGTTCTTTTTGATCTTTTGGGGGTGTGACCTATTGTACTGATTCTCAAATGTCTTTTTCCAAGGTGGAATTGCACCACCCTTGCCAGGGGCCAGGCTAAGTGGCCTGGTTCGGAGAGCGAATCTGCTTGGGTTCACTCTTGATAGCTTTTGTTCCCTAAGCGCTTTCCGTAGAGCTTTGGAGGACAGGAATGAAGATGGCAGCCTCCCAATCTCCAGCCCAGAGGAGCTGAGAGCTAGGGTCCCTCTTATCAGTGCACCTTCAGAGAAAAGCAGTCAATCCTTCCCATCTCCCTTGTCTCCAGCCACACTCTGAGCTCATCTAGCCTGTGACTGAGCGTTTTTATCTCTGGTGCTCGGCTCCATTTGGAGTCTCCAAACCCAGCAGATTCCTGCCACAAGCTCCCATGCCACTCCTCCCAGAGGAAGAAGGTGAGTCTCCCTGGATCTGCAACTTATGGGGTCTGTGCTCAAAGAGCAGTGGCCTGACTATGTCCCGGTTTAAGGTAACCCCTAGCTGAGAGCCAACTGCTCAGCTCTGTCTTTGCAGCCGGCTTCCCCGCTCCAATCCTTGGGAGCTCTACTACACTCAGACACCCCTGGTCTTTCTGTGATGCCACGGGTCCTGAGACCATCCTGTTCCCGAGAGGGCTCCACCCCCCACGTAGCCTCTGGAGTGATGTTCTTCAGTGGAGCAGACTTCTAAAAGTTCTGATTTTGTGCTCACTGCTCCACTGCTTGCTGGGAGCTGGCCCCTCCCCCTGCGGTCTGTCTTCCTGTATGTCCCCTCAGATTCACTTCTCCGCATGTCCTACCTTCCAGAAAATGGTTGTTTTTCTGTTCCTAAAATTGCTGCTCTTCTTTTCTTTGATCTCCTGTTGAATTTGTAGGTGTTCAGAATGGTTTGATAGTTATCTAGCTGAACTCCTGGGACCCAATGATATTTAAGTCTCTTAATCCTATACCATCTTTTCCTCCTACCCTTCCAATTCTTAATATTCTAAATGTATTTAACAAAATTGAGACTTTATTGTATTTGGACTTACTTGTATTTTCAATTTAACATACCATCTTGTGGAGCAAGTGGGATATGAGCATTGATTAGACTTCAGACCATGGCTTATAAGAACTGCATGACTTTCCCTGGTATGAGTGGGCTGTTACCAATCTCCATTTCTATCTTGGACTTTGGGTTGGCTTTTATATTTCATCTTCACATGAGCATTTTCTTTTTTGCATGAGCATTTTTGTATACCTCTGTGCATACCTTGAATTAAGTTCTAAGACAAATTGTTAAAAATAGAAATGTTGAGTAAAAGGATTTGAACATTTTTTATGACTTTTAATTCACATTGCAAAGTTGTGTTCCAAAAAAGCTGCACCTGTGAATAGGGAATGAGAGGACTTGTTTTACAGCATAAAGAATGATCAGTATTTTAATTTTTCCTACTTGACACATAATAACAGCTTTGTATTTGAATTTGCCTTTCTTTGATTATTTAGAATATTAAATATTATTTTATGCCTTATAAGCAATATTGATTTTTGTCATATTTGGAGGATCTGGTTCTCTTACTGGTGATGGTCAAAGTCTTTTTCTGTACCATTAAGATATTAACCATTTATCCATGGTATTTATTCATATGTTCCTTTTTAACCCAATATTTCATACTTCTGAGTTACTGAATTTTCCACCTTTACTGGCTATAGTACATCTTTGAGTATGTTTTTCAGGGCACAAACAGAGGTTCTTTCTGAGCCCTTGCGTAATTCAAATATCCTTCCTGCTTCCATCACATGTGAATGACATCTTGGCAGTACATGGAGTTCTTAGGCTACAAGCTTTCTCTCACAAATTCGCAGTGTCTTCTGATACACAATGTAATAGAGAAGAGTATGCATGTATGGTGGTTAGTTTTATATCAGTTTGACTAGGCCATGGAGTACCCAGATATTTGGACAAATGTTACTCTGGGTGTTTCTGTGAGGATGTTTTTGATGAGACTAACATTTGAATTGGTATATTGAGTAAAGCAGATTGCCTTCCCTGGTGTGGGTGAGTCTCATCTTATCAGTTGAAGGTCTGAATAAAACATAAAGCCTGATCACCCTCCAAGTAAGAGAAAATTCTGCCTGCCTTCCTTCAAAATGGAACATTGGCTTTCTGTCACCTTCATAATCATGTACTTCACTTCCTTTTAAGTTTTCCTCTTTCTTTTGGTAGATAGATAGATAGACAGACAGATAGATAAATAGATAGATGATAGATAGATGATAGAGGATAGAGATAGATTTTGTTTCTCTGGAGAACCCTGACTAATACGTCATGTTACCTAGGACTTTTTTTCCCTGTTTCCATGGTTATAGAATTTGTTTCATTTATAAAATTTGGAAATGTAATCATGATACCTGGGTGTTGTGTCTTTTTTTTTTCCAGTCATTCTGTTTGGAATGCATGATCCTATTAGACAGGAAGTAGAAGGATCTACATGGTAGCTGTTCTCTGTGGAGTATAGTACAAGGAATGTCATCCACTAGGAGTAAGGAGGATGGTGTTGAGGATTTTAAAATCTGTGAGTCAGTAATAGGTCTTTAAAGTATACTTCCTGATGTCTGTATCTGTAAATGAATTTCTCTCGGTTACAACACTCCTAGGAACTCTCCTAGCTTGGTCTTGACCTTCCACTGCTTGGATTGAGACATGACCTTCAACATGAACTGCAATCCTTCAAATTCAGCAATTACTAATTATTAATTTTTCATATACTTAGGTCCTCTTTAGCTAGACTTGAGCACAGGAATTAATTTATATTCACCTTTCGTTTAGTAGAATTTGGTAATATTTGTTCTCTGATCTAAATTGAAAAGACCAGCAAGTATTACTCAGATGGCAAAAATACACTTGTGTATTTTTAAAACACAAACCTTCTTTAGATCATTGTTGATGATAATCAAAATAAACTCCTGCTCTAGGCTGATCATCAGGCTTTGTCTTTATATATAGAGAGATAGATATATGGATATAGATATATGGATTTGTTACAGACAAGGAGAACATAAAAGTAAAGTCAGATTGGAAAATGTACCTATTTTAACATAAGTGTTTTTGAGTGATTTTGTTAGAAATATAAGGGAGCATACAATTAGTCCATTGACACTGTAATTCCACAGTTGAAGAATTCCGCATGATTCCCTACAACTTCACTTACCAATAAATGATTAATAACACCTACTGTGTGTCAGGCACTGCATTATGCAAAATTTATCAGTAATCTTATACATGTAAATGTTTACACTTATGACACACAATATGCTACCTGCACAATATATAATAAAATTATATATTCTTGTACTTAATTTAGTGTTCTTTCAGTTAGAATAAAATTACTGCTTTCTGTAAATGATACTATGCTTCAAGATTACTAGATACTTAAGCAGCTATAATCACTATAACTCTTAACTCACCTAAGCCATCTCTTGTAGTTTCTCTTCTCATTTTGTGAGGGCTACTTTTACATAATCACTACTCTCATATAATGTGCAGTATAATCCATAAGAAGTACACGTGTATGCATATATCCATTCATATCCACACTCCTGGGAAAATTCTGAGGTCCTCCATAATTCTATAGCTATCAAAATTCTGTGCACCCACAATGCCCTATGTTCCTGAGCTGTCCATTCTTACATTTCCTCATATTTATTCAACTTATTTTTGTCAACCCACTTTCCACCTCACTTCTGAGGGTCTATAGGCAGCATCTATCTGTTTCACACCTACTGACTTTTATGCAATCATCAGTCATTCCACCTGTCAGTCAACAAATATTTCCTGCAAGCCATGCACATTAACTCTGGGTTTAAAGAAATCTGTAAGGCTTAGTCTTTTTTCTCAAGAACATCCAAAGATAGTCATACTGGGGATTAGAGATTTGGGCTTCAACATATGAATTTTATGGGGACACAATTGAGTCAACAGCAGATTATAAAAATCCTTACCATAATTTTGTTGCTATAACTAGATTAGTCTTAGTTAACTTTGAATAGCTTTAAGTTTGCAAGAAAAGGAATGTGCAATTATTAAATAGTACCTAGAATTCAAAATAACACTAAGTATTTTAAACTACCAGGCTTCTAGATAAATTTGTTGAGCAGGCCTTCTCATTTCCTAAAGCTCATATGCAGTGTCTCACTCAGAATTATTGGTCTTTTTATTCAAAAATAGGATTTTTAAAATATTTTATTTGTTTATTTGAGAGAGAGAGAGCAAGCATGAGTGGAGGGGCAGAGGCAGAGGGAGAGGGAGAAGCAGGCTCCCTGCTGAGCAGGGAGCCTGATGTGGGGCTCAATCCCAGGACCCTGAGATCATGACCTGAGCCAAAGGCAGACGCTTGACCAACTGAGCCACACAGGTGGTCTCGAAAATAGTTTTTGATAGAATTTCCATGGCCATGATTGATGGATTTGAAAATGTAACACTACAGCTAGACTTGCTCCATACTGTGGCAGAGTCACTATGACACCAGAACATCCCAAGGATCTGAGATACAGACTTTCCTAACCTCCTTCCACCTCTGCCCTAAGTACAGGGGTTCACGTGCAGCACACTGGACACTGCCTGGTTTTCCAGGCTGGAGTGCCATTGAGGATCTCTAGGAAAGCTCATATCAAGAAAATGTGCACACTTGCAGCCTCTTGTTCAGAGTCAAATAGTTTTTTTTTTTAATTTTTATTATTATTATTTTTTTTGTCAGAGAGAGAGACAGAGCACAAGCAGGGGGAGCAGCAGGCAGAAGGAGAAGCAGGTTCCCCACTGAGCAAGGAGCCCAATGTGGGGTTCAATTTCAGGACCATGGGATCGTGACTTGAGCTGAAGGCAGACGCTTGGCAGACATTTAACCAACTGAGTCACCCAGGTGTCCCCAGAGTCAAATAGTTTCTTAATCCAATATAAACTGTGGAATGTCCATGCTCATTAGGTGTTGTAAGTAGACTCTGATTGCCTCACTCTTCCGTTCTTTCTTATGGACATTTTGTGATTAATTGTCTTACATCCCATAATAGAATCATTTATTTATTTATTTATTAAAAACCTCCAAAGATAACTTATTAATAAGGAATTGTGCCACTGTGACCCACAGTTCAATCCACCCACAGTTGGGAGTAGCAAATATGCTCTTCTTGACACACCAGGATGTTGAAATTCATCGTAACGTGGGCCAAACATGCTGGAAAACCAAACGAAATGACACATAGTAGACTCAAGTTTGTCAGGCCACCCAAATGAGGGAAAAAAGGTATATCAAACGTAAGGAATAAGTAAACTCCTTTACAAAAAAATAAATCCTGCATGCTTCAGTATATACTTAAATTCTTTCCTCATGTTATTAAATTATATGTAGACATAAATGTCTGTATAAACCCCCAAGGTTTATATCTTGAATTCATCTATAAAACTAGGAAAAAAATAATAATTAAATACAAAAAAATACATCAATAAAACTAAAATTGAAATTCTTCTGCTAGGTTTCATGCTGTTTTGCTAAATCTTGGCTTATAACAGGACTGTATGACTAACTGCTATGGCCCAGGATTGCTTTTTTCCCTGTTTATGAATATTTTGATAGTTTTATATTTTATGATGATATATTCATAAATAGTTTTCTTATATTTGATGTAAAATGTGTATTGCATACATAACAATTTACATAATCACAATAAATAATAAATAATATTTATTATATCAAATTATATTAAATATTATAATAAGTTATAATATTTATTTATTATATAAGCACAAGTACAGTTTATATCATAACAATTACATCTTATAATTAGTTTTTTAAATTATAAAATCCCAAAAGTCATGAAATCAACTAAAATTACCCAAACATCTGATACCCAGGTATCAGCCCAGTTTAGCATATTTCTTTCCTCTTGTTTTAAATGCACAATTGTGTAGGGAGGAAACAGGAAAGCAGGTCAATCTACGTAAGAACTTTAGTATGATACCCCATGCTTTCAGCTAGGGCAATCAACCATCTCAGTTTGCATGAGGCTAAGCGGTTTCCTGGGATGTGGGATTTTCAGCCCTAAAACCATGACAGTCAAGCAAATGGGATGGTGGATCACTCTACTTTCAGCCTTCTGTTTTGTTCCCAGCCTCCTTCGTACTGAAATCTGCATGTATTTTAGGCTGTAGCTTCTTTCACTTTCCATCATCAGTCAACATTCTTCATCCAGTTTTCCAAAGTTTGTTGAGAGATCTTACCTTCATGAGGCCCCTCCATTCTCTGTTGTCGAAGGTGGAGGACTATGTTTTATCTGAACTCCATTACTGCTATTTTAATGGGCTTTCAGCTGCTTCCTCAACAAGAGGATGCAAGATGCTTTTGAGTTTCACATGCCTGTACAGCAAGGATCAAGGATGTCTCAGCCCCAGCTCCGATTCTCAGGAAACCTTCCCATGTACGACTTGGACTTTATTTGCCCTTAATGCGTCACCTGCTGCCTCTATTTAGTTTTTTTTCATGATCAAAGAAAACCTAGTTGGTTCTAATGTGATCCTAAATATAAATAGAAACACTATGTTAACATAGGAAGTTTGGTTATAAAAAAAAGTCATCCAAATGTTTTGAGCAGTCATTTTTTACAATATCACTTAAACACACATAAAAATGTGATGCTTATAAAAAAAACTTTTGAGCTCACAGGAATAGAGCCACAGATTCAGGAATGACTTACAGATCATTTTAACCCTGTATGTTTCTTCCTATTTGTGGGAAGCACCATTTTAAAATGTGGAGAAAATGATGATTGTGAGTTAGATTTAATTTGAAATATGTTAGAATCTTGGCAAGTCCTGTTTAATATAAATTGGATAAGGCTCAGTCACTCAAGCCTATATCAGAGAACAATTTTCTAAGAAATATTCTAAATAAGATCAGATGATAAAAAAGTAGACTGCTCACCTGACTTCTCATCCCATGATTTTAATTCTTGGGTGCATTTTTCTTTTTCCTTTCAGGACTTGAAATAGTATCCACGTTCCCCTCCTAAATATTTTTTTTAAATATTTATTTGTTTGGTTTTTTTTGGGGGGGTGAACAGAGGGAGACAGAGTACCTGAAGCAGGCTCCACACTGAATATGGAGACTGACATAGGGCTTGATTTCACAATCCTGAGGTCATGGCCTGAGCTGAAATCAAGAGTAGGATGCTTAACTGACTAAGCCACAGAGGCGCCCCAATAACACCCATTTTTGTATGTCATTTAGACATCCTCTGGGGACTCTTCTTTTCTCACCATGAGGTCCATTGATATTAATGGGAGTATGGACACAGTTTAAGCAATTGGGATCCCTGTAAATATTTTTTTAAAGATTTTATTTATTTATTTGACACACAGAGAGGGAGATCAAAAGTAGGCAGACCAGCAGGCAGAGAGGGGGGCGGGGAAGCAGGCTCCCTGATGAGCAGAGATCCTGATATAGGGCTCGATCCCAGGACCCTGAGATCATGACCTGAGCTGAAGGCAGAGGCTTAACTCACTGAGCCACCCAGGTGCCCCTGAATCCCTGTAAATTTAAGGAGAAACTTTCTCATCTTGATGGATATGAGAAGAGAAAATGCAAAATTATCCTGTTTAAAGGATAATTTTCTGTTCATTTTATTATTATTGCAAATATATGTGTTGGCATCCATTTGTTACCACTCCATCGCAACTCTTGGTTTGTTCCTCAAAATAATTGGTTTTTTTTTTTCTTATCTCAAGCTCTTTTCTATTGTTATAAACATTTTGACTTTGTTGGAAAGAAAAGAAGTCCTCTGAGAAATATTGTTTGCCTTCTTTAATAGGAAAAAAATTCAGTAAAATTCCAAACATGAAAAATTAGTATATTTTCTGAAAAATATTTATTGAAATGTCTTTTATAATACAAAGATCTTCTTTAAGGAGGCTACTACTCATTCAGTAGTAAAAAATTTTTATTTCATGATTATTTAAGCTATAAACCCTTCAACATTTTGTAAGATGGTGATTTTACAGATTTCATTTTCAATCAAACAACTCAGAAATAATTTTCAGTTCCTTAAATCACACAATACAAGAGCATATTTCCCAAATCTCTAATTGAATGTCCATAAATGTCTTGAATCAGAATAAAGATTTATGATGAACTCATGTCCCCAGAGTATGATCTTGGTTACAAACCTTCTGTGGACTTATCTTCATTTAAGTATTTGACTGTAAAAAACATGATGGTCACGTATATCAAGTGAAGATGGAAGGAGAAAATTTTCATAAGGGAGTTTTCAGAACTATGGAATTCTGAAACTGGGGAGAAGTGGTTACTTTGAAGAAACTAAGGGTTATCTGTGATATTACTCTGGATGTATGACGTCTCTCACTTTGCTTGGGTCCTTATGCTTCTCTCACTCTCAGAGAAGAAGAATCAGAACCTACTCAGCAGCTTTGTTGAGCTTCCTCAAATTCCAAGACAGTGACCCAGTTTGTCATTTCCTCGGGCTTGTGTGAGCCAAGGCAAGCATGAAATGTGTTGGGAGTCTGAATGAAGACTTAGGAATGAACAAATTATAATTCTCTACTATATTATCCTACTGTAGACACAAGAACTCAACAAAGTGTTCCTAGCCCATGAGTTGAGTTCCAAGCAGATTGCTTGGAATTTGTTTTCTCCAAAGAATTAACATTATATGTAGAATTTAGATTTTTAACCCAAGATATATATATATGTTGTATTGGTAACAAACTTTAGACCTTGACCATTACATGTGACATTGTTTACCAAAAAAGAAGCTCGAAACAAAGTTACAATTCCCAGAAGCTGTGAGCATATCTTTCCCATCTTGACAATAATAGCAAACTCTTCCTCTTGTCCAAGGCAACACTGGGCCACTAGAAAAAAATCAAGAATTCAAGGCATCATTAAAACAGAGATCCCAAATCTCCCTAGCACAGAGAGGACTAAATATGGAAGGGATTTAATACTCGGGGTTTAAACATGTGGCATACAATTATAAATTTTCAGGCTCAAAAAGTAAGCATTTTCCCAGAATACTTAATATTCTGTTCATTTCAACTTTAGAAATATCAGCTCCTATGACTGAAACTCAGTCACAAAAAAGACAGGAGGTTGGCGATACTTACGACAGAAAAAAGGAATAGAATCCTTTATGTCTACTTCATATAACAAGATCTATAAACTTTAATGACCTCAGAGGATTTGACTGTATCCTTAATTGTAGAAATTAGACACAGTAATGGAACACTTGGTTCTTCTCCTTTCCGGAGGCCTTCTTAACACCACATGAGTGGTGTGCTTCATTTTTCTGGCATTTGGCCATGTTATATACACAAGCCATGCTGACCAAATGTCTCACATTTTTAGCCAGAATGTTCTGATTCATATAGCAGCGATGAGGAAAAAATGTAAATTAATGATTCTTAGCGGTTACCTGACATTACATTTCCTGTCCTTTCTACACCCTCCTGCAAAATATACACAATGTTAAAATTTAAAATTCTGACATTTATAATTCTCTTCTTCTAGTAATGTGCTTCTTCCCTTTGGCAAATTCATCTCTAGGGGCCTGGGTTTTCTCACTTATAAAATGAGGGAATTATATACCAAGTAATATCTGAGAGTTTTTCAAACTGAGAAAGTTCATGGTACTACTTATGTTTATACTAAGATTGTACAAATACATAAATATAATGTGAATAGTGAGAACTAAGTTTTCATTTCTGGGGGAAAAAGATATAAATAGGGAAAGAGGAACAATAGAATAAACTCTGGTACTGGGTTGAAACTAAAGGTGTTAGTATGAATTCATGGTTTTTAATATATATATAATATATATATATATAATATATATATATATAATATATATATATACAGATGAATACACAGAAATGCAGGTGTGTACCTGGATTACTATAGAGACATATATTTTCTGCTTTTTCTGCTGAGAAGACCTAGAAGCAATGATAAGCCATAGCAATAAGCACACCTAGAGCCCAGATACTAGTTCAAAATACTGGTCTCCAATAAAAAGGAGCCAAGGCTTCTTGGAGAAAGTGTTGATTTCAGGACTGTGATAGGGAACATACAACACAAGCCCAGAACATTCTGTGGTACCGAAAATTAAAGACTTGTTTGAAAATGATGCGGCTATGTCAGAAGAACACTGAAACCAATTTGGAAGAGCTCCCCAATGTCCAAACCTGAAAGAATTTGAGTGAAAAAATAAACTACAGCATAAGACTATAACACATAGAATAAAAGAAATATCCATAAGTCCAGACTCCTGTCAATCAATCAGTCAGTATGTGGGTGGAGATTACTCTTCTTTACAATAGAATTCTAATAATAAATATTAAAAAATGAGGAAGAGAGAAACATCCATCTTAGGCAAACACAAGAGCCATGGAATGATGCTAGCTAGCATCGTGGACAAAACCATGATGAAAAACTGCATTGCCTTAAAACATCTCCCAATAAGATAATTACTAATTAAAATGGGAAAATCTTAATTTTACCATGGTGAAATCAGCAGATGCACCTTGATCAACTGGTCAAAGTTAACATCCTCAGTAATAAGATATATTGACATGATGTATTCCCTGATATGATGCACTGGGAAGGCCACAACATCACTTCTACCTTCTCACTAAAAGTACAAAATCTGTTTCCTCCAGTGAAAATATTAGGTAAATTGAGCGGTATTCTAAATAATGGCTAACCAGTGTCCTCCAAAAGGGTCATGGTTGTGAGAACCAAAAAAAAAAAAAAAAAAAAAAGTTAATTTTCAGATTGAAGGAGATGAAGGAGACATGACAAATGCCATGTAGGTTCTTTAAGGACTGAATCCCAGACCAAAAATGTCAGTGAAAAAATGACATTTGAACAAGGATTATAATGTAGTTCATTGTACGATGTTAATGTTGATTTCCTCCTTTCACTGAGTGTGCTATGGTTATTATAGTAGCTATTATAGAAGTATGTAAGTCTGAAATATTCCAATTTTTAAAACTGGGAAAAGAATATATTTGTCATAACTTACAGATTTTAAATATAATGATGTTCATTTAACAGATACCCATTGAATGACTTTTCTGTACCAAGCATCATGCTAACCAAATCTAAGGATGCACAGTACATTCATATATACACACATGCACACAAACCCTTCCAGTTATTTCAAGAAATCCTTAATAACTAATATTAAATTAATAATCTATTTTTGCAGAAATGAGGACTGAATATCTCTAATTGTAATGATGGTATTATGACAAAAGTAATAAAGAAGGAACATACAAATTAATCTGTGAAGTCTATGTGTGTCTAATTTAAAAATCCCAACAGAATTTTATAAGGTGTCATAAATTAATCCTAATGTTCAGCTAGAAGCTAAAATATGTGAGAATCTCTAAGGAAATTTTAACAAGTTACACTAACAAATATTAAAACATACTTTAGGGGTGCCTGAGTGGCACAGCTGGTTAAGTGACTGACTCTTGGCTTCAGCTGGGGTCATGATCTCTTGGTTGTCAGATTGAGCCCCACGTGGGGCTCTGTACTCTGCATGGAGTCTCCTTGGTGTTCTCTCTCCTTCTCTCTCTGCCTCTCTTGCTCGTTCGTTCTCTTTCTCTAAATAAATCAATAAATATTTTTAAAAAAACATACTTTAAATCTATAGTAATTAAAGTGGTGTGCTAAGAACAAATGAAGTAGTCAATGGAATGATAAAACACCAGAAATAGTTTTATCTATCTAGGAAAATTTAGAGAGGATACTAATATATTTTAATCTAGAAAAAGAAAAAGTTAACCAGTCATTAAATGACTTTGGGATAATTAAGCTTATTTATTCATTCAACAATTATTTAAATGACTACATGGGTTTTTTTGGTTTTTATTGACATAATTAACATGCAATATAGTGTTAGTTTCATGTGTTCAACACAGTGATTTGACACTTGTAGCGTTGCAAACTGATCACCACATTAAGTCGTCTATCATCTGTCATTGTACAAAGTTAATACAATATTACTGACCCTAGTCCCTATGCTGTACATTCATCATTATGGTTTATTTATTTTATAGCTGAGGCTTATACATCTTGATCCCCTTTACCCATTTATACCCCCCCTTACCTCCCTTTCCTCTGTCAACCACCACTCTGTTCTATCTAAGAGTCTATGTTTTGTTTTATTTGTTTGTTTTGTTTTCTTGGATTTCACTTATGAATGAAATCTAAAGATATTTATGTTTTCTTGGTTTGACTTGTTTTACTTAGCATAATATTCTGATGGTCCATCTATGTTGTTGCAAATGGCAAGATTTCATTATTTTTTATGGCTAAGTAATATTCCATTATATATATAAATGCCACTAAGTAATATTCCATTACTTTTTTATTCATTCACCTACTGATAAACACGTAGGTTGTTTCCATTTCTTGGCTATTGTAAATAATGTTGCAATGATCACAGGGGCATGTATGTCTTTTCAAATTAATGTTTTCATTTACTTTGGATAAATACCAGGAAGTAAAATTGCTGGATCCTATGGTAGTTCTATCTTTAATTTTTTGAGAGACCACCATACTGTTTTCCATGGTGGCTGTACCAGTTTACATTCTCACCAACAGCACACAAGGGCTCCCCTTTCTCTACATCCTCACCAACACTTGTTATTTTTTGTCTTTTTGATATGAGCTGTTCTGACAGGTGAGAGATGATTATCTCCTTGTGGTTATGATTTGCATTCCCTTAACTATTAGTGATGTTGAACATCTTTGTATGTATCTGTTGACCATCTATCTGTATGTCTTCTTTGGGAAACTGTCAATTCAGATCTTCTGCTCATTTTTTTAAAGATTTTATTTATTTTTTGACAGAGAGAGAGACAAAGAGAGGGGGAATGAAAGCTGGGGGAGTGCGAGAGGGAGAAGCAGGCTTCCTGCCAAGCAGGGAGCCCTATGTGGGGCTCGATCCCAAGACTCTGGGATCATGACCTGAGCCTAAGGCAGACACTTAACGACTGAGCCACCCAGGCACCCTGAGATCTTCTGCTCATTTTTAAATCAGATTATTTGTTATTTTGTTATTGAGTTGTATGGGTTCTTACCATATTTGGGATATTAACCCATCGGGATGTATGTGATTTGCTAATATCTTCTACCACTAAGTTGTCTTTTCATTTTGTTGATAGTTTCCTTCACTGGCAGGAGCTTTTTAGTTTGATGTGGCCGTGTTTATTCATTTTTGCTTTTGTTGCCCTGGCCTTTACAGTCAGATCCAAAAAAATATCACTAGGACCCATGTCAAGGAGCTTACTGCCTAGGTTTTCTTTTAGGAGTTTTATGGTTTCAGGTCTTAACATTCCCTAACCCATTTGAGTCTTTTTTTTTTTTTTTAGTATCTGGTGTAAGACAGTGGTCCGGTCTCATTTTTTTGCATGTAACTGTTCAGTTTACCCAGCACCATTTACTGAAGAGACTATACAACCTTACCTCCTTCGTCACAAACTAATTGACCATATAAGCATGCAGTCATTTCTGGGCTCTCTGTTCTATGGGTCTGTTCTTATGCCAGCACCATAGTGTTTTGACTGTGGTATAGTTTGAAATCAGCTTTGCTCTTCTCAAATTTGTTTTGGTATTTGGGATATTTTGTGATTCCATACAAATTTCAGAATGATGAAAAAAATGCCATTGGAATTTTGATAGGAATTGCACTAAATTTCTAGACTGCTTAGGTAGTATGGATATTTTAACAGTATTAATTTTTCCAATCCAGGAGCGTGAATTATCTTGCCATTTATTTGTGTCTCCTCAATTTCTTTCATTAACATCTTATAGTTTTCAGGGTAAGAGCCTTGCACTTCCTCTGTTAAATTTATTCTCAGGTATTTCATTCTTTTTGATGTAATTGTAAATGGGTTTCTTGGTTTCTCTTTCTGATAGTTTGTTATTAATACACAGAAATGAAATGAAATGTTATTAATACACAGAAATGATAGTTTGTTATTAATACACAGAAATGAAACAACTTTCCTGAATTTATTAGTTCTAATAGTTTTTTGGTGGAGTTTTTAAGACTTTTTTATATATAGTATTTTGTCTTCTGCAAATAGTGAGAGTTTTACCACTTCCTTACAAATTTATATGCCTTTTATATAAATAATTAAATCTTTAAAATTATATGTTAAAAAGATTAAAAATCTTTAATGTAATGTGTTATGTTGATTGATTTGCAGATGTTGAATCATCCTTGCCTCACTGGAATAAATCCCACTTGATTACGGTTTATGATCCTATTAACATATTGTTGAATTTGGTTTGCTAATACATTGTTGAGAAGTTTTGCATATATGTTTATCAAGGATATTGGCCTATAATTTTCTCTTTGTTGTGGTGTCCTTGTTTTGGTATCAGTGTTTTTGTATCAGTGTAGTCGTGGCCTTGTAAAATGAGTTTGGTACCATTTCCTACACTTCAGTTTTTGGAAGAGTTTAAGAAAGATAGGTATTAAATCTTTGAGTATTTGGTAGAATTCATATAAATCTGTCTGGTCCTGGATTTTTCTTTGTTGGAAGGTTTTTTATTTAATCTCTTTACTAGTAATTTGTCTGCTCAGATTTTCTATTTCTTCATGATTAAATTTTGGAAGATTGTATGTTTCCAGGAATTCATCCATTTCTTCTAAGTTGTCCAATTTCATTTTTTGTTTATTGTTTTTTTTTAATTATGTTATGTTAGTCACCATACATTGATGTATGATTGTTCATAGTAGTCTTATGATCCTTTGTATTTCTATGGTATCAGCTGTAAATTCTTTCATTTCTGATTTTATTTTTTTTGAGTCTCATCCCTTTTTTCCTTGGTGAGTCTACCTAAAGTTTTGCCAATTTTGTTTATCTTTCCAACAAACCAGCTCTTAGTTTCATTGATCTTTCTATGTCTTTTAGTTTCTATTTCATTTATTTCTTCTCCGATCTTTATTATTTTTTTCCCTCTACTAACTTTGGGTTTCATTTGTTTTTGTTGTTGTTGTTCCTTTAGGAGTAAAGTTGGATTGCTTATTTGATATTTTTCTTGTTTCTTGAAGTAAGCTTTTATTGTTACTACCTTACATCTTAAAATCACTTTTGCTGCATCCCATAGATTTTGATATGTCATATTTCTGTTTTCATCAGTTTCTAGTTTTTTTTTAGGTTTCCTTGATTTCTTCAGTGATCCATTCGTTATACAGTAGCATGTTGTTTAATCTCCACATTTTTACCGTTTTCTTCTTGTAATTCATTTCTACTTTCATTGTGATCAGAAAAGATGTTTGTTGTGATTTCAATCTTTTTTGAAATTTTTGAGACTTATTTTGTGTCCTAGCATGTGTTCTATCCTGGAGAATGTTCCATGTGCACTTCAGAAGAATGTATTCTGCTGCTTTTGGATCAAATGTTCTGTATATACCTATTAATTCCATCTGGTCTAAAGTATCATTTAAGGCTTATGTTTCCTTATAGTTTTTTTAAAAAGACTGAATCTTGGAGAAATAGGCATTAGATCTCTAACCAACTCCATTTACAAAAAGCAGATTTCCAATGTACTAAGTTAAGTAGCTTTTAATCTATAAAAATGGTAAGATAAAGTACAGAAGAATAGTTTTTATCATCTTGAATTGGGAAAGACCTTTCCACATAGGATAGATAATCTATATGCCATAAGGGAAATAATGAAATTTTTAATTTCATAAAATGGAAACATTTTTGTACACACACAAAAAGGATAGTGGCAGAGATACATGGTCAATTCTTTCATGAAAAAATAAATACAAATTAAAACAACTTTATACTTTCACCAAACTGGCAAAAATTTTTAAGATGATTGATGTCCAGTGTTGATGGTTAGTTAGATATGAAGTAAAAACTCACAGAAACTGTTGATGTAAAAAAAAAAAACTGTTGATGTAACGAAATGCACATATGTTTTGATTTGGCAATTTGATTTCTATGAATCTATCAAAAATACTCAAATATGTACACAGGAATCACGTATAGGAAAGACAATTTGAATTCTTTGCAACAACAAAATATTGGGAAAAAACTCAATATTCTTTAAAGGGGGAAAGGGTTACAAAATTATAGAACACTCAGACATTGTAATATTTTCCAATTATTAAAAAAAATGAGATAGTGTTTACCAATAAATATGGAAAGATCCTAAGGACATTTTATGGCAAGCAAGTTGCATATCAATTGATATAGTATGATTTTATGTATATAATACAATATATATGTAGATGTATAAGAAGATGAGAGAGGAGTTACATATTTTACTCTGTATTTGTTTCATATAATTCTTGGTTTGAATTTTTACATTAGGAATCTATTCATTCATGACACATGTAGCTAAAAATGTAAAGTGAAAAAATAAGATTCCTTATGATTTAGAGCAGCTCTATGTAAATATAGTTATTTTGTCCAACTTTTAAGGTCACACTTAGGAAGAAAAAATGAGCTAAAAGTAGAATATGTAACCAAAAATATGCATTCCTTAGATTAAACTAGGTGATATATTTTCTTGGTAAAGCTCAAGAATGTGAATGATTTCATTCTAAGCACAACTCATTGAACTATAGATCAAGCAAATTTCATTTTTATTTTGGAGGATAAGCTAGGGAGAGAACACTCAGGGTTCTACCTAGCTCTGGTTAATAGCTTAGTTATTTTTATAGTGTATGCTGGGGAATAGGATAGCCTGACTCCTAGAGATCACTCAAGTAGAAAGGAAACAGAAAAATGAATTTCCCTATCTGAATACATTTCTTGTACTTAATGGAAATACATGCTAGGATAAATAAAGAAGAAAAGCAGGTGTGAGGTCTATAAAGCCAGGTGTGGAGAAACTGCTAGGTAATGTGAAAACTAGAGAGGAAGACTACAGAGCCAACACAAAACTAGAGGAGGTATTTGAGAAGCAGCGAATGAAAGCTAAAACAAAGAGTTGTACCAATATTAAACAAGTATTTGAATTCTGATAATGTAAATAAACTGATAGAGGAAATACAGACACATATGTTTTCCCAGCCATCCACCAGTTGTTCAAACCAGAAACTGGAGGTCATTTTTTATATTTCCCTTCCGTTACCTCTACATCCAGTCCATTATTACAATAAAAATTATTCCATCAATCCAACTATCATAGCATCTTTCAAATCTTTACACGGCATTCTACTTTCAATGACTCCAGCCTGGTGTCACCACTGTCTCATCTTACCAGGTTAGCTACAATAAACTCCTAATTCTTCCAGCCCACTCTCTTGTCCCTCTAACGCATTCATATAGCAATCAGGGTGATCTTTTAAACTCTTAGGTAGTCCTGTCCCTTTATGTTTGAGAGTCCTTACCTTCCAGGGCTGCTCTGCAGTGACCTTGAAGACAGCAGACACTTGCCATGCCCTCACTCCTCCTCCTCTCCGTCTTTATTCTTCTTGTTCACTACACCAGTTTTGCTTCTTTTATCTCCTTGCATCCCTCCTCACGGCTATCATACTCACTTTCTCTAAATTTTTGCCTAATTGTATCTTTCTTATCATCCAGGCCTCGACTGAAATGGTATTTACCAATAAGATGCTTCCCTGACTACACAATCTAAAGTAACATTTATATCTACCATTTTGGCCTCTGACCTTTTCTTTTATAGTATAATTACATATTAATGTATAATTATATATTAATCTTAGTGTATGCCTCTTTAATGTACATCCTCTCCCCCACCATATAGATTCCAAGAGGGAAAGGACTATGTCTATCTTGTTCTTGTCTAAATTCCCAGTGCCTACCCTAGTACTCAGCATGCAGTAGATGTTCAGTAAATGAAGAGGAAAACAACCCAGCATAATCACATCCAGAAATATTTTGATAGGATAGATGCCTAATGAGATAAAGATTGATAGGAATAACTATTATTTATGTGATTTAAAGACAAAAAGATATGGGGATAGATACAGGGCCCTCTAGGGAGGTCATATGGCTTCCCAGACACACAGTGTGTTAGAAGTCAACATGGCCACCATGCTTGCTCTTCACTTATTGGGTCTAGAAATAATTTTTCAGTGCATCCATGGTAATTAACAACTGACTTATACTGAATAAACCCATGACAGATTTATGTATAGATCACAATGCCAACTCATTAATTTATAATAAAATACAAAACTCTCAAGTCAACCTGATCCTCAGTCTTTGTTTAGCTCAATAACTCCCTACTGGAGAAAGATGGATAGCTAAATTATAAGCAAATGATAACTGCAGCTCAGAAAAGATTCTTGGGCACAAATTACTTATACAGCTGAACTACTATCATTTTAGATAAAGTCACCATTACCTTATACCTGGATTCTTACAGCAGCCTCTTAACTGTTCTCTACACTTATCCCTCTAAAATCTATTGGACAAATTGCAGCCAAAGTGTTTCTTTAAAAACATTCATCCAATCACCCCACTCCTCTATTTAAAACCCTTCAATTGTTCTCTTTACCTTAGAAGGAAATCCAGACCCTTATTCACGGTGGCTCAGTGTGTTCTGGGTCCTGCCCCCTCTCTAATCTCATTGGATGCCCTTCTCCCCAGCACTCCGGATGTCCCAATACACGAGTGTGCTTTCATATTGACAGATTGTGTACATAAATGGACAGTGGCCAAGCCATACATAAAAATAGAACTCTAACCAACAGCCTGCAACAACCAGCCTAGGAAATCAACTCATTATCTACAGTAACCGGCCTAGAAATCTGGCCTGCCTTCCATGAGTCAGACTTACAGGAAGTCAGGCCATTACCTCTAAAAACTGATCCAAGAAACCAAACAACAAGTAGACAGTCTACTCAACAAGTAGACTGAAATGACCAGGACTTATTAATAGCTGATAGCCTTTGCATCTCCGCCAAAGCCTAAGTGACAATGGCTGACTCCCTTGCTGTAGCAAACTTGGAATAAATGATTTTTGCTTGTTCTCTTTGGTTGGTCTTCACTTATTTCCACAAAACGCTTCACTGTAATAAGCTGCTTCTTTTCTTGGAGATTTTCTAATCCTGTTTCATTTGCCAGAAATTCTTTCTCAATCCTTCAGATGGACAACTCCTTTCTGTTTTTTTAGATCTCTATTTGTATATGGAAGACAAAGTCTCTGATCATTCTTCTTAATCACTCTCATCCCAGACTCTTTTTTTGGTTTCATGATAGCACTTACCACAAGTTGCAATCATTTTGTTTATTTTTTTTGGTTTACCTGTAGACTACCTATCATCCTTACCTATCATCACTTAGAATGAACCCTTATGAAGATAGAGACTCTCTCTCTTATTCACCACAACCCTTGAAGACCCTAGAATAGAACCCAAAAAATAACAGGTACCAAAGAAGTTATATGACTGGTTGGGTGAATAAATGTTTGCCCACCTATAGACCAGGGTAAGAAACAATTGTGCCGAGCCACCCATTAAAATAACTAGATATTATTTTATATAATATAATTTATAATATAAAAACAACTAGATGTTGGATGAGTCTATGGTGCTGCACTTTTGCTGGCTTCCCTTAGACCTAACTTGATACAGAACATCCCACTTCAGAGCAGAGGATGAAAGAAAGGCATGGTGCAGGGATACATGGCTGGGTCTCAAAATCTCACCAAGTCTATGAATCTCAAACATTTGAGTCATATAATCCCTCTACCCACCAATTATTAGATCCCCCAGGCCTTCCCAGAATCCAACTCTCATTGTCAGCTGCTTCTATGCAAGCTGCTGAGACAAAATGTTGAATTTGGTGACTTAATAAACCTTGTTAGGTCTTGTTCTGAAGGCATTTTCAAATTGAAACCTTGGCCACAACTTCACTGTAGCCAAGTCTATTGGTCAGAGTTGATCAGAGAAACAGAACCAAGAGGAGAGAGAGAGAAGTAAAGATAAAGAGATATACAGTTGACCATTGAACAATGCAGATTTGAACTACGTGGGTCTAGTTAGACAAAGATTTTTTTTTTCAATACATATAGTATAGTACTATAAATGTACTTTCTTTTCTTTATGGTTTTCTTAGTAACAGTTTCTTTTCTTTAGCTTACTTGTAAGAATACAGTATAGAATACATATAAACATACAAAATATGTGTTAATCTACTATTTATGTTATTGGTAAGGCTTCCACTCAACAGTGGGCTATTAGGTTGTAGTTAAGTTTCCGTGGGGGGATGGGTGTCAAAAATTATACATGGATATTTGGCTGCATGAGGATTCAATGCCCTTAAACTCCACATTGTTCAAGGGTTAACTGTATATGTATGGAGACTTAATTTTGGGAATTGGCTCATGCACTTCTGGGGGCTGGCAAGTCCAAAATGGCAGGACACACCAGCAGACTGAAAACTTAGGCAAGATTTCTACTGGAGAGTCTTAAGGCAGAATTTCTTCATCTTCGGGAAACCTGTTTCTCCTCTTAAGGCTTTCAACAGATTGGATGAGGTCCATCCACATTATGGAGGGCAATCTACTTTACTTAGAGTCAACTCACTGTAGACGTTAATCATATCTACAAAATACCTTCATAGCAACATCTGGACTAGTGTTTGACCAGATACCTTGGCACCATAGCTTAGCCAAGGGGACATATAAAATTGACCCTCACATCAAGGTTTCAAATTAAATTCCTCATTTTCAAAGTAAAATTATGTCATTCCTCTACTGAAAACTCTGTGGAGCTTGCAATCATGCTCAGCTTAAATTTCCACTTCTCTACTCTGATTGAAAGACCCAACCTAATATGATTCAGTCCTCATCTCCTGCTGTCTTACCCGTCACTATCCTACAGTCACTCTGTCCTTTGATTACCTAGGTCATGGCAAGTTTTGGCAATTATAAATTAAGCTGCTATAAATATTCATGTGTAGGTTTTTGTGTAAATAAAAGTTTTCAACCCCTTTGCATGAATATCAAGAAGCATCATTGTTAGATCATATGGTAAGAGTATGTTCAGTTTTATAAAACAAAAAAACAAAAAACAAAAAAACCTGCCAAGATGTCTTCCAAAGCGACTCTATCATTTTGCATTCCCACTAGCAATGTGTGACAATTCCTGTTACTCTAGATCCTCATCAGCATTTAGTAAAGGCAGTGCTTTGGATTTGGGGCATCAATAAGTTTGTAGTAGTATCTCATTTTTATTTGCAATTTTCTAATGCCATATGTTATTGAGCATCTTTTCATGTGCTTATTTGCCATCTGTATATCTTTTCTGATGAGGAATCTATTCAGGTCTTCAGCCCATTTTTTAATTGAGTTGTTTATTTTCCTATCATTGAGTTTTAGGTGCTCTTTTTATATTTTAGATAACATTCCTTTATCAGTTATGTCTTTTGCAAATTTTATCTCAGTGTGGGGCGTGTCTTTGGTTGAGATGGTTGGACAGAATGTTGAAGTCTCTCTCTGTGGTAGAGCCCCATGAAGGTAGGTACTTTGTTTTGTGTTTTTCATCTCCATATTTCAGCATTTCTGTCAGGGAGCATTTGATGAAGTCTTTGCAGAGTTTTGAGCAGAGGAAAGATTTAAGCCAGCCTAGTTTTGTTTTGATTTGGTTTGGTTTTTATTTATTTTTTTTAATTATTTGTATTAACATATAATGTATTTGCCCCAGGGTTATAGGGCTGTGAATCATCAGGCTTACACATTTCATAGCATTCACCATAGCACATACCCTCCCCAATGTCCATAACCCAACCACCTTCTCCCTACCCTCCCTCCCCAACAACCCTCAGTTTGTTTTGTGAGATTAAGAGTCTCTTATGGTTTGTCTCCCTCTTGATCCCATCTTGTTTCATTTTACCCTCCCTCCCCCCGCGAACCCCCACCCTGCCTCTCAAATTCCTCATATCAGAGAGATCATATGATAATTGTCTTTCTATGAGTGACTTATTTCGCTCAGCATCATACCCTCTAGTTCCATCCATGTCGTTGCAAATGTCAAGATTTCATTTCTTTTGATAAGCCAGCTTAGTTTTTTAAAGGAACACTCCAGATGCCAGGTTGAGAAAAAAACTATAAGGAGAGCAAAAGCAGAAGCAGTGAGATCAGTCTGGAAGCTGTTGAGTAATTCAGGCAAGAACGGGTGATACCACGACTTTGGTGGTAGCCATGAAGGTGGTGGGAAGTGGTCAGAATCTGGATATTTTCTGCAGATAAAAATCAAAACATTTTCTGAATAATCAGATACGAGGAGTGCAAGAAGAAAGGGAATCTGTTATCAACTAAGATGGGGAAGACTGAGGGGGAACTGGTTTTGTGGTAAAGATGAGGAGTCCATTTTTGAACATGTTGATTGAGATGTCTTTATTAGATATCCAAGTAGTGAAGTGAAGTAGGCATTTGTCATAATAAATCTCTGGAAATATGCTTGTGGGAGCCATCAGTGTGTGGAGAGTGAAGCCATGAGATCGGAGTAAGTCAATAAGGGAGTGAATGCGAATAGAGGACAGAGCCCAAGGCTGAGTTTGGGAGCATCCTGGCAGGAAAAGCTCTAGAGATGAGCAGGACGCAGCAAAGAAAAAGAAGCAGCCTCCATGAGAAGGGCAGAAGGAAGAAACAAATGAAGGTAGAATCCTGGAAAGTGAGTGAGGAAGTGCATCAGGACACAGTGATCCTGGGGGCCAAATACTGCTGAGACAACAAGTCAAATGAGCCAAGAACTGGCCACTGGCTTAAGTAACGTGGAGACCCTTAGTGACCTGAACAAGAGGAGTTTCATTGGGGTTGTGGGATGAAAGCCTGGTTGGATGGGTTAGAGAGGGCCTGGAGGAGGGCAGTAGAAGACAGTGAGTAACAATAACTCGAAGAGTTTGCTGAAGAGAGGGGCAAACAATGGGGTCATGGATAGGAAGGGAGAAGAGAAGTCTTTCACTAGAGGGGATTACAGCAGAATAACCCAATAGAAGAAAAAATGATGGAAGAGAGAGAGGAGAGAATTTCTGGGGTGGATCAGAGCAGATGGGATTGAGCACAGAGATGGGTTGTCTTTGCACGGAGCTTGGTGAATTCGGCTATGGTGAAGGGCAGTAATGGCGTGTGGAAATGTGCTATCTGTCACACTGGGCATGCTCGCTGGAACACTGCAGTAGGGCTGGCTGTCTTTACAGGACCAGAGTAGGCAGAAGTCAATGTTGTGAAACTTGTCCCTTGGTAACTTCAAATGTTCCTTTGATAATGCATTCAGAGATCTATTCTGGAGGTGACCATTTCCTTCATGAAAAGGTAAAGGATGTATATGTTTCCACATTGACTCCCCCAGACAGAAAGACACCCCAGTGGCATTTGAAGCAATCATCTAAGACCTTCTCTGTGTCTGGCTTCTAACCTACTTCTATCCCATTTCCATACCACCAAGCTTCTGCCCTTTGTTTTGAACTCAGATTTTGGCCCTTTCTCTGGCTCTTTGGAATGAGCACTGCATGCTGGTTTCTGATTGGGTTTCAGTATTTCCTTCTAACTTTGGCTAGGACTCATCCCCTTAGCTCCTGGCTGCCTTGAGCTGTGTGACCTGCTATTTCCAGCTCTTTGAAACCAAGTCCCTGATTTGGCTTACTTGGCTAATGCCCCAGCTTGGATCTTCTTTATCACCCTTCAAAAGGGAATAGATACATCCAGGGACAGCTGGGATTTTGTGGTGAAAACAAATTCAAAACAGCAAAGTGAATTACCACTGAATATATATATATATGGCTGTTAAGTATACTGTGGCCCAGTCTCAAAAATCAGTAACAGCTGAAAGTATCCTATTGAAACAAATCCATGGGGTGCTGTGGTAGGCAGAATTCTAAGATGGTCTCCCAAATTTCTCATTCGTTCCTAAATGTTCACATCCTGCGTAGTCTCTGGAACTGTGAAGAGGATGGATTTCACTCCTGTGATGAGGTTATGTTACATGGCACAGTTGACTGTTACAAAGGGAGATTATCCAAGTGGCACTGAAATAGTCACATGAGACCTTTAAAAGCAGGGTTTTTTACAGCTGCTCTTGAAATAACTCAGAGGCTGAGAACATAAGAAGGATCCCAAGGACAGGCCATTGCTGGCTTGAGGATGGAGGAAGCCAAGTCTCAGAATGACAGGTAGTTCCTAGAAACTATGTATGAGCCCCAGCTGACTGCCAGCAAGGAATTGGGGACCTTAGTCCTACAACCATAAGAAATGAAACCTGCAACAAGAAGGAACTTGGAAGTAGATTTTTACCCAGCTCCATCTGGCTGATTGATTTTAGCTTTATGAGATCCTAAACAGAGATCCCAGCTACCTCATGCCATACCTTTGACCTACAGAACTATGAGCTAATAAATGGGAATTGTTTTAAACCTATAAGTGTGTGATAACCTGTTACACATCAACAGAAGATGAATGCAAATGTCATAGATGAGTAGCAGTGGGTGCTTGGCAATTGGGTTTAAAAAAATTTTTTTAAGATTTATTTATTCATTTATTTGAGAGAGAGAGAGAGAGAGAGCAGCAGTGAGAGAAATGCAAGCAGAGTCCACAGTGAATGCAGAGTCCAGCACAGGGCTTGATCTCAAGACCCTGAGATCAGGACATAGGTCCAAACCAACAGTCAGATGCTTAACCAACTGAGCCACCCAGGCACCCTGACAACTGGGTTTTAGAATACCTTTCCAGACAAGATAGGTAGCCTATAGAGAGGAACTCCAGAATGTTCCTGCAGCCTCTGGGAGAAGAAAATTCTACCTTTATCCTTTTCTTCAAACTCTCAGTCCCTGTGGGCTTATTTCCTTAGTTAACACCTCCTCTTCTCTCTTAGCTGCTCTGTTAGTTGAGATGGACATTGGACATATTTGAGCTTTTGTTTCTCACATGGATGCTGTTACCCCTTGAATTATCCTTGATTCCACATAAGCCCACATAAGCCCAGCCACCATTTTTCTCCTTTTCCCACCCCGGGGAAAGGACTGATGTTCCTTAAACTCTGAATCCCAGCCTGGACCTAGTACACTGGGTCAAGCAATGGGAGGAGGTAATTGGGACTACCCAAGCCTTACTTTTATAGAAGGAAAGCTTTGCAAATACACAGTTGCACTTCAAGGCCTAGAACTTCAGCTTTGGTTTTTGCATTAGGTTCATTTCTTCCTTACTGTGAGAGGAATTAATACCAATAACATTGACGTGACCCAAAATGGTGACATTGGATGTTCCAAATTTAATTTTTTCCTTTACCTTGGATATCTGATATTTTGAAACAACATAGAAATGCTTGAGGTTTTATATCTAAAAATAGACTTTTAGATATTCTTAAAATCCTAAAATTATATACTTATATAACCCTAAAATTATAAAATTAATGATTTTGCTAATCCCATTGGGCTATGCTACAACTGGACCCAATGGAGAAGTCTCTACACTTGCTGTATATAGCCAAGGTCAGCAAGGTACTGAGAAGGGCTGGGTAGAGCCTGGGCAGGAAACATCAGAAGATATAAGAAGACAAGGCTTTAGGACTTCAAAATCCCCAGGAGTAGATAAGAGAGGCCAGGGCTGGATTAGGCCAGGCTGGAGAAATGAGAATAGGTGTAACATGCCAAATTGGGGTCCAATGTGAGGAGCTACTGAGTTAGTATATCAGCGTCCAACAAGTGGATGGAAAGGCTGAAAAGACTGGGTATCAAGGGACAATCAGGGTAGAGAACTTACAATCACTGAGTTCTTACATTCTATCGAGTATCATCACATGTTTTTTGTATCTGCATTTTCTTATCAACTACCTCATGAGATCAGGTACTACCATTTCCATTTTGCAAGGGCAGAAATGGAGACAACTCAAAATGGATAAATGGCTTATCTTGGATCACATACCTAGTAAGATGACAGAGTCAGGATTAGAACAGGAAACAACATGTGTTGGAGAGGATGTGGAGAAAGGGGAACCCTCTTACTCTGTTGGTGGGAATGCAAGTTGGTGCAGCCACTTTGGAGAACAGTGTGGAGATTCCTCAAGAAATTAAAAATAGAGCTTCCCTATGACCCTGCAATTGCACTACTGGGTATTTACCCCAAAGATACAGATGTAGTGAAAAGAAGGGCCATCTGTACCCCCGTGTTTATAGCAGCAATGGCCACAGTCGCCAAACTGTGGAAAGAACCAAGATGCCCTTCAACGGACAAATGGATAAGGAAGATGTGGTCCATATACACTATGGAGTATTATGCCTCCATCAGAAAGGATGAATACCCAACTTTTGTAGCAACATGGACGGGACTGGAAGAGATTATGCTGAGTGAAATGAGTCAAGCAGAGAAAGTCAATTATCATATGGTTTCACTTATTTGTGGAACATAACAAATAACATGGAGGACATGGGGAGATGGAAAGGAGAAGCAAGTTGAGGGAAATTGGAAGGAGAGGTGAACCATGAGAGACTATGGACTCTGAAAAACAACCTGAGGGTTTTGAAGGGGCAGGGGGTGGGAGGTTGCGGGAACCAGGTGGTGGGTATTAGGGAGGGCATGGATTGCATGGAGCACTGGGTGTGGTACAAAAACAATGAATACTGTTACGCTGAAAGGAAATAAAAAATTTAAAAAAAAAAAAGAACTGACCAACTGGCAGCACCCCGTCAGTGCTGCTTCCTGATGGCTCCTCCCTTAACAGAGACATCACTGAATCCATGGCAATTATACTAATTTCTATCCAATGAAAATTTCTTGAGTCCCTCCTATATCCCAGGCCCAGTGTTAGAGACATCTGCCTCCCAAGGCTCTGTCATTCATGGGCTAGTGGGAACTCATTATACAGTTGCACTAATGGGGAATGGGAATTTTTTTGAGCTCTATGAATATGGTAGAGGCAGTAAAGACATATCAGGCATGCTGAATGCCTGTTGGGCTTCAGACACCTTGCTAATGACAGAAATGCCACAGACCGCGAAACAGCCCTCTGAGTTCAGGACTATACCAGTTTCTTTGCTGTGTGTGCTCTGGCAGAAAGCCTTTGCAAACTTCAGAATGGTCTTTAAATGGTCTCAAAATCTTACGGGAGGTATCCTGAGGACGTGTTCCCCTCAAAAAGTGAAAGTAGACCAGTTGGCCTGGATGGGATCAGCAGAAATTAGCCAAGAGATTTCCAGTAAATACATGGCTAGGGAATTTGGGTAAGCTCTAAGCCCAAAAAGCCTCTGTCAGAGTCATCGGAAGAAAGCAGGGATTGTAACTATGAACGTGAGAGCCTAATCAAGAAACCTCATCTAGACAAAGGTGTTTAAGGAGAAGATGATCTGACTGGAGCTTAACAACAGGATATTATAATAGAGATCAAGAATTTGTTCATGTTAACCTACTACTGCCAACAAAAACAGAGAGTCAAACCACTTAGAGAAATATAAACCACTGGGAGACAAGTGTGACTTTCTTTCCTGGCCCATATGAGATATTACTTAAAATGATCTCACTCTCTTTATTTCTAATTCTAATCTTTTTTTTAAAATTCTTCTGACTAATATTTTGACTCTGGTATCAGAAATTAGAGTCTGGATTCCAGACAAGTTATTAAATGGGAGGTCTTATTTATACATCTGTCATTCATAAATTCGATTAACATAAGACACCCTCAGAGAAGTTGAATGGTCAACTTACAAAAGATCTTACAGGATGGTAATATCTAGGCACAGTCATTTCCCAGGGTCTGGTCCCTAGATCTGGAAGAACTGGGGAAGAAATGAATTGAAATTTTGAAGCTAAGGACCAGAATCTGGGAGAAGGGATGATGCCCAACTTTTGATAGCTTGTTCTGTCCCTTTCTACGATATCTTTGTGACTTTGCTAATTGCCAAAAGCCCCCGAGAAATTTTTTTAAGGTGGGATTCCTGGTAAATAATGGGCCATGACTGACACTGACTTCCTTCTTAGACTCTTCAGTGTTCTAGAATATCATGAGGCTTCTTTCCCCAGAACCTGCAGGTAGAACACAACTCTTAAACGTTATGCTGGCTGATATGTACAACATCTTCTTTTTTACAATGGTTTTTCATTCCTAAAGAATTGGCTCTCCACATCCTTGAATTTTCAATCAGAAAACTGAATCTATCCCCACAGAGCCGAAGGCAGAGTTATCTGCGTTGATCTGCAAAACCTCTGAATGATGTTTTTCTTGTATCCTCCTGACCTTATTGGAAGCCTGCTGTTTAGAGGCAGTGTTTATATTAGAAATAACTGCTTTGATAACTCTGGCAGGGAGTGAAGCTCTCTTTCCGGCTACGGTCTTCCCTTGGGTGCCCACAATGAATAATTTAAGTGGTATTTTGGGGGGCATGCATTCTAAATAGAAGAGTGATCTGAAATGCCTTCCAGATTTCCATGTTGTTGTAGATGACTATGACATAAGAGAAAAGCTTATAGCAGGCTCTGAATGTCATCTCATAGGTGTAACTGATGGGACTTATCCACAATATGCTTTTTAAAAATATTTTATTTTTAATTGTGGTCAAAAACATAAAACATAAACTTGAGCATCTTACTCATTTTTAATTACGTGGTTCAGGGGTGTTAAGCACATTCAAGTTTTTGGGCAACAGATCTCTAGAGCTTTTTTTTTTATCTCTAGAGCTTGCAAATCTGAAACTCTGCATCCATTGAACAAATTCCCATCTCCCCCTTCCCCTAGCCCCTGGCCACCTCCATGCCACTTTATGCTTCTATGAATTTGACTACTTTAGATCCCTTGTACGAGCAGAATCATACAGCCTTTGTCTCTTCATGACTGGCTAATAACATGCTTTCGATCCTAGCACCACTTCCTCACACCAGTTCCTCCGCTGCGAATTCCAGTTGAGAAGCAGCAGCAGATGTCATTTTGTTATCATGGTAACAGTGAACATGGACTTCAGTGCTGTTCAATGCACTAACAACTTCACGTTCAGGATCTCGGTCAGTCCCCACAACAGCCCTTAGCAGTAGATACTCTGACTAGCTTCATGTTACAAATGGGGACACGGGGCTATAAGACTAGGAAGGCTGAGTCACTGGCCCAGGGTCACACAGGTAGCAGGTATCACTGTCAGCATCCACAGCTGGTCAGACCCCTCAGCCGGCGTTCAGAACCACTAGACCCCACTACTCCTCAATGATGTCTGTAATTTGCCAAGGATACAATGATCCTCACTTCCAAATTTCTGTGTTATCTCCTTGAGACAAGATAGATGGTGCTCAGATGGGTACCCTTGTTATGCTAACATCCAGTTTTGCAGATATCTTCAAAGCAGTCATCAAACAAGGTTTATCCAAATTTTCTCAAGGAAGCTTAATCTATTAAGCTTAGAATAGCAGAGGTTCCAGGTCTTCATGCACCCAAGCTCGTCTGAATCAGCAGGGGATGGTTTCTGGACTCCTGAAAGCTTCTCTCAGTTGTTCTAAGTGACACTGTCTCTGTCACCCAAACCATGCCAGCTTGTTCAACCAGCATGCAGGACAGCCAGGAACACTGGGGATGTACCAGCAAGGATAAGAGTAAGGGGATAAATGCCCCAGATACCCTGGGCATTACTCCTCCCCTGTGTTCCTTCCTCCTACCATTTCTGCCTCTCACGCTGCCCTCATCTGCATTTCCTGGGATGACTCAGTAAATGACCCCCAAGTTCTTGTCTGGAGTGTGCTAAGGACCCCAAACCAAGACATTCAGCAAACACTTAACAAACAATGCCAGCTTCTGCCTGGTGTTTGTTTGTTTGTTTTGCTGTTGCTGTTTTTGAAAGAATTGCATCCTTGGACCAGTCATCCATTGGGTTATCAAGGGATGTGCCACCTTGACCATGGGACATCCGGCTAATATGATGGGGCTAGGAAGTGTAGAATTCATAAGGAACTGGCCAGCCTTGTACAACAGTCCCTGATACACCCTGATACACAGAACAGACACTGGATCATTTTAAACAACAAATAGCACAACTGAAATTGGAGCTGAAGTGTATGTGTCATTGTTGGCTCTTTACAGAATAAATGAAATGCAAGCTGAGCAAATCTAAAAGGCAAATCATTTCCTTTCTCTCGGAGTAAGCCACCTGTGGGTCTCTGTTTATTGGTACTAAGAGCACCATAAGTGGTTATACAATGGGTCTCCATGTATTTTCTATGTCTGCTACTACTGAGCTAGACCCAGCATTCAAGGGAAAATAAAACAGTAAATGCATGGTACAAATCGATTTTATTAAAGAAACATTTCTCTCCGTCAAAAGGGAAATAACCACATCGAACTCATTAGGAAATGTTAAAAACATTATTTTGTCACAGTCCTAAGCATCTGCTTTTATTTTATTTATTTTTTTTTAAAGATTTTATCTATTTACCTGACAGAGACCACAAGTAGGCAGAGAGGCAGACAGATAGAGAGAGAGGTGGAAGCGGGCTCCCTGCAGAGCAGAGAGCCCGATGTGGGGCTCGATCCCAGGACACTGGGATCACAACCTGAGCTTTGCGAAGGCAGAGGCTTTAACCCACTGAGCCACCCAGGTGCCCCAGCATCTGCTTTTAGTCTCAAGGATGAATTGGAAGTCAATCAAACTTAAACAATCAAGCAAGTACCTTGTTGAACATCACCTTTAATAAGCCATCTTATGCAGGTCCCCCTACAGAAACATGGCATCCAAACCTTCACGTAGCATAAGAAAGAAGGTGTTTTCATGGTTCGGGTATGTAACCTATGCTAAACCCATGAAATCTGGCTCAAGAAACTCACAAGCAAATACCAGCTGTTCTAATCAGGTACAATAAAGTGATTCCAGAATGAAATTTAGTGCTTTCATTTTCTCAAAATAAGTTGGTTTCAAGGGGAAAATATGAACAATGGAACAAAGACAAAGACAAGGAAAATATGGGATGGTTCAAAGGGCTAAAGAAGTTTTCTTCTTCTTCTTTTTTTTTTTAAAGAGTCAAAACTAGATAGAGAATTACCACAGCATCATATGCACTGAGAAATTTCCCTGAATCTCCTCCTACCATGACAATGGTTGAAAAAGAGCTATGGAAGACTAGGATTAATCACAAGGTAAAGTCAAAATGAGTGATTCTCTTCCCTTCCATGATAACAATCATATAAACAACAATGAAAGGAAAAACAATGTTTTGAGAAAGAAGAGAGTTAGGAGTTTCCTAATTTAGTATGAAATGTTTCCATTGGAATGAAGTCAGAAGCACTTGCTTTATCTACAGTCTTATCTATCTCTAGGTGTGTCAGTCTTCTCTATTTTTTCAAACAGAAGACTATTGAGCATAAGGATTGTGATTTACTTATATGCAACTCAGTGAAATTTGGTGTATAAATCTAGAAACAATTTTCTTTGCACTGATCTGAAGAGTTACTAATTTTACCCTCTAATATGCAATGCTGAGTCATTATTGGAATGCTTGTGTTTGAGAATGTGGATATTCTTGAATACATCCCAGCTTGAAGGGGCATCGTCTGTAGGCTTGGACGACACTTGGAGGTGTCGCTTACCACGGAGTGAGACCTGCCAGTAGATGGTTTTTGTTGTTGTTGTTTTTAAATTTTTATTTATTTTTTTAAATTTCTTATCAGTGTTCCAGAATTCATTGTTTATGCACCATACCCAGTGTTCCATGCAGTATGTGCCCTTTACTGAAAGAACATATAATGTGACACGGTTTGAGTGTTTAAAACAATGAATGTAGGAAGCATTGGAAGTGAAAAGTGGGAATTAAGCTTTTTCTCAGTGAGCTTACCATCCAACAGAGAAAACATATTATCCATTTTTTATGGAAAGTGATAGATAGATGGACAGATACATACATACATACATACATACATACGTACATACATAAAGGAAGTTAAATAATCTGAAGGCCAGAGTCAAAGTACAAAAGAGAAGAGGATCTAGAATGATACCTGGATTTTTGGCCCAAGTTACTGTGTAGCCATTTGCTAAGGTGGGAATGGGAATGCCCCACAGGAACAAAGATTCAGCAAATCCTGAAGAGCTCATTTATGAGTTGCTATCAATGATTATGAAGATGGTGTGGAATATGTGGCTTTAGAATGTCCCTAAAATTGGCCTGTTAAAAAAAGTCATTGAGGGCCCCTAGGGGCTCAGTCAGTTAAGAGCTTGCCTTCTGCTCAGGTCATGATCCCAGGGTCCTGGGATCGAGTTCCACATTGGGCTCTCTGATCAACACAGAGGTGGCATCCCCCTCTGTCTCTGCCCCTCCCCCCATTCATGCTCTCTCTCTCAAATTAATAAATAAAATCTTAAAAAAAATTCATTGATGTTAGCATGCATTTTGGGCATTTGGCTTATTGTTATAAAATGCAATGAAATCTTCCATACACCACACACACACACACACACACACACACACACACATTCCCACATGACTCTGTCATGTATGGGTCATTCAGCCCGGGGAGCTCTTTGTCCCCTTAGAGGACAACACAGCTCTCCTAACATGCCTGTCTTCGTGGAATGTGGTCATCTCGTCTGTGGTCAGAGAACCATCTATTTACCGCCTGTCTGACCACCTTCAAGTTGCCCCCCATGGCTAAAGCAACCACATCTCTTGGGCACTCCTGTGAGTTATTTTTTCTTTCTTTCTTTCTTGACCAGTTCCTTGGCAGATCTTTATTGTTTTTTTTGGCCTTTAAACCAACACAGAAACAAATACAAATTGGCCTTTTCTCAACATCCCCATCAACCACAGGGCTCCATGGGACCCGTGGCGGCCACCGCGCCCTCACCTCTCTCCGCTCAGTGAGTGAGAGCAATGAGCCACGAGCGCTCAGCCCAGCCTTCTTGCCTCCGGAGGGTGGGCTGGGCATTTTGGTCCAGACCATTCCCAATCCCAGTCACTTCAGAAGTCTGAAGTTGCCAGCTGTCTTGACTTCTGAGAAACAGGCTAAAGGCAAGCCTGTTCAAATATAAAAGTGTTGTTTTTTTTTGTTGTTTTTTTTTTACCTTAGCTCCTGCCAAGAAGTTCTTGAAATGATGATTTTTATGCCATAACAAATCTGAAAAAAATAGCAAATAGATCTTACACTCGTTTCCTATTATGAAGGGATTTGGATGCTGTGTTCATAAGGCTGTGTTCTGAAGTAAAACCCTAGAAGGTTTTGCATAGAAGATGACAGCCTGCCTCTTTGTCTCGCTCCTCTAAAAGAAGGTAGCTTGGGAGATTTCAGCCTGAGATGGAAACGCTGTGCTCTAGCCTCCACTGTTCCTCCGAAGTGGCTTGCTTGCGCCCATGGTTTCCGTAGGAGTCGAGAGAATGGCCACTCCAGAGGACAGTAAGAATGCCCCCCAGTTGTTCTGTTGTTGTTATTTTTCATTTCATCTGCATGAGATCATTCCCTGAGTGTGCTATGATCGTCCACTTTTCTGTGTTCTCCCCCATTTCTCTACTTCCTGTGTGCCTTTCTCCCTCCTGGTGGACACGTGGTATCTTACTCCTTTGCCATTCTGGCCCTATGGAAAGCATTCTGACTTGCCTCATTTCAGCAGTCATATCACTGGTTAGATACCTCCATTATCGTTTCTGGCATACAGCATGTGGTTATTGTACGTGACCGTCACATGGACTTGCTCTATCATTCATCCCCAGAAACTATCAAGGGGCCCGACGCTTCTTAGAGTCAGTAAGTCGGATGCGATGGAACTCATCAGATTCAATGAGTGTATCTTGGCTGATGTTTTTCTTTCTTCAGGAGTATCAGTCCCCATGGGGTAAAGCCATAATACCAGCATTGTCGGACCCGAGACGGTGAACAATGAAGTATTAGAGAACCATACTCCAACTCCCTAAATTTCAGCATCTGTACCCCTCTTCTACAGTGCCAAATGATAGGTAGTAAAAAGAGAACACCAAAGGGAGTATCCAGGATTTACACAAAGCAAATATCAGGAAAAGAAATAACTGAAATACTAATGGGGAAAAAAAGACAATGATCTGTATGCTACCATTTATTCCTACTCATGCTACTTTTTCCCAGAATCTGCCCCCCCCCCCCGCTTTTTTTGTATGGGCTTCTTTCTTCTGCATATCACAGGACAACTCTTGGTTAAATCTGACCCACCCTCAGCTGTCAGACACACCTCTCTTGGCCAGGTAATTAGTTTCGTTGCCATATACCTGCTCCTCTGTATCCCATTTCCTAGTATCTGGTGGTCTTTTCCCGCATGTCCCTAAATTGCATTTTCCCTCATTTGCTCTCTGTGACTTTGTCAATTTCCTCCACTCTTTTTAAGTATTATTAACTGTATGATAATTGGCCTTCTTTGTTTCAAATTGACTAATTGGGGAACTCTGTATTTTTCTATACATCATTTTGAATACTGAGTTCAAACATCATTAGAGCAGAGTCTACTGATTGCTTTATATATTTTGCTTAAAAAATAATGCCCTTGCTGGGGGGTCCGGTTGGCACAGCTGGTTAAGCATCCGACTCTTGGTTTTGGCTCAGGTCATGATCTCGGAGTCCTGGGATCCAGCCCTGTGTCAGGCTCCATGCTGAGCTTGGAGTCTGCTTGAGATTTTCTCCCTTTCCCTGCCCTCCTGCTCCTGCTCTCTCTTTCAAAAATAAATTTAAAAGAAAGAAAGGAAGGGAGTGAAAGATGGAGGGACGGAGGGGGAAGGGGGAACTATTTCCATTCCATTTTTAACTATTATGTTTCGATAACGTATTTGAAAAACAGGAGAGAAAAAAATCTCTTCTCAGGCTGTTTCTGAAACATTCATGATTTTTGCAGTTTGTTTATTTTTGTTGTTGAACTTTGATACCACTCAGTCATGTGTTATAAAAAGAAGCCCTCTAGAATCCTGATAAATTTGTATGTAACTCCACAAAAACCGTTAAACAATATTGAGTCTTCTGATCTGGCAACATCACTTTTTTGTAGTTGCCCTCAGAAAATGTTATAAATGTTTTCCTGCGGATCCTCTGTATTTCTAATTAAGTCTATGTCTAGGTAATTCACACTTGTTGTCGTCGTGAAGAGTTCTCTGCTTGGTTATCATTGGTTATTATTGGAAAACTGTTTTATAGTTAATAGGTCTGTATTGCGTGTTTCGCAAATGGTCATTTTACTAAGGTCTCTTTATTTATTGGTGTAATTTTTCAACTGCAAATTGGTATCCATTTGATACTTTCTTTCATCAAAATATTTTGCAGCCTAGTTAGCTTTTCTCACTATATTGGCTAAGATTCCAACATCACAAATAGCAGATAACTGGATTAGTATTTATGACTTTATAGGAATACCTCTGAAAGAGAGAGAGAGAGGGAAGGAGGGAGACACAGAAAGACCCATCTAAGTATCTACATATTTATTTGCATTTATATTTGTGTATGTGTATGTGTGAAGAAAAATATACATATTTATATATATGAAATATATATATATATATATATATATATACACACACACATGAAATGTTCAAGGAATATTCCTACTTTCTTTAAATACAATATCAAACATGGATGTTGAACTGAACTGGGGATTTTGGGAGGGCATCTATTGATACGATTTTTTTTTTTATCATTTGTATCTATTACATTAAGAGATTTCTCGCTACATGATCCTTGATTCCAAAAATAAACCCTACTATAGTAGTAATTTGTTGTTCTTTTAACACATCTTGGCGGCTGACATTTTATTTAGGATTTTTTTCTCCTCTATAATCATAAGTGAAATTTAGCTGTAGTTTTCTTTTATTGTGATAATTTTATCAGGTTTTGGTATAAGGTTAAAATAAACTGGGAAGATTTCCATCTTTCTTTATGCTCTGGGGCATTTTAAATTGCAAAAGAACGCTATAATTTCAGAGTTTAAAATAACATCCATAAAATCATCTGGTTTTGGCAAATTTGGGGGGATAATTATCTTTTTCAATTTTATTCATGATGGATCCTTTGCATATTGAGCCAATTTTGGTTATTTATATATTCCATGCTGACAATCTATTTCTTTATGATATTCTAACTCAGTCACATCAAGTTTTTTAGAGAACTGGCTCCCAATGGTTTATCCTTGCACCCTATCAAGTAAAGTTGTCTGAGTAATATTCTTATTTAATAATTTCTCATATTTACTGTGTACCATATTCATGGGTTACATTCATTATAAAACCAAATTGGTAATAAAAAAAAAATTTAAAGATAAGGTAAAAGATTAAATAAACTACTTGAAAGTAATTTTTCATTTTTGTAGCCCAATAAAAAAATTTTTGTTAAAATAACCTTCTTGTGCCACTGAAACAGTCTATTTTTTCTAGTCTTATTGAAATTTAATTGGAAATATAATGTTGTATTACATTTGTGTATGATGTGTTGATTTGACACACACATTGCAAAATGATTAGCTAACACCTTCACACATCACATAATTATCATTTGCTTTTTTGGGGTGAGAACATTTAAGATCTATTCGTTAGTAACTTTCAAGTATGTAATACCATATTATTAGCTATGATCACCCTGCTGTACATTGGATCCCCAGAAATAATTCATCTCATAACTGGAAGTTTAGACTCTTTGATCAACATCTCCCCATTTCTCCCACCTTCTGGCATGAAATAGTCTTAATATTTTAGTAAGAGTCATGCGACTAAATAAGCTTTTTTGTTATATTTTAATCTTCATGTAATACATTATGATCCAGAGATCAAAGATCTTTCTCCAAATTCAATTTGCTTTGATTTTTTTAAGGATTTATTTATTATTGAATTTGCTAATGATTGACATCTTAAAAATAAAATGTAAATCACATTATATCCAGTGGCATCCCAATGCCATAACACTTCAATACCTACTACCATCCATTATTTAAAAATACATGAACCAGATTTTATTTAACAATGAGAAACTGTGGTTCATCCTTTTTTCCTTGAATTTATATTTTTATCCTGCTTCCACTATTCCCTCCCCCAGAGAATTTGTTTTAATGTATGTTTATTTTTGAAACTCTAGATTTATTACCATTATTTTCTACAATAAAAATATGCACATAAATTGAAAGTTTAATTTTATAATTACCTGTGAATGAACATAAGGCTCTAAGTGTTAATTGCCTCTTGGGTAGAGCTATCATTGCAATTGTTAGTAGTACATAATTGGTCAAAACAACTTAACTATATTACAAATTTCCATAAATAATCATTAAACAATTTTTTTAATCATTGGGAAAAAAATGCTTAAGGACATGAATAAGGTTGGGTTATTTTGCTGTATTAAAGATAAATATTGCTTATGGCTTGAATGAGACAGAACTCATAGTGCTATTTATATATTTCATGTTTCTAGATATAAGCCCCGAGAAACCTTATTCATATAAATAGATAGGAATAGAAGTTTTATTTTAGCAATGCTGTTCAATTTGTTTAACCACTTCTGGATCATATGCCAAAAAGTCACCCACTGATGAAATTACTTTTAATAATCTATCTTTACAATTCTAATTCATTCTTCCATTTTGTTGAAAGCCAAGAATGGATGTGTTACCCGGTCATTAGAGTTCATTCACTTAGGCTTTATTGAGATCAACCAAATGATTATTATATGAGTCAGCTTTGCTGTGTAACTAACAAAATCTCAGAGGCATATAACAAAAAGTGGTTATTTCTGTCCCTGGCAAGTATGTAGGTCAACTGGGGCAATTCTGGTGTGTTCTGTGTGTTGCTTTTCCGGGTCTAGAATGAAGGCGCAGTGAACATATTCTCCAGTTAGTAGGCACGACGTGTGCATCTTAAAGTGGGGGCTCAGAGTTGGAACACTGCCCCTTCTGCCCGCGTTCCATTGGCCAGAGAAAGTCACATGACTGAGCCCAGTTTCACTGGGGTGGGATGAACTGTCTTCTCATGGATGATCTGTGGGCTGGGGGAGAAAATGTTTGCTGACGAACGCAATCTACCACGCCTATTCTTTTGTTGTTGCTTTTTGTTTTGGATTTAGTGGCAACATGTCCAAAACAATATATTAAAAAGTGTTGGTAGGTTAAGAAAGGCATAAGGGAGGCTTCTGAGACACTAGTTATGCTCTATTTTTCACCTAGGTGGTAAAAACTCCACAGGTCGGCTCAACGTGTGCTAATTCGTGAAACTGCATACTCGTGGTCTGTACGCATGTTATGCTGCAAATAAGAGTTTATTTTTGAATGAGGAGTTGAGAAAATTCTTAATCGTCTCAGAACCTTTTTCAAGATTCTATTTTTATAAAGACTCTTTTTAGCATATCACAACATTTAAATACGTATTTTATTAATATCTCTAGAACTATAGATTTAGGGCATTCAACCTGTGGAAAATGCTCTGAAACTTACTTAACAAAACCATTCCTTGTTTTCAAATTTATCTAGTGAATCAGATTTAGATTTATTTTTGCATCGGAAAAACACTCGCTACATTTTTCCGTTCAAATAAATATGTTGTTGTTTATGTCAAAGAATGTTTATTTTTAAAAAACACGGCAAAGTAAACTATGGAATGTCTTCCATAATATGGTTTACTAAAGTGAATAAAATTAAAATTAGGTTCAATTATATATAATTGAATATATACAACTGTATATAATCAAATATATATAATATATAATTGAATATATAATATATAATATAACTGAATGTATCATGAATATATAATCATTATATATAATTGAAAATATATAATAATATATAATATATAATAAATTATATAATATGCAATAATATATATAATAAATAATATAATATACATACATTATATATAATATATAATAAAATTAAATTTAGATTTAATATGATAAATTCATCTACTTTATAAGTTAAAAAACAAGAATAAATCTGTATACTTTTTCATATCCTAATTTCTAATAGTACAGTGCAGTGTATATATAGAGATAGTGTATTATATGACAGTGTATATTATAAATAAAATGATGTTATTATGAGGGGAGAAATATAGTAAAATCATGATATCTATTAAATGTTGTACACATGTGTATATTTAGGCTTTGACATAGGTTTTTAGAATAATTAACTAAAAATCATGTGTAAAGATCCAAAAATAGCTTCATTAATTTTGTTCACACTATAAATAAACATTTCTATATTTCATGAAAGAAGATTTTACATACTGCTAAACAATTATTTCAGAAGCTATCTTATTAATTTGAAATTTTGATGAAGTAGAAAAAAGTATAAAAATCTAGAAGATGAAATATTAATAAGATATGACATGCTATAACAAGCACTAATCAATTATTGAGTAATATATACCAAATACAAAAAGAAAAAAATAGTATAACTCAAAAAATTGGGGCCCCAGTTCCTTTTAAAGCAGGTAGTACCACAGATCTGCACCTGTTCTTAGAATATGCTTTTTTTCTTGTCAATGAGTCTTGGGGCTGAGTGTTGAGAATAGCCAAAGAAAATTGCTTACCTTCAAATAAGTGAAAGAAAAAAGAAACAGTCGTTTCAGCACCAATATGTCTTACCAATGTTCGTTTTCCTTTGCCCCCTCTAACCTTTCCCTTAGAGAGCCATGCACTTTTTGACAATCCTTTTTAGAAGCAAGAGGAAAGACTGTAAAAGACAATATCCATTCCTCTCCTCTTCCTGGAAGATCAGATTTCAAAACAATCTCCCATGAGCAAATGATTCTTATTTCTGATACACTGGCTGTACCTTGAAAAAGAAATATATATGAGAGAGGAAAAACCTAGAAACCCCATAGACTTTTATTGATTCATAGACTAATCATAAAAGGAAACTTGCAAAAAAAAATAGTATTTCTACGAGTCCTTTTGTTTGGTGTCCTAGAAACCCCTGTTGACAAGAGGCCATGCACCCCCAGAAGTGTAAATCTTTCAGGGTAGTCTTAATGCTGTTCACCAAACCTGTCCATACTTTCCTCTTTCTGTGCTCACCGTAGGCACAGTGAGACCAACAGACTAGTTCTGGTCACTGCATTGTAAGGGAAAATGATGTATGTCCTTTCAAAGCAGAAGCATTACGTTCCACTACAAGACCTTCCGGAGTCCTCTTTTCTTCCTGCCATGATGTTTAGCAACCTTCCATGCATTGACTACCTGGGTCACAGAGTGAGGACAACATGATACAAAGACCCAAACATCCTCTAATGGAAAGGACAGCATAAATGAGAAATAAACACCGTGTTTTAAGCCACTGAGATTTTGAAGTTTCCCAGACCATCCTAACCAATTCAACTTTCTTTTTGCAAAGTGGGACAAGGCTATTTTGAAAGGGGAGATAAGTAAAAAGAAACCTACATTACACCAGGGAAGAGGATATAACAAAGTTGTTCTCTGTATATTGTGTCCTTTAAACTATTCACATGGTATCCCCTTTAAAAAGTCTCTACTTAGCCCAGTGTGAAGACTCTTGGTTTAAAAAAGGAAAAAGATTCTTTTAAATACTTCGCCAAAAGGCAACTGGGGGGAATCTCTGCAGAACACAAAATATATTCATAATAATTCCTCACCTGATTTCAGAGAATTGTAAAGATTCTATTGTTTTAAGTAATTTAATCTGAATACCATTTAGCTAAACATGTATTAACCAAACACGTGTCAATACACTGAAAGTGAAGAAAAGCCAAGGACATCACTATCAACACAACAGGGTGAAACCCTGACCTCCCCTCACCTACCAAGGTGACACAGGTCTGACATACAGACTGAGGGTTTGCTCCAAAATATGAGCTTTATTATTAAAAAAGTTTATTCTCAAAATTTTAGATTAAAAAAAAAACATAAAAGTAGATTTTCCATGATTTTATTTGCAGACCACTCTGGGCCATTCCTTTGCATGTATCCATATTGCTTTAGAAGACTATTCTCAATTTAGAAGAGTATTCTCTTCTAAATTCAAATTAAATCTCTTTTAATCTATGGTTAAATATTCTTTATTGTTACTAATTACAGGTATTTGTAATTTTGTTCTTATTTTTCTTAACTGACCTTGCCAGGTATTTATCAAATTTGTGGGATTGTTTAAGAAACAATTTCTTGTATTGGTCAGTTTTTTATTCTTTTGATTTCTTATTAGACTTTTACATTTAATCACTATTTCCATTCCTTTTCTTAGGTTCCTTTTGTTGTGATATTAGCTTCTGGAGTTAAATACTTATTCTTTTGTTGTTGTAGTCTCTGTAGTTAAGTGATAAAAAAAAGCATTTAAGATTGCAGTTAGAAAAGGAATAATTTCTGGGGATCTATGAAATACTGGGGGTACTACAATAAGGTGACTATAGTTAATAATGCTGTACTCCATACTTGAAATCCTAAAAGAGTAGATCCCAAGTACTCTGACCACACACACATACTAAATGTTAACTGTGGGAAGTGATGGGTGTGTTAATTAGTTTGATTGTGTCATCATTTCCCAATGTATATGTATATCAACTCATTACATTTAAACTTAAAATACATAGAATTCTTACTGATCAATTGTATCTCAATAAAGCTGGGGGCATGAAGCATTAAAGATGACTTTTTCTTTTTTGAATACTTTTTTTTTTTAGAGAGACAGAGCACATGGGCAGAGCGGGAGGCAGAAGGAGAGGGAGAGAGAGAATCTCAAGCAGTCTCCATGCTCAGCATAGAGCCTGTCACAGGGCTCAATTTCATGATCAGTGTTCATGACCTGAGCCAAAATCAAGAGTCAGATGCTCAATCAACTGAACCACCCAGGTGCCAGATGACTTTTTCTCCTCAGAGTATAGCTTTCGTTGTACAGATGATAAATGTTTTCGTTATGGCCCATGTCTAAATATATTAATGTTTAAATCTATAATTTCATATTTGATTTTTTTTTTCTTTACTCAAATGTCACTTAGAAGGGTGTTTTAATATTTTCCCTTAGTTGGGCTTAGAGGAAGAAAGGTTTTGGGTTTTGTTTTGTTTTGCAATATGAATCTTGAGTTACACATACAGTACTGTCATCACAAAATCTACTTATATCACTTCTGCTTTGGAGAGTTTATTAAGATTGTTCTCAGTTATTGATTCGGGAAAGAGGCTGTCATGGGTTCTGGATTTGGGATTTAATCTATAGCTCTTTCTTGATCTAGGAGTCGCACAATTTTAACAAAAAGAAGTTCCATGACCAATCTCGAATTAGCTGTGCTATGATTTATTGGGATCACTCTCAAAGAAAACTTCCATCCCCAAAGAACAATACTCACAAAAACACCATTGACGGTGGTATGGGTTCCTCTACTTCTTGGAACAGGACAGGATAGACTCTGATTTCTTTGGAATCGTCACTTTAGTTGAGAAAAACAGCAGTATAGCCACCATGCCCACATGCAGCGGCCATTTTGTTTACCGTCATAGCCGGGGGGGCGGGGGGGGGGGGATAAAGTTCCGAGTGCAGTTACTAGTTAGTTGTCTCACCCACCTGTGGATCGTGACTCACTGTTGTGACCAGGGTCAGAGTGGCCTGGAAGATGGTACACAGCACACTACAGCCTACACAGGACACGGATATTCTCAAAAATAGCTCTGCTGAAGGAACTAAAAATACAGGCTCTCCAAAAAATACCTGCTCAAAATTTCTTGAATTAAAGATGAAAGTAACTTATTTATTTATGTATTTGGTCGATTTTGTACCAGTAGGATGGAAGAAGGTGAGGTCCTTCCTTACCTAATATCCAACCTGGGAGAAGGAGTGTTGGCTGAACAAGCCCCACGTGTCCTTCTTAGCAGATCACTACAGGGACCTGCTTCACCATGATTGAGGTCAGCATTCTGCCTTTCTATGAGTACTAAAAAGATAGGGGTATTCTTTCTTTCTAAGAGGCAGTTTTATTTGTATTTATTAAATCATCATTGCTAATTTATTTGAGATCCTTTATCTTCATACTTACATTGTTGCCTACTTGATGGTATTGCTTGCCTCAACTCAAAGACTGAGAATTTTCTCAGTCTCAAAGTTGAGAATTTTATTTTAATGACACAGTAATAAAAGTTATGTAACAGATAACGGAGTCAACATCAAAGTTATGAAACAGATAATGGAAAATGGAAACGTCTTGACTTCAACCCCTTCCAGTCCTCTCCTCCTGAAATATTAACTCAATGTTAGAAGTTCTGGGTCATGTTCTTTCATATCTTTTTTACAAATATACACAAACAAATAATGAGAAGTATTTATTTTGTATTTTATTTTATTTTATTTTATTTTTTCAGTGTTCCAAGATTCATTGTTTGTGCACCACACTATGGGATCATGCTACAAATATTAATTCCACGATTTTCTTTAAAGGAAATTTTTTCTAGTATTTTTAAGGTGTATATTTGATGTATCATTATTTACATATAAATTTTATGACTTTGCAAGTTTTACTGTATCAGTATAAAAGAATCTGTTTGGGTCCTACCCTATGCTTACTATCATAAATTGATTTTTTTAAGATTTTTATTTATTTATTTGACAGAGATCACAAGTAGACAAAGAGGTAGGCAGAGGCTCAACCCACTGAGCCACCCAGGCGCCCCATAAATTGATATTTTTAACAGTTTTATTGAGACATAATTACATATCATAAAATTCATGTTTTAAGTGTACGTTTTAATGAATTTTACAAAGTTTTGTAGCCACCACCAATATCTGACTTCAAAATATTTTCATCATACTAAAAAGAAACCTCATGTGAAAATAATTCCCTATTGCCAGTCCCAGCTTTAAGCAACAGCTAGTGTAGTTTCTGTCTCTAATTATTTGTCTGTTTTTGGACAGTTCATATAAATGGAATCATATAATATATATGGCTTCTTTTGCTGAGCACAACATTTTTGAGTTTAACTATATTGTAGATGAGCCACCCAGATGCCCTGGGTAAGGCTTTTCTTAATGTTCTCATAATTATTGTCATTTTTCAGAATTGAATTACTTTACCTTTTTTTTTTTTTTTTTGGCTCTTGACATTGGTTAATTCTGCCCTCTTTTATTACTGATGAAAGACCATTTAGATTCATTGATTTTTTCTTTATAGTGTGTTTGTTTTCTATTATTAATATCTGCTCTACTTTTCCTTTTGTTATTTCATTCTAATTTTATTTTTAGCAAAAGGTTAACTTCAATATAAAAAAAGATCTGAAAATAAGGGTCCAGTGACATAAGAGAATAAGCAATGTATTTGCATTTTTTTAAAAAGCAATTATACTAGAAACTCCAGGCTCTTGGGATGGGGTGAAAAAGTGGCATTGGGACAGTGAGGACAGGGACAAGGACACCATCAAAGGAGCTCTATGGAGCCTGTGGAGCCATGGGATCAAGGGATGGGCTGCTTGCTGTGCTTTTCCCCCTTTCTCCTTCTCCCTCCTGCCAAATCAGGCCAGTTTGCTGTGAGCTCATCCATTTGGAGAGGCTCAGAGGAGGAGGCCTCTGCTCAGCGATTTGAAATTTTGGATTTCTACAGTGACTTTTAGGGTCTGGGCTACTAGGGAACTGTTAGGAAATCCTGAAGGTGAGGAATGATTAACGATCCAGTGGTACAAAGGACATGATGGAATCCAAAGACTTTTCTTTACCCTTGAGACAAGTCCCAACCCAAGTCTGTTTTTGGAAGGAATATTTACCTTTCCTCATCATTCACTCACAAGCCTTCTGATACAGAGGGGACAGAGTAGAAGTTATGGATGTTTTATGTACTTCCACAAGAGTAGATTCTTGTCCTTTCACAAAAGGTTAAGCAAAACTAGATTTCTTAAGGCAAGATTCTTTAAATGGCAGCTTTTCTAGCCCTTGAGTGGGTCAACTGAGTACCTTCTTCACTGGAGGAAGAAAAGGTTAGAGCTCAGACCTATCTTTGTGTTTGCACAAGTACCAAAATCTTCATGACATCAATGGCTTTATCACAGCTCAACCCCCCTCCCATTATTATTGTTTAAGTTTAACTTACTGTTCATTAGTCTAACTTATTAAGGTGAGTTTAGTTTACTGATTTCAGCTTATCTTATTTCAAATTAGTTTATTTTAAACCATTAAGGGTTTTTTGTTTTGTTTTGTTTTGTTTTTATTTGTTTGTTTGTTTGTTTGTTTTTGAGAGAGAGAGAGTGCATGAACGGGGGGTGGGGGTAGTAGAGGGAAAGGGCAGCGGGAGAGGGAGAGAATCTTAAGCAGACTCCATGCCCAGTAGGGAACCCAACCAACACGGAGCTCAAGCTCACTACAAGAGATCGTGACCTGAGCCAAAATCCACAGTCAGACACTCAACCAACTGAGCCACCCAGACGCCCCGAGATCTTTCTAAATATAACATTAACTGCATCCCACAAGTTTAATGCAAAGTATTTTATTGTGATTTTCTAATCTTCATTGTGACATCTTCTTTGATCCATGTGTTATGTACATTTGTATTCCCAAAATTCTTAATTTCCAAGCACACGAATATTTTCTATTTATCTTTTCAGGTTGTTGCACTTAATGGCACGGAGTCAGAGAATATTCACTACATGATTTCAAGCCAAATGTCTCAAGTCTTACTCTTTGGCCTGCTTGATTCTCGAGTTTTACAAATGTTCCCCATGAGATTGAAATGAATGTGGGGTCTGCAATTATTGGATCTGTGTTTTGAATGTGTTCATCAGATCCAATTTTTCAGTTGCATTGCTCACATTTTCTATATTCTTGTTGGCTTTTAATCTGTTCTATCAGATATTGCAAGACATGCTAAAAATCTCTGAGTATGGTGGGAGATTTGCCTGTTTTTTTGTTCTAATTCTCCCAGTTTTCCCTTACATATTTTGGGGCAATATTGGGTACATGTACATTGACATTTTTTAGAACCTCCTTGTTAATTGGAATGTTCTCACTAAAGTGTACCACTTTGTCTTTAGTAAAGAGATTGGATTTTGCCTTAAAGTTTCATTTGACCAATATTGTTCTGGGGACACTATCTTTTTGGGTTGTCAGTTGATGTAGTATATCTTTCTCTATTATTTTCTTTTCAGCTTATGGGTTTTTTTGTTTGTTTGTTTTTGTTTTATATTTTTCAGCCTTATGTTTTAAATGTGTTTTATCTAAGCAGCTGTGAGTTACATTTTTATTCAGTCTGACATCTTTATCTTTAAATTGGGTCATTTGGTCCATCTCACTTGATGTAATTACTAATATATTCTTTCAAAAACACCACCTTACTGAGTGCTTTCTTAGTTTCCATCTACTTCATGTTACTTTCTATCCTCCATTTTCTTTTCCTTTTTTTTATTACTTCTTCTGGGCTGATTATTGTTTTTCTTTTATTTCTCCCCTATTAGTTTAGAAGTAACACACTCGTTGATTATTCTTTTAGTGATTAACTTGAAGATTAAAGTAGGCATTCCTGACTTACCAAAGTCTAGTATTAATTTATAACTTGTATTATCTTTCAGGAACTTGTAAAAACATTAGAACAACACTTCAATTCTATTTCCCCTATTCTTAGACTCTTCTTTTTTTTATTACTACCTGCTCTTACTTGAATGGACATGATTATATTCTTGGATCATATTGGGAATACAGATCAGAGATTTTTAAAATAGGCTTTTGTTTCTTGCAGTAAATAAAGAAGTTGGTGAGAAAGAGGGATTTACTTCATTATCTCAAATTCATCCCCTTTTCTGAATTTCTAAGTCTTTCCCTATGTCTGGATTTTTACTGTTTCTTATTACCTCTTCCCTATGGAGGGTTGTATTTGTCCAATATTAGTAATCTAGATGCGTTTTCTTGGAAACTTGATAAGTTGAATAAAAATTGGAAGCAATTACTTCTGTCATTGAATGTACACCCTTTTTCTATATGAATTTGTGATTTCTCATATTAAGATTTGGAGTCTATTTTCCTACTCCTCAAATTAGGCTTTTGATTTGCTTTGACAAGCAAAATATGGCAGTCCTGTCCCAAATCCAAACCAAAGCCTCATGAAGTTTTGTGGATTTTGGTTCTTTCTCTTGAAATTGGCAGAACCACCAAATAAAGATGCAGCTATCCTGCTGGAGGATGATAGACCATGTGAGGAGATAAAGCATCCTAGCTAAGGCCATCCTAGACTGACCAGCTCCCATCTGACCCAGCAGCCAAGCATATGCACAAGAGAACACAGCCAAGACCAGAAGAACTGCATAAACAAGCCCACCAAATCAACAACATGTGGAATCGTGAGCTAAATAAATAATTATTTTAAGCTACTACATATTGGAGTGGTTTGTGATGCATCAAAAGCTAAGTGACATAAGTCCTATTCCAAACTTTTAGACTCAGAATAAAGGAAGAGAGAAAAATTTTAGATGTTCTCATGTTTTACTTGGGTGGCTAAAAGATGTAGCAATCTGTGGGGTAAGGAGGTAGTCATATGGATGGGGAGGTTCACCAATTGGCTAATGCTGCACAGTGCTAGCTGAGCCATAAGCTTTAGAAGGCCTTATTGTCAACTAGTAGAAATAAAGTGGTAATTGGGAGAAAGTCAGTGGGCCAGTAGACCATCTTTATTACACTGTGACCACTGCTTAAATATCAGAGAAAGCCCACAGACTGCTGCTGGGTAAACATTCATAGCATAAAGTCACCGGAAGGTATGTATGGAGGTAAGACTGGATCAAGGAACTACTAGACCAGTCCATAGAGGTTACAACTTTGCAGTGACGTGAAAGAGCAAATGAGACCTGATAATTTTAGACAGTGATTTCAAGTCATCAGAAGGAGAAATGGCCAACACCAAATCCTGTTTGGATAGTAGGTGACCTAGGAGCATCCCAAGAGAAGAGTAACTTTCTATTGATAAAAATGTCACAGTTTTTTATAGTCATTATCATGACAAAGTTTCTTTATTTTTTTAAAATTTTATTTATTTATTTGATAGACAGAAATCACAAGTAGGCAGAAAGGCAGGCAGAGAGAGAGGGGGAGGCAGGCTCCCCGCTGAGCAGAGCGCCTGATGCAGGGCCCAATCCCAGGACCCTGAGATCATGACCTGAGCTGAAGGCAGAGGCTTTAACCCACTGAGCCACCCAGGTGCCCCATGACAAAGTTTTCTTAATATCAAATAATACATCTGTTTGATTCGACTAAGGGAATTCAAGAACCCCCCAAAAAGAACAAAATAATATGGGAAATTTTCAGATATTTATCTTTGTACTGCAAGCTCCTTGACCCTGAGTTATCCCTACAATGCAATCCAGAAGAAAAGTCTGACAACGGTTTATAGGCACTCACTCAACAAATTGTACTGAATGTCTACTATTGTAAGTAGCTTTAAGAGATATAAAAATCATCAATAACAACTCAGATATACTCAAGAAATAAGTAGATAGTTGGGAGTGAGATAAGTATTTTTATACCTTCAGCAGTGATAGATACCGTCTGAAAGTGTGAATTCCACAGGAATTCAGTGGAAAGTAGGATCAGTCAATGCTTCATTCAAGGGGCATCATTTGATCCTCAAGGGAAAACAGAATTTGCATAAGAAGCGACTCCAGTGAAAGTTGGGAAGAGCTGAGATCTATCTCAGTACTGGGACATCAGCCTGGACACTGAAGAGGGAATCCTAGGTCAGAATCAACAGATCTTGGATTTGGGAGGCAACAAGACCTTGAGAACACCAAGCTGGCAGTGGAAAACTAGCTGTGTGATCCAAAAAAGTCACCAGTTCCTGGTTTCCGTTTTTTCACCCGTGAAATCTGTCTGTTAAAGTCAATGATCTCTAAGGTTTCTGCCAGTTCTAAAGTTCTTCCAGGCTTGGAAAGAAACACCATAGTATTTTAAATCATTAAAGAGAATTGTGGTCATAGTTTCGGTTGAACAGCTTATTGTCGGTCATAACCTTGACTTATTTAACGTCAAGTCCTTGTTTGGGAATGCAATAGCTAATTATAACACCAAGACTATTGGAAAGTATGATTTGCCTTTCAGTAATATATCTTGACAGGAGCTCTAGGAAGGCCCTGTGGTAAACAAAACAGACACCTTATTCATTAATAATGTGTACAGTGGAAATTTAGAAAATGTATTTTGGAACTGAATGGTTAAATGCATCTATGAAATAAGAACTAGACACTCTAGGAAGCTGTGCTTGTAAATAGAAAAATAAATAAATAAATAAGGATTAAAAATACCTTAAGTGTAAAAATGACAGAAAGAATGAGAGAAAGAAATGAGAATTTTGTTGAAATTTGATCATGCTAAAAAGGAAGCTGCAGGGCTTGTTCATTACCTTTAGTTTTGCCTGAAATAGAAAAAAAAAAATCAGAAAGATGTGACACATAGAAGTTACACTGAATAAAACTGAGGTCTATTTGCACGCCTAATGATTTAAGAGCCTACCCTCTCAGTGGCAGTCAATAAAATCATAAAAATATAGTCAAACATGATTTTTAATACATATCATTTTAAATCTTTAATAAGTACTTTAATAGTATTTCTAATACTTCTAAAAGCTTAATTGAAATCTACATTGAAATTCAAGGACAAAACTTCCATGGTCTAGTTAAAGTAGTGGTCATCACCAATATTATCCTTCTAGACCATCTCTAGATCTATAAGATATTATTAAGTTCCTTTGTATATTAAAATAAAAGGTGATATTATTTTGCATGTGCTTTACTCTCTCCTGGCCTCTGTCCTTCTTTTAATAGACTGGAGAGTCTGTTTGTAAGGAAACTCAAGTTAACGTGTTGTCATTTTCCATAACATGAAGGTTATTGGTTTTCCTTCACTCACTGTCACCGACCCATACCCTGTAAAAGTGCAAGAGAGCTCTGACATCAGATGGAGGATAAGCGTAATAGGAAATCGCTAATAGTAAAAAATTCTATGCTCATAAAAATGGGTTGGTTAACCTGTACTGGGTTGGAGGATAAATTCCTAGGCTAGATAACCTAGCATTTCATTCAGATACAAGTAAAACATGACACAAAGGAGCTGGACTCATTTTTTTCAGAAAATCAGACATATAGTTTTCCTATCCTAAAGCATATTTGTGTCTGCTGGCAGACAAGTACAGGTAATTGCCTCCAGGTGTTTGCCTGCAGGAAGTCATTGAAATTCAGTGCTAGTAATGGCTGTTTCCTCAGCAGCAAAAACTAACCTGCAGGAACCTCATAGGCACACGTATAATTTAGAATAGCAATGCCAGTCTCCTGAAAGGCCATAAACCCAGAAAGCCTAGATTAACAGGGAACAGACTAACTAAAATAAGAATCAGGACATACTTTTTAACTATTAACAACAACTTAGGATTTACAAAATTTGTTCTTGGCTTTTAAAAAGTTTTAAAATTTGTGGGGATTTTTAAAAATTTACTCACTTATGGTAACTGCCCAGCAGAGTCCTCCCACCCCTCCAGAGGAAATAAGAATTACAAGAATACCTACACTTTCAAGTTCTGTTCTTATGGAAGCTCATGTTCATAAATAATTCATTATTAAACAATAATCTGGATTTTTTTCCCACGTGAATAGTTACCCTAGGAGATTTTATTAAAGAGGGAAGATTAGAGCGCCTGGGTAGCTCAGTGAGTTAAAGCCTCTGCCTTCAGCTCAGGTTATAATCCCAGGGTCCTGGGATGGAGCCCCATTGGGCTCTCTGCTCAGCAAGGAGCCTGCTTCCTCCTCTCTCTCTGCCTACTTGTGATCTTTGTCTGTCAAATAAATAAATAAATAAAAATCTTTAAAGAGGGAAGATTAACTATTAGCATCTAACTCACCTCTTCTGCTCAAATGAGAATCACATTTTTTTTCAAAAGGCACAAACCAACAAAGACAAAATAAATAAAAATGACAGACAACAGTTACAAACATTTGGAAGCTAGGAGCAGTCCTGGGAAAGCTAAATTCTAAGCCACCTACAGAGAAAGCTGAGAAGTAGATTAATCTTGGGGGAAATTTTCAAATAATGATTCAGGAATGGGCATCATTGGTACCTCTGGAAGTTGAAAGTAGGGTGCTCTAAGAAGGAGCTGGACCTCCTGATCCCCTCCTCTACTCTATGCAACAGACCAACCACATACCCCAGCAGTTGACTGAAAAGACATATTTCTTGTAGACAGACACGTAGAAGGAACAGTATGAAAAACAGGGTAGGGTTGTGGAGAAAGGGGAACCCAATTACACTGTTGGTGGGAATGCAAGTTGGTGCAGCCACTTTAGAGAACAGTGTGGAGATTCCTCAAGAAATTAAAAATAGAGCTTCCCTATGACCCTGCAATTGCACTACTGGGTATTTACCCCAAAGATACAGATGTAGTGAAAAGAAGGGCCATCTGTACCCCCCATGTTTATAGCGGCAATGGCCACAGTCGCCAAACTGTGGAAAGAACCAAGATGCCCTTCAACGGACGAATGGATAAGGAAGATGTGGTCCATATACACTATGGAGTATTATGCCTCCATCAGAAAGGATGAATACCCAACTTTTGTAGCAACATGGATGGGACTGGAAGAGATTATGCTGAGTGAAATAAGTCAAGCAGAGAAAGTCAATTATCATATGGTTTCACTTATTTGTGGAGCATAACAAATAACATGGAGGACATGGGGAGATGGAGAGGAGAAGCGAGTTGAGGGAAATTGGAAGGGGAGGTGAACCATGAGAGACTATGGACTCTGAAAAACAACCTGAGGGTCTTGAAGGGGCTGGGGGGGTGGGAGGTTGGGGGAACCAGGTGGTGGGTATTAGGGAGGGCACGTATTGCATGGAGCACTGGGTGTGGTGCAAAAACAATGAATACTGTTACGCTGAAAAGAAATAAAAAAAATAAATAAAATGAAAAAAAAAAACAGGGTGGGGGATGAGCCTACATAATGAGTGCCCTTTCCATTTAGGAACACTGGTACACACACACACACACACACACACACCCCCAAGCCAGTAACTGGAAGTCTTTAATGGAATTTAACCAGCTTAAGAGAAAAGATCTGAAAATAATGACCCAGAGCTCCTTAAGTAAAAGCAAATGGAAGAAGATAAGAAAAACAGACATGTCCCAGACATCCAACATCTGTATACTGGAGTTCCATGAAGAGAGAACCAAGAAAAGAGACAAGGGGAAATCATTAAAAAAAAACAACAAAACTCAATACTCTCCCAAACATAAGGACATAAGTCCTCAGATCAAAATAAACCCAGCACCAGAGACAATAATAAATCTACACTAAGATACACCATTGTGAAATTTTAGAACTCTGGAGAGAAAGAGAATATACTGTGAACTTTCTAGAAAGAAAATACTTTGTAAGAAGAATTGAAATTCAGAATGGCATGAAGTGTCTCAATAGCAGTAATGCCAGAAGCTAAGAGACAATGAATTAACGCCTTCAAAATTCTGAGGAAAAATTACTTCCATCTCAGAATTCTTCTCTACACAAAGTATAAATTAAGTGTGGGGGTAGAGTAAAGACATTCTCAAATATTTCAAGTCTCACTGTTTCCCATGAACTCTTCCTTAGGAAGATGGTGGAGGAGGAGCATCACCCAAATAAGGGAGAAAACTAGGAGAAAAGTGGGGTTTAGGAAATGGCGCCCCACTTGAGAAATCAGAAACAGCAATCCCCAGAAGGATGGGAAAGGGATCCCCATGGAAACAGTGATATGGCACACTAAGGGGTGACTCTTCAGAATGCAAGTCAAAACACTCTAGGAGAGAGCTATTCCATAAAACCAAATTAATAGTATATTGAATGAGTTTACATTAAGATGGCATTTACCCATCTTAGATTGAATTACTAAGTACATGGGAAGCCAAGCAAATGTAAAAACTAGGCAATTACTTTCACCAGGGTAATGAAGAAAAAGAAAAGGCATTATATGGTTTAGCTGTGAATGGCATTCAGAGTACTACATGGAGTCATGGTGATAATATACGTGTAAATACTGTTGATCCAAGCAAAATTATAACCTACATAGGGCACATGGGGGATGGCATTGTAACTGTTGGCACTGCAGGATAGAGGCAGTGGCGATGGGAAAGACAGAAATCCTCTTGTTTCAGAGTTGGAAGTCAAAGATAATGTCTAAATTGAAGCCCAAAACTGGCAACATGCTTACGTTATACACATAACGTTGGTTGAAATAATTGAAAATATTTGTGTCTAAAGAATAGGAAAAACAGAGATGGTAGGAAACAGCTGTTGTTCACGACATGCATTATAAATGCCTGACTCTTTTAACTTCAATGAAATCTTATACATTCATTTTTTTAAAAAGAAAAAAGTTCAGGTTAAAGCCTGTATTCCTAAAGTCTTTGAGTAAATGATTTCAGGAGATGTGGCTAAGATGGATCACTTATGTCACAAGGATCATACCTGTCTACTTCTTCATTCATTCATAGAATCATACTGTGAAGGAACATTTATTAAGGGACTACCTCGTGCAAGACAATGTGAGGGGCCATGGGAAAAGTAAACAGGAAGGACTACAACATGATTTTCTTCCTCGTGTTGCTGACAAACAAATAAGAAAGATACATGAAATATGTTTTTACATTTATAGGAATAGATGACAAAAAGACTAGTGTGGAGGTAAAGAATGCCATATTACAGTATAAAAGAACAAGGGTCAGGATTTGCCTGTCAGATGTGGCCAATTGAGTTGAGCTTTGAAGGAAGAGGTAGACAAGCTAGTACTCACATGAGCAAAATCATGAAGAAAGGAAACATTTCAGTGAGTTTGCAAGGTTACAAATCATTCAATATGATGGAGGACAAGGAATGACAATGTGAATTCCAGGAGAACAGGGAATTCTTGAGGAGAACAAGAGAATCTTGGGGGCCTTATTTGTTGCTATGCTCTCAACAACCTATGTCTGGCACATAATGAAGATTCAAAAACATTAGCCCAATGCATGGCTTGAAAAGACTGGAAGGCTAAGTTAGGAGTTGGTAACAGATGGTCTTGATGCCATGCTAAGGAACTTAAGAGTTTAGACTGTAAGTAATAGGAAAACATTTGAGGAGAGGATTTTCATGGGTCTAATTTTGATGGCTGAATTCAAGATAGGTTGGAAACATGAGAGATGTCAGTTTAATTAGCAAGAAATGGAAAATAAAGTCTGATTTCTATCCATTAGCCACTAAAGTAGAAAGGGAGAAACATAGAGCGGTTATTATAGAAGCTAGCCATGACTTTATAGAAATATATCAAGTTTGGGGACAGGAAATCAGAATTTAAGTCCTGTTCTCAGGGATTTAATGTGTGAGAAGTCATTGAAACAAGTTATAGAAACTCTTTAATGAATATCAGTTTCCTTGTTAGTAAAATTAGGAATTAAAAAAAAATCCTTCCCCCTTTGTTGAAAGGGTACCAGGTACCTTCCAAGGATTTGTAAATGCACAAACGCAGTATAAATTGAGAACAAAAGAAGAGAAAACCATAAGATGGGGGACATAAAATTTCACAGTTGAGAATGAAGCTAAAAGTCCACAATGATTCACAAAATTATAAAAGAGCATGTTGTGAACTATGGAGAGCTAGACAAGTAAGAGGTGTATGTAACCTACATCTTTCTGATGTGCTGGAATCTTGAAAGACATTGACATGGATACAAGGAAAGGGCACTCCATGGACTCAGAAGCAATGGATGGAGATGAAGCTTTTAAGTTTAGAGGTCAACAGAAAACTAGAAACAAGATAGTCACTGGGCTGAGAAACTGAGTCCAAGAAGAGATTTTTTGAATCTAGGAGATATTTGAACAGATGTGTCATAGAAAAAAGAGTCTATGGAATAGGAGAAGGAATAAGGAGAGGGGGCAATGGACGGGGTAAGAATTGCAGATCAAAGGATGCACAGTCATTGGGAAAACGCATTGGCCTTCAGTGGAGAACAGATTCCACTTTCTCAAGAGAAGGAGAGCAGAAGGACAGAAGGTGCGGTATCAGGGGTCAGGGGCCTCTGGTTTTAATAGTCCTAACTTTCTCCACAAGCTGGTCAAGGACTTCTGCTAAAAGCAAGATAAGTGGATGTGTTGGGGGAGGTGTTAGGTGCTTAAAAGGAGCAGACAAGTTTCCCGTCCTAGAGGGCAGGGCTGGAGACCCAACTATGCAAAGGACCATCAAGTGAAAATATAAGCAAGCTCACTGACACCAAAGAGACATATTAACATAGAGCAACTACAGTTCATATGACATGTTATGCTTTTTGAACAGTTGTTCTTTAAAACGTATGATCTCAGTCATCTTCATAGGCAAACACCATGTTACAGAATAAGAAAATTGAAGGTAAGAAAGAAATAACTTGCCCAAATGACAGCCTAGTAGGTTTTTGTCTATATTATAAAAATATCAAACATGTTGGGTCATCAGTGGGAGGAAATCATTCTGATTAAGTTATGAAACGGGTATTCTTTCTGGGTTAATTCCTTGGTCAGCAAGAAAGTTGAAGTTTCACAAGTAGAAGTAAAGTCAAGGTCGCCCAAGTAACTGTTTGGGTTAGTATTACATAACGTTATGTGTTTGCAGTATATGAACACAGATTTCTAACAATTGGATAGGAAAAGAAAATTTTGAAGAGACCATCTAATACTAACTAGGTCTTAAATATACTGTCATTAGGATTACATGGTGGCACAGAAATCTTACTGTCACCTTTTCTAGTTCCCAGTGCTTCCATAGTTAATCATATCTTGAGGACGGGAGATGTCTGAAAGCATGGGTACTTAATGTTGCCTTACTCATAATTGAAATACCATCAAATTAGAGTAAAAGAAGTTGCATTTACAGTAAAATGCTTAAGCTTCAAGAGATTTGCCCCCTCCAAAGAGGAATTTTCTGAAGGAGGAGAACTTTCTGGATCTCAGCTGAGAGTAAAAAGAGAAAAACTGGATAAAATAACAAGACAGAAAAGTAGAATACTCGCTCTTTAGCAACTTTAGAAGATGTATTAGAATAGGATGAAGGAAACAGTTTTATAGAAGGCACATATACAACATGAACTAGAACCCATTGCTTTTAAAGAAATTGTTAGATTTTTTTTAAAAGATTTTATTTACTTATTTATTTGACAGAAAGAGAGAGAGATCACAAGTAGGTAGAGGCAGACAGAAGGGGAGAGGGGAGCAGGCTCCCTGCTGAGCAGGGGACTCGATGTGGGGTTTGATCCCAAGACCCTGAGATCATGACCTGAGCCAAAGGCAGAGGCTTAACCCACTGAGCCACCCAGGCGCCCCAGATTTTATTTTTTTAAGAGTAGTCTTAGGTTTAAAAGAGAACTATCCCTCCTTGCATTAGTATGGTACATTTGTTACAACTGATGGGCCGATGTTGATATTTACTATTAATTAAAGCCCATAGTTTACATGAGTGTTCTCTTCTCATGTGGTATAGTTCTAGGGAACCCACAGCTTTTAATTTACCATTTTTAAATATCTCACCTACAAAATAGTTTTGATTTATTAATATTTAAGTTGAGAAAAATGCTCAAAGGATAAAATGAACACTTAGATTTTGGATTCGTGGTAGTGCTTCTAGCCAGGGCTTCAAAGCAGTCATAGGAAAGTCCTTTTGTTTAAAAACAAAACAAAACAAAAACCTTTTTTTGTATTTTTGTACTACCTTTTGAAAATTTTCCAATCAGTACTCTCTAGTTATACCTCAATATTCTCTAAGAAAAGTAATATATGGAGGCATTATTTTAATTTAAATTTTTACTGAAATACAGGAAGGTTGGGGGAAATTATCATTTAATTCTTACAGGTATATCAAAATTCTATAGTACAAAAGGAAGGGGGCCAAATGCACTGATCAATTTTGTTTTCAAATCAATATTCTGCAGCGAATGTACCCACATCTTGCATGTTATCTCAGATTGAAAAGAGCCTAGAATACATAAACTAAATATTGTAACTGAAGATCGTTGAAGGTTTGTGATTTGAACAATGTCATCTCAAGGTTGTAATGAAGAAGAATAAAGGAGACCATAGTAAGAGAACAGATTAAAGAAAATCTAAAAAACTGAGGTCCATGATTAAAGTTGATACTACCCCAAAGTACCTGATTAGAAAATTCACCAGTCTTTGAAGTAGAACCACCAAATCATGAATTCTTTTTCTAAGATTTTATTTATTCACTTGAGAGAGAGAGCATGAGCAGGGGGGGAGGGAGAAGTAGACTCCCCGCTACCTTAGGGCCTCAGTCTCAGGACCCTGGGATCTTGACCAGAGCCAAAGGCAGACGTTTAACCAACTGAGCCACCCAGGTGCCCCCAAATCACAGATTCTTCACTCTAGAATAGACAGTGAGCTGGTCCCACAGAGTCACTTTACAAATAGAAACTAAAACTCAGTGAGATGTGGGTGTTAGTGATAAAAAGTACCACTTACCTGTTTTTCACCAAAAGGAAAAAAAAAATATCTGCATACAACTATGGATAACATCCAGAATTGGTCATTAATTAACTGATTAGTAAAGGAGACTAAAGAGAGGGCTACATAGAATAATAAGGTAGAGTTGTCTGTTTAAACAATGTAGATCAGAATATAGAAACCTAGAAAAAGTAAAACAATCATAGCACTTAGATTAACCTCTCTGACTGAGAGTATGCCCGTTTCCTGTGAGCCTGCTCAACCACTTCCGGAAATGATCACAGAAAAGGGACGAGTTAGTGAGATCTTAGAGAACTAAGGTAGGGTTTGGATGAGCAAAGAGGAAGAAGGCAGACATTCTCCGTAACGACAGTGGTTGGAAACAAGGAAACTTTTTGCAGAAACAGTGAGTAGCTGAAATGCGAAGACATTCTTTGGGGAAGCAGCTGACATCGGTGCTGGAAATGTGCATTTGGGTGGCCCTGTGGTTTGAAAGCAGCTAGAGAATATGGACTTCATCTTGTAGTTAGCAGTAAGCTGCTTGCTTGCTTCAGCAAGGGAGTTATATGTTCAAAGCATTATTTGGGGGAGATAATTAGGGTGGTGTGCCTGATTAGGAGAAGTTAGGAATGTGTGGCCTCCAGGCCTATCTTTTCCAAGTTGATGCATTGGTGGACAGCTGTGTTCTCTCTCCAGACACTCTCCAATGTTAATATTGGCAACAGTGGAGTACCACTAGATTAATCTTCTACTGAGAGGCTTCTTATTAAATGTAATATAGAGTGTACTTGCTTTTCCTCTTTGGCAGTCTTTGTGAAGAACGGTGAGGAAAATATTTTTCAACCTATCACATTGACCTTTACATCTTAGGGTAATATTCATGAAATCCCAAATCTTCTAAATGTGGGAGAAAAAAAGCAAAGAGTTGATGTTGGGAAAACAGGAGGTTGTTGGTTTAAAAAAAAAATTGAGGGAACTAGAAAAATGTGGTTGGAAATGATGTCAAAATTGTGGGTTCTGGGTGGATGTAAAGAGCTAATCTGCTTTTCATTAGAGAATCTGTATTCTAAATGCCAGGTGTCAGGGCAATACAAACTAGAAGAAAAAGGACAGGTATCCAATTCACAGACTTCATAGAACCTAAAAATAATATTGGCCTGGGTTTAAGAATAAGCCATTCACACCAAATTCAGAAGCAAAGAAGAGAAAGAAAATCTAGCAGCAGAATGGGGAATAGTTACAAGTATGGGAATAAATGCTTGCTTAAAAGGATCTAGTTACAATGGAAGTGACGACAGAAACGAGGTGTAATGAAGATTTATGGGAGAATAATATAAAGGAGACATTGCACATAGTTTGAACGATAAAGAGAAAGCTAGTTTGATAGTTTTATAGAAGTAGATACATTCAGATTACTTAATAAGCACTCTGCTCCCTGTAGTGCATCCCTAGGAAATAGGTTATGATTATTATTCCATTGTACAGATGAGGATACTGTAAAATGCTTCTTAGTGTTTCAGCACATTAATCTTCGTGTGCTAATTAGCAGTGTATTTGAATTGTAATTTGGCTGTGATAAGAAACATTAATGTTTTCTTTTTTCTTTTCTTTTCTTTTTTTTTTTTTTCTCTCCTCTCTCTCTTCCTAGGATCTTTCATTTAACCCAAAAGAACAGTTCCCTCAACTTAACCACCACACAACTGGTTGGTGTTCCATCACAACATCTCAACACTGCCATATATTTTAGAGTACTGGAAAATCAAGCAAATTTCCTTAAGGAAATCTTAGTAGTGAGACATCCATACTGTTAAATCACTTGCTAATATTTCTGCAACATCCTAGAATTTTTTTATTTAAGTACCGCCTAAATTTATTCTGGCTTTCTTTGAATTTGTAAGAATGGACACAAAATATTTTCTTGGGATTTATTGCAGAATAACAGCTTGGCCTTTTGGGAATAGGAATCATAGACCACCGTCATAAAGGAACTTATGTTTGAAAACTTTCTTGAATAATAATTGGTTGAGGATAATGCTTTTTATTCCTAAATTAGAAAATAAAAGATTTCTTCATAAGAAATGTCATTAGAGATTGGAGTGAAAAAAACTGTGTGGATTTGCTTTAGTGGTATCAGGATGGATATAAGATCATCAATTGCTCAGAACTTATGCTTAAAAGAAATGGTTACTGAGACAGTCAAAAAATACTTCTGAAGCGTTTCCAGAAGCTAACCACATTCCTTCCCCCAAGCAAACTTTGGGATCCTAGAGACCATGCTTTTAGAATAAGACAAACAAGAGAAGAATTACTGTTAGAGAACCGTCTGATTTACCTTTCTGGAAATCATTTTATTTTGGACTATGGAACTTTCTGAGAGAACATGGTTACGAAACTGTTGTGCGATTCGAGCTCAGGAGGGAGGGACTGTTTTGACTCTCTTGTTACTATGTGAGCGCTGGAATTTTGCAACCAGAAGGCTCCACAACAGTTGGGAACGACAGTTGTATGAGTAGCAAGCAGAAGACAAATGTGTGTGTCCTGTTACTCCTGCTCTGAGCACTACACACCACGACTGTGCCAAGGCAAGATTTCCTGCTTGCATCAATATTTTTTATAATTACCAAACCTCCTGTGCATAATCCATTAATAGCAAAAAAAAAAATCTTACAAATAATATCTATGCCGTCTTTAGGTTAGAGAGCCATCTGGTTTGCGGGTGTTCACTATGCACACACACACACACACACACACACACACACAGCCTTATTTAGACGCCTTATTATAATCCTTGTTACATATCCAATTATCTACTATAAATCAAGCTCTACCTCCTCTTGCAGAAATTAAAAGAGCTGAAATTTAAAAAGCACTCAAAACATGTTAAAGTTTGCCATGAACCGTTACTGTCCTGTCATTAGTGGCTTACTCTTGTCTCTCATTCTCTTGCTTATGTCTTACTTGTGTGTATAATTATTAATTTAATTTTCCTCAGCCTCCATACATTTCATTCTGTCTATTGCTCTTTTTCCAATTTGCCCCAATTTGGACTTTGGCTCTAGATTCCTGGGTTCCTTTATATCGATACCCATAGACATATTGGCATAATAGGAACCACCACGAAAACAAGAGCCCGGGAAACTCAAAATCGTAAATCAAACCGCGAGCTTTTGCAAGCAGAAAATTAAATGGAACAGTGTAGAATAGTATGGGCAGTGAGTTTAGGGAAGGAAAAAATGATGAGTTGTAGGGTGGTTTACCAGCAGCAATTTCGTTGCACCATTTCATTCAATGAACAGACATCCAGAGAGAACTTCTTAGAACCCAACAAGGTTTTTAAAAAGCCAGGAGCTGGTGAACTTGGGACCTGGTCAGGTCTGGGGTAATAGAGACATTAGCGTGGGATGCAAACATTGGGAGTCAAGCTGTGTTTGGAGAGAGAGAGCACTTGTAAGCTGAGGGGGGTGGAGTTGTGGGGCTGGCAGTTTATTTACAGAAAGGAAAGGCTACAGATAACTGGTGATTTAGAAGGGAAACATGAAATGCTTTTAATGCTCTGTGGAATCCTGTCCTGGAGCTGGTTCATACACCTAGTGGCCCCCTGTGCTGATGCTGGAATTTCATAATTAGAGATATGACTCTTATTACAATGAAAAAAAGAGATCTGTCATATACCCTCACCCATTTTCCCTCCACTGTTAACATGTTACATGACCATGATCTGTTTGTCAAAATTGAGAGTACATTTACTCTTAACTCTAGACCTTATTTGGAGGCCACCAAGTTTTTCCTTTGATATCCTCTCGCTATCCCCAGGATTCCATCCTGGGCACCATGTTACACCTAGTTAACATGACTCCCCCATCTCCAGACTTAATTTCAAGACTTGAAAGGTAATAAACGTTTAAGCACACTTGGCAGAGTGCAGGAAATGCAGTAAGAATTGGTCTACATTCATGTGTGTTGCAGTTTTTTTTTTAAAGGTTTTATTTTTATTTATTTGACAGAGAGAAAGATCACAAGTAGGCAGAGAGGCAGGCAGAGAGAGAAGGGGAAGCAGGCTCCCCACGGAGCAGAGAACCTGATGTGGGGCTCGATCCCAGGACCCCAAGATCATGACCTGAGCCGAAGGCAGAGGCTTAACCTACTGAGCCACCCAGGCACCCCTTGTGTGTTGCTGTTTTAACAAGGTGACAGGAATCATCAAGTGCTTTGGAGATTTATGGGGCATCTGGGGGGCTCAGTTTAGCATCCAATTCTTGATTTCAGCTCAGGTCATAATCTCATGGGTCGTGAGACTGAGTCCCACTGGTCTGGTCAGGCTCTGCACTCAGTGGGGAGTCTGCTTGAAGATTCTCTCTCCCTCTGCCTCTCCCCACTCTCTCTCTCTCTCTCTCTCAAATAAATAAATAAATCTAAAAAAAAATACTAACTCATCATCCTCATAATTTTATGATGATGCCAATTACACCCACTTTACAGATGAGTAAACTGAGGCACAGGAAGGTCAAATAAATTGCCCAAGATCATACTTCTGGCAGAGCCAGGATCCAGTTTAGGCCTCTAATCACCAGGTCATCCTCGTCTGTGAATGTTTAATACATGTTCTTATTAGTAGTAGATTCTGGAACTGGTGAATTCCTCCAGGGCAGTAGGGGTATTACTAAGAAATTATTTCCCAACCCCATTTCTCATAAGAAAAGTGCCTGATTTTTAACCCTCTTTAATTCCACAATTATAGCAACCCAGAAAGAAAAGGTATGGAATGGTAGATTGCATTAGCCAGGAGTACTCCGTGAATAGCTTCTCCTATATGTCGCTTTTTGTTAAACCCTTGCTCTGCCATATTTTTCTTAATTTTAGAATTAAAATTCTAAACACACCTACCTTTCTCTCTTTCTCGATCTCCCTCCTTTCCTTTCTTCCTTTCAACATAAAAATGCTCAAGCCATGAAACTTCAGTCAAACCTGTACCAAAGAAGAAACATTTTTTAACAAATCTGGGGATGAAAATTAAGAGCAGGTGAAAGGAGTGGAGTGGCTCTGGTGGGTGAGAATCCGGGAAGGATATGCAAGGAGAACGACTGGGGTGCAGAAGGAAGCAAGGGTTGACCGGGGGTGTGCCTTCAAGCTCGGCCAAGACTCAGCTTGACCGTGTTGTACAGACACAGGGCCCCTTTATCTTTCTATTCCCCAGTCTACAAAATAAGCCCATCCCTTTTAACTGTACTATATGACATTGAGTCCAGAAATACAAACATTTCAAGTCATTTGAATGAAAATGCCCAAGTAAGAAAACAGTAAAGTTGGCATGGGAACCTTGATAACCAAAATGAAAGACGAGCTGGACTCAGTCTACGACAAAGCTCTTAGTTTAGGGCCATCTTGAGAGCGGATCCTGCCACCAATAAAGCAAGATCTGAAAGTAACGAGTGGGATTGCACTCGGATGGAAAGGAGTTATGATTTTCTCATTCATTTGTTCAATAAATATTGATTGTATCACTGGTCCAGGTGCTGGGGATTCAGTGGGGGAACAAATCAAGCCCCCTTCACTCATGGCCCTCCTATTCTACTGGAGAATTGAGAGATAACAGACAAGGAAATCAACAAGATAATTCCAGAATGCTGGATGTTATAAAGGAAATGAACGGAGTGATGAGATGGAGAGTGTGGGGTAGGGAAAGGGATCTCTATAGTTTAGATAGGCTAAGACAGAGAATGCTTAATTTATATAAGTTCAGCCGATGAACCCAATGGGGAAGATGAGACCCTTACATCCTTTGGCTATCAATAAAATGGCTTTATTTACAATGCAATAAATGTGTATACCAAAATGGTTTTCAACAGGAGGTTTAAAAGTGTTTCACTAGACATGTTAAAAAAGTAGAGTATACTACTATGTTTTCTTTTCTTTTCTTTTTTTTTTTTTTGAGATTTTATTTATTTATTTGACAGACAGAGACCACAAGTAGGCAAAGAGGTCGGCAGAGAGAGGAAGGGAAGCAGGCTCCCCACCAAGCAGAGAGCCCGATGCAGGGCTCAATCCCAACACCCTGGGATCATAACCTGAGCCAAAGGCAGAGGCTCTAACCCACTGAGCCACCCAGCTGCCCCCACTACTATGTTGTAAGAGTTATTTAGGCGTCATTCTTCCTGGAAAGAGGAGACAAGCATGAAGGCCTTTGGCTCGATGCAGCTATGATCAAATCAAGCACGCCCCAGTCCGGTCTCCTCTTGGATAGAGGAGGCTGTTGTCTACTTCAGAGGTTTTCCAATTCCTGATTTTTCCAGGCAGCGGCATTAGTAAAATAGCAGCGAGAGTTATAATAGTAGCTAACGTTCACTGACTTCCAGGCTTTACATCCAGTGTTTCACTCAATCCCATCTTCACCCCATGAGGAAGGAACTAGAACTTGAAGAGATGACCACAACTTTCCCCATAGTCACCAGTGTCCTCTCTGACTGGAACATGGGCATGAACCCAAAGCCCATGTCACTTATTTCATCTTCAAGAAGCTGACAGGATGGCTTCCTAGGTCTGTATGGATTCACTCTGCATCTCCACATAAGTCTGCTATGGACTGAATTGTTCCTTCCCGCACCCTACAGATTCATACGTTAAAGCCCTACTCTCAGTGTGACTGTATTTGGAAATAGGGTCTTTGGGAGGCAATTAAGTTAAATGAAATCATAAGGGTGGGGCCCTGATCCCATAGGATTAGGGTCCTTCTGAGATACTAGAAGGTTTGCTGGCTCTCTCCATGTACACACTCCCAAGAAATGCCACGTGAAGACACAGGGCTGAGGCGGCTGGCTGGCTGGCTATAAGCCGGGAAGAGAGCTCTCACCAGAAGCCAAGTCAGATCAACCCTTGATCTTGGACTTTGAGCTTCCAGATCTGGGAGGAAATAGGCTTCTAAGGTTTGAGTGGCTCCATCTACAGTGTTCCGTATAGCAGTCCCTGCCCAACAATACCATGTCTTAGATTACAGCACTTCCCTGTTTCCAGAACGTTCCATCCTGGACAAAGTTGGACTATTTTGATTTCAGATAAGGTCGAAAGCCAGTGCCTTTTTCTAGTGCTCCCCGTGTGCCACCCATGGATACTGTTTATGAAGAATGATTTTAGGAACTGCAAGTCTCCCTTCCACCAGTCACTTCTAGCCTGCCTTCACCCCTTCAACAGATAGTACACCAGATAATACTCAATACACTCTTCTATTAGTTGGCGTTGACCTAGGTGCTTTTAAATGAAGTTAGAGACCAAGTTTCTTGTAATAGTGTATCTTGTACGGTTCATAGTATTGGCATAAATGTGAATGAAATCATCCTCCTTAAAAGTAGGGTGTGGGGCACCTGGCTGGCTCAGTGGGTTAAAGTCTCTGCCTTCGGCTCAGGTCATGGTCTTGGGGTCCTGGATCGAGCCCCGCATTGGGCTCTCTGCTCAGCAGGGAGCCTGCTTCCTCCTCTCTCTCTGCCTACCTCTCTGCCTACTTCTGATCTCTGTATGTCAAATAAATAAATAAATCTTAAAAAAAAATAAATAAAAGTAGGGTGGCTGGGTGATGGACATTGGGGAGGGTATGTGCTATGGTGAGTGCTGTGAAATGTGCAAGCCTGATGATTCACAGACCTGTACCCTTGAAACAAATAATACATTATATGTCAATAATAATAATAATAATAAAGTAGACTAGGTTAAAATTAGTCATTGTCTCTTCTCCCCTTCAACCATCATACCAGCAGGACTTCCCCATTTTCATCACACAATCTACCAGCTTCTCAAAACTTAAAAATATGGACTTTTATTTTTTTCATTTTTTTCTTCTTTCCCCACAGATGTAGAGCATGGTAGAGCTATTATAACTTTTTTTCTCAAGTTATACTCTCCAAGCTTTAAGCCTCTCAGTATTTTCTGGGCTCCAAGCACATATCTACCAGCTCTGTGGCTGTAGGGAGATTATTTGGCAATGCTAAGCCTCTTTCTCTTCATCTGCAGTATGGGTTTATAGCGGGGATTAAATGAGTTTACACAGGAAAGGCTAACAAGTCATAAATTCTCAAAAACTGTCAATTATTTGCACCATCACTCTTGAGACCATTACCATTGCTGATGATACAAGCCTACTGGAGCAATTTCTGTCCATACAAATACTACTTTAGTACTTCTACTGGTAAAGATACTACAGTGACAGATCTGAAATCCATCAATGACCATGATTTTTCTTAAAAAGATCAGTCTCAGTCCAGACGTCTCCAAAGAACTACCAACTGCAGTATCACGTCCGAATTCCTTCCTAAGCATGCCAGAGAAGGCTTTTCCGGGGTTATCTGTTGTCTCCTCATTCTGTCTTCATAGCTCATTACTAGGACAGTCGAGCTATATGTCTCTCATCTGCATAGTCATTAATAGCGTCCTTTTCTTTCACAAAAGCGTCCTGGTTTGGAGGCCACGTTTCGAGGGCCAGCCTACTCGTGTCACGTTTGCTGTGACTTCCGGCTCTAGCTGGCAACACCATCACACACAGTTCACTTGCTCTAACTTTCAAGCTATTCCCCTTGCCTGGCACGAGGTTCTCCTACCAGTGCCAAATCAAGAACGTTCTCTGCTTCAAAACGCTAGCCAGAACTCACGTGCAGGATGGAACTTTCTCTGATAATCCTGTCCTCCACCCAACCCAGAAAGCTCTCAGCAAGCATGTAAATAACTCTGTGTAACTTTAATTGGCTCTGTTTATAAGCTTCTTCTTGTATCTTTTTTTCCCTCTAGGTATTTTTTTCTATGTGTTTATCCTGTCTCCATTAATTTGTAAACTCCCAGAGGGCAAGGCTTGAACATAGGTTGGTGTTAGCATAAAGTGAATGAACAGTTAGAGCTGAATGACAGACAGAACAAACCTTTCTGATTACTATTCTGTTAAAAAGAGAGAGCGAGAGAGAGAGAAATAAGGAAAGAATGGATCCCAAACCATCCTTTGCTAATGCTTTGTTTGTGATGGCCTGAGACTGCTAATCTAATGTGAAAATATATCCAGTTTCTGCTAGTGTCCACTTAACTAAGATAAAATCAACAGTGACAACCTTTCCATGATGTGAGGGGGAGGGTGAGGGAATATTCTTATTTATAAGAACAGGCATGAAAGTCATGTTATTATGGAGATTCTTTTCTTCAGAAGTATATCCTTGTGGCTTCAAGGCTGCAGGTTCATCTCAGAAAGGAAATACGATTTACTTTCAAAACAGATCTAAAAAGCAAACAAAGCCTCCGAAAACATACAATGCCACCTTGTTCTAAGTTTGTGCTAAGAGGGGAGGGGAAATGAATCTAATTTAGAAGGCCTGTGTGTGTGTGTCTAACAGATGATACCACATGGCCCAGCTCTCCAGGATTTCTGGATTGGTGGATTGTTCATTTCGGTCCAGGTAACAAAGGACAGCCCGGGGCAAATGGTTCTTTCTCACTGAGGCGGGTGGCGGGGGGAAGAAGTGGAAATCCTTTACCGTGACCACCTGCTTCCCTCTCTTCAAACCAGCACGTAAAGTGCCAAATATCTGTATATCATTCTCGGCCCAGAGCCCACGGTATAAACCAACAGAGGCGGAGCACCAGATAACATCAAAGCCCCAGGCAGGGGCCAGAAAAGGGGGGGGGGGCAAGAGCAGCCGAGGGAATGAAGCACCTCCCCCTAGCATTTCCTCTCACGCCCACTTCCAACCTAGGAGGCTTTTGGTTTCTGCTTTTGTTGTTTTTAAAATTAAAAGTTAAACCCAGGAAGCTTTGGATCAGACTTTTGCGTTGCAGTTCGGGTAAGTTTTCTCTCGGTTCTTTTGTCTGGCGTCTGGCTCGGCGGCAGCCTGGGCGTGGGGGCAGAGTTGGCAGAGCGAGTGGGGGAAGGTTTTGTCGCCGAGGTCGCCCCGAGGAGGAGGGGATTCGGCCGGTGGCCGGGAAAGCCCGGCGCGCGCGGAGGGCGGAGGGCGGAGGGGAGGGACGGGCGGCGGCGTGACCCGGCGGCCGGCGGGGAGGAACCTCCGGGATCTCCGCGTGGCGGCGGCGCTGCCTGGCCGCGCGCAGGGCGGAGGGCCGGGGCCGCGGGGCCGCGCCAGGGGGGAGCCCGAGCGGGGCCGGGCCGGGCGGCCGCGTGGGAACCGGGGCTAGGGACACGCGGACCGCGCTGGTGGCGCGGAGCCCGGTGGTCGCGGCGGGACGGCCGGGCCCCGCCACGAAGCCCCAGGGTGGACTAGTGTTTTCCCAAAACTTCTGAGCAACGAAAATGTGTACAGAGCCCTACCATGACACTGACCTCATTTGAACGCCGCGCCCCGAGGGGGGCTCCAAAGCGTTCAGAGGGCCAGTAGGGATGCAGCTAGAGCGAAAAAGGGCCCTGGGAACCCCCTTCTTCTCCCTCCCCCCCCCAGTATGGTCACCTCCCCCATTGTTAACAGAATTTTTGACAGTTCAAACTGCTGTTCACCATTCATGTTTATCTTCTGGTTAAAAAAAAAAAATTATCTTCCCCCACATTCCTATAGCATTTGAGAAACTGTATTTAATTTGCCACAAAACAAATCGAAGCTAGCTACTTTACCTTTTAGCTGGATTTCCTTGCGTTCTCGTAAATAGGAAGTTAGACCTGCAGGCAGAATTAAGGAAAAGAAATTGCGTTTAGGAAATTCGAAACTAGGAAATAGGAAACTGTTCCGTACTGCATATATTTCAAATGAAAGTTTAATATTGATTTGCCACTCAAGAAAGTTAAGTTGTCAGTCGTCTACTTAACGAAAAAACTCCTTAACAAGCTGAAATGGCAAAATTATCTATTATAACTCCAAATTGCATGCTTAATCTGTTAGAAAGCTCACAACAATGCCGAATCCCATATAAACATTGTGTTCACAGTGTGCATTTGCTCTGTTCACCAACCACTGGGGTAAAGATATATTCCTTCAGTTAGCATTTTGATTTAGCAAGTGACACCAGGCAGACTTAATCATTATCAAACTACCTTAATCTTTATCCTCTGACAGATTAGATATACTTGAACATTTAAATGAGTGTTTATCTTTTTTTCAAAAGCCCAGTTGGGAAGTTAGGTTACATACTTTTTGTGACTGCAATCCATTAGATAACATTTACTTTTACAAAAGCCAGATGATTACATCACCTTGAAAATTTAAAGATTGCATTATTTCATTGACAGGTTGAAAGTAAAGTATATGATAAACATCATTTCAAATTTAGGCAGTTCTTGGGTGACTTTGCTCTTATGACCAAAGTTAGTTTTTAATAGGTATATTCCCCCCACCCCTTTTCCTGACTTTTCTTTTGGTTACAAGCTCTCCTTTATTGAGTATTACATTTTTAATCATTCCCATTTTGGTGCATTAAGCTTTTCTTAGCTCAGTGAGCTAGAGGTAGGATTTTCTCAGGGTAATTTTCAGGGTCAACCGTAGCAGGAAAAGCCTAGATGTCTTTATGGAAGCCCCAGGGAACAAAACAATTCAAGTTTGCACAGATGGCCCGCGTAGTGGGTGTACGGTCGTTTAGCATTTTTATTCCTTAAAAGGGGAAAGCAGTTTGGTTTAATCTGAGAAATTCTTCTGCATCAAATTTTTTGTTTTGCTTTATTCCTCCTAAGTTCAACGTGGCACCTTAAACCAGTCACTTTTGCCTGCTTCTTTAGGTGTACATGTGTGAATTTCTGAGCCCCCGATTTCTAACATTCTTTAGTAGTTCTAACCCCAAAACCTTCGTTACCCTAGTCCAGCCCCTCCTGATTTATTTCCATAGATTACCACTCCTTGCTTCCTCTACTGCTTTCTAGCAGCAAGGGTCAAACTCTGGTTTATGATAATTACTCCCTCTTCCCTCTTTCTCTTCTCCTCGGCGTCCTAGGAGCCAGGTCCGCTGCCCAGCCCCGCACCTCCATTTCCGACCCCAAAGACCCCTCCCCTCCCTGCCCCAAGCTGTCAGGCGGACAGGCAAGGGTTAACGCGCTGGCAGCCCCGGCTCTGGGAACCACCAGCCGGCTTTGGAGCGGCCTCTGGAATAACCTTGGCTTCCCTCAATCTTTTAATAGAACATCCGCCACCAAGAAGTGGTTTCAGTTCAGGGTTAATAATATGTCCCCTTCCACCCTCCAAACCAACACCCCGCCCCCCTCCCAGGTTTTTTAAGTTGTTTTTCAAAGTTAATGAGTTTCAAGTTTCACAATGACTTTCCCCTTCCCTCAACGCGTTGCTGAGGAAACCCCCTTGGGGTCCCCCCCCTCCCTTCTCCTTTCCCCTCCCCCATTCGGCCCGGGCGGGGGGCGGGACTGGGAGACCCCATGACGTCACCCGCCCGGCCCACATCCTGCTTTAGAAAGTAAAGAGACGGTAAAGAGAAACTACCGCCCCGCCCGTCCCCGCCCCCCTTCCCCGCCCCACCCCCCCCCACCCCCCCCCCCCCCCCCCCCCCGCCAGGGCCGCGCCACCGCCTCCTCCCGCCCCCCACTCCCGTCCCTGCGGCGGCCGGGCGGGGCGGAGCCGCGGGGCGGGCAGCGGAGGGGGAGGCGCGGCCCGGGGTCCGCCCCGCGGGGGAGACCCGGGGCTCCGGGCTCCACGCGAGCCCCGACCGGGGCACCCAACCCGTCCCCACCCTGAGCCGCGGTGCCGGCCTCGCCTGTCCACTTGGGCCTTCGAACCGGCGGCGGTGAACCCCCCCCGCCCCTCCCCCGCCGAGCCCCCGCTGGGGGACGCCCCCCCTCCCCCGCCCGCGCGGCGCAGCTCGCGGCCTCCCCGCCTCCCGCCCCCGGGGATCCCCTGCCGCCCCGCCCACCCGCGGGAAAGCCTCGGACCTTCGCCCTCCCTCCCCCGCGCCGCTCGGCCCGCGCTCCTCCCGTCGCCCCTAAAGACGCTAAACGTGCCCTACTCTGCCCCGGGGAGAGGTAAAGCCCGCGCCCGCCCTCCGCGCCCCGGGCCCCACGGCCCCGGGGGCCGCTCGCCCCGCCTCGCCGCCCGGCCCCCCGCCGCCCCCTCCCCGGCGGCGGCGGTCATGCCGCGGCCCGGGGCGCCGGCGAGCGCGGCCGCCTCCCCCGCCCGGCGCCTGCGGCCCCCGCCCGCGCGCCCCGCGCTTCCCCCCCGCCCCCCGGCTGGCTCCCCTGTTTAATATTTCAGCGCTGGGTGGTGTGAGTGCCAGTCGCCGGCCTCTAGTGTGGCTGCTGCTGGGGCGGCGGCGGCGGCGGGGAGGGTGACGGAGCCCGGGGGCCGGGAGCAGCAGCAGGAGGAGGCTATGTTTGTGTTTGGGGTTGTCAAGTGAAGGAGGGATCCCGGGCGCCGCCGCCGCCGCCACCGCGCGGGGGTCGCGGAGATTCCGAGCTGGGGCCGCCGCCATCAGCAGCGCAGCTCCTGGGTCGGCTGCAGCGGCAGCGGCTCCGCCGGGCGTCCTGGCAGCAGGTTCGGCGCGGGCTCCGCGGCGCGGGCGCTGCAGCTGGGAGGGCGGCGGGGGGGAGGGTACCGGGGAGGGGGGCAGGGCCAGTTCCCCCTCCGCGGGCGGGGGGCGTGCGGGCGCGCGTGTGTGTGTGTGTGCGTGTGTGTGCAACCGCCGACCTTGCAGAGGGGATGGCTGCGTGCGGGAGACACTTGCCACTTCTGGGCGCCCTCGCCGCGCGCGAGCGGCCCGAGCTGCGGTCTTGCCAGGCGAGCAGGTACGGAGGGACCCAGCCTCCCCACCCGCGTTCCAGCCGCAGACGCATTTTGCAAGAGGGTGGGGGGTGAGGGAGACCAGGCCTCGGCTTCCCAACCTCCCGGCTTTGTGGCTTTCTTTTCCTTTCGTTCTTTGCTCTAAGTGCCAGTTTACTCCCAGCCACCTGGGTAGTTTCTTTCCGGGTTGGGAGTACGCGCCTGCAGCAGTTGGGAAGCGGGCGGTGGGTTTGGGCGCGGGTCGGCTCGGGCTCGCCTTGGGGTCGGGCTGGGGAAGGAGTTGCTGCTGGAGAGGGGAGGGGGCGGTGGCGGAGCCGGCGGCGAGGAGGAGTCTCTGGGCTGCCGCGCTCGCCTCATTCCGTCCTCCTCCTCCTCCTCCTCATGCTCTCCGCATCCACTCCGGGCTCCTTCCTGAGCTGGCACTTCCATTCCCCCTCCTCCTGGCATGCGAAGCGCTTTGTTCAGTGCAGCGTTGCAGAGGGGTTTTCCCAGGCTCCGCCCTCCACATTCATTCATGTTTTTTCTCCTTGCAACTGTCTTTACGCTTTTTGATCGTGTCATGTTTTTGCTCCATGTAGTATTTATTTCTTTCCTGTAAAGGAATGGTTTATTACTCGTCCTAGTCGCGCTAGTGCCGCTGTCTTTGCATGTACTCACTTCCCCCCACAAGGATTTAAACATGGGATGGACAGCTAGGGACAGTGGGTAGGCAGGGAGCGGGGTAGCAGGGAGCTGTTACTGATTGGGAATTTGCATATTTTATATTTATGCTCTCGATACGGGATCACGTGATTATATTACATTCGGAGTTCACGCTTTAAAAACTTCCAGATATCGTGACCATTTAAAAGCTTTAAGTTTAACAAGGAATGTAGTTAAGCAGTCATACAATTTTTTTGGCCCTAATGTCTCTGAATTCTCTATTGAATCAAGCTTCGTGAATCGGAGGGTGGATGTCTTTAATGCAGGGAGTTGAGGAAGCATGTCTTATAGATAGATCACTTAGCATGGTGCTAGATAAAGTATATAGTATTTGGCCATCGTATTTCTTATTCTTTGTGCAGTTAAAAAATTGCAAATAATTTTGTGCAGTGCCCACACATAGCCTTATTCGGGATAAAATACTGAAGTACTAATTGTAACCTTCTTTACTTCTGTTTCTTCTTTGCTGTAATGAAATCATAAATTTCTAAAACCTTATACAGGGATATCAGATCTAGCCTTTCCCATATAGGCTTTCTTAAGGAGAATTAATATTTGAGTAGTTTTGTGTGCCAGGCAGTGGACATCCACATTGTTTAGTTTAGACCTTACAACAGCCCTGTGAGGTGGATAATATTTCCTAGTTTCACAGTTGGGAAATCTGATCTTCAGAGAGGTTAAGTACCTTAACAAGGCCACACAGTAAGGGGATAGAGCCTGGCTTTGTACCCAGTACAGTTTGATGCCAAAATATATAGTCATGACTTGTGCTCTATAGCCTCATGACCCTAATTCATGGAATACCTATTATCTCTGCTGAGGAAGTGAGCACTGAGACTAACTGAGTCATGTGTGCCACATTGTTTAGATGCTGACCATGGGCAGGTTAGTCAACCTCTCCCCAACTCTTCTTATCTGTAAAGTAGGTAAATGATAGCTATCTAACCAGTTATTATTAAGACCGAATTAGGTAATGTGTAGAAAGTACAGAGGCACCCTGCAGGGGCTCAGTAAGTATTCTCTTGTTCCTTCTACAGTACTGGGTATTACAAGTTTTAAACAAAGCATTGCTTAGTGATAAAACATAATTTCCCCCTTAATATCATCAGCTTTATTCCAGGAAATCAGAACTAAAGTTTTAGCTCTAGGGTCCGTGAGGATCTTGTGGAACAGGAGACAGAGGTGGCTGATTTGGGAAGAGGGATGATCAGGTTTTGAATTACTATTGTTTTGGCATATTGCATTTCTGGTCATCGTGTTTAGGATATATAAGTCAGGACAGACCAGGTGATGCTGAAGTAACAAGCAATTCCCAACCGTCAGCCACTTAAAACAACAAAGGTCTCTTTCTTGTTTACACTGGGTGATCATGGTAGCTTAGCAAGAGCCCAGCTCTGTGTTGCAACACTCACTGTCTGGAACAGTGCCTGTCCCACTGCAGAGGGAACAGAGAGCGCTGGAGGATTTTGCTTTGCTAACTAAATGGTATAGGCTGGAAACGGTGCATGCCTTCTCTACTCATAGGTCATTAGCCAGAACTGGTCACACATTGTAGCTAAACACAGAGAAGCATAAAGTACAGTCCTGGCACAAGCCTAGAGGAAAATACTAGAAAAATTGGGGAGCAGTTCCAATAGCAACCACATATATTAACTGAATTAATTCAGTAAAATAAGATGAATGAGACATGGTCCTTGTTCCCAAAGAGCTTGATGAACCAGGAGCCACATTACATGGAACATAGCCTTTTTATAGTCTCATGTTATACTTTAATTGTATCCTGTGATGTCACTGTAAAACACCGTGGAGTGAATCTTTTCATACTTCTTTGATAAAAGTACAGTGATTTTTTTTTTGTTTTCTTAGTGAGAAAGCCCAGAGAGTAGCAAAATGAGATATCCTACGGTTAATTAAAAGTTAGTAAGTAAGTTTTTGCAGGTGTCTCTGGCTTGGTCATCTTGCATTGGGTTTGGGTGAGTGCTGGACTCTAACCATGACTTTTGAAGTGTATTTTTCCTTTGAAAGTAATAAAGTGTGATTTTTTTTCCTTTTTTAGCACATGAATTAATTGATGGATGTTGAGTTTAATGGAGCTACCTTTTTGTGACCTGCTCTTCCTACAGTTTCTAAGAAGAAAAAGGGGCCCCTGAATCAAAGAAGATGCCTCGAACTAAACAGATTCATCCCAGAAATCTAAGAGGTAAGGATCTGCATGAAACAGAAATAAGGTTTATAGGAAATCCTACAGTAAAGTACTCCTTGGGTGACAGGAATGGCAGCTTGCTGCATGTTGACCCTGGTCCACAGTGAGCACCCGGAGGCCTCCGTTTCCCTTGTTCGCTTCCAGTCTTCTGCACAATTCTCATCTCTCAGAAAATGTTTCATAAATATTTGTTGAATGAATGAATCGCATTTGACAAAATTATAGTGCCCTCCCAACCATTAGTGTGAGTGTGAAAGTGAGAGATTTACTTTCTCTTAACAGAGACAGCTTTTGCCTGGAGGAATCTGAAATGAGTCGCTGGATAGTCTTTGCCAATATGATTTTTTTAACCCCTCCCCCATACTACTTTCAAGATTCATTTCTGTACGACTGTATAGGTTAGATTATCAAGAAGTGAAGAGAGTTGTGGTTGACATTAACTCAGGCCATTATTTGCAGAACTCAGGGGCAACATGACCTGTTTTCCATAAAGGAAGCAATCAGTCAAAATTACGCATGCTATGTACATTTCATGCAAAGGTGGAAAATGCGTGTTGCTCCTTCACTGTGGAGAGATTTTGATTTTAGGAGAGTAAGCTTAATTTAGTTAATTGTTTTGAAAGACATACGTTATTCTAATGTGTTGTATCAACTGGGAAGAGCAATTATCTTTTATATTCCATTTTAGTAGATAAGGGTATAGGAGTGCGAAACAAGGAACAGTTACAGCAAATATAAACCCCAACAGGGTGAAATAGCTTATGATGTATTTACTGTTACAGAAAAAAATTCTTAGGCACCTGCAAGGTAAAAAAAATAGAGATCAAACAGATTAATTGGGAGATGTTTCTTTGTGAAATAAGTTTGGCCAGTCACTGTGGGGTGATCATTGAAAATGTGGTCAATTTTGTGGGCCTCCTCGAATCTGGAATGGTGTGTTTCCTATCTGGAAGAGTACTGGAACACTCTGCTGGCCTAGGTGGCTGCCTTGGACCAAGTTCAAATTGATGATGATAGCACCAGTGTTCAATGAGGTGAGGATTTAGATAGAGAACGTTAAGTCTTGTGTGCTGAAGTCTGATTTTTCCAAGTCCTACAGACAATGTTAGGAGCTGACCATGTATTTGTCTGTCTTTCTCACTAGAACTTGAGCTCCCACAAGTAGTTACTTTCTCTTATTTACTCTTAGAGGCAAAGCCTTCACACTTGAGGTACCAGCTGAGGTTGACATCTGGAGTCCTAGGCCCAGCTTCTCTAATTCATCTGTCTAAAGAGGGTACACCAAGGTAGCCTGGGGCTGGTAGTCACCTTAGCCCAGCACAGGTCCTGGTGGCTAATAGGAGCCCAGATATTTGTTGAAATGAGTACGTGATGGATCTTAAAGTATTGTTTATTAGGTGATAAATCGTAAACATTTTTCATATTTAAAATGTATACAGGTGTACCTTGGAGGTATAGTGGGTTCTATTCCCTAACACTGCCAAAAACCAAATATTGTGATAGAGTGGATCAGGTGAGTTTTTGGGTTTCTCAGTTAATATAAAAGTTATGTTTACACTCTGCTGTGGACTCTGAAGTGTGCGATCGCATTGTTTTTTAAAATGTACATCCTTGAATTAAAAAATACTTCCTGCTGAAAAAATGCTAGTCATCATCTGGGCTTTCAGCAAGTTGTAATCATTGATCACAGGTCATCGTAGCAAATATAACAATAACGAAAAAGCTTGAAGGATTGCGAGAATTACCAAAATGTGACACAGAGACACGGAGTGAGCAAGTGCTGTTGGACCTGCTAAACCCAGGGTTGCCAGAAACTCCTCCAATTTGTAAAAGACAGCGTCTGTAGAACGCAACAAAACAGGGCACAATAAAACAAGGTGTGCTTGTACTTTGTAATATTCTAGATCACATGGCCATCCAGAGAAATGCAGATGTTAGGCCACAGACTATCTTCCTTTCTGTACCTAATGTACAACCCACTGGGTAGTTGTTGAACTGTTCCTGTTGCACTGTTCTAGGAGGCAGGGATAAAATGATCCTCAAGCCTAGACAATGAAAGAGCATGGGGTTGAAGAGGGGAGGCGGGTACACATGCGCCTTTGCCCGTGTCGTAAGGGAGGAACAGGGGTATGGACCTTCCTCAGAGGCGGGACCTCATAACATGTCTTGATCGTGGTTGGGGGGCAGTTTGGTGCGGGGCAGTGTGGGAAGGGAAGAGAAGCAAAGGTACCATCTGAAGTGGGTCTTAGGGCCGAGAAATTATGCACAAGACTGATAAGACAGGGTGAGTATGTTTCATCCTGGGGTAGGAGCTTATGAAGTGACATGGGAAATCCAAGCCAGTTGGAGTTCTTCATTACTGGAGCGTACACCGTTCTGTTCGCGGGGAGGAAGGGGTAGGAGACTGGGGTGAGACAATTAGAAATCAGGTCCTGAGGGTCCACCAAATCTGAGTCTAAATTTAGTATGCAGAGCTGAAACTTGGAATAGGAAAGCTGGCTTCTTTTCCGAAATTCAGATGTTTTTAAAGTTTTCTAAGAGAATTTGAAGGAAGTTCTGTTCTGGCCCCTCATTGGGAGTTTCAGAGCTGCTTGACTAAGGCAGTGATGACTCAGACACTGAAGAGTAGATCAGAGTAGATTAGCACAAGACAAACTGCAGAAGCCACGTCCTCAGTGGGACCTGCAGACTGGCCAGGTCCAGGGGTGGGGTGGGGGTGGGGCGCAAATGGACTGGGGGCTTGGGCAGCTCTTTGTAGGCGAGGCTGTGAGTTTGAGCCAGTGAGCTTACTCAGCAGAGAGGGATGAGGGCAAGGCTGTTCCTGCCCAGGAAACCCTAGTAAACAGAGGCACAAAGGCAAGAAAGTGCTAAGGTGTAACACTTCTAGAATTTCCACTTCTCTTCTAAAAATGTATTTGAGGACTGTATCTCTGGGCACAGATTGGGGGTTAAAGTAAGAAGATATGTTCTGAATTGCAATTCCTCTGTTATTCCTGAAGAAACTGATTTTGCTGGTTAAAAAAAAAGTAAACATTAGCTAGTAAAATGAATTGTTTAGCATTTAGTTTGTGTCTCACTGGGACCGTTGAAATACCATGTTTGTTTCGCCTTACCTGTCACCCGCTGCTTTGACTTACAGAAGACCTGCCACATAAGTTAGCTATGAAATGGGGAGAGAGGAAATCAGAAGACCAGAAAGCCAGTCACAGCCCACCTTGCTCTGGCGAGCACGTTGCTAGCACTACTTTAAGTGCATTGCTTCTTTCTAGGTGTCTGCCAAAAACAGTCTGTTAAATACTTGTCTTGTGTTTGGTCATTAAGTCAGTAGTAAAAGATATATACTTAAACTCAAATTATATGTTTATTATGTTTTCATGGCAGTATTAACTCTTAAAATATAATTTTTCTTTGATTTATTCTATTCTTCAGCTGGTGTTGGTGTAGTCCTAAGGCTATGCAAAGCTGTAGGGTAATCCTATTCTAACTTTCTGGAATATAAGTTTTATTTGGGGGAAAAATACGTATACACTCGTGTGTGTATTCATGTATTAAAATATCATACAAGTCATATATGAATATACAAGATTTGTATGGGTTTAAACGAGGCCCGCATACAAGGCTCCTGTAGGAGGTGGAATTTACAGTTCTCTGCTGTTACAGGTTCTTTAGTAGAAAAGTATGAGAACTGATATGTTAAGGGTAAGATATGGATTTGAGACAAAACTGAGACAGAGTTAGAACGATGGGAATCTGTACAGATTGTAGGAGTGGGGTTTGTTGAATTCTAGTATCTTTATCCTTGGCCCTATAAGCCAGATAGAACCTTTGTCTCTGGTGCTTGTCTGCGTGAAGCAGATGGGGAGAGTTTAACACTGACCTATCCTTTTTTTTTCATTTTTTTAAGATTTTATTTATTTATTTTAGAGAGAGCTAGAGAATAGGGGGAGGAGCAGAGAGAGAGCGGCAAGCAGACTCCACGTTGAACACAGAGCCGGACGCAGGGCTTGATCCTAGGACCCCGAGATCATGACCTGAGCTGAAATCAAGAGTCAGATGCTTAACCGATTGAGCTACCCAGGAGCCCCTCCTGACTGATATCCTTTGTGAGGGTGAATGAGAATTTCTGAAGAGCATGAGGGAAACACTTGGTGTTCAAAAGGAAGGCTTTTTATCTTGTGGTAGGTTCCCTGGAGTGGGGCTCGTGGCCACTCTGTGGCCGACTCTGGGGCTGGGGCTCCCATATGTGGTCTTGATGAATGTCCCAGCCAGGCAGGGCCCCCTTTACCAGCGTTTGTTCATTTCTGATCAGCCATCTCCCCTGCCTTCCCTGGCCTTTGCTTGGACTCAGGTAACCCTGATACAGGAAACCAGAGACTTGCTGGGGTTCCATGTCAGTCTTCTTAAGAGAAAGGGCTGTTTTTTTCTTATGCAGGTCATCATTGTGAATGTGTTTTCAAAACTTTGGGGAAGAAAGAACATATTTTAAGTTGAGTTTGGGCTTAAGAGTTTCAAAGACTGATGTATTTAAAGTACAAGATTGGAAGTCAGTGTAGAAAATACCAAGTGTTAACCTTTTGCAAAACGGTGAATTTTTTTTAACCTTTAGCAAAACATATTTGGGGAATTTCATTGTGGCTGTTTTTCATTTTTATTGGTTGAGTGTGTTTGGCTCTGAACACACTGCTTTATTATAATGTGAGAAGTAAAGGGTGAGGTCCACACGTGGGGTCTGTGGATGCCCCATCATCTTGGAAGGTAAAGTCCAAGGTCCTGAGTATGGCTCAGACACAATTGGGCCTTCTTGTTCTCCTGTGTATCTGATGAATAATCTGACATTTCAAGAGCTCAGCATCTAGACCCAGCGTTTCTGTGCTTGTTCTTCTTTCTGGAAAGTCTTTCCCCTCCTCATTTCCACTCTGTTTTCTTATTCTGCGCGGGAGTTGTCTCTGCCAAAGCAGATTTCTCTTCATCTTTGAGCCCCTCCCCATCTCCTACCTTCTCCCCTGCCGCTGTGCCCCCCAGCATACATGGTGGACCTCCACTGCTTATGTCTCCAGGTTCCTTACCGTGCTTCTAATACTGCGTTGTCATCATTCTGCAGATCTTCCTAGCCGGGTATGACTTCCGTGTCAGAAGAGCTTGTTTTAGTCACCCATCCGTGTTCAACAAAAACGTATTTGCGTTAGCTCTTTAGCAAACAAGACAGTTAAAGATGATTCGTGTTCTCCAAATGTGTATACGCTTCTGAGCCTTGATGCGCAAATGCTTCTTGTGATATTTGCTGGCCTCTGATTAAAAAAACCTGTTATAATGTGAAATTTTCATCGCCTGAACCAAGTTGTTATTTATTAACTTTTGTTTTACATTCGTTTTTGTCCTTGGAGTCCTCAAGTTTATCTCTTTGGTACATTTAATTAACGTAATGGGTAAACTGTCTGGCCTCAGGTTATCACCGGCTAGCTGTGTGGCCTTGGGCAAGCAGCAAGTGTCAGTTCCTCAGACTCTGCAAAGCAGGGAGAGTGTGTGAAGATGAGGTAACACCGCAATATTTAGCACGATGCCTGACACCAGGTAAACACTCAGCATCACTTTCTCTAAAAAACTGGTTTGTGCCGAACTCTTGGGTTGCATGTGCTTTGCAAACAGAGGCCACCCAGGAGTGGCGTGATGCTGCTCCAGTGTGCGCAGCGTGAGTCAGCCATACGTCTTACGGTCCTGGCGGTCCAGGGCTGGGGATGTGGAAGAGAGCCATCGCTGTAAGAAAGAGTTTGGGAAGGACAGTTATCACCCAGAGTGCTGCCTCCTCGGTCAGTCCCTCTGCACAGATTCAAACCTTACCTCGTGTTTTGATTCTAGTTCTTGGGAAACTGATCGTCAAGTCTTCCGTTCTGTTGTAATGGAACTGCTTTTAGAAGCCTTCCACGTTCACGATCTCCTAGGATGGAGGTGAGGCGCCGTAGCCCACACTTGTGTTTATGTTCTAAGACGGCACCGCTCTCTGTCCCCTGTGCCCCCGTCTCGTGTGGGACCTTGGAAATCCAGTGGGTTTTCAGGAGTAATCTGATGAATGTGAATATTTTAATTTGCTAGCAGTGCGGGGACCCACTCCAGTGACTTCTTTTATCAGTCACCTGTCATGAAGAAAATCTCGCTTTCTTGTTCCCTGGGGATGGTCTTGTTGGGCTTATAAGTAGATTAAGTTTAATTTTGATGATTTTTATTTTTTTAATTTTTACTTTTGTGTATTTTTTAAGCTTTTATTTGAGAGAGAGAGAGAGTGAGCGAGAGAGAAGGAGCAGGGGAGGGGCAGAGGGAGAAGGAGAAGCCGACTCCCTACTGAGCAGGGGGCCCGACCTGGGGCTTGATCCTGGAAAACTGCAGGTTCACTACCTGAGCCAAAGGCAGATGCTTAACCTTAAGCCACCCGGGGGCCCCTAATTTTGATGATTTTTAGATGGAATTCCAGCTGTTCATGCGCATTGTTTTTCATGTTTGAATGTTAAGTCAGCAGTTCTATGTAGACAGCCTGAAGATTTGAGAAGTCAGAAGTCTTGTAGGGTAAACAACCCATGGCTTAGAAACAATTTTTTTGGTAGATGATTGCAGCTAGGAAGGAAATAAGTAAATAAGTTATAGTTACGTTTTTGATGATAAAGGTAAGAAAGGTATTGAAGTTATTAGCAGCTGTCATTTAAGCAGCTGTTAGTTTGTCCAACTGGGATAAAAGTAGGAGAGTAGATTTCATAAAGCAAGCCTCCCATTTGTTTTCAGATCATTATTTTTCAGCTCATATTGAGAGCTTATTTGCTGCTTTTGGAATGCTTATTAACATTAACCAAATGCTTTTTTCTATTTAAAAGCAAATACAAAATGTAATAATACGATTAATCAGAGTAATGATTTTATTTTAGAACATCTTTGCACAAAATATGTTCTGATGAGCTGTAATTTTATCTTATAGAATTGGAAAATACATAATGTATATAAAATCTCCTGTTATATCCATACATGTATTTTAAGCACCACATTTAGAATCTATGCCCCATAATTTGAACATGTCTGGGACAAAGTTGGTTCTTGTGTTATCTGAAAAAATACTTTATGAATAAATCAAATGCCTTATTTTTTCATTCCTCTATTTATTATTTTAAAACATTTTAAGAGTACTCTTTTGCAAATTAACAATGTGCCAAAATTACATATAGTGCTCAGGTATTCTTAGAAAGCCCTTGATATTTGTAATGTTGTCAGCCACCAAACACTGCACGGCAAAACCTTGTAACCACATAGTGTCCTTCCGTCTCAGTACTCAAGTCATTCTTCAGAAGGAAGTTCTTGTTGACTATTAGGCTTTTATTTTGGGGCTTTTATTTGGGGTAGCATTGCATTAATTTTGACTTTTTAAAATAAATTTAAATAATCTTTACACCCAGTGTAGATCTCAAACGTAAAACCCTGAGATGCTGCTCTACCAACTGAGCCAGCCAGGCAGGACTTTTTTTTTTTTAAAGATTGTATTTTAATTTGAGAAAGAATTGGCAGGGCAGGGGTAGGGGTTGGCAGGGAGGGTCAGAAGGAAAGGGACAAGTAAACTCCCCACTGAGCAAGGAGCCCAATGCAGGGCTCAAACCCAGGACCCCGGGATCATGGCCTGAGCCGAAGGCAGACCGCTTGACTGACTGAACCACCCAGGCACCCCCAGGCGTGACTTTTTAAAATAAACTTAAAATGTAAGGTTCTTAGAAATTTTCTAGGATGAATTTTGTTCTAGAAAATATTCTAGGGCCGTGCTGCCCTGTTAAAGTACTTTAAAAAAAATACAGTGATGATTAACTAGTTGGCTGTTAAGTAACTAGAAGAGCCGTCCTTTAAGTGTTAGTGGACCTGTAGTAGTCTAAGAGTTATTCTGGCCTAACTGATGTCAAGCTGGATTTTTATGGTACTTGGGTATTTATGTACATTGATATTTCTGTGTGCCTGTATGGTTAGAGCGTGCATTTACTCAAAACTCCTTTTGCTTTGCATTTGGTAGTGTGGTTATATGTGCTTATTTCCCAATTCTTTAAAAGATTTGCCAGTGGGGGCGCCTGGGTGGCTCAGTGGGTTAAGCCTCTGCCTTTGGCTCAGGTCATGATCTCGGGGTCCTGGGATCGAGTCCCGCACCAGGCTCTCTGCTTAGCGTGGAGCCTGCTTTCCCATCTCTATCTGCCTGCCTCTGTGCCTACTTGTGATATCCCTCTCTCTGTGTCAAATAAATAAAATCTTTAAAAAAAAAAAAAAAGATTCGCCAGGGAAGAAAAGGACCATCAGCATGTAATTGCTTACTATTGCAGTATTCAAATAGAAATTAAGCATTCAACTGGGGCCATGTTTGATAGTTTAAAAAGAAGTTAAAAATGAGCTGGGCTGATACATAGCACAGGGACCTGGGACGTGGTATTGACCGGTGCCAGACGTGTGTCTGGGAGTTCTCTGTCCCGCTGGCTTCTCAGCCCTTGGAAGACAGTCCATCTTCCTCATTTTCCAGTTGAGAAAATTGGCCAGAGAAGTTTAAGTGAATCAACTTTTGAGCAGCTTGTTTGTATCTTATTGGAGAGATTTGTGGAGGGGTGTTTGGTACTTTTTTCTTTTAAATCATACTGCTTCCCCTAGTTACATTTCATTGTGGGCTGGCGGCAAGAGGGATGTTGTGTTTGATCATTTTTAGGGTAAAAAGAGCTCATCTGTCCACAGGTCTGTGTGCTAGGCTCCACTCAGCGTGCTTTTCATATCGTGTTTGTGTAATCCTTCCAGCTGAGTGAGACAGGGTTGTTGCCTTCGTGATGTAGACATTCGTGGTGTAGACATGGGGAGGAAGCACAGAGAAGTTGCTGGCAGCCCAGGGCCCCACATCCAGGAGTCTCCAGCGCCTTTCCTCTTCTTGACTGTCATGCTAATACTGGCCCGTGTGGATAGCAGAGTTCTGTGGTTAGTATGAGCTGACAGATGCTCTCCATCCCAGTCACAAAATAAAGTTGTCCAGCACTGCAGGTAGAGCCGAGGTCACTCAGAAGATCAGAACTTGAAGGACCTTTCTTTCTTCTCTTTAAATCTAATCGGCTAAATTCATTTCCAAGCTGTTGATGTCTCTATTACTCCAAGCTGGATTTGCTATTACAAACAAATTTCCAAGCTCTTAGAGAGAGAGAGTGGTTGTCCCACTCTCTCTCTCGAAGATTTTTGCTTACTTATTTACTTAGTAACATGGAGTTGGAAGTAGAGATACCTTGCTTGAAATGGAAAATGGCAGTGTTTATTTTTTATAATTACTTTTTTATTTTAAAAATTTATCTTTGAAATGTAGTTGACATACAATGTTATATTAGTTTCAGGTGTTCAACATAGTGATTTGACAGTTCTAGACATAGCTCAGTGCTCAGCCTTGATAAGTGTAGTCCCCGTCTGTCATCAGACGACGTTATTACGGTATTGTTGCCCATATTCCCTATGCTATACTTTCCATCTCTGTGACTTACTTCTTTTTATAACTGGAAACTTGTGCCTCTTAATCCTCTTCACCTGTTTTGCCCATCCCCCATGCACCTCCCCTCTGGCGACCACCAGTTTGTTCTCTGTGTTTATGGATTAGTTTCTGCTTTTAATTTGTTTTGTTTTTTAGATTCCACGTGTAAGTGAAATCATATGGTATTTGTCTTTTTGTACCTGATTTCACCCAGCATGATACACTCCAAATCAATCCATGTTGTTATAAATGGCAAGATTTCATTCTTTTTTTATGGCTGAGTAATATTTTGTTGTATGTGTGTATCATATCTTTATTCTTCTGTGAGTGGACACTTGGGTTGCTTTCATATCTTGGCTATTGTAAATAATCCTGCAACAAACACAGGGGTATCTGTATCTTTTCAAATTAGTGTTTTTGTTTGCTTTGGGTAAGTACCCAGTAGTGAATTACTGGATCATATGGTATTTCTGTTTTTAAGAAGAATTGCAGTATGTAAATGGAAGTCTCAGCCTAACAGTTGAAATTTTAGACATAAATGATTGAAAACTATTTCTGGGAAAACTAATGTGAAAATATTAAAATTCTAAGAAAATATAGATGAAAACATTTTATAATTTTTCCTCATAAGTAGGAACAGAAGAATATAGAAAAAGTGTACTATTTTAGATCTATTTGGACTCTTCTAGATTGTAGATGTATATGAAGGGCAAATGAAAGAATGAAAGGGAGATTTTATCTGTTTTCCTTTTAATTCCACAGTGAGGATGCTTAGTATGCTATGCTTAGAAATAAAACCCTCACACCTAGCCTTCTGAGGGCTTTTCATCTGATATGTCTCCAAATGTATGAAAAAGATCTAAGGGCAGTATAAAGCAACAAATTTAAGATTAATATGGAACATTGCAACTCTCAAAGGGAAAATGAGGCAAAAACAAATTGGTTGAGATAAATCAATCAGAAAATACTTCTTAGAGGAGTTAACTTTTTTACGAATGAAAACCTGAATGAAGCAGAGATTTGAGATGAGCTTTTAAAGAATGGAAGGATAGATCAGTAGAGAAAATAAGTTGTTTTGAGACTTTGCCAGAAGATAGAATGGGGAGAAAATCATACAGGAGTGGTTGTTGGTCTTGTTTGCTTGACTGGAGTGGATTTCTCAATGAGCTTAAAACTTTAAAGAAGAAAAATAAAGGAAACTTTGTAGGTTTGACATGCGTAGTTTATATTGACAATAATTATAAAATCAACAAGTTGAGTTGTCTAGTAAGTTGAGTGTTTATAAAAGGTCAGAGGCTAGAGACTACCTTACAGTACTTTGAAATTTAAAGATTTATTTACTTATTTTGAGAGAGCGCATGCATGCACGGCTGGGAGGGGCAGAAGGAGAGGGACAGAGAATCCGAAGCAGACTCTGAGCCAAGCATGGAGCCTGACGTGGGGCTGGATCTCATGATGGTGAGTTCACTACCTGAGCCGTAACCAAGAGTCAGACGCTTAACCGACTACACCACCCAGGTGCCCTAATACTTAGAAATTTAAAAACAACCTCCCCACAAGAGGATTTTTGGAGCAGTGAAACTACGCTGTATGACACTATAATGGTGGATACATGTCATTGTATATTTGTCCAAATCTATAGAATGACAGCCCCAAGAGGGAACGTAAACTGTGAACTCTGAGTGGCGATGTGTCCACATAGGCTCATCAGTCATAACCCGGTCTATGGCTCGGGTGGGAGATGCTGATAGTAAGAGAGGCCGTGCATGTGTGGAGGAGAGGGCTATATGAGAAATCTCGGTACAGTCCCCCCAATTTTGTTATGAACCTAAAACTGTTCTAAAAAATACAGTATATCCTAAAAAAACAACACCTCCACCTAGGGTCAGTATGATTTGTTGCTATCCAGGAAAAGGATGGTAGGTTCAAAGAATGAGGCAGTCTCTTTCTCTCTGTCTGTATTTCAGAAATTCATCTTCATACAGATGTACAAACTAGCAAAAGAATCATATATGACCTTGAGCAAATAACTCAAGTTTCTTTCATGAGAACAACATGGAGTGGACAGGGGTTGGGGGTGGGGTGATGTTGACCTGTAATTTTCTTTTTAGCTTTAAATGGTGGTTATTCTAAGGCAAGGGTCATCAAACCACAATCTAATGGTTGAATCCAGTCTTTCACTTGTTTTTATAAATACAGTTTTATTGGAACTCGGCCATGCCTACTCATTTACATATGCCTGTGCCTGCTTTCCTGCTATAGCAGGAGTTGGAAATGGCTCAGAAAGCCTAGAATATTTGCTGTCTAGCCTTTTACAGTTTGCTGATCCTTGTCTATGGAATAGAGAGGAATTGGATTACTTATTTAGAAACCCCTTTATGTTTGGGAATGAGTAAGAATGCTCCATCTATCTTTAGAGGACCATAGGAATGAATTATAGGGGATCTCAGAGGGTCTGTTTGAGGGTCTGCTTCCTGCCAGGCATGATAAGGGAATTCACATTCATTTGGTCATGAGGTGAAGGGAAAGCCTTAGAGGTTCAGTTGGTCTTGACAGAAACATTTAATTGTTCTTGATGTTCTGATACCAGATCATGGGTCTCCACTCAAAAGGCTTGGGTCATCAGGGGGCCGTTCTGTTAGAGCACTGTCCTTCTTCCAATTGTACTGTGTTCCTTAGTCACCTCTATATTTAACTCACAGTGGTAGAATAATATCATAAGCATGATTCCCAAAGCCACCAAACCTCTTGTGAAGGATTGTTCCTCAGGAAAATGGGGCCTGGGAGGCAGTCCCACCACTTGAGAGTGATGTGCCAAGAATGGGACCTGTTATCTGCATCACTGCTATTGACACATTAGGGCCGGCAATTTGCATTTCGGTTTCAGAGAACGTGATTGCATTTCTGAGTGTCCGAATTCTCATATTACCTATGCCACCATCTTTAATCTCCAAGTAATTATTTCTGGTGGTTTTGGGGTGGTGGAATGACAGTAAGTAGAGAAGATATTTTTATGTTCTGGTTTTGTTTTACTTTATTTTGCTTAAGTTTAAATACTTTATGTTAAGGATGGGCTTGGTTGAGTTCATAGTAATTAATTGAATAGTTTGAGAAACGCCTTTTTTTTTTTTTTTTTTTTGACCGAGATCACAAGTAGGCAGAGAGGCAGGCAAAGAGAGAGGAAGGGAAGCAGGCTCCCTGCCGAGCAGAGAGCCTGATGCGGGGCTCGATGCGGGGCTCGATCCTAGGACCCCGGGATCATGACCCGAGCCGAAGGCAGAGGCTTCAACCCACTGAACCACCCAGGCGCCCCTGAGAAACGCTTTTGAAAACAATGCTGATTCGGCACACCTCGGTGTCTCAGTCGGTTAAGCGTCTACCTTCAGCTTAGGTCATGATCCCAGGGTCCTGGGATGGAGCCCTGCCTCGGGTTCCTTGCTCAGCGGGGAGTCTGCTTCTCCCTCTCCCTCTACCCTCCCCACACTCATGCTCTCTGTCTCTCTCTCAAATAAATAAAACCCTTAAAAAAAAAAAAAAAAAGCAAAGCTGATTCTCCACAGACACATTAGAACATTAGCCTTGTTATTGTGGCACCTGCCAGTGTTATCATGTGGCTCAGAAACTGTATGACATTCAGTATGTTAAGATGTGACCTTCCTCAGTGAGGAGCAGAGCCATAGTGGTCACAAATGGAGGTGAAAACAGAGGGCCACTTTGGAAGCCTCTGCCTGGACTTCTGTAGCCCCTGCTGGGATGGGTTGGACACACTGGAGTTCAACAGCTCTGCCCTTGTCTCCTACCAAATTACGGTCTCTATAGTAAGTTGAGTATTTACAAAAGATAGGTCAGAGGCTAGAGACGACCTTACAATACTTTGGAATTTAAAGATTTATTTACTTATTTTGAGAGAGACTGTAATAGCTTACACATACAAGTCCAGCCAGCTGTGCAAAGATTTGATGAGCGAACATAGAAATGATGTTCAATTTACATGTGTAAGCAGATGGGTCACTGCATGGCAAGGGGGTTAAGAGCATTATTTGGCCTTCTATCTGTTGATAGTTCAGGTTGACCTGTTAATGTTTCGGTGGAATTAATGCCATATGAGTGATGAGTTCCATGCTTCCCATTCACAGTAACATCTTCAGGAATGTGGAGTTCCATTAAGTTTTTGTGGAAAGAGTGCATTTTTTAGTCTCCAGACGGTAGTTTATTGCCTGAGAAACCACTGCACTATATATATATATTTTTTTTTACAGCTTTTCAAGATGTAATTTACATGTAATAAAATTCAACCATTGTAAGTGTACCATTCAATGAAATTTTGTAAACTTACAGAGTTGTGCAACCTTTACCACAGTCCAGTTTTAGAACACGTTCATCACCCCCAGCATTTCCCTGAGCCTGGTAGGAGTCAGTCATGCTCCCAGGCAACTGCTGGCCTGGTTTTTGGCTCTTCACAGTTGCCTTTTCTGGACCCTTAACAGAGTGAGATCATACAATTTACTGCCTTGTGTCTCTAGTTTCTTTCAATGAGCATGACGTATTTGAGACACACTTACATTGTAGCATGTATCAGGATTTTTTTTTTTTTTTACCTTTTATTGCTAAGTAATATTCGTTATATGAATGTATTACCTTTGATGTGTCCATCCAGGTGATGGCCATTTGGATTGTTTTCAGTTTTTGGCTCTTAGGACTAGTGTAACCAGTGATGCCCAAGTCTGCAGTTAGCTTCAGTGCTTTCTAAATGCCACTTAAGGCAAGTGAGTTGTTAACGTCTGTTTTACCTGACATAATTATAGACATTCTGGCTCTCTTAGGATTGCTGTTTGCATGGTATATCTTTCCCGACCCTTTTATTTGAGCCTTTGGATTCTGTGAACCTAAGCCTTGTCTCTTGCGGACACGGTGTCATTGGAATTGTTTTTTTATTCAGCCTGACAGTTTGTCTTCTGTGTGGGGTGTTCATTCCATTCACATTGATGTGCTTATTGTTGGGTATATTGGGTGTATGTCTACCATTTTGTTATTTCTTTTCTGCTTGTCATATATATATATGTATATATATATTTAAGATTGATTTATTTGAGAGGGAGAAGGACAGAGAGGAGAATGCGTACACGGGAGATGTGGGGAGGGAGAGAGAATCCTCAAGCAGAGCACACAGCCCAACATGGGGCTCACTCCCACAACCCTGAGATCATGACCTGAGCCGAAACCAAGAGATGCAAACTGAGCCACCCAGTCACCCCTATTTGCCTCCTACTTTTGTTCTTGTGTGTGTCTCTGCCTTGTTTTGTATTACATATTTTTTTTGGTATACAGTTCTGATTTCTCTGTTGCACTTGTTGTTTTTACTCTTATTTTTGAGTAAGTTTCTTAGTGGTTGCTCTGGACATTATAATATGCCCCTTAATGTATCCCTTTCTACTTGAGAATGGTACTACTTGAGTCATGGTAAAACGTGGAGACTTTGATCCTTTATTGCTGTTCTTGTCAAAAATGTTTCATCCTTTTATGTTAAAACCCTAGCTATACCGTGTTAAATTATAGCTTTCTACAACCTGAAGTTTTTAAAAACATTTAAGATAAATGAGAGAAAGCAGTCCGTCTTCGATCCACTGATGTCTTTGCCATTTCTGACGCTCTTCATTTCTTCATGTGGATTCAGATGATCTTCTGAGTCACTTCTGTTCAACCTGAAGGTCTTTTTTTTTTTTTTTAAACAATTTTTTTAAAGATTTTATTTATTTATCAGAGAGAGAGAGGGAGAGCAAGCATGGGCAGACAGAGGCAGAGGGAGAAGCAGGCTCCCCGCCAAGCAAGGAGCCCAATGCGGGGCTCGATCCCAGGACGCTGGGATCATGACCTGAGCTGAAGGAGCGGCTTAACCCACTGAGCCACCCAGGCGTCCCCTGAAGGTCTTGATATAGCCTTTTTTATAAGGTGAGTCTTCTAGCAGCAAATTGTCTTAAAAAAAAAAAATCATAGAATGCTCCCCACCCCCAGCTTTTGAGTTTTGAAAAGTAGTTTTCTGGCTATAAAATTCTTACTAATAGCGTTTTTCCCTTTCATCACTGTGGACCTTCTACTGCCTTCTGGCCTCCATTGTTTCTGATGAGAAGTCAGCTGTGTGTGAGAGAGTGTGTGTGTGTGTGTGTGTGTGTGTGTGTGTGTTGTTTTTCTCTATGCACAATGAATTCTTTTTTGCTTTCTGCTTTCAGTTTTTTCTTTGTCAGCAGTTTGAACACTCTCTGTTTAGGTGTGGATCTCTTTGTATTCTATTTTGAGTTGAACCTCTTGGATATGGAGATTAGTGGTTTTATTGTTGTTGTTGTTGTTTTTTAATCAAATTTGGGAAGTTCTAGGCCATTATTTCTGAAGATTTTTTTTTTTTCTCACCCTTTTTCCACTACACATATGTTGGTAAACTTGGTGTCATGAGGTTCTGTTCGTTTTGCTTTCATCTGTTTTCTTTCTGTTCCTCAGACTGGCTAATTTCAACAGCACTATCATCAACTCTTCTTATTTTTTTCCTTATACTAGCTCAAATTTGCTTTTGAACCCCTCTAGTCAGTGTTTTATCTCATTTTTACCTTTCAACTCCAGAATTTTTCACTCTGTTCTCTTTCTTATGATTTATATCTTTTTTTTGAGGTTCTCTATTTCTTGAGTTATCATCATATTTTAATTCTTAAAGGCATGGTTTCTCTCAGTTCTTTATTTTAATTTTCTGTTTCCTTCAGTGCTTTCAACATGTATGTTCATATGATTGCTACTTTGAAGTCTTAATCTGTTAAACCAAACATCTGGGGACACTAGAGACAGCTCATATTGACTGCTTTTTCCCGAGTATGGGTCACGCTTTCTCTTTCTCCTCATGCCTCTCAAGTTTTTTGTGGAATATTTTACCCTCAGGTAATGGATTGGAGCAGCTCACTTTACTGATTCTTGCCATGTGTGTATTTTGTCATCGCTGTCATTATTCTGTTTGTTTCTTCTCTAACTTGCCTTGAATAAACCTGCACAGGCTGTCTCTCCTGTACTGTGCGGTGTGGCTGCTGCTGTCTGCTCGGATTTGTTTTCTTGTTGGTTCTTGAAGCCTCGTTTTCTAGGGGTCAACCCCGTGGCTCGTAGTTTTGTGTTCAGCCAGTGACTGACCAGAGGTTGACCTCGAGTCAGTAGAACTTTCCCTCTGCCGCTGGATCGGTGTGTGGGCCGGAGATCATATGCAGTTCTCAGGCAGGTGTTGCGTCTGCCCTGGCTTATTCTTTCAGACGAACCTCCTTGCATCTTCGTGGTGCGTATAGGTGTAGGTTCCGTCCTCAAGGAACGTGTGGGTGGCGCGAGTCCACTCTGGAGTCGACGGGGCGTATGCAGAATCTCTGGTCAACTGGGGCTATCAGTGGAGAGTTTATCGGGGGCACCGTGGTTCTCTCAGCTCCCAGGACTCCCTGGTGAGTCTCAGCCAGTTGACTGGGGTCTTGCTTGCCCCGCATAGGACCTTAGCTGCAGGCTAGCAGACCCCCAGGCCTTTGTGTTCTGATGATGGGATTGCCCCTCAGACAGTGCTCCACATGTAGTGGCCTGGACTGGTGGTCTCAGCCCACCCTCCCAGCTGAACGATTGCACTGATGGAGCTAGGGGCGTGGGGGTGGGTCGTGCGGCACAGTTCCCCCCTCAAGTTCAGTGCTTTTCCCAAGGAATACTCATCAGTTTGTGATTGGTTGCGGTTGATTTCTAGAATGCTGAACTGATGGTTTCTGAGTTTTGTCTGGCTTTGAAGTTGTGTTTTGGGGAGAAGATCTGCCTACTTCATTAGTTTTGTCATTGCTGCCTTTTCTCTGAAGGTCTTCTGAGCCTCACCCTGGCTCCGCAGGGCGTCAGTTTCAGGCTGTGTTTTTAACACGCCTTTTACTCAGGACTGCTCACAGGGACCTGTCAAGTGGGCCGAAAATCGAGTTGCTTTTGAAAAGATACAAAAACTGAGATGATTGTGCCCTTAGGATACTGGCATGGCCATTACTGGTAGTGAAAATCCATACTACTCAGTTGAACACTAGCTCACTGATGACTTTTTTTGTCTAAGTTTCTGTCACTGGAAGAGTGGTTTGGTTGGGAAGAAATGCAGAGACTTCGGGGTTTTGGAGTTGTGGAATTGGATTGAATCCTGATTCTGTGGTTTACCAGGTCTGTGATTTACAGAGTGCCTTTTGACCCCTGTGGGTTTCCTCCCCTTCAATTGTGAATAATAATACCTACCTGATGAGTAATCCTGGAGATTAATCGTAACATCGAGGAAACATTTGGAACATAGGTACTCAGTAAACCTTAGCCTGTGGTTGGGAATGCAGTTTTGGTAACTTTACTTTTTCAGGTTATCTGTTCCTTCCTCTACCCAGCTTTGCTTCCTGAGATTCCCTTTCCTTTTATGGAATAATTTTAGTACTTTATACAGTACTGAAGCATACAGTATATTTTCCTCAGAGATCATTTTGGTTGAATGCTCTTTCCAGATATCCAAGTGTTCCCACTATTTCACAGTGATTTCCTTTCTAAAATCCAAATTTTATGTGCTTATAAGTGGCAGTGAAACTTTTTATGGCCACTTTATAGTGAGTGAGCTCATATGTATAAGATTGCCTTTTGGGGAGGTCTATAAAATGAAAGAAAGTGGATCATTATCTCGATGGCCTCAGGACATGATTGGAAGGGGCAGGACAAGGTCTCTAGTAGAGATGATCAAAGACTTTTACAGAGAAATTTTCTTAGATCTTGCTGGACCACAGCTCACTTTGTTCAGCTTTGGAGACTGTGATATTATTTACGTCCATAGGGAGGAAGTGCTGGCTTTGGTCGCATCATTAGGTTGTAATGTCGGTTTTGGTTTGAGAGAGGGTCTGGTTGGACTAAGTCATGTCCAGATCCTTTTATGAATAGCCATACTTTCCTATGATTTCAAAGCTGAGAAACTAACAGTTCCTCTTCTTAAAAATAAACTACTTAAGGGGCACCTGGGTTGCTCAGTCGGTTAAGCTTCTGCTTTTGGCTCAGGCCATGATCCTGGGGTCCTGGGATCGAGTCCCACATCAGGCTCCCTGCTCAGCAGGAAGCCTGCTTCTCCCTCACCCTCTGCCTACAGCTCCCTGTTTATGTGCTCGTGCTTGCTCTCTCTCTCTCTCTCTGTCAAATAAATAAATAAATAAAATTTTTTAAAAGAAGATAAAGTAAGCTTAAGTTTTGCAATGTTGACATTGCAGAATTTAGACATACAGGAAGTCAGGACACAGAGCTCTGTCATTGTAGAGGGAAATCAGGAAGGTCAGGTACAGGGTGGGCAAGATCCTGTCTTACAGGAGTCACCCTGCCCTTGGAGGTGCAGCTGGGTGCTGTCTGGGATGAGGTCTGTCCTGCAACTCACACATGCCTGTAATATGCACGGTACGGCAAAAGTTCTTTAAATCATGGATTTGTTCACGTTAAATTTTAGTACCTGTAGTTGTTGTGGGAATAAAGTGTGGCGTTACACGGCGGGTTGCTTCTGTTAAACACTGATACAAATGCAGGGCTCAAGGCAGGTCTGTAACAGGTTTTAAAAAATCATTGCTTTTGTTCTTGCAGGCTTTAAAAATCAACCCAGTATTTATGTTAAAAATTTTAGGAGAGTTTTAAAATGAAATAAACATTTCGACTTTTGTTCTGTGTAGATTGGCTATTTTTTCTTGTTTACTCAGGGAACATTTGATAAGTAAACCATGCAAAGTGCTGGGCCCTGTGAGTGCCGTGGAGCGTACGAGAATGCCTGTGGCACTAATTTTATGCCAGCCTCCAGGGTCCTGCATTTCAGTAGAAGACAAGCCCTGAGCCGTCACAGGTCCCAGGTGATGAGTGCCATGGGGGTGAGTAGAGCTGCCAGGAGAGACTGGGAAGGGAGGCAGTGCTTTCTGCTTGATAGGAAAGCTATCCCTGGTCCCGGAAATTCTCTTCACCTGTCCATTTTGAACCAATTCTCTGAGTCCCCACATTAGTGCAAAAAACCTGCACATGCATTTCGGATTTCCCTTCATCACGAGAGCCTGAAAGGCAAGAGGAATTCACAGGTGAGAGAGTTGGTGAAGGAGCAGAGCTTGAACCCTTGGGGTGGCTTCTCCACTTGAGGGCTGAGCCAGGCCGCTTGCGGCCTCTGACCTGTCACCGGAAGCACCTTGTGAGTGCAAGCTCTTACTCGGTGAAAAGATCCTGGAGAAACAATTCAAGTAAGCTCAGGGGCTGGACACACGCTAGATAGATTTGGTAAAAGTAGATAGATTTGGGAAAAATACCATTTGTGTGAATCAAGCTGTTGGTACCAAATGTATGAAGAACTACTGACACCTCATGGATGTGGATATTATTTTTAGTTATAGAAAGTGTGTTTGCATATGTAGCAGAGTCTCTCTGCACACGAGGTTGGACACATGTATGGTCTTGGCTCAGACCGATCGGTGAGTTTAATCTGTGACAATGACAGCTGTTCAGTAGGTTCCCAGGTTACTTGACAAATAAAAGTTGGAGTATATCTGTTAAGTAACAGCTTAATCTCTCCCAAGGTATCCATATTTGTTTTACAGAATTCTGCTGATAGGACTCATGGAAAGTGAAAACAAGGTAGCATGTAATTAATTCATTATCTTTTTCAAATTTACATGCATTATTCTTTTAGGAGAGAGTCACAATCATGGTGTTCTTTTTTCGTGATATAATAAGGATAGTGAAGAGACGGAGTATGAGGACGTACTGACAGGTGAGCCTAGATAAGTCTACACTGAAAAATCGCATATAGTTCATTTAACTTTTCACATATCCCTTGCTCCCTGGACTTGCTTACGTATCAGCCAAGTCGGTTGTTTCCAAAATCTATTTCAAAAGTGAATCTTGTTTGCTAACATTTGTAATTTTGGAATCATCTTATACATACACGGACATCCATACACAGGGGAAGAAGATCATTAGAAAACAATGTGGAAATTAATGAGTAGGTGTTTGGATACTGGAATTTCACCCCATGAAGCAACATAAATTTTAAAGAGTGGACATAAAAAGAAAATCAAAATATAAAAAAGTATAGAAAATGGAGAAGAACATTCCAGACCTCTGGAGAGGTTACATTCTCAGGTTTGGAGAATTACAACTCAGAAATAAAAAGCATGGAAGATCTAAAAATAAAAGGATTTATCTCAGAGAAGATTATAATATTAAAATGGCAGCTAATATTACAATGGCAGCTTATTCTAATATGTAAGATAAAGCAATAGGTGAGTGGCTCTATTACTCCCAGTAATAAAAAGGGAAAGTAGAAACAGTCTGGAGATAATTTTTATTTACCAATGCACTTGACCTTTTTTTTAAAAAAGCATTCAGGGTGCCTGATGGAACAGGGGTTATCATTGGTTGTGGATGACGTGCTAGGGCTTTAAAGGTTCTCATACTTCTCATATACTCAGTTTATACGCCACATAAATTCCTTTAAATAAACCCCTTCACCCAGGTGTTCTATTTCTTTGAATTTATCCCAAAGAAATAATTTGGCAGAGGGAAAAAGATATTTCCCCAGAGATACTAATTTTACCGTAATCTTTAATAGCAAAATAGTAGAAGTGACTTGAATGCCCTTTAATGTAGAATAGTAAATTGATCTTCTGTATCAACAGACTTGAAAAATGATAGTTTTGAGATCCTGTGGAAACATGAAAAATGCTTGCTGTATGTGAAAAATAAATGTCTAGTATAGAATATGCAATTATATGGCCTTTGTGGATATGCTTCTGTTGCTGTGACAGCAACATGAGAATTTTAAACCGTTTCGGACACTGATTGAGCATTTGCCACGTGACTCTCAGCTTCGTCAGGCTGTGCTCTGGGCCCTGCTGGGACGCTGCGACCCTGGGACGCAGAGCTCCTCAGGCCACGGTGTGTGGTCCTGTAGGTGGACCCTTGCGCAGCTAACAGTCCAGTTTGAAAGAGTGGCTTTCCAGAGAAGGGTACTCGAGAGCTGAGTCTTGGAGACCGCATAGGAGTTGGCCAAATCATCTGGGCGGGCCTGATGTGAGCAGAGGTGACAGTGCGAATAAAGGTGTGAAGCATGAGTCATGGGGGAATGTGCATGTTTACAAGGACCGTCTTATTTCCAGGGCAAATGTAACTGTGAGGAATGGTGTAGATGGCACGGGGTGGGTGGCGGGTACCGGGGCTCGGGGGCTGTGTATGTTACCAAGGATGTCGTTTTCACCTCAGGCAGTGTGTTCTTCTGTGAGAGTACAGGACCCGCCCTCTGTTTAGTTAGTCATGTCCATCCTCTGGACATGGACTACTGTGGTTGTCTGACTGTACAGTAAACACGAGGGAAGGACACAGAATTAAAACGGGTACTCATTTGTGTCAGTGTCTTTGTGTGTTTACTACTGGGGTCATTCATACACTGATCTATCATGATTTCCTGGTGACTGTACGCGAATCAGTGGCAAAAATTAAATTTTCTGACTCCTGATCCATGAAACTATATTTCCTTTGTAGTTTATTGCTGCAGGTTATAGCTGAATCTGAACATATTTGTGGGTAATACAGTTTTATGTGGTTGAGAAACAAGTTTTACTGAATATTATGGGAAAGAACTTTGTGTATGCAAGAGGTAGTAGCAATATTTTGCTATTTCTTTAGAAGTTATTTGTTGGGGCGCCTGGGTGGCTCAGTGGGTTAAGCCTCTGCCTTCAGCTCAGGTCATGATCTCAGGGTCCTGGGATCAAGTCTTGTGTTGGGCTCCTTGCTCAGCGGGGAGCCTGCTTCTCCCTCTCTCTATGCCTCTGCCACCACTTGTGTACTCTCTCTCTCTCTCTCTCAAAAAAAAAAAAAAAGTACACTTATCAGGAGCACTGAGTAATGTATAGAATTGTTGAACCACTATATTATACACCTGAAGTGAATATAACACTGTAAAGTATATTTCAATTAAAAGTAAAATAAATTTATGTAGAATTCACCATGAAAAATAAAAATGAAAAAAATAAAAGCATTCTAGGAAGAGGTCCATAGGTTTTACTCGATTGCAAAGATGTATAGAGCATACATGAAATGTTAAGAACTATCCGCCCCCCCCCCAAACTCTTCCTCTCCCCCAAAGCCCAAAGCCGGGAAGGGAAAGGACCAGAATGAACTTTAGAAACGAATACAGTTCTACTCTGTGAACCTCTGCTCTGCCTCTTAGGAGCTCTGTGGCTGAGGCCTTGAACTTCTGAGATGCATCCATCGTTATAAACTATGTAGGACACATCTGTGCCGGGTTGGTGACAAGGATTGAAATAGATGCCTGTGTAATATGCCCAGCAGGGTAACCTGCAAGTTGAACAAACGTCATTACCTCTGGGTCCTCTTGCCCGAAACCAGCTGTGTGTCCTGCAGATTGCTTATCATCTCTTGATCTTGTATGTTTATTGAAACTGAAAGGATCTAGACCCGTCTAAAGGGAAGCAGGCCCGGACCTTTTATATTGCGAACTGGAAACGTGAATACATGGACATGTTTGTTGTCTCTGTGCCACCTCGCTTTTTCCTTTACCGGTTTTCTTTCGTTACATGCTGGCCAGTCACCTTTGGTTGAAACCACACCTGTTGTCTCATATGATCACCGAGAGCAACTGTGGAGGCTATCCTGGTAAACGGGCCTCTCTTAGGGGTTGGCATACAGGAATCCTCCTTCAGTGCTAAAAATGGTATTTTTGCATTTTGTGAGGTAACCTACTCTCCCGAATCTTCACTTCCAGTAGCTTTTTAACCCCCATTTGATCCACGGGCTCCAGGTTGGTTAGAGTGGTCGATGCGGGGTGCTCGGGAGGTGGTTGGCAGAGACTTACAAAAAAGTACAGTTGTATAGTCAGGGCTCCTGATGACAAAGTCTAGAAACTCAGAGCCGGAGTTCATGGGAAGGATATGGGCTCACCCACGTAACTGCCACCACAGTGGATATCTGTGTTAATAGTAGGAGGATGTGTGCGGCCAGAACACGGGAGGTCATGGCAGAGGCAACAGAGGAGGGCCTGGCCGCCCACCAGGCAGTGGTGGATTCCCCAACGATGGGATGAAGTTCAGGTGCCGGGCAGCTAAGAGAAAATACAAACAGAAAGAAAAATGAGTGTTTTCTACTGCTGGATCCAGAAGTTGTTGAAAGTGCTTATTATTTGTGTGTTTGAGTGTGTACCTGCTGTGAGTAGGCAGGTACACGCCTGCTTTGGGTGGGAGTGGGGGTGCTCGGGGCTTTCATCAGAGGCCTAAAAGAGCCTTTGATCCCAGAGGAACTAAGAAATGCTCTATAATAAAGAGATTTAACTGTGTTTGAATCTTTGCTTTTCCACCAGGTGGTGCAAATCTTTTATGATCACAGAAGTTAATCCTCTTAAAAGATAAGAAAAATTTTAAATTAAGTCATTTTCTCTCTTAAAAAGTTTAGCTCGACCACACAACAGTGAAGGATCATTACTCTGATGTTTGCCTTCTTTCTGTCTTTCATAAAGAAATCTGTGGATGTATAACTTCTAAAATGCTGGCGATGGTTTTAAGCTAGTCATAGATTTTTGAGGCTATCCCACACTATTTCGTTTTGCTCTTTCTAGAAAGAAAGGATGACACCTGGGAAAGAGTGGTGATATATTCATTATGCTGATTGTTTCATTCAATTTTTGTAACTTTTTTGCTTGATACAGAAAACTTGTATGATTTAAATTTTTGAAGATAAGTGTGTATCGTAGCAGACATGTCATATATTTTAACTGTCTCGTAATGTGACCCAACTGACAAGTAGACTTGTAATCAAAACAGGAAGGTAGGCCTCTGAATGGAACCGGTCCCTTGACGACATTTTTTGTCTGTGAGAGGTAGAAATCTCCTCAGGTAGGGTCTTTGTAAGCCAAGCATGCATATTTCATCTCTGGGATAAAGACAAGGAGGATTTTGTATTTGCATATGTTTACAATTGCCTTAGAAACTTGGGACTGTTTCAGTTTGCACATGTTTTGAATATTTGTGAGGAAAACTATTTGAATACACTCATTAAATTTAAATATTATATATATACACACACCATTAGCAGAGTTGCTTAAATTATACATTGCCAAGATGATTTTTTTATAGTTTGGAGGTCGTTTGACATTTGAATTTGGTTATTTAATAGGTTGGATGTTTATACCAGTGGTTAACTAGTTATTAGTTTTAGTTTATGCCTAACAACATTTTAAGTACTCCAAGCCCACTGGATATCCTCAAGGTCCCTGCTGTGTGTCTAGAGTTTAGGTGAAAACTTGTTAAATGCAATCTTTTTTGATAATCCTTATGACTCTGTAGGAACGGTCCAGAGAAGTGCCTCTCAGTTTTAGCTGATTATCCCATTAAAGAGAAAAACTGACCATTAATTAACTTTGAATTTCAGCCTAACGAGAAATACTAGAATTCCTTATATGATGCATTTGTTGTAATGTTGGGAAATTAAATGTGCTTTTCAGTTGCTCCTTATTGATTGTCCTTGCATCCCGAGACTGATACTGAGGGTGCTGATTCCCTGCCTCCCAAACGAACGCGGCCCCAAACAGTAGAATTTTTCGAGACGTTTTCTCAGGTTAGATAAGAGTGAATTCCTTGGTCTTCTCCATTTCCCTTGTACTACCAGAAGGAGAAATAAACCAGAGATTGTGGTTTTTATCTGTTTTGTCATAAAGTTCGTGTTTTGCTGAAGAAGAAGCCAAGTAAACAATTTAAAGGTTACGATGCTTTTCTTGGCGATTTTGCAAAAGAAAGTAGAGTAGCATGTTGGAAGAGGATCACTTAGGTTGGTTTTTCTCATTTCGCGTGTAAGAAAGCAACTCTGGGGCCCCCGGGTGACTCAGTTCATTACGCATCTGACTTTGATTCTGGTCATGATCTCAGGGTCCTGGGGTTGGGCTCCACGCTGGACGTGGAACCTGCTTGGGAATTCTTTCTCCCTTCGCACTCCCTCTAATGTATATGCACATGTGTGCACACCTGTGCACTCTCTATCTCGCTCTCCCTCTCTCTCAAATAAATTAATCTTTAAAAAAAGAAGAAGAAAGAAAGAAATGCAACTCTGGCCAAAAGACTTAGCATGAAACTGCTAGAAGCAGAGTAGCATCTCCTACCTTCCGTTCTGACTTCAGAGGCACAAAAGAAATTCTAATTTTATTTGTTCAGAGAAAGGATCTAACTGATGGGTGGTGGATGTGTGGATTGATGATTGGCCTCCCTCTGCTTTCTTCCCCCTCTAAGTTGTTCATAGCTTGCTGTATCTTGTTTTGTTTGTAGACATAAACACACAGAAAGTTTTGCCAATTTTTAATTTTTTGCCCCAAATGATGATCCTAATTTCCTTTTTTAAAATTCTCTTATTTTTTAATTTTTTTAAAAGATTTTATTTATTTACTTGACACAGAGAGATAGAGGTCACAAGTAGGCAGAGAGGCAGGCAGAGAGGAAGGAGGAAGCAGGCTCCCTGCGGAGGAGAGAGCCCGATGTGGGGCTTGATCCCAGGACCCTGAGATCATGACCTGAGCTGAAGGCAGAGGCTTAACCTCTGAGCCATCCAGGTGCCCCAACCTTTTTTTTTTTTTTAAACTTAATAGTTTGATAGGGATATCATTCCACTTATCATATAGAGATCTTAATTCATATTTTATTAATTTAATCTAAAATAATTAGTACTCTGAAATACCAATTTACCTAACCTACTGAGTTATTTCTTTGATAGAACAGATTAATTGGTTTTGGTTTTGCCTTTTTTTGTTCTTACCTTTGCCATTACAAACTCCTGCAGTAAGCATCCTCCGTGAGTATGATCTATTTATCTTGTTTAAACAAACTTAACATGTTGGTTACTTCCCTTGACCTTCCTCCTTGCTGCTTCATACCCTCCACTCACTTTCTCTCTTACTTGTTGGTCTTTTCTCATCCCTTTGAAGGACGCTTTTTCTGTTTGGGAGTCATGGCACTTTGTCAGTCATGTCATTTACACAAGTTTCTCTCAGTCTGTATTTTAGTTCTGCTCACGGTACCTTTTAATTATACACAATTTTAAAACTTTCATATAGTCAAATCCATCAGCATTTTTCCTGTCCTAACTTGCAGGGACATAAATATTCTTCCGAACTTTCATCTGCTATTTTTAATAGAAATACCATATTTAATTAATTCTAAGATGCATAGATTCTTTTTTTTTTTTTTTCCACTCTCACATCTCAGGAGTCGTTTTAATAGCGTGTCACAGTTTAACTGGTAGTGCATTTTTCTTTCAGTGCCATATAAAACAATAATTTGAATTATGACTGATGCTTTGAATTCAGTATAATGTGATATTTCCTTTTTTTTAAAGATTTAATTAATTATTTACTTGAGAGAGAGAGAGGGGGCACGCACAAGCTTGGGGGGGGCAGGGGGCAGGCAGACTCCCTGCAGAGAGCAGAGTCTGATGGATGTGGGGCTGGATCCTAGGATCCTGAGATCCTGACCTGAGCAGAAGTCAGATGCTTGCCCGAGTTACCCAGCTACCTCTGTAACATTTCTTACGTTTAGATCTTTAATTTATTTGTGGTTATTTTTGTGTATATTGTGAGGTAGGGAGTCTATTTTTTTTCCCCAGAAATAAAACCAGTCTGTCAGGATTGTTTATTAAATGAAGAATCCTTTTCCCACAGAATTGCCGTAATTTCCATATACAGTTGGCCTCCTGGCCTGGGTTTACTGACTTACTTATTCCTGTGTTGACACTATATTGTTCAGTGGCAGTAGCTTTTTTAGTGAGTTTTAAATTCCAAAACGCTAAGTTTGGCTTCACTGTTTTTTTTTTTAAAGTAACGTTAGTTAATGTTTGCCTTAAATACCCTAAATTTCAATTCCAGAGGCTCTGTTCTTACCTGTTCTTTTTCCCTAAAGTTTTGGTGAACTGGGCAGGCATTGCAGTTGATGCCTGTGTGCTCACGAGCGCTCATGTACAGCGTCTCCCGTTTCACCGAGTTTGTCTGCCGCTCGGGGCGCGTTGGACGCTTCTGTCTTCAGTGCAAGACAGGTTCCCGGTGAATCGGGTGCTCCCCTGTGTCCTTCCTGGATCGTTAGTGGTCCTTCTAGAAGCTAATAAAACTTAGAGACTGTCCTGGACTTTGTGGAGTTTCTAACAACCTCTGAGGTCTGTTCTCTAAATGCCAATGGCATTCAGTGAGTATGCCAAGCAGAAATGCCCAGAGTTTTGCTTCAGAGTAATTGGTGGAGTCGACTTTAGGGGTGACAGGGGAGTGTGGATAATGGCTAAAGATGGGTGAGGTTAAGAATACAGGGTTTTAGCATTTTATCAATTTTTATGTATTTGGAGTTTTCCGTGATAAAGCGTGTGTGTGTGTGTGTGCGTGTGCGCGTGCACACGCACTCCATGTCCCAAGCATGTACGTGATGCGTTGTGCAGGGTGGCCTAGAGTAGAGATGGCTACTCTGAAGCCATGAATGGAAGCCAGGGAAAATGGGTTTCTGGCTTCCTGAATAAGAATGCTAAATGAATTTGCTCTCCTACAGAACATTGTTATAATGAATAATTGGGATCTGTATTAATTTTTTCTTACTTTGGAGGGCAAATTTATGGGCTTCCTTATGACCTGGTCAACATACCAGCACATGTCATTTTTTCCCTAAGGGAAAATATATTCTGATTGCCGAACAAAAAGATTTTCAGTTGAACTTGAAAACTGCAGCTTTTTAATTAGGGACTAAGTGGGGGCACCAGAGTGTACTGTTGGGGAGCTAGAGGGTGGCTCATCCTATCACCCTCTTAGCGGCCCCCTCCGACCACATGGCTTGGGCTGCAGCCGAGGGCTTGTCCTGCAGGTGTGTGTCTCAACAGCCCGCTTCTTCCTGCCCCCCACGGATTGGCCCTGCCTTCCTCCTTTACAGTCATTATGGAGCTTCTGCCGTGATGGGACCAACCTGTTGTTGTCTGTAGATCCAGGCTGAATTTGCCTTGTGAGAAGGTTCACCTTCGTTTTCCAGTTCTAGGACATCCGGGCATATGTCCTCAAGTTGTCGGGAGCAGCAGGTTAATGGGGATCACCGGGGGCTGAAACGTGGAGTGGGCCTTGGCTTCTAGTTTTCCATCTCTGTCCCTACCCTGGTTGGCGGTTGGGCATTTTCCGAGATACCACTGGTCAGAAGTGAGATGGGGTGAACGTGCACGTGGATCTCACACACCCGTCACCCATCGCGGACAAGCAGCTCGGCCTGGGTCCTCGGAGGCTCCGTGGGCAGAGGGAGGAGCAGGACAGCTCTGCTCTACCTTAGCCTCGGCTGCCGACACGTTAGAGTCATCGGAAAGGAAGGAGGAGCGTGCTGAATTTATTTGACATGTCGAGGGAGATTTATTTGGTTCGTGCACTTCCTTTAACATGTCATGAGTCGGGCACATTTTTCAAGGTGTTGTCAGAGTGGAGAGGTGGCCCAGGGCTACTGTGCTGACAACTCCAGAAGACAGTGTGAGTGGCGTCCCCTGGGATTGTGCAATGGGCACAGCCTTGACCTCTCCCCCAGCAGTGCTTGCTAGCAAAGCAGGTGTCTCTGTGTAAGAGATGGATGTTGGTGCCGGACCCACGCAGGCCTCGAGGGTGTGTTAGTGGTGTTTGTAGTGTGTAAACACCTTTTTACAGCAGATCTCAAACCTCATTTATTAGCAGTTAAAAACACATTATCATTTTAACAGTGCGTGCTCACTAAAGGCTTTCTATAACATCTGTAATGGTGTAAACATGCTTAATAAAATTTTGATTATAACGTTTATAAGCATTGGGAAGCCATGCTTTACAATCATCTTTTAAATTCTACCAATTTGAAATCCAGTTATTTATATTTTTAATGCTTAAAGTTTCTTTTTATAAATGAATGCGATTTTCAACAGTGTTAAGTAGCTTTTGATAGAAACACTGAGTGAAGATGTGAAATATGTGTAATTTAAATAACCCAGAATTCACTGGGGAAGGATTTTCACATAATTTTAGGAAAATAGAAACTAGAAAAATTTTACCTTGGTTGTCCTATCTGAACTACCTTGGTAGATTTTATAGACTTTTAAGATTGTGTTCAGAAACCTTTTTTTTATGTATTTGAAACACTCTGATGCTGTAAAGTTGACTAGTAGTTTAAAAATGAACCATGGAGTAATAGTAAATTGTATATGTTATTAAGGATAATGGTCAATGTTTACTGTATTTCTGGACCCCTCTCAATCTCCTTACCTCATTTAATCTCCAGAAAAGTCCTGCAGCCTGTCAGTATTATGTTGTCTCCATTTCAGAGAGGGGAAGACTGAGGCATAAGGAGCCAAAAGCGACAGACCCACAGGAATCACGTGGGAGACTGAAAGTACAATTCTGGTCTGACCTCCCCAAAGCCTTTTACCTCCTCTTCCTGCCACAGGGCTTGGAAGTGCATAAAATGCTATCACTTTGTGCCATAATTTGTAGATGATGTCATACTAGCAATTCTGAATGCCTTTCAGAGATATGTGTAAGTCTTATGACTTTGGGGACATGCTCGTGTCAAGTGCAGCCTCGTACAGTGATGCACCAGGCCCTCGAGACACTGTTCTAAATGACGAGACACACTTAGCCAGGATCATTGTCAGAATCAGGAAGTGGAGCAGTTGGCCAGCAGCCGACAGAGGGCTGGGGAAGGAATCCCAAGGATAAAGTGAGGGAGACGGGTTCTCTCGAGTAGCTCCCTCTGTTCCAGGCACCGTGCTAGTCCCGGGACCGGGGAGGCAGGTGCCTAGCTGCCCAGGGAAGCTTGGGTCACCCGTCCCAGGTCCCTCAGCCACCTGGGCAGACCCATTGCCTCGTGGAGCATCTGCCCACAGACACATGTCCTCTTCCCACCTCTCACAGAGCTGGTTGCCGTTGTGCAGCTTGGCCTTTCCCTCACTTCCGCTTTTGTGGTGGCCTTGTCTGAGGGTGCTGTTTCCTTTTGTTTTCGTTGTTAAGTCTGTGAAATTGAGGTCATTCCATGCAGGCTACCTCATTCTTACTGATACACCAAGGAGGAAGCTCTCTCCATCCTAAGGCACATCACAGGCAGTCAGGGAAGACCACGGTTTTCTCAGCAAGCCAGCCGGGCGAGTCCGAGAACCGCCCCCCCACCCGGGGTGGGGGTGTTCCAGCACTCTCTTCTTCTCAACAGTACTCTCCTTGCTTTTCAAAATCTGGGTACTCGAGCAGTTTGCAGAGTGTTGGGATGTGGCTAGACACCTTCGGAGTATATAAGTGAATTCTGTGCTTGGCTCCTGCTGTCCCTAGTTCAGCAGTTAGGATACACCTGGAACCTTCAGTAGAGGAAACAGGGACTTCTGTGCCCATGGATGTTTTCAGCTTTTTCCAGGCTTTCTGGTGGTGGCTAATCTGATGTCCTCGTGTAGAGTCGTGAATTTTAGGCACCCTGAGGCCCAGGGGTGAGAGTAGGTGTGTGGTACAGAGCAGGTGACTAGCCATGGGAAGGCACCTCAACGATGTTCCTGAAAACAGCAGTCAGAGGGCCAGAGAGTCCACATTTTCCACATCTTCAGATAAGGAAATGAAAATTGGCTTGAATAAATAATTATCATATGTTTTTGTCCTGTGTCACCCAGACATTAAATGATCATTTAGTATTTGAGAGAGATGCCTTATATTTTCAATACTCCATCTCTACAAACATCTCTTGGTCTTTCAACCGAAAATATCCACCATCCTTCCCAAAATTCTTACCTTTTTTTTTTTTTTTTTGTAATCAAGATGTTACTTGTGATTCACAGGATATTTTAAAACATGCACGGTGAATCTATTGTTATTGGGACCTGGATATACTCTATATTTGAAAATTCACTATGAAAGTCCAAAATAGAATGTCTGTTTTTCAAAAGACCTTTCCAGTTGAGTTAAAGAACTCTAGAAGTTAAAAATGGATTTTTCTCTGTTTAAATACTATTTAAATAAAAATATCCTCAGCCTTTGTGAAACTGGCACCCATGCTTGTTTTGTGAAGCTTTCTACCCAGATACTGGCTTGCCTTTGAGCAAAAACGGTGAAGCTGTTCTTTCTGCTTGGGAACATTTTGGTATTATTTTTCTCACCACTAGTCTGCTCAATTCAAACCAAAAGCAAACCTCAAAGTGTTTATGTGATGTCTCCTGAAACATGCTGAGTGCTTACTGCATTTTAATAAGAGTATCAGTATAAAAAAGTGTTAAAGTGTGCATTGTAATTCATTGTGCATTGTAAGATTTTGGATTCTAGCATATAGTCAGCTCCCGGGTATCCAAAGGAGAAGAGCAGAGGGGAGACAGAGAAAAAAGGTGTGTGTGCAGGGAGGGTGACTATCCCAAAGCATTTATAAGCAGAACATTTAGTATAGGGTTTAGATTATCAAATGACAGGAACACCCTTGAGATAAACAGTTGTTAAGATGTAGAAATCTTTGGTATATGGAAATTGGGGATTAATGATACTGATTATGTATTTTGGGTGAAAGGTGCTGTGGGCACACCCCTCATCACAAGCAGCCTCCTTTAAAGGTTTTCTCTGTGCCGGCTCTCCTCTCTCTCACTGGCTCACTCTTCAAGATTTTGCTTGACAGGCAGGGCATCACCTTGAGGAAGAGGAGCTGAGTAGTATTTGGCCTCCTCAGGTAGCAGGTGGGCTCGTGTGTTTGGTGGAGAAGGGAGGGCCTCGTGCAGACACTGTGCAGCTGCTCTGCGGGACAGAGTGCTTCTCTTTAAGTGACTATAGAACATTAAAAATCTCACCAGTGCTTTTCGGTTTATGAACTTCATCCACTTCTCTGATCACAAATCAACACAATTAGCCAAAGAAGGTATTTTCCTGTTTGCTCACTCAGGTAATAAAAACCATTTCCACGTAGGAAAAAAGAAAAAAAAGATGATTTACAGATGATTCAAGGTTATTTAAAAACAAATGGAATTAGTAGATTTCTAACTTTTTAATAAGTATATACTTTCCTGGAAAGTGTGAGTGGCTTTTCTAAATAAGTTTCCTTTTTCTCGTATGCCCTATTTGAGATCTCAAATGGTATTACAAAGCTATGGTAATCAGAACAGTATAATATTGGCATAAAAGCAGACCCACCGATAAATGGAATGGAATAGAGAGTGCAGAAATAAACCCACACATATAAGGTCAATTAGTTTATGGCGATGGAGGCAAGAGTATACAATGGGGAGAGGACAGTCTTGTCAATAAATGGAGCCACATGCAAAAGCATGAAACTGGATTGCTTGCTATTTTAGACTGGACACAGAAGCCAATTCAAAATGAAGGACTTAAACTAAGACCTGAAACCATAAAACTCCTGGAAGAACACAGGCAGTTTCTTGACATTGGTCTTGGCAATGAATTTTTGGATCTGATACCAAAACAAAGGCAACAAAAGCAAACTGAACAGGAGGGACTACGTCAAACTAAAAATCTGCAGAGGGGAGGAAACTGTCAACAAAATGAGTAGACAACTTGGAAAATGGGAAAAAATATTTGCGAATTATATATCTGATAATGGGCTACTATCCAAAGTACATAAAGAACTCATGCAACTCAATAGCAAGAAACCCAATTATCCATTTTTAAAAATGGGCAGAGGATCTGAACCTTTTCCCAAAGAGGACATACAGATAGACGACAGCTACATGAAAATGTGTTGAACATTAGTATTAACAACAAAATGCAGATCAAAACCACAATGAGATATCGTCTCTAACCTCTTAGAATGACTGTCATCAAAAAGACAAGACCAACAAGTGTTGGCAAGGATGTGAAGAAAAGGGAACCCTGTGCACTGTTGGTGGGAACATAAATTGGTGTGGCCACTGTGGAAAAGAGGGTGGAGGTTCCTCAAGAAAATTAAAAGCAGAACCACCATATGATCCAGCAATTCCACTTCTGGATATTTATCCAAAGAATATATAACTTGAAAAGATCTGTGCCCCTGCCCCCCCGGGTTCACTGCAGCATTGTTTTCAATAGCCAGGACATGGAAACAACCCATATGTCCAGTAGTGGATGAATGGATAAAGGAGATCTGGTATATAAATACAGTGGACTATTATGCAGACAAAAAACACAATGAAATCTTGTCGTTTGCAACAACATGGATGGACCTTGAGAAGATTATGCTAAGAGAAATAAATCAGGGGCACCTGGGTGGCTCAGGTCATGATCCCAGGGTCCTGGGATCGAGTCCCACATCGGGCTTCCTGCCCAGTGGGGAGTCTGCTTCTCCCTCTACCCCTACCTCCCACTTGTGCTCTCACTCTCCTTTTTCTCTCTCTCAAATAAATCTAAAAAGAGAGAGAGAGAAAGAAATCAGAGAAAGCCAAATACTGTAAGATCTCACTTATGTGCAGAATCTTAAAAGAACCACAAAACAATGAATCTATTGATACAGAGAACAGATTGGTGATTGGCAGAGGTGGAGGGTGGAGGTGATCAAATGATACGAACTTTTATATTATAGAGCAAATAAGTCATGGATTGTAATGTACAGCAAGGCCACTGTAGGTAATAATACTGCATTGTATATATGAAAGTTGCTAGCAGTGTAGGTCTTAAAACTTCTCATCACAAGAAAAAAATTTGTAACTATGTGGTGATGGATGTTACTATAATATTATGTTGATGATTTGACAACATATACATATATCAGCTCATTATGTTGTCACATATGTTTAGTATATCTCAATTAAAAAAACTTAGGTATCTAAGAAAAATTATGGTTTATTCTTCTGTTTTTGTCTTTATTGTTTATGTGTGTATATATACATATATAATTTATAGATAAAATACAAAAATGTAAGCATATGTATGTATGTGTATACTGATCTATGCTTTATATTTCCAAAGGAAAGGAAACTCACCTAGTTATACTTCACAAATGAATATACAGACTGTAACTGTTTTTGTTTTTGTTTTTCCCTTTGAGGAAGAAGAAGTTATGAGGGAGGATGATACATGAGTGGATATTTCTAAAATTATTTCAATAGAAGGATTAAAGTTTTTGTTGTTTTTTTTCCCCCTTCATACCTCTTACTCAGTGTGCTTTTTTTTTCCCCCTTTACTTTTGGTTAGCTTCTTTTTCCATAATTACATTTGCCCATAATTATGCTTCAACAGTCTTGGGAGAGAAACTCCATGGCTTTCTGAAAACGTCTTCTCTCATATAAACTTGCCCAGATGAGTTATAGGAGGAACCATTCTCTCTGGTTTCAAAATGAATTGAAGCTCTGTGTGGGGGACTTTCCGAATGAGAAAAGCACGCCACGCTCTGTGGTTGGCCGGTACAAGTGGAAGGGACGCAACAGCTGTCGCTAACCTGTGAAACATGCCTTTGGGTCAAAAGCAGTATTTGGAAACTCTTAACTTCCATTGGTACAGGGCATTCGATGCATCAAGAACCATCTTCCTATGGCAACAAAACCATGATAGATCCATTCAGATTATGAATGTGTTTATTCATTCCCTTTATATTATGTTTTCTCTAATAAAGGCACAAGCCGAAATCATGAAATGTGTCTTATTACCAGAAGCACACAAAGTGGGCAAATACATCTTTAAAGGGCTTCCTGGAGGGGTGCCTGGGTGGCTCACCTGGGTGGCTTAGTGGGTTAAAGCCTCTGCCTTCGGCTCAGGTCATGATCTCAGGGTCCTGGGATCGAGCCCCACCTCGGGCTCTCTGCTCCGTGGGGAGCCTGCTTCCTCCTATCTCTCTGCCTCTCTGCCTACTCGTGCTCTCTGTCAAATAAGTAAATAAAATATTATTTTAAAAAGGGGGGCTTCCTGGAGATTGCTACATACAGCATATTGTAATATTTGAGGATTTACGTTAATGCGTTATAACTTTATTAAATGCTATTAAAAAAACAAACAAACCTGGTGCTCTAAATATACTGCCCATAGTGTGTAAGACAGTTCTGTCTGACCCTTACATATACAAAGTTGTTTAGTCAGTTTTAGAAATCTGTAATTGTAAAGAGTGGGGAGAGAGCTAGCGCTTATTGACTGTCTCTGTCCTGGTGTATCCCGTGAGTGATCACTTCCAGGAATTAAAGCCATCTTGGGAGGCAGATGACCTTTTTAATTTTATGTATTTATTTTTTTATGCTATAGCTGAGGTGTGAGAATTAGAACCTGGGCCTGCTGTCTCACAGCTAGCAAGTGGCAGAACCAGGAATGGAGCCTCAGTTTGTCTGAAAAGAAAAACCCTTGCTTTTCCCAGTGTGCCCTGTTGTCTCGGTTTACTTTCTCTTCTTATCCTAAAATGAAACCAGAGGATCTCATTTCACCAGATTAAAACTAGGTAACTACTTGTAAGCTAGAGCTTTGAGTTGATGGACCCTTCATCCCTGTGATCTGAAACTGCTTGCCAAAATGCTTAGGAAATGTTACCTTTTGAAGACTTTTAACGAACTCCGAGACACTAATTTCTTGGAGTCGGGGTAGGCAGTGAGATTCTCATTGGCACAGGTTTTATTTTATTTATTTTATTTTTATTTTTTTAAGATTTTATTTATTTATTTGAAAGAGAGGCAGTGAGAGAGAGCATGAGCGAGGAGAAGGTCAGAGGGAGAAGCAGACTCCCCGTGGAGCTGGGAGCCCGATGCGGGACTCGATCCCAGGACTCCGAGATCATGACCTGAGCTGAAAGCAGTCGTCCAACCAACTGAGCCACTCAGGCGTCCCGTCATTGGTACAGGTTTTAAAGTAATGTATCTTCATTATGGGAAAAACTGTACAGTTCTTGTTACGGGGCTCTGTGTCCATTATACTTCGTAGCATAATTTCCCCCTAGATCAGAAGACTTTCTGGGCAGCAACTTTATGTCCCTGTTTTGGGGGAAGATCTGAAAGAGTAGGTGCCCATACTATAAACGGTGTTTCAGAATATAGATTTAGAGACAGGATATAAAATTTTCGTAAGTATTTCCTAATTGCTCATTCTTTTGTATGTTGATATGTTCTGAGGCGTGTCTAGCCAAATGCTGCTCTTTAAACATGAAACTGTCCTGTCAGTTTATGGTTTGTGTAAGAGAAGAATGGGGTTTTTCTCCTGGTCAAGCTAAAAGAAGATCAAGGGTAAAAATAAGAGAGACAGCATAGAAATAGACTATTTCTATGACTGTAGAAATATGACTATAAAAATAGACTATGACTAAACTGTGTTGTAAACTATGGGAAAAAAGACTATCATGGGCAAACATTTTTAATTATAATTAACCCAAATGTTGGGATATAACAGAAGAACCTAAATAGATATTTGCAAGTCTTAGGGACAGGAGACCAATGGAAATGTTCTAAGGCCCTGGGGAGACGGTGTGGGGATTTCCCAGACTCTATAGCCCTGGGGGCAGAATTGACTCCATGTCATGACCCAAACCAGAGTGGTGGTGGTTGGGGAATGTGTATGAAGGTTGTGTACTGATTCAACCAGGATATGTTTGGAGAGAAAAGAAAACACCAATTTTCCTTGTCCAGCCTTATCAAGCCCCAAGCAAATCAAGAGACGACATAAGGGTTGCCTGGGTGGCTCAGTTATAAAGCGTCTGCCTATGGCTCAGGTCATGATTGCAGGGTTTAGGGATCGAGCCCTGCATCGGGCTCCCTGCTCCACCGAGAAGCCTGCTTCTCTTGCTTCTGCTCCCCCTGCTGTGTTCCCTCTCTCCCTGTGTCTCTCTCTGTCAAATGAGTAATAAAATCTTAAAAAAAAAAAAAAATAGAGACAACATAACACAAACTGTGTCATTTGGTGGCTTCCAGCCTTTTCCCGAATAAATAACATTATGATGAACATCTTGGTGCATAGTGATTGTTTCAGATTTAAGAGGTTTTCTTGTTTTGTTTCAGTGAAGAATGTCACAAGTAGGATGACAAGAGGGGACGTACACTTGCAGCATTCTCAGTGGAGAGAAAGGACCTACAATTTGTTAGGATCGGAAAAAATGGGTTCTCTTTCTTCTCTGTGTTTCAAGTAGAATCTGCTTGAAAGCTATTAGCTCTCACCGCTTACAGTGCTCAGCAAGATGGAGAAAGCGTCTGCTCTGTATTTGGCTACTTTACTCTGTCAATTGTGATGCCAATCTGAGGGCCTTGGAGTATTATATTTGCAGTCTAGTATTTAGTTGACTTATCTGACTGATGAGTGTGTAAATAATTGGATTGATAACAGTGTTTATGCCCTGGAAGTTAAGATATGCAGAATAGAATATAGTCTGCCTTCTCTCCCCGCCTTTAGATGTAGTTACCAAAAAATATTATTAATATGCTTTTTTTTTTTTTTTGCAGAAAATTGGAAGGATCCTCATACTCAAAAATTATAGTCACTCGTAATTGTAACATCCAGTAATAGCAGCTGTCACTTTGAACATATAATTACATATGTATAAATTTTAAAATGCAGTTGGGGTAGTATAGTATGTTTTGTGGCATCCTCCTTTGATAATATCTGCCACTAGTGTTCCAGAATGTCATTAAAATTCCTCATAGACCAGTTTCAAATAACTCCGTGATATTTTGCCTCATATTAATTTGTTAGACTTAACGGTCTCTTGCTGACTTATGATTAGTTTGTATCCATTTTATTTAATGGGTATCATGGAATCCCTTTTTCTACTTTTATAACTAACTTGCCTGATTTGATGGTGTTACATATTCCTTGATCAAAAATGGCTTGCTTCTTGTTCATTAAAAAGTCTGAGCATTTGGGGCACCTGGGTATCTCAGTTGGTTAATCTTCTGACTCTTGATTTTGCCTCCGGGTCCTGAGATCAAGCCCTGCCTGTGGGGGCTCCGTGCTCCCTGGGGAATGGGCTTGAGTTGCTCTCTCTCCCACTCGTTCTGCCCATCCCCCCCCTCCACTGGCACAGGCTCCTTTGTGCTCTCTCTCAAATTTAAAAAAAAAAAAAAAAAAGTCTGAGCATCTGAGAACCCAATTCAAGATTGTAATATTCCATTTTTGTGATTATCCTGCAATAATTTTAAGAAAAAAATTCTTTGCATTTTAAATATGTGTTTTAGGAAGTTGTCCTTGTTAGCTTCAGTTTGATCAACTTTCCTTCACACTCCCATGAAATGTAAAGGGAGCATCTTTGTGCTGGGTAGTCAGACTACAGGGCAAGCCAAGATGGGACAGGGTTCCTGTTCTTCCAGAGCTTATTGCTTGGTCAGAAAGTGTTATATTAAATAATTACTTAATAATTCAGGCGCCTGGGTGGCTCAGTTGGTTAAGCGTCTGCCTTTGACTCAGGTCATGATCTCCAGACCCTGGGAGTGAGCCCCTTATCGGGCTTCCTGCTCAGTGGGGAGCTTGCTTCTCCTTCTCCCTCTGCCCCCGCTCCCCCCACTCATGCTCTCTCATGCTCTCTCAAATAAAATCTTATAAAAAATAATTAAATTATTATAGAATTATACTCACAATAACTGTTATAAACCAAAAGTTACAGTGTAGCCCTAGAACATACACTTGAGGAACTAAACTGGTAGGAAAAGACAATTCTTCAGTTAAAAGCATTCTCATTAATTTCATTATCTTTCGTCCCTTCTATTTAAAATAGAAAGCCTCTGTGTGGTATCTGAGGAGTTGGCACAAACCAGAGGATACAATGCAAACACTTTATTCATGTGTTTTGCTCTCACCAAATATACCTGGTCTGGAGGAGAAGAAATCATTAATCCTTTTGGTTGAGTATTTGAGTTCTGAGCTGGAATTTTTTTCCTGAACTAGCAGATTTCAGGGTATAAGTTGAGTTCTTCCAGCCATAGTGGCGGTTTCGAAGTGTTAGACTTCATCATGATTAAGAACCATTGGCTTGCTCACAGAGTAAGTTAAGCACAAAATAAGCAAAATGATGTAGACATGTGCCTGTGACTTGGGTCCTATGAGGCCAGTGATGGTTATGATGTCAATACAGCGAGACATGGGAGAATATTGTACGTCGTTTAGGGGAATTGTGCTTTGTGGAATATTCATGGAAAGGGTGAGTTAGTATTTGGTTCCTATACATTTGATGGCTCAGCATTTTAGTTAGCAGAAGTCAGGTAGTGGGTGAGAAAGGCTGTAGACGGTTGTTCTGGGGTCCAGCTTAGATTCAGCCTTGATCCGATGCTGAAGGTGGAAGAAAAGCAGAGATACAAGGTGGTTAGTTAATAAAGAAACAGAAGTGAAGAATACAGAGCTGAAAGTCAAGCTAAATGCCCTAGCATTAATTTGGTGGTAAAGTAGGATCTATGAAGTGCTAGTAGGGTAACTGGGCAGGGTGAGAGGATTTGAAGAGGAAGGAAGTGTCTTGAATTTACTCAGCATGTCGTGTGGAGCCTTAGACTGTGGGAGTGTGGTACTCTTAAAAGAATTAATACCTGTGTGTCCTTCACTTAAATCCACAGCTGTTTACATGTTGTCCCATGTACCGTCTCTCTCTCTCTACTATTTTTGGTTTCATCTGTGGTGTATTTGAAAGTACTTTAAAAGTGTTTATCGATTTTCATGAGTTGAGTGTATATGGCCACGTGACGGAATTCTTTCTTACTCATTCTTACCAATTCAGTTGATTTTCTTGAATTTTTCTAATTAGATCAATCAGCTGTGCAAATAAATGATTCTGTTTCTTTGTTTACAATTTTCATACCTCTTAATTTTTTTCTTCTTATCAAATTGTCCAGAACCTCTAGTGAAGCATTAAGTAGTTATCACTGGTAAAATTCTGCCTTTAATGGGAATGCTTCCTGTGATCCACAGTTGAATGTAGTGATTGTAGTTAGCGTCTGGTGGATATGCTTTACATAGTTTTAGAAATCATCTTCTAATCATAACTTTTTGGGTATTTTGCTAGGAATAGGTATGGAATTTTATCACTTGAAATTTGGCTTCTGTTGTTATATTGTTCCTTAATATGTCTAGGTAGTGAATTGTAGTAATAGATTTTTCTGATGTCAAACCTATCCTTACATTCCTGAGATAAATCCTACTTGGTGATGATCTTTTATTCATTTAATGTATTTTGGTACTACTATATATTAGTATTTATTTATATATATATATGTATATATATGTAAAAGATTTTATTTATTTATCTTAAAACAAGAGAAGGGGCAGAGGGGGAGGGAGGGAGGGTCTTCAGCCGACTCCACACTAAGCGTGGAGCCCGATGCAGAGCTTGATATCATGACCCTGAGATCACAGCCTGAGCAGAAACCAAGAGTTGAACCCTTAACTGACTGAGCCACCCAGGCACCTCTGATGATGCTATATTTTAAGTAGGTCGGTCGATGTGGACATGATTGTGGCTAATGAATTACAGATTTATTCTTTTTTAAAGATTTTATTTATTTGTTTGACAGAGAGATCACAAGTAGGCAGAGAGGCAGACAGAGAGAGAGAGGGGGAAGCAGGCTCCCTGCTAATCTGAGAGCCTGATGTGGGACTCGATCCCAGGACCCTGAGACTGTAACCTGAGCCAAAGGCAGAGGCTTAACCCACTGAGCCACCCAGGAGCCCCTACAGATCCATTTAGAAGTATTGCTTTTATATATTTTTATCATTGATATACTTCTTACATCAACAGATAATAAAAGTATAGCTACTGTTACAGGGAGGACTACAGAATTCTTGGTTGAAAAGAGGTCCTCAGACTTGAAGTTGTAGGGAATTCGTAATCTGGATACTTAAAAACAAATCTCATACTCCTCCTTGCCCTCCTTCTGGTAGTTTGCAAGGGAGTCTGTTATCTAGAAGAGGATCTTGATGTCAGTCTGGACGCCCTGCAGGGTCACCCACTAAAGAAGCTTTCAGAGGCTGTCTCAGTTCTCCTTTTATTTTCTCTTACCTAAGATTCAGAAAACTAGTGATTGCATTATAGTGTTATGAAATAGCTCATGGTAAAGCTTTACGATCAATTGCATATCTCCTGACATTCGCACTCTGGGACATTTTTGTTAATAACTGTTTCCTCATATGCTCAGGGGTGGTTAAGATGTTCCTTTCTTGAATATTTAACATTACAACTTTTTCTAAATAGATAAGAATTAGTAAATATAAAATTTAATTTTTCTTAGAAGGGCAAGGGGTGGTTGGTATTTCTTCAGAATCCTTTCTACTAATCGATCATTGTTCAGTAAACATAGAATGTGCAGGATACTGGGTTTCGACTTGAGAAATCCCTGAAGCCAGCATGTAGAGTTGTCATGTCTCCTTAGTGTGGGAAGGAAGGAATCTAGATGATCAGATTTATCCTGGTAACTATTGTGTCTGTTTTAAAAAAATGCCTGTCTTTGGGAGGGCTAGAATCCATCAGGCTATAAATGCAAATTCCAGAAAGATCATTTTTAAAGCCAACATGCTGTTGTAAAATCTAAGGCACTTTGATCAGGGAGCATTTGCTGGTGTCAGTATTGCCAGTGATTTAGATAATGACAATTTGGTTCAGAAAGTAAAAAAAAAAAAAATAGCCTTGACTTTTACATAAAAATAAGACCTTAGAAAAGAAACGATGCATGTTGAGTCCTGAGTAAGCATAATGGATGATCGATCTCCCTCTCTCTCTTTCTCTGAGAAAGCCAAATTATAGGATGGTTAATATCTAAAAGGATTCTTGTCTCAGATACTGGGATGCCCAGATACAAAGAGGACTTGCTGAGATGCTGTCTTGGTAATGAAACTCAGCAAATCAGAAGCCTCTTTGGGTCCTCAGTCATGTTATGTAAGTGGTCATACAGATGGATTTTTAACTCTGATTCTCCTAAGTTGCCTTCCCGTCCATTAGCCGGTGGAAGGTATTTGAAAATGCAAAAGAAGAAGAATGCACCACTGTTACTTTAAGAAGGAAATTAAGTAGGGAGGGAAAGGGGGATGTTGTGACTGCTGACATTTGTGGCCTCTTTTCATTTGCGTAAGAGGTGGACGGGCTTTTCTGTAGCTGCGGTTGCCATGGAGAGGTAGTGGGGGAGGACTCCCAGGACCCAGACTGGGAGAGCGATTCCGTCTCAGAGCTGCTCCAGAACATGACGTGGAGGGGCAGGGAGCTCAGGTGTGCCACAGCGGCACAGCTAATGGGGGCTGGCTGACCTGCCATGGCTGGTAACGTGACTGTGCACAGACCCCTGGGTGTGACAGACATGTTTGTGGAAGTGCCTGTGGATTCTCTATGTGAAGTGAAAGGATTGTAATGTTGTATGTATTCCCCCCCCAATACGATTTCTTCCACGCGAGATGTGATTAGAAGAGTTTAAACATATTTAACCCAAATGTACACCCTTATTAGCATAGGAAACTAACTTCGGTTGGCATGTTTGCATATAGATAAATGACATAAATACTAAGTCAAATAAATTCCGATGGGAATAATACACTCCGAAAAATCTAATATGGTAGATCAAACTGCAGCCAGAAATGAATGTGTTACTAACCTGGAGTCATTATATTTCCAGAGGAGAGAGAGTGGTGTAGCTAGAGAATACAGCAGAAATGAAAACAATAAAAGTTGTAAGGATTCTTCTCCACTAACAGGTAGAAGAAAATCAGTTGTGTGTTTTTTTAGATGAATATGCTTGATCTTAACAGATGAATTCTAAAGATTTTGTCATCAGTGTATTTTGGGGGGGTAGTTTCAGATCAGATAGAAAATTGTGGTTAATGAGTTTGTAGTGTGATCATTTTAGGACATTATTGTTTTCACATAACTGGTAAATTGAATCTGATGATATATTAGTCTTTTCTTTTCTCATGGGTATCATTATGGATAATGCCTTTGTTTAAAAACAAATGTGATTAGTAATTTTAACTAATTTTAACTTAAACGGTTTTGTTTTCTAAGTAAATACATGTTTCTCTGAAGGAAATCATATAATGTGCTCAATTTACCAAGTTTAGGGAAACTTGACTTCTTAATTTTCTGATGAAATCTGAATGAAAGCTGAATATTGATATTGTTTTATAGTAGTAGTTGAGTCAGAAATGGCTTAGGTGACGAATAGATTGTAAGGCTGTTACTGTCGTTGACTGCTTAATGCATGGTAAAACTTAGTTTAAGAATGACCACTAATCACCTAATTTAGTCCATGAAAGAAATGCCAAGCCAAGTGGTTTTTTTTTTTTTTTTTTTTTTTTTGGTAAAGTAGCATTATTAAAATTTATACACAGTGTCATATAGAGTGGTACACACAGTGCTTCTGAAAAGATTTGTAAAATATACAAATTTATTACAGAATTTACTTGGAAAATGTTATTTCAAGTTAGGGTACTTCAGAAAGTGTTCAATAAATATTTATATATTTATATATATAAAACTAGTCCTTAAATGATAACCTTATTTGGCTTATGAAAAATTTCTATTTCTTTTGTGTTGGGGATATTGTATATTAAAAATACATTTCCTTACTTATTAAATATAATATCTAAAGACAAAAGTTCGTGAGTTATTAGGTACAGATATTGGTGAATTTGACATTTTCATTGTTTTTCTTAATTTTTAAATTAATTCCAAGGTATGCTGATTCAACAAGGGAACCAAAATTCGTTTTCTTGATCACTCATGCAGGTCAGAAGGCTATGAAGTATAAAATATTTGCATATTTGCTAGATAATAACAAGTAATTTTTTTTTCAAAGATTTATTTATTATTTTATAGGGAGAGAGAAAGAGAGAATATTGGGGGGCCGGGGGGAGAGAATCTCAAGCAGACTCCCTGCTGAGTGCTGTATCCAGCCCAGAGCCTGATCTCAGGACCCTGAGATTATGGGTCAGAGATCGTGGTTGTGAGATGATGACCTGAACCAAAACCGAGAGTCAAATGCTTAACCGACTGAGCCACCCAGGTGCCCCTATAGCATATCAAGTACAAGCTGAGTATTATTCTAAACATTTTCCCTTGTTGTCTCTTCTCAGTCTTATGCAGCTTTGTGAGGTGGGTGTTGTTTTCTTACCCATTTTATGGATGAGGAAACGGAGATTTAGAAGATAGAGTCACTTGTCCAATATCATAGAGATAAGAAGTGGGGAGGCTAGGATTTGAACTCACGAATGTTTGTAACCACCACACTTTATTGTTTCTTGCATGTGAAAACTATAACCTGGCGAAGGGAGAAAAGCTCTGTGTTTAGGTGTGCTGGGATGGAACCCCAGCTTCCTGTGTCTTAGCCAAGTGACATAGCAGAGGTTAGACTTGGTCATGCCTAATTTTTTGGTAGGTTCTTAATGATGGAATACATGTGAATACTTTAATTTTAGTGCTAATGTGAAGACTGCTCCCCCTACCCCCATGTAGTAGTTATCTGCTAACATGCATTATTATTCATAATGTTAAAATATAAGATAGTAATCAAAATTATGTTTTGTTCTGTTTGAAAACCAAAGATGTGATTAAAGTAATACTGAACGGTTTTTCAGATATCCTTTCAAGTACGTGTCCGTTTACACAGCAGGGTTTCTCGACCTTGGCAGTGAGGGACATTATGGGCTGGACCATTCTTTGTTGTGGGGGCTGTCCTGTGTGTCAATAGGATGTTTAGCAGCGTCTCTGGCCTCCACCCACTAGATGCCAGCTGCAGCCCCTCCCCTTCAATTGTGACGTCCAGAAATATCTCCAGACATGGTCGGAGGCCTTTTGGAGGACAAAATCATCCCTGACTAAAGACTCTTGGGGATATGGAGGGGTTATTCAAGTAAATAAACAATATAATTACAAAGTGTGTTGAGGACTTTGATGGAAAAGACCAAGACACTCTAGTAGGAATAACTGTGAGGAAGCAGGCTGGCTGTCATGGCTGCACATGGAGTGTGGGTTCGCCCGCAGGGAAGGGCATGAAAAGACATGAAGGCCAGCGCAGAGGCCATGGGCAGGGGTCTCAGTGAGAGGTGAGGGCCTGCACCAGTCAGTGGGGGTGGACAGTTGGGAGGGCTTTCTGGAGGGAGACCCAGACGATTTGGGGTTTGCTAGAAGGAGTGAAGAACAAGGAGGGTTAGAGAGGCGGGTGCTGGGCAGTATGCATGACGAGCTCACCAGCCAGGTGAACCCTCTTTGTGTCAGTGTGGCCGTGCATGGGGCTCACATGTGTTTCTCAGCAAAGTTACAAGTGACTGAATGTCCTAAGCCTTTGTGAATGTTGGAAACCCTGAGTCTCGTGTCTGCAGCTGCCAAGTGAGTTCACATGTAAGACTTGAAGGATCTGCCTTGCTTCACAGTTTAGATGTGATCTTGAGAGATGGGAGGTCTCCCGTTGTGGCCAGTGGTGTGCCTCTATACATGCTACTGCTTCTTCCTGGGTCCCTGCCCGCCTGCCTGTCCCTGCCCTGATTTCTCTCCTTGGCCCCAGAGCTTTCTCCTCGAATGCCTCCACTTGTGAAGTGAGTAATTTTTTGGACATCAAATGATTATCTGGCTTTTGAGTCACAATTTCAAAATTTGCAGATTTCTTAAAGCAGCACATCTCTGTAGTGGGCACAGCATAGGCCATCAATTTAACAAGTGGTAAGGACACAGCAGCCCAAGCCCTTGCTGTGGCACAGCATTCAGGGAAACCTGATGGAATTTCTGTCTTCAGGTAGCAGATAACCTCAACAGGCTGTTTTCTGAGGCCCTTTTAGTCCTAAAGTAAGATCGAATCAGCTTAACTTAGTGATTAACAATAACTTTTGTTAATAAGCCTAGGTAAAATCACTCAGAGTTGTGACTACACTTTCAATGGTAGTATTACAAAATTGCAGTGCCGGTTACCTACCTCAGCAGTGATGACAAACACTCTCCCCCACCCCCACTGCATTGTGTGTAGCTGCGTGTGTCAGTGATTCCTGTGATAGTAAAGGAGAAGTTCCTTTTTCACCTGAACTGAGGCCTTGCAGTGCATAGGTCTGGCCTAGGGGAGGCAAAAAGGAAAGAGAAGAGAAAGCCCCCTTTCCTCACAGCTTTGCAGAGTTTTCATTTCTTGGTCTGCCCTCCTCTCCTCCACAGTCCCCACCCCAGTCATGGTGATCTGCTAGGTCAGCCATTGGTTGCTTTGTTTTCCTCTGGGAGAAGGGCTTTTTCACCTCCCTTTTCTGTCCTGAGTCTTCTAGTCTGTTCATTTGCTCTGACAGATAGGAATCCGGCCACATTGGAACACATGCCGTGTTTGTGCGCGCCCCGCGGGGATGGGTTTTCCTCTCCGCAGGTAGCTGAACAATCGCAGAGATGGAAAAGAGGCTTCCACGTAATAGAGAATTTAAGCCATAAATGAGACCACGAATAATAATGGGTAAATGGGATACAGTTGAATGCCGTTGGAGAGAGACTTTACAGACAGTGGTATGGACCAAATCAAGCTCTGGGGGATGTGTAGGAAGGGAAGGAGCTTTCTCTGCTGGATTTATTAGATGTTTCTGAGAGTCGGGTGAAGCTTGGTGATGAAACACTGGTGAGGTCTGGGTGGATTCCGGGGGCCAGGGTGATGGAGCCACTGTGGTAAACCTTCTCATGGAGGCAACGATTTGATAAAGGCAGGAAAGGAACAACCTGACCCACGTATGTGCTTAATGCGAGAGGAACGGGGCTAGTTAGTGTTGGTGTGTACTACAGTGGCCCCCCTTGGGGCTCAGGAAGGGGCTGTAAGAGCATTTGGTATTCGGGTCAAACAGGAGAGAGGATGAGGCATTGCCCCCTCAGGCAGGACACCATTTTGACGGGCACAGAGCGCCGTCGCATCGAAGCAGTGTAGGAGAAATCAAGTGTGGTGTTAAGAAGGACACATTCTGGAGGCAGTCTGTCCGGGTTCCAACTTGGCACTTCTCATTATCTCTATGAAGTCGGTCTCTGTGTGCCTCAGTTTGCTCCTCTGTGGAGCGGAGGTCAAAGGCAGCTCCTTCTCCTTCTTCCCGGGTAGGTTTTCTGTGAGGGTTGAATGGATTCCTGCAGTAAAGTCCTCAGAACAGTGTCTAGCACCTAGTAAACACATTTGTGCTTTTTTTGATAGCTTTGTCCCACTAGGCTCTGAAGGAGGATGAGGGCTTCCAGGCAGATGTTAAGGGAACATCCCTAAGTTTGTGAAAGTGGTGGGGAAAGGGCAGGCCCCCTGCACTGTGGGTCTCCCTAAAAGGCAGTGTTGCTCATACCAGAGGAGGGTTTTCAAGAGCAGGGATTCTAATGATGGGTTGGAGCAGGTAACCTCCATTGGTTTTTGAGAAATGTTTGTGTGTTAATCCTATTTTGCTAGTTTATTTAACATATGTTTTAGTTTAAAAAAGAGTTAACCTTATTAGCTATCCAAAGTAATTACATCATGGTGATCTCTCATGTGTTACAATATTGTAACTGAAAAGAGCTAAACTTTTCTTAAGTTTAGCGATATTTTAGCATGTTTTCACCATGGTTTGCCTAACTGGGTCTGTATGATGCCGTAGCCTCTAAAGCAAATGACAACAGTTGATAAATGACTACAAAGCTATTTTTGGCTTGACTAGTTAGATCCATACATGTGAAGTTACAAGCCTAATTACTGTTATTTTTGGCCAGAGTCCTTGCAAGTGTGGGAGTTAGCCAAGTACTTCCTTTGTGAAAAAAATGACATTTGTTCATTGTTTCAGTTGTTACGATTGCTAAAAGTCTATGAGTTGTGTACGTGTGCGTGTTTGTGTGCTTGCACTACAAAGATTTGAATTGGGAATTCCGTATTGTAAAATTTATAATAAATACTGATTCAGGGGGCACCTGGATGGCTCCATTGGTTAAGTGTTGGCCTTCGAGGCTCAGGTCATGATCTCAGGGTCCTGGGATGGAGCCCCATGTCTGGTTCCCAGCTCAGTGGGGAGTCTGCTTCTCCATCTGTCCTTCCCCTCTGCTCATGCTCTCTCTCTCAAATAAACAAACAAATAAATAAATAAATAAATAAATATTGATTCAGGACTACTTCAATGGTCCTCAAAGGCCCAGTGCGGTCATTATCTTAGATGTTACTATTCAGTAACAGTGACGGCTCCTAGAAGACATAGGCATGTATGCATGTAATGGCATGTGGATATATTTCAAATAAGGTAAGATGTATAAAAACATACATGTAATACACACACACACATCATCTGTTATACATATCTACATGCACAAATATACAAAAATTGTATGAACTGTTATTTGACCATTCAGGCCCAGAGCCTCAAAAAATCATTTGAGTTTATGTTCCTAAAATATAATTTAATGTAAACAGTGGATTTGATAATGTATTTTGTAAGTGTTATTCATTTCAAAATCAGTTTAGGGAATGTCTGTCTGTGTTGGCCAATAATCAAAACTAACTCAAGTCCATGACTGGCCCTTCACACTGTGGACCCTACAGACAACCACCTGGGTGTTTGTGCACTTCCTTACCATTGTGTATTTGTAATGACCTAAATCACTCAGAAGTTGATATCTTCCACATTATAAATTATGGCATAGAATATTAGTAACTGGAAATAATTGTATTTTATATATTTCATTTCTTACATTTGTGACACTATGCAAAGTTTGGGATCTTTGGTCATAATGGCTTGAGTAGAAAGGTATTTACTAGTCTAGGCTATTTCTTCACTTATAGCACAGAAAAAGATGGTAAGGATTATTTAAAAGATATAGCTAATCCCAAGTTTGGAAATTTGTAAGGTCACTTTTCTTGTTGTTATCAAATCTTTAATTCTTCCCCACTTACCATACTCTACAGTATGGGATGGTTAGGATTTATGGCATTTGTCTGATGCCAGCGTCCAGGTGATCGGGCAGCTGACCTGCTGTGTGTCTAGCACTGTTTTTAGGACTCAGGGCTGATCAGCACCTACCTGGTTTCTGCCCTCATGGGCCACCAGGCCAGTGAGGAAGCTGACTTCAAGTCAGCCATTACCCACAGTGCCGTGAGCCAACTGCTGTGGTAGGACGGTAGAAGGTTTTGGGGTTTGCAGGAGTACCTAGTGAGCCCTGACTTGTTCTTCATAAACTACAAAATGTTAGGGTATTTTGGTTTATTTTGACTTTAATTCCCCCCCATGTCTGTAGTTGATGACTAAAATTGTTAGACTCTGTCTGTTTTCACCTTGCTTCTCTCCCTTCTACCACCTACTTATAATTTTTCATATCCTTTTAACTTCTGATTCTTGCTGGTGAGGGAATTACCCTTTGGCAAGGATGCAAATTGGACTGTTTTGAGGTGAAAAACAGACTTGTTATCTGACCTCTGAATATTTTGCCTAATGTGTTGAGTTGAATAAGTTAAAGGAAGTGTAAAGAAGAGTGTGTTGCGGTACTTAACAGAGGTATTACTGCCATTCAGTAAATGTTAATGTAGCCTCGGTTTGCAAGGAGGAAACTGGCATTAATGACTTTGGAAACATGGAATGATGGTTTAAGTGAGAATACTGAAACAATATCTGAGCGCATGTGTATACATTTAATGTGTGTATGTATGTAATATACATAGTATATGAATTTTTTAAGCATGTAAGTACTTATATACTCTTAAGAGAATTGAAGCATTCAGTTCTGTTGTTGATTTGGCTACCCACACTTATGTACATGTACATACATATATCTTTGTACATGCCTAGATATGTAAATGAGTAATATATTTTCAGTATGAGTAATGCATACACTTAGTTTTTTTTAAAGATCAACTAGTACAGAATCATGTACAACGAAAAAGTCCTTTTCTCCCTTCTCCAGCCCCTGTTCTTTATCCCAGTATGAAGAGGCACTTACTCATCCTAATTTCTTTGTCATTTTTTCAGAAATGTTTATCCAGGTACGACAACATCATTTTTAAAAAATTGAATTATATAAAATTTAAAAACCCCTACAGAACCTGAATTGTATAATGTATGCTGGTCTGAACCTCTGATGTTTTTTAAATTTAGGATTCTCATACACTCCAACAAGTCATTGCCCAAATCCCTGGGGTTATAAACTGAAATTGAAAGCAAAAGCCATACCAGTAGGAAAACATCTAGTAGCAGGCTCACTCCTGATACAGTTTGGCTCCACCCAAACCTCCTGCGGTGCCTTTAGGCTGCCATCAATTCCCATCCATTCAATCAGTGTCTTTCAGTGTCTTTGTCAGTGTATTGCGGAATTTAAAAAAGTTTCTTGCTCATAATAGTATTATTTACAAAATAAGCATTTGAAATAGTATAAGAGTAAAGTACTTTCAATTTTCTCTGGTGACTAAACATGCTGAAACACAAACCAGAATCCTTGAAAATAAACATGAAGTCTAGAGTCTTAATTCCAAGTCTATGTGTCCGGCCTTGACCAGTCAATAAAGTTCTGTTTAGCTTCCCTTCGAGTATCTCTTCTGGAATAAGCTCTTATTCCCTTGGACTCATGTTCCAAACTCATTATCATGTCTACAAATGGACTTCCCATCCCAGAGAAGCCATTTTTGGTTTTTTATTCATTTATTCATTGATCTCTGGATTCCTAAACGCAAGGAGAATCCTTGCTCCATCATCTGTGTACGTGGCTAAGGTTGGATAGATGTTGGGGGGAAAGCAGGTCATTTGCCTCTGTGACGTGTGGTGTGGCTGCGTCAGTCACCCAGCCAGCAAACCTGAACCTTCCATATCATTTGTGACTCTCTGATTACTTTCCTGATATCTTAACGTTTTACAACGTTCTCCTTTCACCCTGTGTACTTACTTACTTTCTGCCACGCCACACCTACTCATGGTGCCCCACATGCCGAGTACTTATTCCTGCTTTCTTCATGCTCTTCTCTCCCACAGGCTCTTTCACGTCCCCTAAAATTATTTGAGCTCACACTCTGCCAGTACTTAATAGAATGAAATAATTCATTATTTACTTAAAAAGAGAGGATGCTCTCAGTTTTTCAAAAGATTGCCGTAGCTGATAATGTGCTTGCTGTTTGAAATGTGTGCCAGAAAATAGGTTGGGAACAAACCATCTATTTCATTTTTGTGTTTTTTAAAAATAATAATTTCAATCTAGTGTTTAAGATTTTGGTAGAATATGAAATAACTTATGGGTATTAAGATTCAGATTTGTATGAGTTCATTTCGTAGGGATGACCTTGGGCCTTAGAGCAGTTTGAGATGAGTAAATGTTTTTGTCATATATTTTACTTGTGTATATATTAGAAACCCTATAATATACTGTTTTTATTTTTTGTTTTAATGCTCAGTTTGTCTTAAAGAATTGAAGAAAAGAGAAATACAGCCTTTATTTGTCCTGTCTCTCTTCCTACATCTCTCTCTCTGCTTCTTTCTTATAAATCAGGAGTTTGCAGACTTTTTTTTGGAAAAGGACCAGATAATAAATATTTTAGACTTTGTAGCCTCATATATTCTCCATTGCATATTTTTCTTGTCCTTTCCCCACTTTTTTTTTTTTTTTTTTTTAATGTTTAAATTAGTGTACAAGCCTTACAAAAACTGGTTGTGGTCAACATTTGACTTGTGAACCACAGTTTGCTGGCCCCTACTATAGAGACATATTTTTATCCGTTACCATTCCCTGCAGCTTAAATAACCACTTTTTGCGTTGCTTATATAAGTAACAAATTTTCTCAACTTTTGTTTATCTGAAAATATCTTCATTTGCTTTCATTTTTGATGGATAATTTTGCTAAACATAGTATTCTAATTTGATTTTGTTGTTGTTGTTGTTGTTGTTGTTGTTGTTTTTCTCTTCAGCACTTTCCTATTTATTTAGTTGAGAGAGAGAGACAAAGAGACAGCCAGGGGTTGGTAGGTGGAGAGCAGAGGGAGAGGGAGAATCCCAAGCAGGCTCCACCTCTGGTGTAAGCCAGAATAGGGGCTTGATTTCCTGACCTTGAGATCACAACCTGAGATAAAATCAAGAGATAAATGCTTAACTGACTGAGTCACCCAGATGCCCCATCTCTTCAGCACTTTAAATATCTATTGCCACTCTCCCCACCCCCCACCCCCTTATTGTGCAGTTGCACTAAGACATGCCTATGTGTCGTTCTCTTTGTGTTCATCCTCCTTGGGGTTCACTGAGCTTTTTTGATCTTTTTTGATCTTTTATATTTTGATATTTTAGTCAAATTTGGGAACAATTCAGCTATTATTTCTTCACCTATTATTTCTTCCCAGTTTTCTCTCTTCCTCTTCTGAGACATTAGTTATATATATGTTACATTACTTGATACTGTTCCCTGGGGTGTTGAAACTATGTTACTTTTCACTTTTCCTCTCTCTGCTTCAGTTTAGATAATTTCTTTTGACTTGTCTTCAAGTTCACAATTTCTTTCTGCTGTAGCATTTCATCTGCTCTTAATACCATCCAGTGAATTTTTTTCCAGATATTTCATTTTTCTTGATATTATTTCCACTGTTTTTGAGTTTTTACATATGTTCTGAAATTCTGCTATGTATTCTTTACGAGATTAATTTCTTTTTTATAATTTTTTTGTCACTGTAGTAGTTACTTTAAATTTCTTGTCTGCTAATTACAACATCTTTGTTATCTGTAATTCTTTTTCCTGACTTACCTGTCTATAGCAGTGTCATGATTCACCTTCCTTATAATGTTTTGTTGTATAGAGAACAGTGTGGTTGATACATTCTGTCATCTTGATCTGAAGTTGAGTTTTTTTGAGTTTTGAACTAGCAGACAGTTAAGTTACTATCATATTTTCTGAAACTTGTGGAGGCTTTTCAGAGTAGGTCTCTTTGATTTGTCCTGAGTCCAGGATGTGATGTTAATCCTAAGGCATGGCCTTGGAAATATAAGGTGTTTACCTGGACCCTCTAATGTGACAGGAGTTGATTTCCAGATTCATTGTCCCCCATATTCATACTGATAGTTGCTGCTGTTACTTTGCTCAATTCTTTCGTCTTGGCCTTGGGTTGCTTTTCCTTGGGTTCCTTGAGATCTTACCCTCCATACAAGCAGTTCAAGAAGCAGTCAGGGATTTGAGGGGCTTGTTCACAGATTCCAGACCCTTTTCTATGAGGCTCCCTCTGGGATTCTCCCCGCCAACACCCCCCCACCACACACACACACACACATGCTCAACGTCTAGCTGTTTGTAGCCTTTCCAAACTCTACCTCTGTCTCCTCAGCCCAGTGTGACTGGTACTGTCTGCTTCATCCATGCTCTTCTGGAATTGGTGATTGCCCCTCAGGAAATAGCCATTGAAAAGTGAAGCTTAACGATTTGACCTTCCAAGGTCAAATTCCATCCAGTTACTGCCTGCATTTGGTCACTCTCTCATGTCTGCCTTTTATTTTTTGTTTGCCTTTTTAAAGCAAGAAATTTTTTGTTTTTCGTTTACTTAATACTTCATACATACTCTTATTGTATTGACAGGGGAATTAGTCTCCTGTAGGCCACTCTGACATTACCAGAAGCCAGAAATCCTAAATGAGTACATAATAAGTTCTTGCTATCAGTGGAAGATCTTTATAATATTAGTAAGGTGATTATTCAAAGAATTAAGAGACTTTGGGAAGCCTTCCAAGTTGGCATACGGGAGAAATAAGATAGTCCTCTGATCCTTTTGGTTCATGAGTTTGGTGTCCCAGGTTGACTGGCAGCTGGTTGTAGGTGAGCTGGTGAACTCACTGTGCACTACTCCACTACACACTAACTATTGTGAGCAAAAGTTAGATGGGTTATGAGTTGGGCACATACTTTGAGAGTTTTACTTCGTGTCCTTTCTTTGTTTTGCAAGTGAGGTTATCACTTTTTACTATATGTTATAAGTACTAATACATTAATATATCTTCCTTGCTTAATGTATTTTCATCTCCACTAGAGCCTGGGCTCCAAAGGGAAGACACTGTATCTAGATAAAAGCTTTGTACAGGGTAGGTTCTAAGGATGAAATTAAATGTACTGTGCCAAGCATGATGCCTGATGTACTTAGGATAGTGATGAGTGATTTTTTTTTTCTTTCCTATCTACTCTGCTCTGTAAAGAGTTATTAAATATAATGGGACTGGAAAACTAGGAAAAGAACAGATTATTACAATTACCTGCTTTCCCCCCTTTTTTTCATGTGGCTACATAAGAATAGCTTGTACTAGTAAGAGCTACATTGTTCAATTATTTGGGGAGAAATTTAACAACTGAAAAAATGAAAACATGGTTTTACACTGTGAAAATATACCTTTGAATGCTCACTTAGGATGCAAAAGAATAGTAATAGTGTAGATTAGGTCCTTGTCAGTTCTTAACCTGGGTTTTGGGTCCCTGTAGTCCCTGAGACCATATGCAAAAGTGTGTATGTGTGTGTGTGTGTGTGTGTGTGTGTGTGAAAAATAACCTGGAATCTGATGTGCCAGCATGCTAACAGTAGTTAATTTGTATAGTTGAGATATTGTTTTATTCTTGTTCCATATATTTTTGGTTTAAATTTCAGAACTTAAGTAAATCTCACACTATTAACTGATTCAAACAGAAAAGACATTAAAAGATACAGTGAAATATGTGTCTTTCTTGTGTGGGCCCTCTTCCTCAGGGGTGGCTGCAAACACCCGTGGCGCGTGCGCACGCGCGCACACAGACACACACACACACACACACACTGATTTATATATTTGGACACAAATGGAAATATACGGTATACATTGTTTTACTTCTTGGGTTTTGTTTTTGTTTTTCTAACTTTGCTTTCTCATCGTTAAGTTCTTATCTTCCCCTGCCTTACCCAAAGGAGTTAAAAACACCAGGTAGCGTATTCCCAGAAATTGTTTTGTTTTCTTTTTGGTATCTTTTTTGGCCTTGGTATATACAAACCTGACTGCTAGTGGTAGTTCAGAAATGATTTAATTTCCTCTTGGTTCTGATTATTTCTGGGGGCAGTGACCTTTATTGAATGCCCCCAGGGTGCTGGGCCTGTAGAAACTTTGCCTTTTTACTTAACACTGTTATAGAGCATTTCTTGCTTATGATTATCATTTGAAGTATAATGCTGTAACACTACATTAATAATACTTTGGTGATCTAGTTTTTTAGAAAACATCGGGCTTCTTTTGTTTCTTTTTTAATCTTTTAAATATGGAAATTTTATTTATTTATTTTAAAGATTTTATATATTTGTGAGAGTGTGAGAGAGAGCACAAGCAGGGGAAGGGGCAGAGGGAGAGGGAGAAGCACACTCTCCATTGAGCAGGGAGCCTGACACAGGGCTCAGTCCCGGGACCCTGAGATCACGACCGGAGCTGAAAGCAGACACTTAACCGACTGACCCACCCAGGTGCCTCAGTGTCAACATTTTTTGAGTGAATAATGTGTTTTAGGCCAGATAGTCACATACTAATTTCTCTGTCTCTCCTTTTCACAAGAAAATAAAAGATAAAATCAGATAAAATTGCTTTAAATACAACCATGACAGGTGGCCCTACCGATGCATTCGATGACCAGTGTGTTGTGTCTGCTAAATTTGTGGTAGGGGTACAAGTGGGAAAAAGTTCTTGTTTCTTTTTTTCAATAGAATACAATTAACCACTTAATGTCATACAGAGAGAAGCCTTTTCAGAGTCTCTTCAGTATGGCATACATGTTTTGGAGTCTTTCTATAGAGTTGAATCTTGCTGAAGGGATGCTGGATATCAACCACTAGACCAGGGCTTGAACCACTGCAGCCATAACATCCAGACTCATGAGTGGGACCTCCCTGGACAGAAGGGGCCAACACAGTGGTGAGAAATCCAGTGACAGGTAGCTGGGAAGACCACATGGCATAGGTCTTCAGCAGGTGTGTAGTAGAAAACTGAAATATCCAAGTATTCCTTACCTCAGACTGACATTTCATCCAGTCAGAATTCTAGAAGAAATGTAATTGTACTTCTTTGTCCAGTCTTGTGAGTCTCTAAATACTCTTATTCTACCCAAAGGGGGTTTGGGCAGTTATTTCTAATACTGATTTCCTTCTTCCCTCACATTACTAATCTTCATCCTTCCCCCAACCCTTTTCCCCACTTCTTAGAGCATATTGATTGACTCGCATCTGCAGTAACTGGAGATCACTGGATGGAACCAGTGGAACCAGAAATCTGAACTGTCAAACTGTCATTTACCCCAGCTCATAGTTGAGTTACCACAGTTCCGGGCATACTGTGAGCTTTAACTGTTTCCTGTTGAGGAGAAGAGTAGTGTGTGGCCTTCCAGTGAGGGTTAAGGAGGCTGTCCCAAGGAGAGCGCCCAGGCACACAGAAGGTGGGCAGCCTGCCTTCTCTCAGATAACAGCTCACTGTGCTTCGTTTCTGTTCCCTAGATCATAGCAACACCCTGCATTTAAGTCCTTCATTTTCTTTTCTCTCTTTCTTTCTCTCTCTTTCTTTCTTTTGTTCTTCCTTCTTTCTTAAATAAGAAGCCTTTAAAAAATGACAGGGAAACCTGTGTGTGTATTTGCTGACTAGAGGTGAGGCAGCTGTCCAGAAGAGTTCTCTTCAGACTCTGAGATCCTCACCTCTTGGGTCTCTCTCAACCATCTCTACAATTACAGGCTGACCCCTGAATTGGTGTGTGGTGTGTGTGTGTGCATGCGTGTATGGGAGTGCACACACATATGTGTACATGTGTGAATCCATTACTGGGTTAGTAACTCAAGTTCGGTGGAACCTGGCATTTAGCCTCTCAGGATGAGAACGCTCTGTCTTCCTAATCCTTTCTCTCCCCATCATAGTTACCATGACTACCTGCTCCCATTCACAGCGTTAGAAATCATCAAGTGGGAAGAGGAAACCAGTGTTGTCATACTCTAATAATAATATCTGAACCAAAATGGGCCACGTATTTTAATGTGATTGTTAGAAAACTGTCTTGATCCATGTCCGTTTTTAGCATCTTTACACAGGAGCTTATTAGGTTTAAATAGTTTTTGTATTTTCAAACATACATTTTTCAGCTGGAGATTTATTTTCTAGTTTAGGGCTCATGTTGGTAATAAACAGTCGATCTATCTGTGATGTAATGCTTGTTAAGAACGTCTGGCTTGACTTTGCATGTTAGCAGTGTACTTGAATTGGACATCCATAGCCATGGAGCGTACCCGGAGCTCTCCCTTCCTTATCTTCCCGGTGTCCATCCACCAACAGCAGCCCCTGTGATGAGGCAGATGCTGTTGCTGTCCCTGTCCCTGTTACTTGACTCCAAGGAGCCAGCTGATAAGACTTTCCCCCCTAACTCCTTGGGTTTTACACAATTTTGAATCTTGACCTGATAATATCTGTAATTTAGAGAACATTGATTTTCAGGTTTGTCTGCCTATTAGAATCACCTGGGAAACTTCTAGTGCTGATTTGATTGATAGGGGCTGCAGCCTTCCTACCCAGATTTTTAAATGACTGCAGTAATAAAGGAACCACAAGCTGGAGTTTGGGTCTCTTCGGTGACTTAGAAATGAGCCAGGAGGCTGGCATCAGGGGACTCCACCTTGGTCCACATTGCTGTGGCAGCCATCTGAAGAAGGAGCTTTTCATCAAACTTGACCTTCTTGGCTGGACTTCTCATGGGTTCTGAAACCCTGTGAGGTTTAGGAAAGAGACTTTGGGAGTTTGCTTTGCTTTTTTACTTCGTGGGAAATGTATGCTCAACTCTGAAAACCAGAGGACTTCCTAGCCCCCTCTAGGGGTAATAAGTTATAATTACCCCACTATTCAAAGCGTATTTTGCACACAGCAGGCTAACACAGTTCCCAGCTCTGCTGCTGAAGACTAAGGAACTCTGCAAAGTGGAACCGACGATATGTTATTAAGGACAAAAAAGTAATTTAAAAGCCTTACTTGGTTCAGTGGGAACATATTCACTGTTTGTATAAATTTTGTTATTTCCATGGTCAGTTTTGATATCCAGATGATCCTCTATAGAAGAAACTGCATTTAGTTAATCCATATCTTTTTAAAAGTGTGATGGAGCTTTTACTTTTCTCTCTGAACTCTTTTTTTCCTCAGTGTCACAATGGAAACATGCTTTCTGAGAAGGGTAAAGGAACAATTTTGCAAAGTCTATAAAGGTATACATTTATGTATACGTAAAAGTATAACAGGGCTAGGCATTTCACAGTTGGAGTTTTCTTATGGTAGATTTTGTTCCTAATCTTTGCTGTTCCATGACTCATTACCATACTAGATGAACAGATTGTTCGTGTCCAGTTAGCCTTTCTCTCTGCCCTACTTTACGTGCGGCCAAACTCTGGATCTTTTTTCAAACCCGTGAACCTCGTTTCAGAAATCGATCACAACCAGCCAGATTTGCTGGCCTCAGACTCTCAGCTTCTGTTCTCTGCCCCGCTGTTCTTCTGACTTCTTGTTCGGTTCCTTCCTCGCCACTGCCCGCCAAACCACGACCCATCTTGTGTATTTGGCTGATCAGATGACCCATCGTCTAGTATCTTCATCTCACTGAACTCTTTGTCCTTCCTCCCTGGAAAAGTCCAAATGTGGCATTCGTTCTCCGTTTCTTCATCCAGGTTGCCAGACTTTGTTAGGATAAATAGCACATGGGAGCCATGCAATACCCAAGGGTTTCCACCTCACAGATACCTAGTCGCTGTTTATCGGTGCTTTCACTTGTCCTTAAAATCGGTCAGCTCTTCCGTTCTCATCAGTAATTTGTCTCACCTTAGCCAGTCTTGCAGACCCCTTATAGAAACACTGTGCTTCTTTTCCTTTGTACACAATCATGCCTCTTATCTCAATAAAACTGAGGCAGTTGGATATGCATTCCCTCAAACTCATCCTTCCCATCAGTAGACGTTTCACCTGATTTAGCCTCTCTGAAAAGCACAGCGAACAACCTTCCCTTGACCCTGTGTTTCTCAGTGCCTCCCCAGTTCCCTCTCTTCTTCTCCACTGAATCTTTGGAAAGATACTTCTGCTCTGTTCTCTCCTCTACCTTCCATCCCATCGCTGTCTCAGCCCCTGCCCTCCGGCCTCCCCTTCCCACTGCATGCTTTGCAAAGCATCTCTAGGAGACCTCCTAATGGCTCCATCCAGTGGAAGCTTTTTCAGTCTTTACGGAGTGCATCATCTACAGATTTGATAGTGAAACACTGTTCTGGTGACCTCTGGGACCAAAGTTATTTCTAGGTCTCCTCATTTTTTTCAGCCATTCCTTTTTCCCCCCCATTTGCCTCTTTCTTGGGTTTCCTTTACCTCCTCCTTAACTGTTGGGGCTGCCTCTCATCCCACCACTGGTTCTTAACTGGAAGGAAGGCGGCCCATTAAAACCTCTTGTCAAAGCTCTTAATATCTATATAATCTGGGGCCACCATTTCTGTAGTTACTGGTTCAGTAGGCCCTCCTTCCAGAAACCTAAAATACAATGGTTTTATAATATTCTGTTATGCGGAAGTACCATAATTTACTTATTTCTCAAGAATTCACCCAGCAGATATTTATTGAACACCTACTTTTGCCAGATCCTGTAAATGATTTAGGTTTTTTTTTTTTTTTTCCCCTAGTATGAAAAGCACTGTGATGAATGGCCTTTGCCCCACTCCTTCTATGGTCTTAGTCTAGATTTATAGTATTTTAATCACTGTATTAAGGATGAGCTGGTTTCCAAAGATCCTACTACCTGTAGCCCAGACACTTCATCGACTAGTTACGTTTTTGCTTCCGCCAACTCCATGGTATGGTTTTAACTGCTAGGTATGTAGGAAGGTAGTTTGCAATCCCCGTATCCCTAGACCTGCACTCTCCAGGTTTGCTCCCAAACTACTCTGAGCTCCTGACACACTGTCTGGTTTTCTTCTTTGCCTTTCCAACCTCCTCCTGCTCTCCAACCTGAATGTCCTCCTCTTCTCTCCGCGGTGGGATCGCTCATCTTCTGTTTGTGTTCAGCTTGTGTATCTCTTCCATGGACGTGTTTCAGGAATCTTCTGTTGCCAGAACAGCCACGCCTCCCCATTCTGTGTTCTCCAGGCCCCCATAGCTAGAGTCACACCATCACAGCGTGTGCAAGAACTGCTAGTTTACCTCTGAAGGTTCCTGCACGTGGGATCTCTCATCTTTGTGTATCCTCACACTAGCACATGGGAGCTAATGCATATATTCCCAACTGAATGAACCCCGTGCATTAATGTTTTAGAAATGATCCCAGAAAACCTTGCGGTAATGAATGCTGCTCTGGGGGTGAGAGCACTGTGCTAGGGTGCAGATCAGAGGTGGGGGACCGGGTCCGGGAAGCCTTTCTCAAGGAAGTGATAATGTGATTAGTGGCCAATTTCTTTGTTCTGGGGTGTTTGTTAGAATAATACTTGGTTAATATGGGGAAGTCTATCCTATTTCTATTTATTGTTGAGGATTTTTTGTTTTTGTTTTGTTTTGTTCTTACTACACTAATAGTAGATATGATTTAGGGGCATGTGGGTGGCTCAGTTGGTTAAGTGTCTGCCTTCGGCTCAGGTCATGATCTCAAGGTCCTGGGATTGAGTCTTGCATCAGATTCCCAGCTCAGTGGGGAGTCTGCTTCTCCTTCTCCCTCTGCCTCTGCGTGTGCACACTCTCTCTCTGTATGAAATAAATCAAAAAGAAAGAGTTGTGATTTAATCAAGTACATTCTGCACATTTTTTAAATTTCCTTTCCCTCTTCCCTTGTCCTTTTGCTGTTACAGATTAGGACAGCATTCTTCCTAATATTGAAATAGTTTTGTATACTTATTTTATACCCTTCTTGGATGTGGCTTTCCAAACTTTGAATACACATCTTTTGAGAAATTTTTTATTATTATTTTTTAAGTAATATCTATGCCCAGTGTGGGACTTGGAACTCACGCCTCTACTGACTGAGCCAGCCAACCACCCCTGTACTTCTTGATATAGATTGTTAAATCAGTATTCACACATGCATACGACTAGCCTGTGGTATTGATTTTTCTGCCCCTTTGGTTGCATTTTGATATCAGGGTCATGTCAGTTTTATAAGATGACTTAGAACAGCTTTTGTGTTATCCTGTGTTCTAAAATGCTTTGCTCTTCAGAATCAGAAGGAATTTGAGAACTAAACCATCTATGCCTGGAACCTTGAAAAAGGTAATTCTAGGGGTGCCTGGATAGTTCATTCAGTCGGTTTAGTATCTGACTCTGATTTCGGCTTAGGTCATGATCTCGAGATTGTGAGATCGAGCCCTACCTTGGGCTCCGTGCTGAGTGTGGAACCTGGTTGGGATTCCCCCTCCCCTTCCCCTGACTCCTCTCTTTCTATCTCTCTAAAACGTATATACATACATATGTAAAATAAGGTAATTCTGTGTTATTCTCTGATAACTGTCTTAATTTCATCCATGGTTGTTACTGCAGTGGCGTTTTCCTCTTCCTGGATCAAGTTGAGTAATTTTGCTTTCTGGAACTTTTTACTAGTTAATCAGAATTTTCAAATTCATTAGCACAGAGTTGAGCCTGATTTTTTTTTTTTTTTTTTTGCTATTTACTTCAGGCAGTATTTTCCAATTTTGAAATATTACTAGTCAGGATTTTCATTTTCAGCATTATTGTCCAGTGTCATCTGCCTGGAAGACAGAGGTCCAGAGGTACAAAGACGTATGGCACATAAATGTAGGCTTACTTAGCTGAGTTGGTAGTGAACACTGGGATAATTTTCATTTAAAAGAGCACGTATAAATGGTTATGGGTATCGGGTGCGTTTTTAACATTACGTCATTGTCATATATTTAGTCTGACCGAAATAGCTCTAGCAGCAAACAGTAAGAGTAAGGAGCTTGTACTGATGGGTAATGAGGGGACGTAGGAGTTATGCTTATTTAGTAGTAAAAATAGTACAGTCACATATGGTGATCCTTTTTCAATCAGATGGTATCTCTTTCAGTAAATAGAGGTGCCTTTTACAGCTCATTAGGATCTATTTCATACAATTTTACTATTAGCCTTTCGGCTTTGTGCTGTTAGGGCCCAGCGAAGAGGGAGAGTATGGTGTTAGAGCAGGGGTGACGGGTGCCGATCCGAAAAGCAGGACGAGCTAGTAAAATTAAGGTAGAAATCACTTGTCATTGACCAAATGGAGTAATAAATAGTTGATTCAAGTGTTTTCAGGGTACCCATATGGCTTCGCACATGTTGAAATAATTTGTAATGTTAAAGAGGATAAAATGCTGAGTTCTTAAGTGGAACCACCCAGTGCCAGTTTTAAATCTGTGTACAGGTATGCCTTCTCCTCCCTTTCAGAGTGCACCAGTGCTTCCATGTCTCGGCACGTTATTGTTAGCATTGATCAAATCAGTAAGTCATGCTGTCATTAGTGACCAGTGACCATGAGCAGTGTCGCTACAGAGACCCACGGTTCCACATGCAAGGTTTCATGGCACAGAGAAGGGAGCAAGAGGCTTGTGAATGAGGTGTTTAAAGAAGGTTTCCTGGAGGAGGTGAATCTTGAAAGGACGCCACCAGGAGAAGGGACAGGAGAAGGGATCTGATGGAGCCTGCAGTAGTTGTGGCTGAAGCAGGAAAGAAAGCTGGAGTGGGAATGGGAGGAAGGCGGAGCGGGACCTCATTAAGCCACACAATGGAATTCAGACTTCCTGTTTACCTTGAAATTGACATTCAAATGATCACTGAAAGGATAGAGTAATCTGTGAGCCCCTGTAGGAAAGCCATTCTGTTTTGTTTTATTTTGTTTTCCTGTCTCTAATTCCTCCTGTTGTACCTGACAGAGGGTAGACATTCAGCATGGTAAAAACACAGCTTTGGTTGAATCAAATCCTAAGGACCCCGTGGGTTGGTCCCCAGAGCTGTGCTGTCTTACAGGCATCCTGACGCTCGTGAGTGGTGCAGAGGGAGGCCCCCATACTTCACCATAGGATAGACATGGCCAGACGGCAGGAACTCAACCATGAACCTGTCTTTTAAGAGTGCTTTATGGTTATAAATGATTTGTTTTTAATCATCCAGTCTTCTTCCCAGAGCCCTAAAAGAAAGGTTGTTTCTAAGGCTCTAGAACTTGTTTTGTTTTGTTTTTCTGTTTTTGCTCAGTGTTTTCAGGTTACATTTCATAAAGAGATTTTTTTCTTTAATTATTTATGAGGATGACAAAAACAATATTTTTGTATCATTTTCTTGTACAACCAAAAGTATTTATTTATTTATTTTTTACAAACAGAAGTTTTAATATACGTAAGCTCTTATACAAGATCGCTTGTAGCCTTTGCCATTAACAAACAGTTTCTGTGCTTTATTGGAGAAGAAAATCTATAAAAAGTTGTAAATTTTAATAGTTGCAGAACCAAAATATGACTTACACGATTAGTACCCCTGCCCCTGTTACTCTTTCAGCCACAGGCCCCTCTGGAACTTAGGAAAGATTATGGATCTATTCGTGTTGCCTTTTCCAGGTGACAGCTCCTCAAAGTACATTTCATAAAAGTTGAATTAATTAGAATTGCATCTTAAATACAGTAAGAACTCATTACATAAGAACGCACTCCTCACTTTGCATTTACCAACATGGTGTAGGTCTGTTTTTATCCTTAAACAATAGCAACAGAGAAACTACAATTTATTTCTGAATATGTAGTTTTATGTGAGATTGTTAGCTCAGATAACCGTGACACTGGGGAGGGGGGTGACAGAGATGGCTCCGAATCGGAGATCCCATTCTAAACAACACCCCCAGCCCCCAAGTCAACACTTACAATAAGGAGATCATATATTATTGCCGGGAAGTGTTAGCCTTAGTAAAAGGAAAAGGGTAAAAAAATAAAAGGTAAAAAAGATGTGTAGGGAACTGCTGCTTATATCTGGTTCAGAATCCTGCAGTGGGTTGTGAAATCAATGTAGCTGGCTGGGCAAGGCAGCATTTTTCATTTTTAATAGGAAAAGATAGAGGATGGAGTGTGGGTAAGTTTGTTTCTGAATTATGTATACATATAATAGTGTGCATGTGCAGTTGGTGGGGATGTAAAAATATATTTATTGCTCTGAGTCATAGTGCAAAAAAATGATAAATGTTGCTTTAAGTATCAGTAAATTACCTTGTCTGAACCAATTAAGTATGTACAATGTATGACCACTTTCTCTGTGACTTTGGAGTGTCTCTAAAGCATCCTGTTTTACCAGGAGAATCATAAAGCATATGTTAAATATAAACAGGACTTCTTTCTAAAAATCGAAGCAAATGCTTTGAAAATTGGCCGTTAGAAGCCCTCTACATGAAAATTGTATTTACCTATTGAACTGGAGCCTTAGGTAAAAGCATTTAAGTAGGTAGGTGCTTATCCCTAACATAGTAGATGTCCTACATCTGCTGATTTAGGCACTATTATTGTGAAGAGAAAAAGGCAACTCGATTGAAAATTTAACAACAAAGAGTAGTGTTTTGTGATCACATGTAAATTGAGGTCATTTCTGTAAGAATTTGTTAGGTTACCATGCGAACAGCAGGTGACCAAACCTCCCTATACTGAATAGCAGCTGTTCTTTAAATATGTGTTAGATCATGAGTTTTTGTTGCCTTAAGCCACAGTCAATTCTATTAATAAACAGTTGTTTTATTGTAAAATGCCAAATTACGTGTGCATAAGCTCTTAAACACAGTCATTACTACTGTGATTATATAGACTATATACGTATATATTATTTATGGTTCTTGAGTTTGGATGTACTGCTGGCACAGAACTAACAGTGTTTTTTCCTTTTTATGTTTCTCAAGGACTGTATATTTAAATTATATGATTTGTGTCTTTATATTTTTGAAGGTCTACAGTGTACTTAGTATATTTTATTTTTTTTAAGTGGCCCTTGCCCTTTTGTTATTTATATGAACATAGATTTCATCCTTGCATTTGGTATTTTTCTCTTTGAAGTAAAATTGCTGTGGAGGCAGGATCCACTTCCTACATTTAATAAGAGGTTTCTGGTTTTGTTTTTTTTTTTTTTTTTGGGGGGGGGGCGTTTCCAAATTCACCTGTCATTTCATGAGAAATAATTAGAATTTATACATAAGAAAAATTTCATTATTTCTACGGGTTACCTCTATTCCTCATACGTCTCATTCTGGATCTGATAATTGGCAGCAAAGAAATAGGACATTGCTGTGGGGACACCTTTGTCAGGATAAAAATTTAGTTATTTTTGATCAGTGCGGATAGTCAGTGTCTAATATTTCAAACTAGCTTGTCTCCTTTATTCTGCTGCTCCCACTCTGCCTTTATTTTGTAGGCTAGGTGGATCAATAAGCAATTAAAAGAAGTTTGGTCAGTAAATTGGAGGTTCTCTGAGTTTCTGGCTTTCCCCACAAGCTGGACCGGAGAAGCAGCAGGTGGACTGGAGTTCAGGGGACCTGTGGTGGGATCTGAGTCTTTTATTTGTTTGGAAAAGATGCATTTCGGAGGCTCATCTGTGGCCAGTGGTGGCAACATTGGGAGACCATTCTAGGGGTGTTGGTGGATGCCCGAAGGCATAAATGATGGAAGTACCAATATTTTGAAAGCTTTTAAGTGATACTTCTATGAACTAACTATAATAATATATAATTGTTGGTGGTATATTCATTTCAGTACAAAATAGTTCCCCGGGAATTTTGTAGCTTCTCCCGTGATCACAAGCACTTCGACTACCCTGTGTTAAACTTGAAACTGGTTATTGTCATAATCATCAAATAAGTGCATCCTTATAAACTGTAAATTAATTGTTAACCAAGGTAGAACACATGCTTTTTTTGCAAAAGCCAGTGGTGCTCAGAGCCTCAGATCCAAGACCTGTCGGCTCAGGGCCCACACGTGCCTCCCTGTCCTGTCCGCTCCTGGGGCCGCCTCCCAGGGCCTTGTTAGGCCTTACTTCTGGGTTACACCTGCTCCTTCAAAACAAACAGTTCTGTCGTCATTACTTTGATACAGGATCTCTTTAATGCAGTATGCTACCCTCCCCCTTCATAAATGACTGTCCTGTTACCAAGGCTTGGCAGGACGGGTGGCTATTAATTAAAGCTCCTCATTTCATTTATTTCCTGGTTCTTCCATGTTTGGCATAGGTCTCAGGCCATCTACGTACTTGGATTAGACTTGTTTCTAAGTTAGGGGTGTTTGTTATATCTCTCTAATAAAATCCTTCTTGGGCATTTGTATATCTTCAATAAGGAAAGTTTTATTTTTAGGTGCTTTTCTTAGGCACCTAGACATTTTTTAAACGATAGTTCAGTATTTGAAATGCACTCATTATTTGCATTATGGAAACATTAATTAATTGGAAGTGGTCCTTGTGACCAAGACGTGATTGAAGGGAGAAATTCAATTTTAAAATAAGGGAATATATCATTATTTTGACAGTTTAAGTGCATTTATTTCACAAATAATTCATTCAATAAGTATTTATTACTATGTATCAGATACCATGTATAAGTAGTATGTTTGTTTTTCTGTATTTTTATTTGTATATGATGAATTGATTTGTAAAATTTCTATCTTTTTCTTAGACAAAATTGAAGAAGCACAAAAAGAACTTAATGGGGCAGAAGTGTCAAAAAAAGGTAAATTGAACTCAACCGCATATAGACTGTATTCTTAAGTGATTCCTATATAGCTACCTTATAATCGCAGCCTTACTAAATGTAAACATATCATAAAATTAAAAATCACCTTAGACTAATTGAGGTCTAGAAGTATATGGGCTCTGCTTTATGAAATGCTTTAGCTAAGTATCATATTCTGTAACTGTTTCCCAGGTATTTATAAGTTGCTGGTGGGATTATGAAAGATTGTTGCAGGTCTTTCTAAAGTCCTGTTTATGAGACCATCCGGTAGCAATAAAAGTACAAACACACTGACTAATGATGGCTGTTTACATATATATGTGCCTATGTGTGTTCTTGTGATGCAGTATTTTTTCGTAAGGACAAAAGCCCGAGACAAATAAAATAATATGAATGCTAGTCAGTGAGAAAATAGTTGAATAAATTATAATACATTCATATTTGGGGATATATTATATACTTTTTAAAGAAATGTTAACTATTTCAATTGATGGTGATTTATTGCTGAATGAGGAAAGTGAAGCTGCACTGTAGCTTGTAAAAATCTCAATTTTTTTGTTCAGTCAAATGACGAAGGCATACACGTGAACACAAATATATTTACACACCTACTTATACATATGATTGTACAGGTTTGGACAAAGTTTGCAAGGACTATGCACAAATATATTTATAATAGTGGAAGAAGGAGCTGAGGAACATTAACTTTTATTTTTATGGCTTTCTGTTTTTTATTATAATGTTTATTTTATATAAAAAATAAAAAGTTTAAATGCAAAAATTGATTGTCATCATAGAAAGCACACTGGTTTCTTTTCCAGGTAGCAGGAAAGAATACATTCAGTATAAAACAGCCAGTGCAGAGGGGAAGACAGTGTGAAGTGGATAGTGTTCTAACCCTATATGTTAATGAGAAAAATTTATTAAAAGGGCATAATTAAAGCTCTCTTTAGAGCGTTTATATTTCATGATTTATTATTTCTTTGTCCTTCTATCTTCTAATGAAAGTGGAATATTTTGACAGAGTAATTTAGCCATGTAGGATTCCAACTGAATGTCTTTTTTTTTTTTTTTTTTTTTTAATCTAGTTAGGTTTGTAGCTAGGTGTCTTTAGTAGAAATACTTCTGGCCATCCACGTTCTCCATCCCTTAAACCAACCTGTGAACCTTCAGGATGGTTTGGGGTTGGTCTGAATAGTTAGGTTGTGTTGTGCAATGGTACTGAAGTGTCTCTCTTCCCTGTTTTCCTTTTCCCCACCCCCTTCTTCCATGCAATCTGGAAGGTCCTTAACAAATAGGCACTTTTAATGACATTCTTGCAGAAAAGTCTAGAAAGAACAGAGAAGTCGCTGTAGCCATGCTATCCCTTTCAGTGGTTGACTGAAGATCCCTTCCCCCATCGCTGTGGACATAAAGCATTTAGACGTGCAGGCTAGGCTGTAAGAGATCTTTTACATCTAGTAATGGGTTAGAGCTGCTTCAAGTAGAAAAATAAATGTGTGCCTGTTTTCCTTTTCCTTCTTTCTTACCCTAGTGGCAGAGTTTTAAGAAGAGTGAACTAAATGCCTGATAGGAAGGAGGAAATGGAACAAAGGTTCTAGAAAAAGAAATTGAACAATGAGGTTCAGAATAATCTAGTGGCTACATTTATTTAAGACCTAGGATGAATACCAAGTGAGCATAGTTCTGTGCAATTCACTGCCTAGAATTACTACTTGACTTCCATTTTTATGTACACATTCTGGGCAAATTAAAAATAAAATAGCTTTTCCCTCAAATATAATTAAGGAATAATATCAGTTTGTCTTTAACAATATGAGATAAAATCTTTGAGTAATAAAAGTTTTGAGATTTCTCAAGTCTTTGCTTGCTGAGCTGCCTATTTTATTCAAAGAAATTCATTTCTGGGGCACCTGGGTGGTTCAGTGGGTTAAGCCTCTGCCTTCGGCTCAGGTCATGATCTCAAGGTTCTGAGATCGAGCCCCTCTTTGGGCTCTCTGCTCAGTGGGGAGCCTGCTTCCCCCTCTCTCTGCCTGCCTCTCTGCCTACTTGTGATCTCTCTCTCTGTCAAATAAATAAATAAAATCTTCAAATATATATATATATATATACCTATATATATATTTTTTTTTTAAAAAGGAAATTCATTTCTTCCTTCAAATAATGTTCTTTAAAAATTTGTTGTTTCTTACTTTTATTAAGACGAGTCATCTAGGACAGATCACTTTTTCACTGTTTTTTCAACGTGCTTTTGTTTTTTATTCCCCCTGCAAGTCTGACTTTTTCTTCTGCATCTGGTTATTTTTCTACAGCGCTCATGGTTCTAAGGCTTTGCTTCCATAGAAGACAGTATAGTCCTTAACTTATCTGTGGATCTTTCTCCCCTTTCCTTTATTTTTAACCATTAGGACAGGTAACTAATTTATCTTCAGAAGCATCTACGTTAATGACAAGCCCTCACAAAAAAAAACATTTTAAAAAAGTAAACCTTGATCTTTGATAGATCTTTATTGTTTTCTAACATTTTAAGAAAGGATTAATCTGTTTAATATGGTGGCAGAGAAAGTGATTTGGTCCATTACACAGGAATAAAATAAAGAAGGATGCGAAATTATGTTAATGTATTTCTTTTATTCTTTCTGCTTATGAATGGCTTTGATTTATTTTGATTTTAATGGGTTTGGGGATAAAGAGAACATGTAGCATTCATATAATTCTCCATAATGTCATCAAATTCTTCCTTACATTGCTATTTCCTTTTTCCTAGCATCTTTTGTATTGGACACTATTCCCCACATTATTGCACAGGATTTAAATGAAAAATAAATAGTGAATGTCACAGTGTGGGGATGGAGTATGTTATAAAATAAACTGGGGAAAAATAAATCAGTTTCTCAGGAGAGCTTTCATATGCTTTCTTTGTAAGTTTTAGTTGTAATAGTTTAAAATTTTTATCATATACTATTTGATACCTGCAAGCTAGTGCATGTAATACATTATATAGCATAAAAATAACCCGGTGTCTTTAATCCCGCTTCCCATGGAAGTAAGAGCCAGTGCGTTGTCAAGGCTGTCGCATCAGCCTGAGCGCTGGGTTGTTTCATCCCACTGCTCTGTTGAGGTGTTCACCGTCCTCAACTTTGTGTTCATAGTGTTAACGCTTGGTGAAAATAATTATACGTTTTAGTTTTGCCTGAGTTTGGGCATTAAAAATAATCTTGTATAATTTTTAACAGCTTGTTCACTCGGCATTGTTTCTAAAATGTATATATGTTGTTGAATGTAGCTCTTTCTTTTCCTTGCTGTAATAATACTTTATTGTGTGAGACAATTTGTGCCTCCATTCTCCTGTTGATGGATTTGAGTTATTTCTACCTCCTGTGGCTGTGAAGATTCTCACATCCTAGTGCACATCTGTGAGTTTTCGGGGGCATATAATGGGGAGCATAGTGGTGTCTAAGAATTCATTTTGTGCTTGGAATTGTCAACCCTTTTATTTTTTTCTAGTTGGATGGGTAAAAAATAGTATTTTGGCCTGCTCTCAATTTATTTTTCCCTAATTAGTCGTAATATTAAACATGCCTTCATTTGTGTTCTACCTTCTTGAAATGCTCAGGAGTATCTCTTGCATTTTAAAACTCTCTGTTTTTTTTTTTTTTTCTTTTTCTTAATATATCTTGGGTAATGGTCCTTTATTCATGTTATGTGGTTTAGTTTTGAGCTTAATTTTTTACTTTCTTTAAATTGCCTTTCAGTAAACAGAAGCTCTTGATTTTAATATTATCAAACTATTAGGCTTTTTCTTTTATGATTAGTATTTTTTTGTTTTGGGGATTTTTAAACTTACTTTGCTTGTCTTATATTCTTCCCAACCACAAGGTCATACATATTTTTTTCTCTATTTTCTTCTTAAAAAAAAAAAAACTTTCACATTCAGATAAAAAAATCTGTCTGGAATTGATTCTTCAAAAAAATATAGTATCAAGGTTCCAGTTTTGTGGGGGCTTTGTTTGTTTTTTGTGGAGGGGGTGTTGTTTGTTTGTTTTTTGTCCCTGAACGTGTATCGAGTGGATTTTTCCTTTACTTTGTGTTTCATACTAATTTTCCTTATATGTATAGGTTTGTTTCTTGGTTTTCTGTTCTGTTTATGTATCCATAGGTTAATATCACAGTGTATTAATTACTTCACTTTATGTTTTAACATACAGTGTAATAGGGCAAATTCCTGAAGTGTTTTGACTATTTCTAGTTTTTTGTTCATGCATTTACATTTTAGAATCAGCTTCTACAGGAACCTTTTAGAACCTTGTTTGGGATTACATTGACTTTGGGGCACAGTGACTGTTGTCACAATTTCCAGGCTTTCTAGCTATAAAAATAGCATATTTTTGATACATATATTTTCTTTATATCTTGTAATTTTTTTTTCATATGGCTCTTGTATTTATTTTATTGAATTTATTTGTTGGTACTTTATTTTTTTGCTGATTTCATTGATTGTATATGTGAAATTGTTTTCTAGTTCTTGTTGACAAATAGAAATGCAATGATTCTTTTGTATATTCGTCTTGTATCCAGCCACTTGCCTGAATCATTCATTCTGAAAATTTATCTGCAAATGCTTTAGATTTTCTTATAGACAGTGATATCAGCTGAAAGCAATCAAAGTTTCGTTTCTTCCTTTTTAAATCATTGTTCCTTTATTTATTTTTCTTATTTTACCCAGTTGGCTCCAGTAAAATATCAGAAGAATGGTAGTGTTGGCATCCTTGACTTTTTCTTGATTTTAAAGAGAATGCTTCTAGTATTTAACCATTCAAATGTTCAAAGTCTTTTTATGGGAGGCTGTGGTTAGGTTATTTTAGTTTTGCTTTGTTTTTATAGCTTAAGGAGGTTATTTTTTTTAATTTATTGAAATTTTTAAAAAGAATCATAAGTGGCTGCTTTTTTAATCAAATACTTTTTCTTCATATGTGGAGCCGATCTTCTGGTCTTCTCTCATTCTAGTGTTTAAACTTCACTTACGTTCTCTTAATAAAACCAATTTAGTCTTGATGTTTGTCTTTTTAAACACACTGCTAGATTGATCTTTTAATATTTGTTGAACTCTGTGTCCATGTTCAAGAAATAATGGTTTTATTTTCTTATCATTTTCCTTTTCTGATTTGTCTCAAAATTATATTAGCTTAACAGAGGAGATCTGAGAACTGTCCTGCTTCCCATGGATGTGTTTGTTTAATATTAGAATGATAGCTTTACAGGAAGGTCTTGGAATATACTTTGACTTTCAAGAGGGATTGAGGGTAGATTTTTAAGTATCAAATCAGTATATTTAGGTTCTGCTCATACTTTCTTTTTTCTTTTCAATCAGGCAGTAAGTTACATATATGTTACAGTGTATACATTCTATCAAGTCTTCAAGTTTATTGGCAAAAAGTCATTGGTGGTATTCTCTTAACTCTCTTTCATTGCTACTGGAATTTTTCATTGTTAATTTTGCTTATTTGTGCTTTTTCTCTCTTGATTAGTCTCGCCAGAGGTTTATCTGTTTCACTTCCTTATTTTACACCAACTTCTGATTTTCTGCATATTGTATTGTCCTTTTAATTTCATTAAGTTTTGCTTTTTATTATTTTTTTCCTCCTTTTCTTTGGGTTTATTCTGTTATCAAGTTTCTTAAAGTTGGAATTTGGGCTAATTTATTTTAAGCCTTTGTTCTTTCCTGTTTGAATCACTGAAAACTATTAATTACTTTCTGCGTATTGCTTTATTACATTCTACACGATGTCATATTTGTTGCTTTCATTAATTTCTCTGCCGGTTTCTTCTTTGACCCTCTTGATAGAATTTCTCCATACACACTGTTGGGGATTTTATTTATGTTTTTGTTAGTGATTTCTCACTTAATTATATTGTGACATTAACTGTTTTTTAAAACCAGTTTGTATTTCTAAAACAACTTACTATTTCTGAACACTATGTAATCAAAATTCTCAGGGAGTGCCCTACAAAAATGCTCCTAGCTTTTATGCTAGAAATTCAAAATTCAGCACTTTCTAAATTTACCTTGTTACAAAGACTAAATAGCTGAAGTTGAAAGATGTCAAAGAACGTTACTCCCAGAGAGTGGAAGCAGCAAGTAGCATGAGGAGGGTTTAAGTCCTTGTCTTGGACCATGCCGTTCTAATATTCCTGCATCATAACTGGATGAGAGCTGTGGTCCAGTGGTGGTTGAATCTGTGATAGTCCTGTTCTAAATTACCCTTTGGGTGATGAGATTATGTTAGCAGTCACCTCCTTTAAAAAACACTGTGATAATTCAGGAAAAATAGGACTTAGACAGTTGAGTCTAGAAAAAGGTGGAGATTGTGGGTCAGCTTGCATGAGATTTTTTCACAGTAATTCACAGCAAAATCCTGAAATCGCCCCATAATGACAGTAATTTCCTTCAGCAGCAGTAGTATCACTCTGACTTTTTAAACTCCAACCACCAGAAAGTTTATTAAAAAAAAAAAACAACCCAATAATTTCTGTTAATCATCTGTTTTACTGCGGATATGAGGGTAATGAGGCCATAAGCATGTCTGTGTGGGTTGTGTGGCTTAAGAAACACAGTAAGGGGTCTACACCGCTGCAGTAGCTAGGAGGTTTAGACTTGCTCCAAGGAGGCTCTTGACAAGTAGGATTTCTGTTAACATAGGCATAATTTATGCCCAGAAATTACCCTCCTGTTATCCCAGGAAGCTGGAGGGAAGTTAGGTGTCTATGTAAAACTAGGCTGCATAATTCTGAAGTGAGAGTGACAGACTAATGAGCAGAAAACTAGACTGTGGAACTCTAATTAGTGTGTAAATAAGAAACCTAGAGTTTGCTCACCTAGTTTCCTAAATGTCTTTTTTTTTAAGCTTCTTATAATAGGAGTAAGTTCGCCAGCAGTACAAAAAACTCTCCCATGTTTTTTCTGTTTTAAATACCACACATGCTATTTTTAAAAAAATGAAGGCTGATTTGTGATCATATTTTATGTTAATAAGGTTATGCTTGAATGCTAATGACATTCCCTTCCTTAAGAATTCTGCTAAGTACACTTAGGAAAATACAAGGGTTTCTTCTTAGATTTGGGACGATGAAGTGGTTCCTGAGAAAGACTAAAATTGAGGTGGCATTATGGAAAATTTGGGCTAATTTTAGTAAATTAAAATCAATAATATGAATGCAATCTAAGGGAAGGTAAAAATGTCTTAGAAATAGTCTGGGAGCAAGTTTGTGCACTAGAACAAAACTTGATTATCATCATCAAAATGTAATAAACCTAGAAGGGCGTTAACAATATAAAAAATTAAAGTACCTTGGCAGAGGAAAGGCTAGTGTACTATTTCATTGAGGTGTCTGAACTCGAGAGTGTTTTAAAGAAACACAGTTTTATTACTTTAGTGTACGGTAATACTAGCTAGTTAAGTATGCCTTCTTGGCAACTTGTGGTCCCTGGATTTTATAAATTAATTGCTGGGAAATAGTGTATTTAAATGCACATGTTAATGGATGTTTATTTTAAATAAAAACATTTATAAATTCTGCTTTTTTTCTTAATGAATGCCCTAAAAAACTCTATGTTCTTATAAGGTGTTAGTTCATTCTTTTATTCAATAAATTTATATTCTGCATCTACCATTCTTTGTAACCCTGGGAAGTAGATAGGAGAGAACATGTCTAACTTACCCAAAAAGGATAACTTTTAACTTTACTGCTCTTGCCCAAATTGTCCTGAAATCTGAACTGGTAGAATCAAAATTGATGAGGTTTTATGTAGACTGGCAGCAGCGCCTAACAAATTTCCCTTGGGAAAACAGCAGCAGATTTTCTGTTTTCTCAGGGAAAAAAAGTCATCTTTTATATTTTATTACTTGGAATTTTAGATTTAAACATTCAGGTTTCATGAAGTATTCTCTGAGTGTAATGGACAATGCTAAATTGAATTCTAAGAAGATTAGTATTGTTTTAATTATTTGTGCAATGTGTGTGACTTAAAAGTATCCTATGGCAATCTGGTTAATATTTTGAGATTTAAAAAATACTAAATCCCAAGAGATGATTGCCTTTCAGATAGACTGTGCCAGCCATATAGAAGATGATTTGTGCAATGATAAATAACATAAAGCATTTTTTAGTTCATTAGTGTAAAACAAGTGTCTTTAAATATTCTTTACTCATGGTGTTTAAATGCAAGAAAAACTAAGGGCGCAGTTGGTTAGGGAACCAACTCTTGGTTTCTGCTCAGGTTGTGATCTCAGGGTCCTGAGGTCAAGCCTGCATCAAGTCATGCCTCTGGTCAGGCTCTGTGCCCAGCAGGGATTCTGCTTGGATTCTCTCCCCGGCCCCCTCTGCCTGTCCTGTGCACGTGCACACTCTCACTCTCTCTCTCTCTCAAATCTTGTTCTTTTTTTTTTAAAGTCAGTGAAACTAATGCTCTGTTTCCCATAAAATGTGAGAAGCAAAATCCTTAATACCTTACTATTAGAAAGAAACTTCCGTTGCTGATTACTGTCTGTTGATGAATCATTCATTAAATCAGAGGCTTAAGTAGCTAAAAAGATTTTTGTTTTACAGGATTCATATAGGATTCATAGACTATCACAGACTTGCATTCTTTTGTACTTTTATTGCATATTCCATTGACTTCAAGATGCTATTAATTGTGAGATTCACGATGATCTCATGCACCATTTAGAAAGGGAAAGTCACTACCCATTAAATCATGACACAGTACTCTTATAATTGAGTAGAAGATGAATCCTCATTTCAGGGAGATTAAAATATCCAAAACCTGTTTGTTTGAGAGTCTGTGGAGTGTATTCACGTCCACGGCTTCATTTTGTGGTGAGAGAGCTGAAGTGGTTCCGGTGGTGAAGGCTGGATTTGAGCTGCCTTGAGGACAGTGTCCCTAAGAACTGTGAAAAACAAAGGAATGGATCTTTTTTCTGTTGGTTCACTTGGAAATTCATCGAGAATGATAAGAATAAAAGCAGGCTATGCTCAGCTTACTGTCTTTGCCTCTTGAGTAACTGACCTCATCATGCGTACGCCTCCGTATCTTCTATGTAAATAATGTTGCCCAGTGACTTAAAAGCGTAGTGTGTGTTTCTGTTGATTTACTAAGGCATTTCTCCGCTTGGCTGCTGTGATCTATGTGTGGGGCCAAAGGAACAAAGGGGAAGCGAGCTCAGGTATGTGTGGCCTACAGAGAGACGTGTTCGTCTCTCTTTCCACAGATGAGAGAAGGTGCTAGATGTGTGGCATGAAAGGGAGACATATAATTCCAGGCAAGGAAGAATAGAAAATAAAAGTGAGAGGAGGCAGAATCAGTTGAAGCCGGATTAAACAACTGGGAGAAACTCTGGAAAATTAAATTTAAAAATTAAAACACAAACGTCTTTGGAAATCACACAGTACCATTTCACCAAGATGCGATTTTCTTTTGTCAGTTTCATGACTCAGAGTGTGTTTTATTGGGCTGGGCTGCATCTGAGAAAAATTTCAAATTTTGAAGGATCATTTAGAGTTTTGTCCTGCGCACCAGGCAAAGAATGAACTCTTTTCCTTCAAGAAAAGATTTGGAAGCCGCAAATTAGAGTCTATGGATGGACGCGGGAAGGGACGAAGAGGGCTAAAGCGTGCTGAAATGAGCACAAAGGCAGGTAGAGATGTCTACACAGAGGCGGATGCTGAAGTGGGGAAGCAGGTTGCAGCAGACTCAGAACAGGTTGTATGGGGAGCGCAGCACGCACCCTGCACAGGAGCAGGGAAGGAGGGTGTTGCTAGGGCTGTGCTGATTTCCGCAGGCCTATCAGAAACTGCCTAACAAAACCCCTTCATGGCTCTCTGTGGCCCTTGGCATGAAGACAGTGCTCCAAACCAAGGCACCCGAGAGACCTCATCTCACTAAGTCCCACCCCCCCCGGCTGCTCACCCCCGCCTCACCAGTCAGTCTCCTGTGATGCCTCCAGTTCACTTTTGCCTACTGTCCACCCCACCAGCACCCTACCCCCACCCCCCACACTTGGCTCCAGTTCCTAGTGCATACAGTAGGCATTTGGCAGAAATTTACTGAATAAATGAGGTTGGGTGGGTAGGTGGATGAGAGAGAGAAGAATGGCTTCCTTCACATTACAGGCAGGACTTTCAGATGACACGTACCATTAATTTCTCTTTTTTTAAGTGTGGCTACATAGATATTTTTTATTTCTCCTGCTATAACCTAGCTGGCATCTCTGAAGTAAATTTTTTATTATATTAAATTACCTGTATAATTTAATTGTATCTCTCTGCAGTGATATACAGAACTTATTTATATCTCTCTCCCTACCAAAAATAAAAGCCTTCCTCTAGCCTTTAATAGAGACTGGTCAGCTACTGCAGTGGTCAGCTACTGGTCAGCTACTGCAAATGAATCCTTTCTCATGATTTTATCTAAATGCTGTGATTAAAACCATTCTTTTTTTTTTTTAAGATTTTATTTATTTATTTGACAGAGATCACAAGTAGGCAGAGAGGCAGGCAGAGAGAGAGGAGGAAGCAGGCTCCCCGCCCAGCAGAGAGCCCGATGCGGGACTCGATCCCAGGACCCTGGGATCATGACCTGAGCTGAAGGCAGAGGCTTTAACCCACTGAGCCGCCCAGGCGCCCCTGAAACCATTCTTGGTATACTTTGATAGTATAATTACATGTTAGTTAACCTGGTGGGAGGTTAGATGTTCCGAATGAAAAGTTGAGCATTTCAGGCTTCGGAACGTTCAGCTCTACAACCCCAAGAGCCTTTGTGGTAGAAATGTTTATCAAATAGATTTCATGTTTCCTTGTCTCAGTAATAAGATTAGCCTCAATTTAAACTTGTTTTCTTTCTTCTTTTTTTAAACTTAGGGTCAGTCATGCGCTGGTCCCTGGGGGAAAGGAGGGAACAATTGACAGTGTTTGCAGTGTGGTGAAAATATGCCTCCCATGGCTGATTTCAAGCTACCAATGGTTGTGTAGCTCACAAAACTCTTGGCAGAAGGTCAGCAAGTCAATAGACGACTTGAACAGCCCAATAAACTCGCTGTACCTAATAGACATCTATAGAATATTCCACCGAACAGGAGTATAACACACATGTTCTCCAGTGTGCATATAAGATTCTCCAAGACAGGCCAAACCGAGGCCATGGAACAGTTGATCAGTCAATTTAAGTGGACTGAAATAATACCAAGTCTGTCTGTCTTCAAGCTGACCAGAGCCAGTGAAGTTAGAGATCAGTAACAGAAAAAGTATGCGCACCTGAAAAAGTTCTTCTGATCCTACATAATCCCCCAGAGGAGAAATGGCAGGCGGCAAAGCAAAACTTTAATGTACAGATGATTCAGAGACTTTCAGACAAATACACTATGAACACTGCCATAAAATTGATAAAAGGATTGATTCTACATTAGATTATCTGTCCATGAGGAAGCTAACAAAGGTACAGACCACTGGGAATGCTTTCTCTGAAACAGAAATAGAGCTTGCTGTAACAAATTTTTAAGGCTTACACTTCCTCCAAAAGAACAAAAAGTTACTCAAAATCATCTCCTTAATAATTAAGCAAGAAAGGGATTACACAGAGAAATGTATTTGGAACAGCTATCTCGTTGTCTCCTTTTGAATAAGACAGTCAAAGCATTTTAGCAGCTGAAACTTTTCGCAGAAAAGTACACTTGTCACGCAGTGTCATTACCTTGTCATTTCTTAAGGACATATTTCTTAAAGAGATTAACTATTATTTTTATGTTAATTTAATACTCTTTATTCTGATAGTGTTCAGTCTATTTAACAGTTTTTATTTTATATTCTGATAACATAGAACATTAGAATAATGCTAGCTCTTTTATAAACTTACTACAAGACATCAAATAAAATATGTCTTTATGATGTTTTTATTAGAAATGAGTTAAAAATTTGGTTTCACTGGAGCTAAAATAAAATATTGGAGTTAATTCCAGCTACTCCGTATTACAGAAAATAAATGTTGTAATACTGGTTGAGCCATTTTGTTCTAGTAATATAATTGTAATCCATGATGATAGAATATAATAATAATAGGATGCTGATGATATAACATCATCATCACCATCAACAGTAGCAGTGGTGGTATTAGAACGAAAATCGAGGTTTCAAGCACCACACTGTGCTTCCTACATGCGTTACCCAAATAATCCTTGCAGCCCTTACACAACACGAGTCCATGTTCAAGGTCCTGGAGCTGGTGATTGGTAGAGCCAGGACTTAAAGCCAGGCTTCCCTCTCTAACTGAGTGGATGGGGTAGGAGAGTTAGGAAGAATTTAGGACGATTTGTGGTTTTAACCGGTGCACAAATGGCCACGCCCTGTGCACTGAGATTGGCCTAATATTAATTGTGTTGATCTGACAGGACTCTATTGATTGTGTTGGGTAGCTTTCCTTATATTGAAGCGTCTGGAAAGGTTACTTGAAAGTTAAGTGCATGGAAGGAGAGGAGTATGTGTGCAGGTCTCGAAGACGGTCTTCGTACATTCGTCAGTTAGAGGTCTGTTCAAGTTTTCACCTTCTTGGATCAATTTGATTTATAACTTGCTATATTCTAGATATTATTCAAGTTTCCAAATATAATTAGATGGAATATAATATTCTCTTCTTATAATTTTGAATGCTTTTATCTGTTTTTATATCATACCCTTTTTCAGTATCTAAGAGCACTTATTGGTTACACTGATTTTTGTGTTTAAAGTTTTCAAAGTTAAGTATTACTTACTCTACTTTGAAAGTTATTTTAGGGGTGCCTGGGTGGCTCAGTCAATTAAGCGTCTGCGTCTGCATTCGGCTCAGGTCCTGATCCCAGAGTCCTGGGATCAAGTCCCACCTCGGGCTCCCTGCTCAGCAGAGAGCCTGCTTCTTCCTCTCCCTCTGCAGCTCCCCCTGCTTATGATTGCTTTCTCTCTCTCTCTCTCTTTCTCTCTCTGTCTGTCAAATAAATAAATAAAGTTTAAAAATAAATTAAAAAAATAATTTTTTAAATTTGACTATGTCTAGCTTTATTTTTGTTTTTATTTTCTTTTTTCTGTATTCCTACCATCTTAATTAGTTCTCCAAAATCATGTATTAACTGCATAGCAAATTATCTCTCATCTTTTAAAAAAAAGGTCCTACAGCATTCATTTGCCCTTGAGTGGTGAATTACACAAATATTTGAGTACCTATATTGCCCATATCTGCTACCTTTTGATCTGTAGTATTTTCAGATACCTTTAAATAGGCTCTTACTTTGTTAGTTGAACTAGTTTGGGGATGAGTATTTTAATACATATTTATGAGAACATACTTGTGCATGATGAATTTAAAAATGTGGAACTTTAGGAGACAAATAGTAGGGGTCGCCTGTGCAATCTTTATACTCCAATCCCATGGTGTTTTTTTTAATTCCAATATAATAAACACACTGTGTTCTATTAGTTTCAGTGTACAATATAGTGATTCAACAGTTGGATGCATTACTCAGTGCTCATCACGGTAAGTGTCCTTTTAATCCCCTTCACCTGTTTCAACCTTCCATGTTTTTTAATTTGTTTCAAAACTTTATGTATGAGATTTTCTGTTAATGAAGATTTATAAGTTAGTAGGTCTGTGTTTTATTTTCTTTGTGTGTTAAAACCTGTGTGTTTCTCTTTCCTGACTGTTTGCTACATCATATCCTGCTGGTGAATTTCAACCCTCCTCCGCAATTCTATTTCTGTGTCTTTCGAAGCGTTTTTAATGTATGTTGTTGTCTCTCTGTTATATTATAAAAGTTTAGTGATGTTGTATCTTGCATTGTTTAAACCTTTAGCCTGATGATGTGTGGTCTCAGACTTGGGATGGGAGGGAACCTAAATTCCACTTAGCTTCTAGTTTTGCTTTTCTTGTCAGAGCTGAGGTTCTTGTTCAGGAAAGCTCCTGGCTTCCGATTGCTTTCCCATGCGTTCTTCCATTAGGAATATTAACAAGGCTTTTGAACCCACTCTGGTTGGTAAAACTCCACCCACATTTCACTGAATGCTCCAACAACTGCCCCGATCTTCTGCTTGAGGTGGGCCTGATGAGGCTCAGTGGTGCTCTCAGAACCTATTGTTGTGGGCACGTTGACGCCAGGTTCTCGAACGTTCCATTGTGGGGCTCGTTCTTCCCCTCAGGGGCTGGTCCACGTTCCCTGCTTGGACTCACGTGCTGTCACTCTCGTGACATTCCATATGCTTTATTACTTTCCAGAGAGTTGCTGCTCATTTTGTTTTAGCCGCATGATAATCACGCTTTTCCCTCTTCAACTTTGTCTTACATCTCTGGTTTCCCATCTAGGATAATTTTATTTTACTTCAAGCGTAGTCTTTAGTTTTCTATTAATGCAGGTCTGTTGTGACAAATTACTTCAAGTATCATTTATTAGAAAATGTCTCCTTCGTTTTCATTCGTGGGGGGAAAAAAAAAAAAAAACTTCTGTTGAGTATAAAACTAGAGTCTTCTAGCTTGGCAGTTCACCTGCCTGCGCACATTGCTGCCATCAGGAGCTTCACTTGTGAGTCTAATTACTGCTCCTTGGGAGGTGATCCATCTTCATTTTAACGTATTTTCCTGAAACTTTTAGATTTGGGGGCCTCGGTTCTGCCTCGCAGTTTCACAGAGGGGCTAATAGGTGTGATTTCTCTGTATTTATCTTGTTGGTGCTCCGAGGCACTCTTGAATTTATAGAGTCCTGGGTCTGGGGGATGCCCAGTTATTTATGTCCTCCCGTTCCGAGATTCCAGTTCCAGTCTTTTCGACTTGTCCTTTGTTCTGGAACATCTCCATTTTGCCACCTTTTGTCTCCGCTACTCTATGCCCTGTTGTTTCTCTTGACTCCTCTCAGTCCCCTGTCGTAATCTGAGCTTAGACACCCAGGGAGTTCTAAATTTGCGTGTACTTTCCAGTTCTGTCATTTATATTTGGCTCCTCAGACACGCTCTCTTCTTTACTTTCCCGTTTTCCTCTACAATGTTCAATATGCTTTCAATATTAATAGCATTAGTACATTGATTTTGAAGTCTCTGTGTTATCAGTTCCAGTATTTTGGACCCTCGTCGATCTTTTGTGATACTGGTGCTTTCATTCTTTTCTTTGGTGCCCGGTTATCTTTGAATAGTTAGGCATTCTAGTTAAAAAAATCTTTGAAATGGTTCAGAGCTTAAGTTGACATCTTCCTCCAGAGAAGAGTTTGCTTCTGCGAGGCTCGTAGGAGAGCTAACGATCCAATGTCAACTTAATCCTGTTTGGGGTCTTTGATTTTTCTGGGCCACTGGAAGTAAGTTGCTGTTCATGTGAAGCTTGCTTGGTCTACATCCAGTCCTCTCTTATTTCTAGAATAAAGCCCTTCAGGCTCTCAACTGGGACCATGTAGATTTTCACAGGGACTCATGGATGACATTCCCTGGATTCTGTCATTTATACCCTTAGCTCTTTTAGATTGTCAGAAGAACTGCTTGGCCATTGAGCTGCTCCATCTGGACAAATGTTCCCTGAGCAAAAGGAGCCCAAATGCTGAGTTCACCTTTTTGGACTTTACCCTCCCCTAGCTCTTGGCCTACTAACTTTTTACTACCTTCCTACTGTTTTGGCGCCTTTAAATTGATAATATTTTAATTCGTTTAAGCTGTTCTGTTATCCTCAGAGGACCATCATTTGAATTACTTAATTACTTAATTATCTATTACCATAAAAGGTAATACATTTAAAGAATATCAACCTGATATCTGCCTTATATGTTCAATATTTTTCTTTTTGTCATTTGCTTTTTTCTATGTAAAAGAGATTTTTCTGTTTTTTAAGATGTTTATTTATTTGAGAGAGAGATAGCCTACAATCAGAAGGAGGGAGAGGAACAAGCAGGCTCCATGCTAAGTGTGGAGCTGGACACTGTGCTCAACCCCACGACCCTGAGATCATGATCTGAACTGAAATTAAGAGCACAAAGCTCAGCCAACGGAGCCACGCAGGCACCCCAGAGTCTCTCGTATATACTCAGAGTCTTTCCACAGTTCACTTCTTTCTCTGGTTTTATTTCTTACATTGAATTAATGGACTTTGTGTGGAATGCAGTGTTTGCTCAGAATCTACTGTCCTTTTTTTTTGGTTCCATGTGTGAAACCTGCATATTGAAAAACTGTATCATCCTTTCCCCAAGATTTTGAAATATGCCACTTTTTTGTATACTAAAGACGCATATACGATGTAATCTTTCTGTGGGTTTTCAGTTTAACCATTAATCTGATTTTGAGAAAATACTGTTTAATAATTTAATGCCTCTCTGTGTTGGTATCCTTATATCTTTTTTTTTATAGTTTTATTACCTAATTTAGAATATCCTCCCAAGCGAAGATTAGAGTCATGTCACATTTAAAAAAAAAAAAAAATTTTAATTGTGTGAAATTGTATTGTATAAAGTTTAGAAATTTGAAAAGAACTGAATTGGTAATCTATAAACTATTCTTTCCAGGAGCATGGTGTGTTTCTTTGTTTTGCAAGTCTTTTTTTAAATCATATCAAAAAACTGTTCTTTTGTATGTTTTGAATATTTTGTGCCAAATTTATTTTTAGGCATCTTTTCATTTTTGTTGCTGTTTCTAATAGAATATTCTTGCCATTATCTTTCCCAACTAGTTATTTTTGGTACAAGTGATAAGACTGATATTTTTATGTTTTTGGTAGACATCTACCTTCCTGAGCTCTTTTTAGATATAGTAGATTTCTGATAGGTTCTCTAGGAAACCATTATATTATCAGCAAATAAGTCTACTTTCTTCCTTACCATTATTTATATCTCACTTATTTTTATTGCTGTTGCGTTAGCTTGGTCACCTAAAGAACTGATTAAAAATCTTAGTGATTATGGCAAAAATCCCTTCATTGTCACGTGGTTCAAGAGAGAGTTCTCTAGTGTTTGATTTTGAATGTTGTGTATTGTGGATATGGTAAATATTCTTTGTTGTGTTTTCCTACTTCTCTAAAGTTTTGTTTTGATTTTTCTGATTTCTCTGTGACTTCCCTTCTGACCCCTAGGCTGTTTAGAAATATGTTGTTTAATTTCCAAATAGTTGGGGGTTTTCCAGATCTTTCTACTATTTATTTCTCTTTAATTTTATTGTGGTTCGAGAACATACTTTGTATGTCCTTTTAACCTTTTTGAGCAGCCGACTGTTTTTAAGTTTAAAGTCACATGTGCCCAGTGGCTACCAAAGACTATGTAACAAATTACTGTGAACGTAGCAATTTAAAAAATACTTATAGTTTTGTAAGGCAGAAATAAGACATGCTCTCACTGGGCTATAATCAAGGTGTTAAGGGCTTTGTTTCTTTTTGTAGTCTGTAGGGGAGAATCTGTCTTTTGCTCTTTAAGATTTTGGCAGAATTAAACTCCTGTGTCTGTAGGCCTGAATTCCTCCTGTCCTTGCTGGCCTTCCCAGCTTCTAATGGCCACCTATGTTCCTTGGATCCTGGCTCCCTTCTTCCGTCTCCAAAGGCAGCAGTAGCCAATCAGGTTTGTCACACGTGAGACCCCTCTATCTCCCCCACGCCCCCTCATATTCTTCTGTCAATCAATTAAGTTTGAAGAGGTCCTGTGATCATCCGGGATAGTCTCCCCATTTTTATGTCCATAATCTTACCACCTCTACAAAGTCCCCTTTGCATATGCAAGGACACATAGTCTCCAGTTCCTGGGATTGGGATGTGGACATTTTGCCGAGCTATTATTTTGCCTCACACACTACCATATTGGAAAATGCAGGGTAACACTGTGTGATATTTTAAAGTGATGGAATTTTTAAAAATTCTTTTATAAATGTTCTTTTATTGTTACCATTTTCAGACCTTTTTATATATGTAGATCCAAATTAAGGTTTTAACATTGCAGTACAGGCCAGCTGGCAATGAATGCTCTCAGCTTTTGTTTTTCTGTAAAAGTCTTTGTTTTGCCTTCATTTTTGAAAACTGTTATCTTTTGATGGAGAATTCTGGGTTGGCCATTTATTTTTTTCTTTCAGTAGTGTGAAAATGTCACCACACAGTTTCTGTTGAGAAGTCTGCTTTAATTTTTATCTTTGATTTTCTATGTGTAATACATTTTTCTAACTTCTGGGTACCTTCAAGATTTTGAACTTTGATTTTCAGCACACTGAATATGATTTGTCTAGGTGATTTTTTTTTCCTTCTTTCCTTTTCTTTTATTTCTTGGTTTTTCTTCTCATCTTTCTTTATTCTTACTCATCAGTTGGGGTTGTCTAAGTTTCTCGAATCTATGGTGTGTTTATTTTTGGAAAATACTTGCTATTATTTCTTCACTTCTTCTGCGGTATTTTTCCTTCTCCTTTTGTGATTTCATTTATATGTTAGATCATTTGAGATTGTCCTATGGGCCTTGAATGCACTGTTCTTGTTTTCTCCTGTTTTGTTTCTGTGCTATTTTTCTTCTTTGTATTTCTGTTTGGTTAATTTTTATTGGCCTATCTGTAAGTTCACCAATTCCTTAGTTTTGTCAGGTCTGTCAGTGAGTCTATAAAAGGCTTTGCTGGTCTCTATTACTTTGTCTTTTATTTCTAGCATTTCTGTTTGGCTTTCTCTGTGTGTGTGTGTTTAAATTCCCATTTGTGAATGCACATATTGATTAGAGTTATTTTAATTCCCACTCTGAGAGTTCTGGCATCTGAATCATCCCTGAGTCTGGTTCTTCTCTTTGTTTTGTCTCTTGACAGTGGGTCAGTAATGCCTGGGTCTTACTGAACTTTGGATATTGTGTGTATAACAGTAGTTATTGAGGTCAGTGGTTTTTAGTGGCTGGATATGGGCACTGTTTTTCTTCTCTCAGGTGATCAGGTGGGGAGTGGAGGTGGTTTGTTCAGGAGTTGGGCTGGGTTTAGATTTTGGTGGTGGTGTGTGTATCTTTCGTGTTCCACCCTGGCTTCCAGTTATTCTTGTGATGGCCTCCTATTTCCTTGTGCTTATAGGTTAGGGGTCTGGAAGGTTTTTTTCAGTTTAATGCTCCATGCTCAGCTCTAGATGCCTCTGTCATTGCGGGAGTAGAGTCTCTACTTCTTTACCTCCTCTAGCAGTGGACTGCTGTTGCTTCTTCCTCATTGCTAGGCAGGTAGTGGGGGTTTGTGAGGATTGCTGTCTTGTCCTGTTCCAGCCTCAGTCTTAGTTCCTGTGCTTCCTGACCATCTCTCATGGTAGCAGACCTCTCCTTTTATTGGTATGGGATTTGGGTCCCAGGACAGTTTCCTGCTTCCCCTGGGATAAAGGGTTTCTTCTTCTACTCTTCACCAAGCCACAGTGGGTTTTACCCAGACCCTGTGGGTATGCTGCTCTTTGCCCAGCAGCTTGAAGTTTAAGGTTTTTACTCCACATTAGAGAAGCTCTCAGGGCCTTGGGCTCTGTGGATTTTCCACAGCTGTAGCTCCCCCTTTTGTGCCTCCCACAGAGACCTGCTGTCTCTGGTCTCCCACCCTGCCCACTGTGTGCGTACCTGCCGGGGAGCTCATGGGAGAGAGCCTGGGAGTGAGTGTGGATTCCCCTGGGTCTGAGACCAGGCTAATCCAGCCCATGCTCAGCTCTTAACAGTTTGTTATAGTTTTAGATGATATTTTCTTGCTTGTTGGAATAACTTTCATGTCTCCCTCCACATGCCCTTCCCTTCTTGGCCCCAGGTGAGCCATTTCATGCATCTCTGCATGGAGTTCAGGCTTTGGTTCTCAGTGACTTCAACTTTCTGGTGGGCTTAAGAGAAGTTATGATTTTTGTGATATCTTTAGCTTTTTTATGTTATTATGCTGGGAACAACATTCTTTTCAAGTGTCTGCATCTTGAAGCAGACTCATCTAGCTTTTATTTTTTAAAATAAGGAATGGATGTTGAATTTTATTAAATATCATTCACCCTTATTCAAAATGGTCATGTGAATTTCTAAGTTACCCTTACTGACGTGATGAAGTATATCAATAGGTCACCTGATATTAAATCCACCCCTTATTTTTTCTTACTTGAAGAACTTTTTCATTAGCAAATATTTCTTTGATAATCTATTAAGGGCCAGATACATAGAGATGGGTAATACAGAGTCTTACAGATTTGTATTCTGATCAAAAGGGAGACAAAAGCCACATGTGAATAAATAAATAGGTCACTTTAGATTGTGATTTAGATTAGGAAGGAAACGAATAGGGTGGGTGGGCAGTCGGGAGTAACTACTCTAGATAGGGTGGACAGGAACAGGCTAGAGGTAATACTGGTGTTAGGCACTAACGGTTGAAAATGATCCAGTTGCTTAAAAGAGTTGAGAGTAGGGAGGGCTTTTTGGGAGCTGACAGGTACGAATTCCCAGGGGCAGAAAGGAGATGGGCTTGGTGGAAGATCAGGAAGTTCACCGGTGTGGCTGAAACATAGTGAGTACAGGGGAAATGTTATGAAGGGAGATCGAAAAGGTAGCCAGAGCAAAATGGCCATACCATCTCTTCAGCCAAGTTACATGTTTGAATTACATGAGGAAGGGGAAGAACCTGGAGATGAATTGAAGGAGGCCTCATCTTGCTTGATCAGTAAAAGTCATTATTCCCACATCTACACAGTTCCTCAGAGGTGGTTCAGGTTCGAGTCCAGACCACTGCAATAAAGTGAATATCTCAGTAAAGTGAGTCAAGTGAATGTTTTGGTTTCCCAATGCATATAAAAGTGATGTTTATTAAAGTCCATATATCAGTGATATCATATAATTGTCTTTCTCTGATTGACTTTTTTCACTCAGCATAATACCTTCTAATTCCATCCATGTTGTTGCATATGGCAAGATTTCATATTTTTTTGATGGCTACATCATTTTCCATTGCATGCATATATACCGCATCTTCTTTATCCATTCATCAGTCGGTGGACATCTGGACTTTATCCATAGTTTGACTGTAGTAGATATTGCTACTATAAACATCGGGGTGCAGGTGTGCCTTGGATCACTACATTTGTATCTTTGGGTAAATACCTAGTAGTTTCATTGCTGGGTTCTAGGATAACTCTACTTTTAACTTTTTGAGGAATCTCCATACTATTTTCCAAGGCAGAGGATCATAGTGAAACAAGATGAAGCCAGAGAGGGAGACAAAGCATAAGAGACTCTTAATCTCAGGATAGAAACTGAGGGTTGCTGGAGGAAAGGGGTGGCTGGGTGATGGACATTGGGGAGCATATGTGTTGTGGTGACCACTGTGTATTATATGAGACTTATGAATCACAGACCTGTAACCCTGAAACAAATAATACATTGTATGTTAATTTTTTAAAATAACAATAATAAACTCATTACAAGTTAAAAAAAATAAAATAACCTGCATTAAATGTGAATGAGTTTGATAAAATTTAAGTATTCTCTCACACTTAATGTTTCCAGCTAATAAACTTCCAGTTTCATTATTACAAAAAAAAAAATGTTTACACTACACTGTAGTCTAGTAAGTGTGCAGTAGCATTATGCCAAAAAAAAATAGTTTAAGATACACTTAAAAAATACTTTATTGCTGAGAAATGCTAGCCATCTTCTGTGCTTCCCATGAGCGATAGTCACTGATCACAGCTCTGCCGTAACAGATACCATAATAACAAAACAGTTTGAAATACAGCAGGAATGACTGAAATAGGACACAGAAACATGAAGTGGGAAATGCTGTGGGAAAAATGGCACCGATCGACTTCCTTGATGCAGTTGCCATAAACCTTCAATTTGTTGTTGTTGTTGTTGTTGTTGTTGTTTTTAAACTTACCTGCGAAGTGCAGTAAAGCAAAGCCCAATGACACAAGATGGGCTTGGGAGCCTCTAGTATAGTTGTTTATCTCACATTAATTTATTTGTTATCTGTCTCACATTTTCAGTCTCTCCGTGCTTTTTCTTCCTGTTTCTAACCACACTCAGCTCCTCCTTATCCCAAAGGAACCTTCCCATGTCCTCTTCTGCTGATCCTGGCTCCCGGCCTCTCTCCTTTCCTTCACAGCCACTTCTCAGACCGTGTTCTGTGTTTGCAGGCCCTTATTACTTCACTGTGCCCTCCCTCCCTCCCTCCTTACCCTTCTATGAAATGGTTTTTCACCATAACAATGTCCTCCTAATCCTGGTGACCACCAAACCCAGCACCCTCTCATTTATTCTTCCCCGAATGGAAGATTTAAAAATACACTATTGGCCACGTCTTCCTTCTTCAAAGTCTCTAAACCCTGACTTCCTGGGCCCTTCGCTGTCTCGTGTTTTGTTTTATCTCTCTTATGACCCTTTGTTTCTTTTCATTTCTACTTTACCCTTAATAGATTGGGATTACCCAAGGTGCTGAGTCAGACTTCTCTATCTACTGTATATGCTCTCTGGCTTATCATTTATGTCCTTTTACAAAAACGGCTCTCACTGTGTACTTCCAGATCTGTGCCTCTAGCCCAGACTTCTCTCTAGGGAAAGAAAAGAATATGCATCTATATTTAATAGATCATAATTTTCGTATTGCTGTGTAATCTTTGTAATTATTTTAAATGAATGTGTAATGTTATGTTAAGTGCCTCTGCTGTAATTAGCCTAACCATTTCTCTGTTGAAAATTTCTAGTCCTGGATTTGCAGCTACACTTTATAATTCTACACATGTATATTGAGTTTGAGATTTGGTGAGATGGAAAATGAATTGCTTTCCCCCACCCCCACCCCCCAGACTAGCTCAGGCCCCCTAGATAAAGATGGGAAAGTCAGCAGAATCTTTGGCAAAGCTTCCTTAGGCTTTCTTGCTTTGGATCAGCTGAGAGGCCCACCATCACTATCCAAGTTCAAGGTAGCATTATTAACCCTTGCGTGAACTCCTGAAAGGTCTTCCACGTGGTCTCTGTGTCCCCAGGCTCCTTACTCACTAATACAGCAGGCTCTCTGTTCTTACAGAAGAAGTAGTCCTTGTGTCCCCAAGACCCCAGAGACCTTAAAGTTTCTCACACTGATGTGTCTCTGAGTAAATCTGAAAAAGAGATTGACCTTCAACCAAGGCAGGATTTTAAACATAAGGTTGTGGTTCCCAATACCTACCATCAGCCTTGGGAGGATTTTTGGCATATTTAACTGACAACTCAGATGCTCTCTGGAGCCAGGTGATGTGTTTGTTTTCATTCTGTTATTCTCCAGAAGGAACCTGGAAACCCGCTGATGGTGCTGTTCTATACTCCTTGGTGGTGGTCTTCAAAAACTATAGGAACCCTAATGATTATCACGCTTGTGCCTTGGGAAACGAAGTGCTGGTGCCTTAGCTACAGAGGACTTGGGAACTATTCCTCTAACCATTCACCTGTCCCCAGCCAAGTGGCCTTTGTGATCTGGCCAAGCTGTTCTACCCACCTGCCTGACGGAGAACTGGCTCTTTAGTGAAGCCCATCAGATCAAAGCTTCCAGCAGTAGCAGCGCTACCAGTTTCTGTCCCTCTCCTAGGCATGGTTTGTCTGTGTTCATGAATTCCTGTTTGGGTGTCCGACCTGGGAATGCCTCCGAGCTTTTGCCTGATTGTCAGCCATTTCCAGGAGCACACTGACCAGGACATGAGCTGCAGCAGTTGGTTGATCCATTCTTGAGCCTTTCCCATCCTTTCCTGTTCTGACTATGTGTTATCACTGTGTAAGGAAAGAGGGTTGTGTTTCGCACAAACAAGGCTTTGTGCACCGAGCATTTCCAAGCCCCGTGTTAGTAAAACACCAGCAGCCCAGGAACCATACAGTAGTAGCAACTGTGAAGCAGGCTCCATACTTGGAGCAGAAGGTGGGCCTGTGCGCAGGCCCGTGCAGAGTGGGCATATCGTCAAGGCAGTGCCCTTCTGCTGCCTTCCACCACTTATCCCATTGTCTGCCTTTCTCTCGCATCCTCTAATTAATTTCCAGTTTAGTCTACCATAATAACAAATTGCCTTTAAAATTATTGAAAAGCACATGTGTTGATGGTAACAGCCACTCCCTTCTCACTCTCTGCCCCGACTATACTTCTGCCTTGAGGCATTCTGGTCTATGCATCTTCTTAACTCAGTGGCCCACAGTAACTGTATACCAGATCTCAGTGGCCCACAGTAACTGTGTACCAGATGTTGTAGCCACAGTGACAGTATTTGATGATGGTGCTCTCTGCTGTAGATCAGGAGGCAGGAGAAGATAACTCTTGTCACTCTCTAATGGTACATTTCAGATTAATCACAATTCAAAAACTACCCTGAGTGCCTCATTCTTGAAGACCCAAGGGTCTGCCGCTTCATTCTGCCCCAGGCGTTGGTTCCCACGAGGAGGCTTCTCTCTGTAATTCCTAGCCAGATGGCTTAGCGGTCCACTCTATGCACTCCTGCTCCAAATCTTGAGGACCAAGAGGTGGAGGGTGACAGTCAGTAGTGAGACACACAACGTTTTCAGCTCCAGCTCTAGAACAATATGTGTGTTCAGCTCAGGTTTGCCTGATACCCTCCCTTTCTTGACGTTCTCTCTGATCGCCTCCACTGTCCTCTCCCGTCACGACAACAACAACAAAGTCCTTCGATTTAGAGACTGATCCAACATGCAGAGTCATCCCCACCCTCAATAGAATGGGCTTCATTCTTTGAACAAGGAGAGTAAACCCTGTTAAAGGAGACCTGACAAAATCTTAGAAGAGTGACCATAACTCAGAAAAGTACTGTTAGGAACGTACTCTCCACTGAACGCCACCCCCTTCGTCCCCCACGATCTCAGGCAATAGAAAAGTAGAACACAAAAAGACCACTCAGCCTTAGAGAAACTATTACCTCAGAAACAGAAGTGTTTTCATTGAACTTAATAAGATCATAAATTTATTAAATCAACAGCTCAAACATAATATGAGACAAAATGAGATGAAATGGGAAATACGGAACTAAGGGAACAAGATGAGAACAAAACAACATTCACCCAAAACTAATAAATTTGAAACAGTAAGGAACTTAATGACCTGAAAATTGAGTTACTGACATAGGGAAAAGCTTTAGATAATTAGAAAGCAAAAGAAAATGGAAGCAATTTAAATCATCATTAAGGGTGGTCCAACATAAAGATAATTGGTGTCTGTAATGTAAAGGAGCCTACCCCCAAAGAAAAAAATTTGGCCAGAAAAGATCTATTTGAAGATACAATAAAAGAAATTTTTTCTGAAATGAAATGTATCTCCTTACAGAGAAGGTCATTGTGTTCTAGGGGGGAAAGAAAGGTTGTATAGTGACAGACCCCGAGCTGACACCTAGTTATTTATCAGACTTCAGAAATAAAGAATTTTGCAGACATTGAGCCAGAAGAAAGGCAAGTCACCCCAAGGAGGGGAGGCCATCAATCAGGCTGGCTCCAGGCTTCTCCACTTTAGCATCATTGCCAGAAAGCAAAGGAGAATGCAGAGTCTTGAAAGAAAGAATTGATGTATTTAGCACCAAGTAAGTGTTAGAATTCAGCTAGAGAAACCAAGAGTAAACAACTATGCAAATAGAATGAAAGTGTTATACACTTTGACAAAAGATAGTTGGTCTTCATTTAAAATTGAAACTTATAGTTCAGAAAATCTGTTTAAAATATGTTTTTTCAAAAGCTTAACTTCAGAGGAATGTTTTGGGAATGTAGTGTCTCTATAAAGAAATATGGATTTAAGTGGAGTTTTTCCTTTATTTTCACTTCAGCTTCATTTTAAGTACAAAGTTAAATTTTACTCTTTCTGTTTAAGACACACATAGGAGGGTGTATAGAATCCCTTTAAAACGTGGTGTGGTATTTCTGGGTGTTGTGCCTGTGCGTTGAATTTTTGCATTTTCCTTTGGAGTGTCAGACATTGTTGAATTTTTTTTTTTTTAAACAAATAACTTTATCTAAAAGTAAAAGCTTATTCCGAAAACTCTGTTCAACGTAACAAACCCGTCTACCAACCAAGCTTCTGGTTGCATAGGTCTTGGTTGGGGTTTGGCATGGGCAGATTTTTAAGAAAGCTCTTGTGTTTCTGAATGTTCTGACAGTTTGGAACTGCTGCGCCAGCAGTTTCTCTTCTCTGTTTTTATACATGTTTTGACAGCCTGGTAGCTTTCACCTCTCTTACAACCCACCTTCACGCTTTCTGGAGACAAATGAGGAAATTGCTCACCCAGATGACGAGCATGATTTTTCATTTCCACCTGTTTGCTTGGCGTGGTTAATAAAAGGCACCGAGTGTGCCATGAGCTTCATTACATTCGTCTTGAAAAGGGAAAACCAGTGGGAAACATTTTATAAATGAGTGGATTGAAGCATAAAAACGATTTGCTCAACATCATTTCTTATCAACAAGCCTGATACTTTTTTCCCCTATTTTTCTTAGTTCAAATGTTTTAGTCACAAGGCATCCCCTACCTTGTTTTTTGCTCTTCTGATTATGGTGGGTAAATATATCTTTGGCGTATTTGTAATGTATTTTTTTCATTCATAAATCTATGACAGCATATAAACTTATAATCACAAGATGACTAGGATATTTTTTATCCTATGTAAATTTTTATCCTCAGTTAATATAAAGTGGTTACTATGGTGTAGGCATTTTGGTCTAATGTGAATTTCAAATACATACATTGCAACAACTATTTGAAAATATGAGGAATTAGAGTATTTGACTTTTGTCTAAATAAATAATATGAGCCCGAATAGTTTTTGTGTGTGTGCCCAAGGATCCAGTAAATGGAAACAAATGAAATTATGGCAAGTAATCACTGCTCAAAAATGTAATAGTTGACAGAGACTGTGGGTGGTCAATGCCATTTAAATACCGATTTACTTCCAGCACAACCAGAAATGGTGGCGGTTTCATCCCTTCTCTCCTGTAGTCAGCTCTATCTTCCTTCCTGTCATTAATGACAAAGAAACAAAGCCATTGAATATTTTGCTCAGTTAAAAATGGTGATTTTCTTTTTAAACTAAGGGCCATTACAACATTATAACTTTTAAATTATATTGGTGAAGAACCATAAATAAGTAGATTTTTTTACTTTCATAAAGTTTTCGTTCATTGATAAAATTCCGTGTTAGCAATTCTTCATGCTTCTACCAGCTAATAGCTCACGATCATCTGAGGTATGTTTGCTTTAAAAATCAGTGTATAGTAGACTTTTTTCTCACAAGAATATCAATATTGCATGTTTTAGAACAGTACTCCTAAAAACTTGCAGAGAAGTTTGCCTTAGAAGATATTAAATGTGAGAAGACAGTCAAATACCCAACGTTAAAACACGGAATTTTCTTCTTCGTGTGGCGGGTCTCTCAGACCATTGTGTAGACAGAATCCTCTGCTGTCAGGTGAAGGAGAAGGGTAATTTTGTTGTTGAAAGATCTGGTTCTAAGACCTTGGTGACAGAGGTGGTCAAGAAAGGAGCACAACATTCTGGAAATGTACACTAAGGTCTTGGCATGAATGTTTCAATAGGTTTTGATTGCCAAATTCTTAAAATTGCCAGACTGTTCGAATGCAGTTTTATCCAAAGTAAGCTCTCCTTGGACTACCTTCTTCAGTTGTCGTAACAGTCTTGTGATTGTAATCTTAATTTTAAAAATATGTCTATAGTTGGTATATATACCATTTTACCAATTGATCTCTTTAATTTTTGTTTTTAAACAGAAATCTTAGAGGCTGGCATTAAAGCAACTTCAGAGTCACTTAAAGGTGTGAAACGGAAAAAGATTGTAGCTGAGAATCACCTGAAAAAAATACCAAAATCCCCACTGAGGAATCCTCTTCAGGCAAAACATAAACAGAATACAGAAGAGTCATCTTTTGCTGTCCTCCAGAGTGCTTCGGCGTCTCACAAGAAACAGAATCCTAGTCCCATAAAAGGTGGGAAGCAGTTCACCAAACAAAATGGAGAAACTCCTGGGGTAGTGGCCGAAGCCCCTCACTCCGAAGACTCTGTCTCCCCAAAGAAGCCCTTGTTCCTGCAGCATGCGTCTGAGCTGCGGAGATGGGGGTCGGAAGGCTCCGACCCCGCCAAGTTAGACTTCCTGGACACAAAATGTGACTCTGGTTCTTTGTCAAGTAAAACCAGGACTGACCATAGTGAATGTATCTCCTCCACTCGTAGTCCTACTTCTTCCTCTTATACAAACACCGCCTTCGATGTCTTACTGAAAGCAATGGAGCCAGAACTGAGCACCTTGTCACAGAAGGGCTCGTCTTGCGCGGTTAAGATAGAAAAACTGAGACCAAATAAAACTGTACGACTCCCTTCTCAGTTACACAGCAGCTCAGTGGAGGCCCCAGATCAGACTCCGCCAGAATTTGTCTCTGAACCACGGCCTTCTCCTCGTACCTCATACACCGTGCATGTGTCTGCTGCTCAGAAGGATGAGCCGGTTGTAGTTCAGTCAGTTTCTCATCCACATAATCAACAAGAACACTTTGTTTCCAAACCTAGCCAACAAAATCCGCCGCTTCCAGGGTGTTCGGGTTTCACGAGGTCATTGGTGAACCTGCAAAATCAAGACAATGCCAAACTTGAGCAAGTTTATCATATAGCAGTGACGTCATCTGTGGGTCTGACTTCACCTTCCAGTGGAACTCAGGTTCCTCCTCAAAACCAGCAAACGGATTCTGCTTCCCCGATGTCAGTCAGTCCAGCCCATTCTACACAGTCGGCGCCCCCGCCAATTTACAGTTCAACTCCTGTCGCCTCTGTGGTTAACCACAGCGTGGAGCAAATGTGCAATCTTCTTCTGAAAGATCAGAAGCCCAAAAAACAAGGAAAATATATTTGTGAGTATTGCAATAGGGCGTGTGCAAAGCCTAGCGTGCTTTTAAAGCACATCCGCTCCCATACTGGGGAGCGACCCTATCCCTGTGTCACCTGTGGATTTTCATTTAAGACTAAAAGCAATCTGTACAAGCACAAAAAATCCCATGCACATACTATCAAACTGGGTCTTGTCTTGCAACCGGATGCTGGTGGTTTGTTCTTGTCACAGGAGTCCCCCAAAGCACTTAGTATCCACTCAGACATAGAAGACAGCGGGGAGAGCGATGAGGAGGGGGCCGCTGACGAAAGACACAACGACCCGGCCTCCATGGACCTGCAGCCTGTGCAAATAATGAAAATGATGTCAAACTCTGAAGCTTTACCGAAATCAGGTTCTGTTCCCAGCAATCCAGACCATGTGGTGGGTGACTTTTCACTACAGGACAAAGCTTCCGAATCCCAAGCTGTGACAGAGTTACCCAAAGTTGTGGTCCACCCTGTCAGCCTGTCCCCGTTAAGGGTTGACAGCCCAAAGGTTACGGATCCCAAGCCTGAACTGTCTAGTGCACAGAAGCAGAAGGACCTTCAGGGAACCAGTGTCCTGTCCCATTCAGCCTGGGCCTCCTCCCTGGAGACTGACGAAAAGTCCCGTCAGAAGGGGGACCTGAGTCAGCCAGAAGGAAGACAAGAAGCACACGTAGGAACGGTACATGCCCAACTACAAAGGCAGCAGGCTACCGACTGCTCCCAAGAGCAACAAGGAAAACTTCTGAGTCCTCGGAGTTTAGGAAGTACAGATTCTGGTTACTTTTCACGTTCTGAAAGTGCCGACCAGACAGCGAGCCCACCGACTCCCTTTGCCAGAGCGTTACCCACCGTGGAACAAGACTCAAATAAGAATAACGGGCCCTCTGCACCTCGCCTCAGTACACCAGCACCTTCGACTCTGTCAACAAGTGAGAAAGCATTGCTTCTGCCAGGTCAGATGCGCCCACCCTTGGCAACAAAAACACTGGAAGAACGGATATCAAAGCTTATCTCCGACAATGAAGCTTTGGTAGATGATAAGCAGCTGGATAGTGTTAAGCCACGGAGAACCTCTCTTTCACGACGAGGAAGTATCGATTCCCCCAAGTCATATATTTTTAAAGATTCTTTTCAGTTTGATTTGAAACCAGTGGGACGGAGAACAAGCTCAGGCTCTGATATACCGAAGTCCCCTTTTACCCCGACTGAGAAATCAAAGCAAGTGTTTCTTCTGTCCGTACCTTCCCTTGACTGTTTGCCCATTACGAGAAGTAATTCTATGCCCACCACAGGTTATTCAGCAGTACCTGCCAGCATAATACCTCCCCCTCACCCACTGAGAGGAAGTCAGTCATTTGATGACAAAATTGGCGCGCTCTACGATGATGTCTTCATGTCGGGACCTAACACTTCTGTGCCCCCCAGCGCGCATCCCCGGACCCTCGTCAGACAGTCAGCAGTCGAAGACTCTTCCGCAAATGAAAATCACCTTCTCGGTCCTGGACAGTCCTTGGATGAGAGCTATCAAGGCTGTGGGGCCCCTAGTGACGCTGTATCAGCCAGGAGCAAGTCGTCAGCCCCAGGCTCACATTTAGAGAAAAAGAAGTCGCATCAAGGGCGTGGGACAATGTTTGAGTGTGAAACCTGTAGAAACAGGTATAGAAAACTGGAGAATTTTGAAAACCATAAGAAATTTTACTGTTCAGAGTTGCACGGGCCAAAAACAAAGGTGGCTGTGAGAGAACCTGAACACAGCCCCGTGCCTAATAGTACCCAGCCTCAGATTCTGCACTACAGAGTTGCTGGTTCCACAGGGGTGTGGGAACAGACACCCCAGATTAGAAAAAGGAGGAAGATGAAAAGTGTTGGAGATGACGATGAACTTCAGCAAAGTGAAAGGGGAGCTTCTCCCAAAAGCTCTGAAGGCCTTCATTTTCAGAATTCTCTGGGCCCCGCTTCCACTCTGTCTAAGCATAGTATTGCAATAACAAGTGACCAGCAGCACAGAAACATACAGTTACAAACTCCCCAAATCCAACTGGTCGCCAGAGGCCCCGACCAGATCATGGATCCAAAGCCGTCCACCATCACGGAGCAACACCTAAATTCAGCTACCCAGGACAAGACAGAGTTGAAGAGGCATGGAACTGGCATCTCAGTCATTCAGCATACGAACTCACTGAGCAGACCCAATTCATTCGACAAGCTTGAGTCTTTTGAAAGAGGTTCCCCAGTTTCCTTCCAGGAGCTGAATAGAACAGTGAAGCCTGGGCCTCTGAAAGTGATAGGAATTTCCTCAGAGGAAGGCCACCCTCCTCAGAACACATCTCACCCTCACCAGCCTGTGCTATCATCAGACGCTCTGAGAGGAGAACTTCAGGACAGTTTGAGAAAGAGTTCAAATGAACGACATGTGTTAGGACAGCCCTCCCGACTAGTTCGTCAGCACAACATCCAAGTCCCAGAGATTCTGGTCACAGAAGAGCCAGATCGGGACCTCGAAGCCCAAGGCTACGATCAGGAAAAATCAGAGAAGTTCAGCTGGCCTCAGCGTAGTGAAACTTTGTCAAAGTTGCCAACTGAGAAGCTGCCACCCAAAAAGAAGAGGCTCCGTCTTGCCGAGATGGAACATTCTTCAACAGAATCAAGTTTTGACTCCACTCTGTCCAGGAGTCTAAGTAGGGAGAGTAGTTTGTCTCACACTTCCAGTTTCTCGGCTTCGTTAGACATAGAGGATATTTCTAAAACTGAGGCTCCCCCCAAAATCGATTTTCTAAACAGAGCAGAGTTCCTCATGATTCCAGCTGGCTCGAATACACTCAATGTTCCTGGAACTCACCGGGAAATGAGGCGTGCTGCCTCAGAACAGATCAGCTGCATGCCAACATCCATGGAGGTCTCTGATTTCAGAAGTAAATCATTCGACTGTGGAAGCATAACTCCACCTCAGACGACACCACCTGTTGAATCGCAGCCCCTGACGTCCCCTTCTGGCATGGGGGTCACCGGGCACGTGCCTCTCTTAGAAAGAAGGAGAGGTCCACTGATGCGGCAGATATCTTTAAACATAGCTCCAGATAGTCATGTACCTCCCGTGAACCCACCATCTTTCCAAACAGTTGCTCTTCCCGGTGTGAACACAGCACCATTTCCGGGCCCCCAGCTCACTCATGCATCTTTAGCCGAGTTTTCTGCAAACACTTTGCACTCGCACACTCAAGTCAAGGATCAGCGAACAGAAACTTCCAGTTCCACCTCTGCTAACATCTTTCCTGTTCAACAGCTTTTTGGTATCAATTTGTTAAATCACATCCACGCACCCCTTAGCCACCAAAACACACAGATGTCTCTGCAGGTGTCTACACAGAGTGTCAAACTGGATGCAAGCCCCAGTGTATGTGTATCTTCTAAAAGTAAAGATTGCTTTGCACCAAAGTACCAACTTCATTGTCAGGTTTTCACTTCGAGCCAGTCTTGCTCTTCCAGTCCTGTACTTTCTTTGCCAAAGCCAGTTCTTTCAGATCCCATTGGGGTTGACCATCGTGGGACTTCATTAGCATTACCAACCAAATTAATGGATGCCATGCCTAATTCATGTGTCCTGCCCCCACTGAAGCTCGGGCCCCTGGGCGGTCAGGCGCAGAAGGTGCCAACATCGTTTGCATTGCCCGTGCACCTGCAGAGTAACGTTCCAGCATACTGTTTTGCCACTGTCACGCCTCTGCCACAGATCCTGGTGACCCAAGATCTCTCCAACCCACCAATTTGCCAGGCTAATTGTAGCATGGTGCCAATCAACGAAGAACCAGATTCCATGCCAAAATTGCAAAAAGATCACCAGAATGCTTTGCCAAACCCAGAGAAGGAACTCATTCGTGAAAATGCGTTTTCAGAGATGGGCCAGAATTTTTCTCCATCAGCTTCCTTGTCCATAACCCAGAAAATGTCTATGGGTAGGCTTTCCCCCCAGCAAGAATCTTCAGCTTCAAGTAAAAGGATGCTTTCCCCAGCAAATAGTTTAGACATTGCCATGGAAAAGCACCAGAAGCGAGCTAAAGATGAGAATGGGGCTGTTTGTACAACAGAGGTTAGACCCTTGGAGCCATTGAGTTCCAGACCTAGTGAAGGTAGTAAACAGAAGAAACCCATCTTGGTGAGGCAGGTTTGTACTACAGAGCCTCTTGAAGGTGTGCTATTGGAACAGGGTATTTTTTCTCCACCAGAAATTAGTAGTGAGGCTGTTAATTTAACAGATGTTTTACCAGCTGATCAGTTGTCATCCGAACACTCTAACTCTGTAGTCACAGAACCTAGAAGCGACCTACAGGAATTTGAAAAGATCAAGTCATCCACATCGCTCACTCTTACCATGAGAGATTCACTTGTCCCTGCAGAAGACCTTCACATGTCTCCTTTGGAACATGTAGACAATAACCAAGAAAGGAAGTCTCCAGGGGTTAAAACCCAAGGGGACAGAGAGAACATCCCAGAGCAAAGTCCAGCTACGACCAGCACACTTTTAGTGTCTGATGCGGGAGACACACGGCAGCTGCCTTTTCCCAGCCTGAAGACCTCAACCAACTTTACGTGGTGTTACCTGTTGAGGCAGAAGGCATTGCATTTGCCTCAGAATGACCAGAAAACTTCAGCCTATACTGATTGGACAGTTAATGCCAGTAATCCAAACCCACTTGGTTTACCTACAAAAGTTGCTCTTTCTCTCCTTAACTCCAAACAGAAGACCGGAAAATCACTATATTGTCAAGCAATAACTACCCATTCCAAATCAGATTTATTGGTCTATTCGAGCAAGTGGAAAAGCAACTTAAGCAAGGTACTTGACATATCATTTATCTTCAGAAATAGTTTGTGCAATGTCTTGATAACTTTAAATGTTTTCATTGGAAGTTGTATCTTAATTTTGAATGACAACTTGTGCTCTGTAAGTATAAAGTTATCCGAAAGAAAGGATGATAAATTTATCCTGGGAGTTAGGCTGCTAAGGGTCACATGGACTCCTTCAGTGATTTTATCTTGAAACATTTTGAAAATAACTTGCCCTGAGCTGAATATTTAAGTCCTTGCATAATGGTGCAGAGAAACATGGTTTTACGTTCATCTTTCTCTTATACTAAGTGATAGGAGATTATGTTTATGCTTTGTCCCTGCTAGTGCAGAGGAACAGAGGTGTGACTTATCAAAGAGTGTTACATTTCATCTTGAAATATAATCAGAGAGCCATTCATTCTTGTCCTGTGTGCCCTGACTCCTCTCCCCTCACCATGCCAGTCTCAACTCCCGCCCAGTGTTGGAATCTTAGTACTAGAGAGCAGGGTCACAAAAAGGCTGACTCAGACACTGGATAATTGAGTCGATGTGCTCAAGACATAGAGTAAGGTCATAAAGCTGTAACTTTGGGTTATTTATGGAATTTGTTTTAGTAGAGTTGTTGGCTTTCTAAAATGGGAAAAATCATGGAAGTGAGAATAAATAGGTAAGGGGATCGTGTTAGACTCTGGCCATTCAGAATCAGAGAGTAAGTCCTTGACCTCCATAGGTTCACAAGCGTGTATAATACAGGTTCCTAGATATCTACATGCTTTTCAATAAGGAAGTATTTCAGTATCCCAGATACTGGGAGGTACATCCAGTTTTAAGAAGGAAGTCTCTAACTTTGCCAGTAGGTCGAGGAGGTATGGATACAGGGAAGAGATTCTGAAAGTGGAGATTCTTTAACGGAGTCTTGAAAAAAAAAAAAAAGAAAGAAAAAGTAGGAATTTTTTTTTTTTCAGGTAAATAAGAATGAGAAATTTTAATAGTTTGCTGAAAAGATATAGAAGTGAGAAAGAACTAGATTTGTTTTAAAGAAACTTGAGGAGTCTGCTGTAGCTAGAAGATATAAGTTTGAAACACCACTGTGCCTTCAGGTTGGAAATATGGGTAAAAACCAAAGAATGTGCCAGGTGGTGGTGAGACATTGATGCTTTTTCAGTGAAGGAAGGTGCATCCAAACCATTCAGAACTTAATTTTTTGATACCCAGACTTTAGACCAATGAAACCATAATCTTGGAAGATGAGATCTGATTATAAGAATTTAAACAGAGCTTTATGAATGTTACTGTGCCTATATGAAGTGACTCTCCTCAGTACCAAGTGCTGTGGTAGAAATGCCTCTGGAAATGTGTATCTAGGTTTGGAGCTAGGCAAGGACTCCCAGTGGACGGTGTTGGAATTCCTTGGTGTGTTGGTGTAATTCATGAGCTTGCTCAGAGAAGGCAGAAGGAAGAAATAGCTCAGGATGGATCCAGGATCACTACTACTTAAAGGGTTGAACATGCAGGAAACTGAAAGAGGTTGTTCATAGAAGAAAGAAGAGGACTAGAAGAAAGTGGGATCGCATAGATCAAGGAGGAAATTTCAAGGAAAGTTACTCAGATGGAGAGGTCAAATAAAGGTCACATAAAGATGAAGACGAACATGGTTCCTAGGCTTAGTGGTTGTAATATCGCTGGTGACTTGGGTTGTAAGGGCAGGCGGTTGTGGAGGACTGGGAGCTGGGTTGACTCTTAATTCCCAACCCAGATGTTACGATTCATAATGGACAGGAAGGGACAGGTCTTGAAGGACTGGTGTTTCTGAGAGAAATAAGGTATCAGCAACATAAACAGCACAGGTGGTCAAGTGTATAAAGACCAAGGACGGGATAAGGATTTGGGGGTGTCTAGCTCATTGGCAGTTGGTGACTAGAAGCCAGATTCTATAGTAAGAAAGTGAGCAAAAGACAAATGGGAATTAGGTGTTGAAAAGAAGGTGAAAAGTAGAATTAGTGTTAACGGTATAAAGTCAAGGAAAGGTATGTGTGTGCATTCTAGATTGTGGGGAAACCCGATGTGTTTGTCAGGAAAAGAAGAGCCCGATGCATTTTTGCCTGTCAGGGTCAGCATCATGACCTCCTCGCACTACCTTCCTGACCTGGGCCAGCAGCTTGGTTTTACTCCTGGCCTTGAGAGGACAGGGGCTCCCCGGGGTGCTCCTTCTGAGGCTACGCAGGCCCTCTGTCTGGGTGCACACTCTCTTCACTTGCTGACAATAAGTCAGCTCAGCACAGAGCTGTCTGCTTGGAGATGTGGTTTGAAAAAAGGGCCCTTGATTAGAAAAGTTGCACCTCATGTTGGATTTGGCCAAAGAATGGGTGTTTGAGCCTTGGCTGTTGAGCTTGACCTTGGACAAGTGACTTTACCCCAAGAGTGCCTTTCTTCCCTGGGTATAACCCCTGTGCTGCCTGCTGCACAGGGTGTGTGAGAAGGACAGGGGCTGAGAACGTGACGCTAGTAAAATCCTAAGGTGCTGTCGCTGTAAAGTTTCCACAGAAAATGCACATACAATTTTTCATTTTGACGTCTATTGCCTTTTTCTAGAGACATAATTATTATCAGGCCACAGCCTGACTTCCGACCTGGCTTTCTCTCAGAATTATCAGCATTCCCGAACTTTTGAGAAGACACAGAGAGGAAATGTAATTATGGTTTAAAATAATAGGGAAAGGGGAGATTCTTGGGAAATGGGGCCTCTGCTTGACAGAATGCACAGTTACAGTGCCTTCCCGTGAAGGGGATATAATCCTGTCTCTCAGGAGTATGAGACAGGATTATACCAAAACGGGGAACAGGCTCTTTCCCATCTCCAAAGAGTAAAGCTCTTTGAGGAGTAAAGAGTAGTGTGAGCGGTTGGTCAGTGGATTGTGGCGGGTTGTTCAAACAGGTTACGGTCGTCAGGTTGCTGGGGGGCCAACAGAGAGACTAAAGCTGAGGGAGGGGAGAAAGCAGATGTCCTCTAAACATATTACTTCCTCGAAACGCATCCCAGTAAGTTAACTACGTGTACGGTTCTGTGCCATGTTTTAATTTCCAAGTGAAACACTAGCATGTTTGTGTTTTCAGTTTTATTAAATTAGTTTCTCTTTTTTTTTTTTCCCTTTCAGAGAGCATTAGGTAATCAAAAGTCCACAGTAGTTGAATTCAGCAATAAAGATGCCTCTGAAATTAACAGTGAGCAAGATAAAGAAAATTCCTTAATCAAAAGTGAACCAAGAAGAATTAAAATATTTGATGGAGGGCAAGTACAAATTTTACTTTTTAAATGTACATTTAAACATACTTTTTAAATGTACATTTGCTTTCATGTGAATGAAGACTTACCAGTGCCAATTTTACATAAATGTTGCAAGGTTTCTTAGCTTATTAACAGAATCTTCATGGCAAAATATATGTTAAATTGTCATGTTAAATAATTCCATTTTGATCAAGAGAATATTTAGGAAACATCATAGGTCCTAGGAGGCAGCTAAGAACTGTTTTCAGAGTACACTCTGGGTTTCACGTCGATTTACAATAAGGAGTGCCTCGGGAAATCTATTGTCAGACGAATTCACTGCCTATTTGATGCCTTTGTGTATTTGGTAATGATAAAAACATACTGTAAAAGCTGATTGTAGTTGTGGCAAAGCCAAGAAATATTTCAGTACATAGAGTTGTTGTCATTGAATTTAATAATAAAGAACACTCTTGAATCAGTGGCTTAGAAGGAGAGAGTGCTATGCTAAAATTAAACCTAGTATTGAATAAGGTTGCTTGATTAGACTTAGCTGTTAGCATATTAAGTGTTGATGCAAAAACCTGGAATATTCTGTTACTTACATATATGTGCATAAAATTGTATTGATTGAGCACAAAAACTGTGACTTGCTGTATTTTTTGTAAGTTGAATTCTAATCATCATTATTTTCTCAAAGACATAGTATCCAATCTCCCTATTTATTTTTTTTTCTTTAAATTAGATATAAATCAAATGAAGAGTATGTATATGTCCGAGGCAGGGGAAGAGGAAAGTACATATGTGAAGAATGTGGAATACGTTGTAAGAAACCTAGTATGTTAAAGAAACACATACGGACCCATACGGATGTCCGCCCCTACCACTGCACTTACTGTAACTTCTCCTTTAAGACAAAAGGTATGAGATGACATTGCTTCATAGTCCTTTTTATATGTGTTGAGTTAGTAGAGCTGAGACCAAACTTTACCTACTCTTTGACCAGGGATGCAATAGCTTAAATTGACTAATATAAATATGTCTTGTCAACATGGTAGACTTCTTTCTTTATCTGTCTCTAGACCTCTGAGGGGAAAAAAAAAGTTTTAATTATACACTTTTACATCATATATAATAAATATGACATTTTAAGAGGAGAAACTTCCCTTTTTTGTTTTACTCTCCAAATTAGAGTTGCATAACATGATGACTAATACATTTCAAAAATACTTTGGGGCTGAAGAAGAGAAAGAAATTTTCATGATTACCAGTAAACTCAAAAAGATTGAAGAAAATGTTTAAATAATAACTGTAGTAAACTTATAATGATTATGTTCATGTTTTATTATCTAATTTTAGACATGAATAGCCATTTCTCTTTTTTCCATGATGCTTTTTGTTTTATACCCAAATTCTATTGAATTTCAGCTTCACAAAATTGCTGTTACACTATTTAATGTGCATAGAACTCTGAACTAGTCATTAAAATTATATTTAGTACTCTTTTTGTATTCTTTATATGTTTTTATTTAAATTGTAAGTCCTTATTGTAGTTAAGGTAATTTTGCCCTCTTCAGATTCCCTGCTACATATAATGAGTACACTACTTAGGAAATAATGCTCACTTTCTCCATTAGGCTCTTGCTCATGAATCATTATGTAAAAATATGTTACTTGAGGCTTTAATATCCCATACCACCCTTTAAAAACTAGGAATCTCTCTAAAATAAAACAATGTATTCCTAAAATTATCTGTCTGAAAGCGCAATCTCTGTTTAAAATATATATATATATATATATGTATATATATATATATATATATATATTTTTTTTTTTTTTAACAGAAACTTCTTTTTATCCCTTTTGAGTGAACATGCACCTTTTTTCTAATTATATTGGCTGTCTTCAGGGGTTTTGTTTTAAAACTTGATCAGCTCTTCAGCAAAATTTATTTCCTTTTTTGGGCTAGTGTTTATTGGTGTTTAAAGAGAGTTATAATAGGTAGCGGCTAATAAGCAGCTTCGAATTCACTCTCTTTACAAGCCACTAGTACCTGAGGCCAGAGTGATGGAAGCAACAGCAACAGGACTGTTCTCAGCTAGCTTGGAATGTTCCTGAAGAGTTTCAAGACAACACGAGTAATTGGGAGGTTCACGGTCTGTAGTCCTTCGGCTGTGATGTGGATTCCCCTTCTGGAAGTGGAGGGTGGGTTTCAGGATGTTCCTCCTGGCCTTGTGTGCCGGTGTGATAAGAGAAAGTGTTTTGATCTCTTAACCCAATTTGTTGCCCTTTTGCTGGTTTTGATCCTGTGATTAAGAAACATTGGTTACTTTCCAATATGAGACCAGGAGGCCAAAAAGAGGCCAGTGGACAGCATCCCAGAGTCTGGTAATAAAATAAAAAATCTAATAGAAGATTGCCAAGTACTAAATAGAAGAGGCTCCAGGTATACGGTGAAATGAGTATTTCTCAGCAGAAGGAAGAAAAGGAATCAGGGTATTCAAAAAACTATATTCATAAAATAAGGACAGGAGAGGGAGGAACACTTAGGTGTGGAAAGCCAGATCAGGCTCCAGAGACTTCTGGCAAAGACAAATACTCTGAATCACCAACGAGCAATCCTAGTGAAATAACTCAACAGGGCACCACATCGGGGTTGACATAAATGTTTCTTAGAAGGCTGACAGAGCACAAGGACCCCTGAAGAGTGAGCCTGCGGTCTTCACGGCGGTCACATCCTCCACCCCTCTGCTACGCTGCTTCCCTGAATTTACCTTAAATGTTTTGTGTTGTCAGCTAATTCTTTGGAATTATGCAATAAATACTCATTTGAAGAAAGCTACCCTGGCTAAGGAGACTGGTGAAGAAAATGCTACAAATTCAGTCTTTTTGTCTTCCCAGCATGACAGTTCTTTATTTTACGGGTCAGCTTTCTTGTAGAAGTCTGCCTCCTGGGACTGTCTGTGAGACAGACCCCACAGTATCTTCTAAAGGCAGCTAACTAACGAGAGACTTGTTTTTATTATTTTTTTATTTTTTTAAAGATTTTATTTATTTGACAGACAGAGATCACAAGTAGCCAGAAAGGCAGGCAGAGAGAGAGAGAGAGGGGAGGAAGCAGGCTCCCTGCAGAGCAGAGAGCCCGATGCGGGGCTCGATCCCAAGACACTGGGATCATGTCCTGAGCCGAAGGCAGAGGCTTAACCCACTGAGCCACTCAGGTGCCCTGAGAGACTTGTTTTTAGATGAGGCTGTAGATGTTGCCCTCCTGGATTTACCTTGTTGTCCTAGTCGGTGCAGCTCGACTTCTCACTGGCTGTGTCTGGTGGTCACAGAAAGAGCGATGTAATGACAATGCGATATCAATATGAGCACGCAGAGGGGGCGAAACGGCACCCAGAGAAGGACATATGCAGTGCGAGAGAGTCATGCTTCCCATGGCAATGCGTGTAAATCTCTGCTTCGTCATTTGTCCTCTTAATTTATTTTATGAGGACATAGTCAAAAGAATTTTAATTAATTTGTTTCCCTGTTTAAAGGTCAGTCAGCAGAAAATGAGCTTGCATCTTTACGGGATTTACTGTCATTTATACACAGAAAGCTAGACACTCTATATGTAGCCGTCAGAACCCAGAAACAAAACCTCACGTGCTTTCCAGAGGATTTAGGGTCATGTTTATTAAATCTGTTAAAAAACTTACTTGTTAAGTTAATGCACAAAGTTCATGGCATTGCTAAGGGATATTTGCATCTTAATATGTATATTTTGCATGTTAAAATGCAGAGTGTTTATTTATTTTAACTGATTTAAGAAGTAGGTTAATAATAAATAATAGCTCAAGTTATGAGAAAATGTGCTTATTAGAACTTTATATTCCCAAATTTGCCAGGTATAATTATCCATTAATTTCTATAAGAAGCAAATAATGTTCTATAGTTGTCCATTTAGGGAACAAAAGCACTTTAAAAGAGACTATTAGTAGAATTCGTAATTTGGCTTGTCATATTGTTATTATATTGAAAGTGCTTTGACTTATAATTGGAAATTTCAGCCTTATTCAGATGGCTGAGCCATTTCTTTTGAACTTTTTAATATGAAAGTTTTGAAGCAGACAGAAAAGTAAAGATCTGTATCATGAATACCAATATACCAACCACCTTTTACTAATCGTTAACATTTTGCCATATTTGCTTCATTTTTTCTTAAGTGTATTTAAATTAAGTATCCGACATGGCCAGGCCATGTAAGCCAGATGTCCCCTCTAGAATTATAGAAGTCAGGGTTTGATGGGTCTTAGACCTCATCTGGTCCAGGCACCCTCTCACACTGGAGCCCCCGAAGCACCCGACTCTGGGATGCTGTCCAGTGTACTGTCTAGCACAAGAGTTGGCTGGGACAAGTGTGACCAGTTCCATGGAATAAGGCACTTCCAGTGGTCCTGAGGTTCTACAAATAACAGCCATGTCGCACACCCTCCGGTGACTGCAAGCCCAGAGCGCTGGGAGCAACGATTTAGACATTCTTAACTCTTCTAGATGCTTATTCTGAAATACTAGTCTGCCCCTGCTAACCAAACTAAGTCTTTAGATTTTGATTGTTTTCTCAAAAGAGATGATTTTCCCTTGTTGGCAGTTGTGTGTGTGTGTGTGTGTGTGTGTGTGGCCTTCTCCACTCAAGCTGCTTGGTGTCCGGAAAAGAACCTGAGCTCTCCACCTGCATTCATGATCATGTGGGACAAATGTGCCCAGGGGTTCCCAGTTAACCTGGTAATACTTAGCTGCTAAAGAAAACACCTCTTTAGAGATACTGTTGAGAGACTTCTAGTCAATATGGTGAAGGGAAATTAATGCAGGAAATTCTTTCTCAGCTTCCAGTGAACAGAAATTCTGTTTATGACATAACAACCAAATGTAGTTTTTAATAGATAGTCAAGCTTGAAATTTAAAAAAACAAATTCCCAGGTAACAGAAAGAAAAAAGAAACTCCATGCTAGCCCCAATAGTAATAGACACTTAAAAAATAACAATGATTAAATAAACAAACAAAATTAAAAAAAAAAAAAAGAATTTGTGGGGATATCACAGCTATCCAGCCCTGGGGTTTTAACATCAATCCTGGAATGGAGTCTGAGGCTTCTGAAATAAGCCTGGCCCTCCTGCCCAGTGACTTTGGATCAAGTGAGGAAAAGATACCTCCTAAAAAGCAAAACCCCTGACCTCCGCCATGTCATTCATAGATAGTTAGTTAGTTAGTCTAGAATTAGTGATCTGAAACCTTAAGTCCCAAGTAGAAGCAGTTGGAAAACTGATCCATAGAGATGTTCGTACAACCCAGGGTCCTTAAGACTCCATGGGAAACAGTCTTGCTGAAGATGAGCCTTCAATAACAACTACAAAGCATGCAAAGAAACAAGGTACCATGGGGGAGATCCAGCAGACATGATGGGGGAGGTTTCAGACTACAGGAACCACAGATTTTAGTACAATCCAAGAGGACTTTAAACAAAATATAAAATGTTCTCAGAAATAAATGAGGACTACAGAATAGAAACCAAAGGCAAAAGTAGACTTATCCTATTATAGTAGACTACCTCCGGGTAGCGGAGGCAGATTTGAAAAAGAGAAGCTATTAGTAATGAATAGCAAGGTTATTACAACATATAGATACCAATTCTTTTGTTTGTCCAAATTTTAGTCTTGGAATTGTATAACCACAGTCTGTGCTTTCACTTGAAAGAGGAATGAAATTTGCCAGTGTTGACAAATGCGAGAGCAAAATAATACTACATAAGCTTAGTAAACATTCTTTTCCCTTAAGGAAATCTGACAAAACACATGAAGTCCAAGACACATAGCAAGAAATGTGTGGATTTAGGCGTCTCAGTAGGTTTAATAGATGAACAAGATACAGAAGAATCAGGTAAGGCTTTATTCCATATTTTTCATAAATGCTATTTACAATATGCTGGTTTTTTTGCATCCATACCCTTCTTTCCATTGGCACTGATACTTCCTAGTTCTTCTTGTCGTTGCTGCTTATTTACACGATGCATTAGACTCCTAATCAGTGTTCCCGTCTGTAGTTTGTTCTCCTTCCCACCCGTCCAACCCCACAGACGTCCGTCTTCCCGAAGCATGTGTCTGCTCACACTCCTGCTCTACTGCTCGTCTTCCATTGGCTTCCCTTTGCCTCCCAAGTGAACTGCCAGCCGCTTGACCGCACATCTTCAAAGTCCGTTACAGTCTGCTGTCCTCCTCCTTCTCCAGCCTTGTTTCTCATTTCTTTCTTTCACCTCTCCTCATGCTTAAATTTCCTGCCTACGTGGCATTGATCTGGCTCCCTCCCTTTCCAACCTTCCCCTACACCCCGCCACCGCCCTCAATCCCCATGCATACACGGCTCCCAGTGTGCACTGGACAAAACTCTTCCTCTCCTTCGAGGTCTAGCTCAAACCCACTGCTGCTATGAAGCCTTCTCTGATTTTCCCTTCCCACACTGTGGGTAGCCACTTCTCCCTGCTCTCAGCTCCTGTAGCAGTTTAACGTTTGCTCTCTGGAAGCTTTGAGTCTCTTTCTGCCTTATTTTGGGGTTATCTACAACTGCTTACCTCACCTCCTCACCGAGATTTCCAAGCGTGTCCTGAGCAGAGCTGGTGAAGGAGTGATGCCCGCTTCACCCACAGCCTGTGGTGCACGGCCTCACCCAGAGCAGCTGCTCTGGAAATGTTTGTGGACTAGAACATTCGTTTGCATCCCCAAGATGTTTGTTACTTTGAAGAAGTTAACCGGTTGTTTTCTTAATGGTGTTCGCTCAACAAATAGAAGTGTTTATCTTTAACCAATTTTGAGGGAACGTAAGCCTGTTCATCTGTTCTGACTCATTAGAGAGTAGAATTATTCTCTCGTAAGACTTTTTTTTTTTTAAGCCAAGAATTTATCAACCAAAGAGAGAGAAGTTTCCCCTAAAAAGTTGTCCTACTTTTTTTGAAACATGCCCTAAATTTGACCTTTACTTGCTTGCTATGTTTTAGTTAATATGCATTTATTTGGTATCTAGAAAATTTCCAAACAGAAAGTGGTGAGGATATCATTGAAAATATAGGTAAAAAGTCAAACGCATTTTATTCCACCTGACAACCAGTAACACACTGAATGAATCACCCTGAATTTTTTTCTGGATACGCAAAGGAAGTGACTCACACCTTAAGTGGTAAAGCCAATATGATTCAGGATTTTGAGCACACAGAAAGGATTGCCTTTAACTCTTTTTTGGGAATAAACTGATACATTCTTGATAGAAGAAAAAAATCATCATAACAAATTTAGGACAGTAAGGAGCTTTTTACGTGTTTTTGGCACCTTGACACTTTATACATTTTGGGGATGACAATATCAGGATTTAAAAGTGCCTATCACATTAACATATGTGTTACTTTTCTGTCCTAGGAACATACTTATTAAAAGCTGATTTTTGAATTGCCAGAAATTGAGTTCTGTGTCGTGTCTTTGTTTAAAGACACTTACACATTTAATAGAATTATTTATAATTCACTTCTAATGTATACAGCTTATTTGGTTTATTTTTTGCTCCTAGCAGTCACACAGTAAATTAACTACCATGATAAAGTAAAAAAAAAAATTTTATTTGCTTTATTATTATTTGCTATATTGCTATTATATAGAGCCATTCACAAGTAAAAAGCTAGGAAGAATGAATAAGAGTTTCAGCAAGTTTATTATTACCCACAGACTAGAAAAGGAACAAAGTAGAAATATGAAATACTAATGTCTGAGAAACACAAATGTAAAAAGTAGTATTATAATATACACTCATTTACTTGTTTTACTTTAAGAAGTATGTCTTTAAGAAGATGTCTTATAAAAATTAAGTAAAATATCTCTAGAGTCCTCTAAAGTTAGAGGAAGGTAGTGTTTATATCTAAAATTTGCATAGGAAAATTAAGTGTGGTTTGCATTATAACCATGTATTGCTTAGATTGGCTGATGGGTGGACTTACATATCTGTCCACTCATGTTTGTATTTCTCAGCTCATTCCAGAAGCACTTGAAGCGGGTTTTAGATGATAACTCAAACTTGATAGCCTGATTCCCTATTCAGATGGGATCTTTTGATAAAACTGGGTAGTTTTACTTGATTTTTCTCTTGGTTAAATTTTTTTTTAATTACTGTAATTATGGTTAGCATACTCAGTGTTTTCACAGTTTTAATTGAATAGTAGATTGTAGCATCTAGGTGGATTTTGCCAAGTGCTATACCGTACTGGAGACCTAACAATTCTTTATGAATATGCCAACCAGCATATCCTACTTTTGCTTTATTATGGGCTTGGAATGTACATGTAACAGTAGTAAACGTGTTGTTTTATACAGTGGACTTCTTTTCATTCTTCTGTTTTTGTGCTTCTAAAAAAAAATTTTTTTTTTTAAATACAGAATGATTACAAAGAGTTTTATTACACGCCCTCAGGGATTCACACCAGACCTGATTATTATATTTTCTCATATTTGTCTCAAGTCTTTTTCATAAATTCAGTGTATTTTTAAAAAAAACAGTCAAGCACATCATTACACATCAGGTCACCTTTGCCGGTCACTCTCCCTCCCAGAGCCAGACACTGACTGCGCCTTTCAGTTCATTTATTGTGCTTTCATATATCCATGAATAGTATGTGGTTGGTTGGTTTGTGTTTTGAATTTGTATCAACAGTATCAACCTTGTACGTAGATGCCTAGAAAATTAATTTTGCTTTCTAATTTTAAATTGTTTTCTAGAACAGTTTCTGTCTCTGCTCATCCTTGACTCTACCTTATACTATAAGAATTTAAATTTTGCCTGTGTTGGCTGAATGAGAGCCTGCTATCTTAGTGTTTTCTTGATTACTGTCCTAAAGTGGTATCTTATGGTTCTTTGAGAAGAGGCTCCTCTCCATTAAACCGGCAGTAGTCAGAGACGGGATCTTGCTGAACAGTTCCTCAGATGTCTGTGTTTTTAGGGGAGAAAGCCCAGAAGTCTGCATGCGGTAGGATGCTACATGGCTGGAGAGGGTTCTGTTTTCTGCCAGAACACGGCCTCTACATGCGGTGCCCCAGGGCTGTGGTGATCAGTCTCTTTTTCTTTCTGCCTGTACCCACTCGCTAAGTAATCTCGTTCCATTTTCTGACGGAAATAACACCTGTCTCCTGCTGATTGCCGTATTCACGCCGGACTGGCGCATCTGTCCGTCTGCTCACCACCCCCATTGGCGAGTCTCATGGGCGCCTCGAGTTGGACTTTCACCCCTTACCTCCAAGAAGCGCACTTCCCCTAGTGTCTTGTCCCGTCCTTCCAGCTGCTAGTCTTGAAGTCATCCTTGGTGCCTTTCCCACTTCCTTCCAAGTGTGTTCAGGATCTTCCCCACATCTGACCCCCGCTGCCTCCCAACCCTGGTCAGAGTCACCACTGCCTCCGCTCAGTGGCTTGGAGTACCCCTGACTGCTCTGTGTCCAACCCCAGCCCCTTGACAGACTTCCAGCACAGCAACCAAAGTGTTGTTTTTTTGTTTTGTTGTGTTTTGAATTACATCATTATTTTGCTGAAAACCCTCTAAAGGTCTCCTGTCCTTCCGAGTGCTTGGTCGGCTGTGCGCTGGGAGCCCTCCGGCCCACTACCTTCCTCACACCGTCTCTCCCAAGCTCGTCTCCCATCTCTTCTGCCCTTGCTCACCCATCCACACCCACTCGCATCTCCCTGCTTTTCGTTAAACAGCCCAGCAGGCCCCCACTCGGGCTTGTGCTCAGTTCCTGTCTTCCCAGTGCCCTCTGCCAGTTCTGCCGGACTTAACTGGTTGTGTCCTTCAGTGCTCCGCCCAGTGCTGCTGGGTCAGCGAGGCCCTCCTGAGCCCCCCAGACGAACACCCCTCCCACTCTTCTGCCAGCAGTACTCACACCTCTCTGTTCCGCTTTATAGTCCTTCTGGCACATATCCCTACCAGGTGTGTTGTGTGTGTTTTATGGAAATAGGACGTGAGGATAAGGATTCTCTGTTTGCTGCACAATCTCCAGCTTCTCAGGATGGTGGCTGGCAGGTGATAGGTAGTAAACAGTTGTTGATTTAATGAAGGACTAGAGGGGAAAAAATGACCTACAATCTGTCAGAAAGTTCTTCAACCTTCTTATTTTTAGAATTGGGCATGTTCGTTTTCTGTTAAATCCCTTCACTAAAATCAGACCGTAGCTTTGAGATGCCGTTTAACGCCTCTACCTGTAAACAGAGTTTACATGATATGGCCAAGGTAGACACAGGTATTGTCGAAGCGATGACGGCGTTCGTTTGTTAATGTGTTACTGGTTGTGGGATCAGAAGACGAGAGGGTAATTGAGGTCATCTGACTCTTCCGTTTTCCCATCTTCAGTGATGTTCACTCCAGATTGACGAAGACCTGTTTTTCGGTAGCTCTAGAGAAGAAAAGTTGCTTCTCTGGTTGATCTGTTTATGTATTTATTCAGCCCTGGAGCAGCCGTAGGGGACGTGCATCCCCCCCCCCCCGCCCCGCCACCCCAGTGCTTAGGAGTGAGCCCAGCCTCAGCTGGGGTTGGGGCAGGAGCAGGGAGGCCTGGATGGTGCAGAAAGATGACTAAGGGTACCCCCGAAGAAAGGGAAGGGACTTATTTACCCGTACGTTGCTTTATTTAAAAAAGTACTGGTGAGGAGGAGGGGTAAGGGAGGGCTATCTGCTGGACCCGAGAGAGCTGCTTGGGCAGAAGCCCCGAGGACCAGGGAAAGAAACAGGTACGAAGCATGTAACTGGGCCAGGACGTGAGAGCTGGACAGGGTGCACCCCTGACAGGGGCTGCGGGACAGATCAGACTATGCAAGGGGGCTTTAGCGCAGGGAGCGATGGTGCCAGCTGCCCACGTACTCGTTTGTCCTCAGATGTAACCAGAGCCTCTGCTGTGGCAGTTCATGCCAGTTCCATGATGTTGTGACTCTTGAAACCCATTATTTCTTTGTTATGATGTTTTTCTAGTATTTTTATTCTTTTAAACATTCCATGATACAGAAAGTGTTCCTTTTATTTAAAAAGTTTGGGGTTTTGTTTTGTTTTGTTTTGTTTTTTTGATGTCATCTAAAGTCATTTAAAGCCATTGCCTCCTCGGGCGCATAGACACCTATCTTTCAATCCGGATTATTTTTTCAAATGTTTTTGAAACAAGGAAAGAAAAGATAATAGGGCTTTTAATCCATGACTCTGGAATTTTCATTGCCGAGCTTTTTTGTTTTGCTTTCTTTTGATTTTGTTTCTCTTTTCCCCCGATGATGCTCTTTTATTTTGTAGTGGGAAATTAGACTGTAATACCTAAAAGAAGCATGCGTTCATTAAGTGGATGGTCCCTTTCAGCAGCAGCAATAAAAAATAATTCCATGGAGCAAACGCCTCTTTCTGGAGGGCTGTTTATATAAAGAGAGCACCTCAGTGCTTCCGCGTGCCTCATTCCCACCCAAGTTTGGGTGGGAAGTCTGGTACGGATTTTCCCTTGTGACATCCCATTGTATATATACATAGAAATGTGTAATGACTAATTTAGAAAACTTGCTCTTCATTTATTAAATTAGGGAGCATTTTCCCCTGGAATTAATTTCTGTTCTCCCCATAGAATAGACGATCGTAAAAGGTAAGGGCTTGATTTGTTCCTGCTTTAATTTTTGTGTGTATTTTAAAATCCTGCCCTCATGGTCTCCATAAAGGATGTGATAAAATATAGCAGCTTGTCACAAAGTGTTTCACTTTACTGTCCGTTTCCTTTCCCAGGGGAACATGTCGGAGACGAAGTGGCTGACTTTTAAAAAGTTAGGAAGGAGAATCAGTGGTTTTCAAGTATTGCAGTTCTCAATTTCGAAATGTACACTTCCGGGTAGACTGAAGCTCCGGGGTCTGAGGCTGGTCAGTGTTGGGTGACCTGCGCCAGCTCCGCCTCTCTGCACCCTCCTTGCCCACTGAGGTTCCTTGTCTCCTGGTCACAGAGTCTCCCCTGTGTAGGGATCAGACACATGGCCATGGTTCCTTGGGAGACTTCAGATGCCGCATAGGCTCCTCTGCCCATCTCGACACTCCTGCCTGCTAGTGTGTTCTCCGTCTCCCCTGCCCACGGGATGAAAAGCAGGGGTCAGCCTGTGTTGTGTGATGTGGGATCTTTGCACACAGAACTTGCTGTCTTCTCTTTAATGGTGAACGGTTAGCAAATGCTTTCGTGGCACCCTGCGATCTTGGTATCATTTCTTAAATTTGTAATTCAGTATAAATCTGATATTAAGCCCTGACGCAAGGTACTGCCAGAAACCACACTGGAATCCCGTTGCTGCACATCTACAGTAAACATTGAGGAAAAGTCCAAGGTTGGGCTGGCAGGAAGGTGCCATAGCACGCCTCACGGTTAGCTTTCTTCCCTTTATTTCAAAAAGGTAATGATTGCTATGGCTCTTCCAATGCCTTTTGTGCCCACATGATGGCAGTTATTGGGGTGGGGGTGGGGGGGACAGCTGGTCTACCCTATGAAAAGTAAAGTCTGAAATAACTAAGTCTACCAGCTGACTGTCCTTTGTGACCTAGCTTTGCCTAAACACAGTTGAAATTTGTCACTACCAATGCTGATAAATGATAGATGCCCACTAAAAAATATAGTGAATAAAGAAAAATACGTAGCCAGATTCAGAAGCTCCATGTCTTTTGGGAAACCGTTCCTCCAAAATGTCAGGGCTTGATCAGTGTGACAATGTGCGACATTGTCTTCTCCAGATACTGATTTAAATTCCTACACAATTTTGATAGCCATGCTACATTTCTTAGTCTAACCGTGTGGTGGCTGTGCCGGCAGTGGTTTCCTACGGTACCTCAGGGAGGATGACTGGGGGGGCACCTGTGTGGTCAGTCAGTTAAGCTGACTCAAGGCATGATCCCTAGGTCCTGGGATCAAGCCACAAGTCAAGCTCCCTGCTCAGTGGGAAGCCTGCTTCTCCCTCTCTCTCTGCCTTCAGCAACCCCCCCGCCCCCCGCCCCACTCATTCGCTGTCTCTTGCTTTCTTTCACAAAAATAAAATCTTTAAGAAAAAAAAAAGAGAGAGAATTAGATTCGGCACACATTAGTGAATGTGACGTGCGCTGAGATGGTCAGTGCCAATGTGACATGCACGACCTTCCTGCGTATATTTAAATCTTGATCACCTTGGACATCCAAGAAACGGGGTAGATCTTTTTAAAGGAAAAACAAATAACCCACAATGGTTTTGTTTGGGAGACCTGATACTAAATGCCAGAGTTCATAGACTAGGACCCAGAAAACCTATACCAAGGATAGTGCTTATAGGTTTACAGGGAAAATTGGGCAGTTTGGTCATTTAATTTATCTTCTCTGTAGCACACCAAGATATATCATCAAGAAATACCATCTCTGAGCTTTCTTTCATACAACAAAATTTATTAAACGCTCATGAAAGGCCAGTGTTACTACAAAGTATCTCACCAAAAAAATATATGTGTGTGTGTGTGTCTGTGTGTGTGTGTGTCTGTGTTTTTTTTTAGAGATTGAATGTGTGCAGGGGGTGGGGCGAGGGCGTAGAGGGAGAGAGAGAATCTTAAGCAGGCTCCATGCTCCACACAGAGCTGGACATGGGACTCGATCTCATGACCCTGAGATCATGACCTGAAATAAAATCAAGAGTTGGATGCTTAACTGACTGAGCCACCCAGGCGCCCCCAGAATATTTATTTCTTAAATATTATTAGCATTTGGTAACGTCTTGGCCAGCTTATGGCTTTCTGGCCAAAGTTAAAGGCCTCTTAATGCTGTATGTTTATTTAGTTATTCCTTTATGACTGCCTCATTTTGTCTATTTTCCCCAAAGTTTTACTCTGGGTTTGTTTCTCCTTAACTTCAGAATTTATTTTCCTGGCATTCATCCTAAGTCTTTTTTTTTTTTCCCCCAAATTATCTTAAACCCATTCCCCACTGTGCCAACCAACATAACATTCAGAATGTCCTTCACCAGAGTCACGTGCAGGTCCCCGGTTGCTAAAGACGACTCATTAAAGCTTACTGTGAAAATGGTGTGATGAAGGACCCAAGAACCTCGATTTTTTAGAATTCCTTACTACCCTTAGCAACTGCAGGCTGCGTAGCTACCCATTTTATCCTTCAGTGGATGAATTCTTGTGCTAATTTCCAAGTGGAGTCGATTTACAGATGCGAGGAACCATTTACTTTGAATGAAGCAGGAGGAATTATAAGTTTCTCTAAGCCAGCCATTAAAATGTGGACACTTGGCATTTGAAAGAAGTTCCCACTTAGTTTAAAACCAGCAACTCAAGCTGTAATTATAGTAGTATGTGCTCACGAAGTCTCATCCCTCCAGCCAGCCCGCCCGTGGTGCTCGTCGTCTGGGCCATGCAAAATTGCACGGTCTCTGGAATTTCATCCCTGTGCTCTTGGGGTGGTAGTGAGTACTTTCGCGTTTTCTCCTTCTGTGTCAGTCAAAAACCGTGCTGCCAGCTATTTGCTTTCCGTGCCTTGATCCAAAGAATGTTTTTGTCAACAGAGTGCTGGACTGCAGTGCTAGGAATGTTAATACGTGCCCTCGGCTGCCCAACGGGGAGGACTGGCCAGTGTGGCCAGTGCAGCTGCGGATCTGATCTTGCTGGGTTTAAGTCTAGAGCAATGTGTGGAAGAGCTTGATGGCAGACCGCAGGATTTAAAACCTGTATCATATTTGCCCTTAAAATTAATTGAATTTTTCTAAGTGAAATTCTGTCGACATGAAACCTGTACAGTATGTTTCTGTCATTCTGGGATTTTCAGGGAAAACACGAGTGCACCTTTTTAAGAAAATGTTCCATGTACAATACAAAACCATAATAGTTCTGGAGATATCTGTGTAAGATAAAGTGTTAATACCATTAACCAACGACACGGATAGGAGTCTTTTGGTTTTACTTCCTGAGTGAACGAACATTAAACTCTGGCCCCATTACTTTCTTAATGATGTTTTCATCTTTAAAAAACAAAAACAAAATAACCCAATAACTTATTACTGCCATAGTTGCAGGCTTTACAAGAATTTTTTCCCTCAAGTTGCTGTTGTTTGTGTCTCCAAGTACTGTTTCCAAACGTGAGCAAAACAAAAACAGGCAGCAGACGACGGGAGCCTGCGTCTCTGGCCTCCTGTGAATCCGATTCTTCCAGCAGGTGTCACTGTGTGGCAGCGATGGGAGGTCCCGGCTACCCTTTGTCCCACCCATGCTGAAGTTGGAACTACATCTTTAGAGAAATTGGGTGACAGAGTGTATGGAAACATTTACTTTTGAAGAACAGTAGTGCCGCATTGCCTACCTCTTCTTTTCTTCATGAATTTAAATTCACAGAAATTAAGGGAATTAATTTTCCACTTCCATAAATTTTTACTGAGTATTGGAAAAATTTACGAGCAGGGAGGGAATATGTCTAGGAGGACATAAACTAAATAGAATTTGTAAGGGCCATGCATTTATGAACTTGTTAATAAGCAAGTGTGGATTTTTTTTTTTTTTTTTTAATGTCTGTTGTAGAGTCTCTGGGGGATGCGGAGGGGTGAGCTATAGCCTTTACCCTCCTGGAGTGTTACACTCTACACCAAAAAAAAAAAAAAAAAGAACAATGAGGGTAGAATAGTAGGAAATCTGTACATCTTATCCACATAATGACAGGACTCCCAAGTGCATGAAAAGCTGGTTCCAAGTTTTGGCTTTGATGCTTCCTAGCCACAGAGACATCTCTTAACTTCCTTGCTAAGAAGAGTTTGAGATCACTGCTATCACGTAGTGCTGGTTAGATTGAAACAGGACAGCAGAGCCTGGATGTTGGCCCACTCTTTCTGAAAAGGGCCTGATAGTGAGTATTTCATGTTCCGTGGGTCATGTAGCCTCTGTCATGACTACTGACATTTGTGGTTGTTACCAAAGGCTGCCTTGGACAGTTTGTAAACCACTGAGCCTGCTGCATGCTGGGAAAACTTTATTGACAAGAACAGGCAGCGAGCCACACGCGGCCCGCAGCCACAGTTTGCCAGTGTCGGATACAGCAGGAACCGTGCACAGCGTGCACATAGTTCTCATACTATGTAACGCGCTATAGCAAAATGGACAATACCACAGAGTCCTAAATGGTAAGTTTTCAGAGTAGTTAACAAATCTGAGGTCTCATGCTTGCCGGCTTGTGATCACAGACAAGTCATTTTTCCTGTCTTCGTCTTCCGTCGGCACAATTTCTGATGTGGTAGTAATAGTGTCCTTTGGGCATAGGAGCAGGGCTAAGGGGACAGTGAAGTTATATGAAAGGACTTGTATTAACACAAGAGAATGGGGTTGGTGGGCTCTGCCTTGGGATGGGTATTTAAAAGGATGCCATTGTCTCCCATTCGTTTAAGCTATCCCTTTTCTCTTTTCTCTGTCACCCTAGAGTATCAGCCCTGTTTAACATACATGTATGTAATATGTAATGTAATGATCCAGAGTTTATGTTCAGGTTTCCAGACTTGGAAACTCCCCCTTCAGGAGTTTCAAGACACAGCACATGCAGAGATAAACATTACTCTGTCCTTGTCCCGCGGAAGGAAAACTACAGAGAGGAATCCCAGCCCTTCTTAACTCCTCTCCAGGCTGTAGGTCTGTGGCTCTGTCCAGGGAGAAAGGTCCAGGGAAGCCACTCTGCAGCTTTCCCACCCATCATACCTCCAGCTTTAGTCTGAAACTTGCCGTGATCAAGGCAAAATCAGATTAACATGGAGCCAAATAGTTTTACGTCCTTCCACATTAAACGATATATGGTGTCGTTTTTAAATCCTTCATGTAAATTGTGTGTGTATGTGTGTGTATAAAATTTAAAAATTTTAAAGATGTATACTATTCTACAAGTACTCTTAAACTTCCATAGTCACTACAAAGTCCAGTGTATGTGTTGTGAGGTTAACGTTGAGTGATTAGTTTACATTCTTGGGGATTGCATTTTATAGGTTCTACTATGCCTAATCAAATAATTACATGAAGCTTTTAATTTCTGTGCCTATAAACATTCGACTCATGCATATTTATAAGCTAGCTTAATTTCTATAATTTATTGTTGACCTTTCAGAGCACCCTGTAGTTAGATTTTTAAAATAGGATATTTGAATGTGCAGCATTTAGCCAGAGACTGAGGAGCCAGGTGAGCTGTGGGCTTGACACTTTAAAATAATTACCTACAGTTTACATTTTTTAAATCATTATCTGAGAAAATATCAAGTCCTTATCTGCTCCTTGTCTTAGTTATAATCAAATAGCATTGGCGTGTATGTAGCGCGAAGCTACATTCTCCCCGAGCCCCGGTGGCTGGAAGAACCCTTTGTCCAGCTGACTAAGAGATGCAAAACCAGATACAAAATACAAGGTAGAAAGAGTTGTAGGTGCTGAAAATTTAACACATGTATTTGGGAGAAATTTCCTGTGCTTCTAAAAATTCACCAAGAGGAGCATTGAATTTGATTTCAAGAATTAATGGTTTCCTACTAAACAATAAGAAAGAGAAAATTGCTTATCAGAGAAAGAAGCCTTAATGGGTATAAGAACAGCAGGGAAGTGGATATTGTGCAAGTTTATCTGAAGGAGACAGAATATTGGTGTTGAGGGAATAAAATAAAGACCCTGGAGTACTGGCAAATTGTTTGTTTTATGCAGCTTTCCAAGAGATTATTTTCATCTTAAGAGAAAAGCTGCAAAACGCGTACAGAGTTCTTGTATACTCCTCACCCAGCTTCCCCTTATGTTAGCATATTACAGAACTGCGGAATGTTTGCCAACACTAAGAGATTAACTTCAGCTCAACATTAGTAACTAAAGTACAGAAGTGACTTGAGTTTCACCATTTTTTCCACCGATGTCCTTTCTCTGGCCCAGGATCCCCTTCCGAATCCCACATGGCACTTGGCGGTCATGGCTCCTTTGACTCCTCTGATGACTTCCTCAGTCTCTGTTGTCTCTCATAACCTTGCCATTTGTAGGGAATACTGATCAGTCATTTTGTAGAATGTCCTCAGAGTGGGGTTTTCTGGTGGATGCTCGTGATTGGATTGAGGTTTGCATCATTAGAAATGTGCCGTAGAATGATTGTACTTGTCTCAGTGTTGTCGTATCCGGATATGTCAACAGGTATTATTGGTCACGTTAATCTATATTAACATGATCTTCCAGGACTCTGGAAGGACTTTGGCTAATCTTCCAGGGCTCTCTACTGTAAACTTACTGTTGTTCCCTTTGTAAATATTAAATGTTTATGGGAGATACTTTGAGACTATGCAGATACTCTGCTTATACACTGATGGATCTTGCCTACAATGAATATTACTAGGGTGTTCTGATTTATTAACTGGAATTTTTCTGCAGGGAGAAGTTACCATTTCTTCATTTGTTCTTTCATCCTTTCATTCATTTACATCTGTATGGACTCAAGGATACGTATTTTATTCTTCGGGTTATGATCAGTCTTACCGTTTTTTATTGTGTAGCTCAAGTTCTCATTAGCCATCAAGAGTTGAGGTCTGTTCCTGTGCCCTTTTGACTTGCCCCATCTTTTTTTTTTTCTTTAAGAAGTTCCTTATTTTCTAGCACCCCTAGATGTTTCAGCCCTGACATCAACCATTTCTCCAAGGACCTCTGGTTCCCCCTACTGGAGAATGGTGTTTAGAAACCAAGATCTTGCATGTGGTGTGTTCACTGCTACTGACCTGTCACTGCTTCTGTCCTCTGTCACTGGGTAGAGTTAGGAAGTATATGTACATATGCTAACTCCTACCTACACACACACCTATATTCATTTCTGTATCTGTGGGGGGAAGGGAGGCATGCACACACACATACATAAACACACACTTACGCAGTATACATGAATGAAACATGAGTCCATATTGAAAGTCCCAATTTCAGTCCACATGGTTGATTCTAGCCTTCTCTATTTCCTTCTTTTTCTTTCGCCTGCAGTGAGGAACCTGGTCCCCATCTACATTTGAATATTTGTTCAGCTCTAGTTTTTTTTTTTTTTTTTTAAGATTTATTTATTATGGGGGAGGGGCAGAGGGAGAGATAGAGAGAGGGACTCTCAGGCAGACTCCCCGCTGAGCGTGGAGCCTGACACGGGACTCAATTCCATGAACCATGAGATCATGACCTGAGCTGAAACCAAGAGTCAGACACCCAACCGACTGAGCCACCTGGGTGCCCCTTGCAGAGCTCTAGTATTAATTAATGAACCAGTTTCAGAAATCCTAACCCACTTGCAAAAAAGCAGATTTACAGTTGCAGTCAGTGTTTGTGTGCAGTTCTTTTTGTCTTCAGCCTTCACTTCATCCGGTCAGAACCCTCACCCAGGGGGGAGCCTTTTTCCCACCCCTTCAGAGTGGTTATGCAGTTCACTTGCATTTCAGTTAGCATCATCTGTCTCAGCTCGCATTCCATCTTGGATATGTCCCACATCCTGATTTTGTTTCTGTTGACATACCGTAAAGTTCACTTCATGGCATTGAGCTCACTCTAGGGCGGTCTTTGACAAATGCGTAGAATGATATGTCCAAGCCCACAGTTCCATACAGGGGCATTCCATCACCCCCCAAATTCCCCTGTGCCATTCCCTTATAGACATCTGCTGCCCCTGCCGGACAGCCCCTCACAACCACTGATCTCTTTCTTTCCCTATGGTCATGAGTTTTCCAGAGTGCCATATGAAAGGAATAATATAATGAATAGCCTTGGGGGTCTGGCTTCTTCCATTTCGTTCATTTCTTTTGTATTGCTGCATAGTATTCCAATTGTATTGATGTGCCGTAGTTTGTTATCCACAGACCGGTGGAAAGATTTAGATTGCTGCCAGTATTTGGCAAATATGAATAAACCTGCTGTAAGACCTTCATGTTAAGGTTTTCATATGAATGTAAGTTCCCATTCCTGCATGGTTTGACATGAGGAGTGGAATCTCTGGGTGTTGTGGCTGGGAGACGCATAGCTTTATAACGGGCGGTCAAACTGGTTTTCAAAGTGTCTTTGCCATCTTACCTTCCCACCAGCAATGTAGGAGAGTCCAGTGTTCTGCAACCTTACCCGCACGTTTTGAAAAAAATATTCTAATAGGGAGGTACAGTGGCATTTCATCGCAGTTTTTACTTGCACTTCTTCAACTGATGACAATGAGCGTATTTTCATATGCTCTTTGCTTTCCAGATGGCTTCCTTGGCGAAGTGTTTGTTCAAAAATTTTGCCCATTTTTTTTAAAGTGGGGTATTTATTTACTTATTGTTGAATTTTGATATTTTTAAAATATATCCTAGATACCATTTCTTTGCCCAAAATGTGCCTTGTAGGTGTTTTCTTGCAGTCTCTGCTTGTCTTTATTCTTTTTTGTAGTGTCTTTCTCAGAGAAAAAAGGGCTTTTTTAAAATATTAATGAAGCCTAGTTGATCAATTTTTTAAAATTGTGCTTTTGATGTCATACGTAAGAAATCTTTTGTCTACTCCAAGGTTACACAGATTTTCTACAGTTCTCTTTAAGAAGTTTTACAGTTTTATATTTTACATTTACATTGAGTTATTGTGTAAGGTATAAAGTATGTGTCATTTTTTTCATATGTGGTTGTCCATTTGTTTCAGCAACAATTTATTGAGAAGACCGTCCTTTCCCCATGGAAACCGCCTTTGTCAAAAATTTAGCTAACTATATTTGTGTGGTTTTTATCTCTGATTCTCTCCACTCATCTGTTGGTCCCTATATGTCTATCCTTCTGCCAATACCACACTGCTTGGGTCTGAGTTCTTCAATTTTTCTTTTCCTAAACGTCTTTGGCTATTCTAGTTTTTTTTTTCCCTTTGAAATTTTGGAATCAAGTTGTCAATATCTATAAAACGCTTATGAGCTTTTTAATGGAATTGTATTGCATCTGTAGATCAAATTGGGGAAGAAATGCTTTCTTAACAATACTGAAATTTCCAGTCTGTGAATATTAGTATATCTCTTCATTTATTTCCTGTCTTTGGTTTCTTTAACTAGTATTTTGTAGTTTTCAACATACAGGTCCTTTTTTAAATTTATACTTATATTTCATTATTTTAGTGCTATTTTAATTAGTATTGTACCTTTAATTTTGAATTCTAGCTTTCATTGGTGGGTCATAGAATTCTTAAAAGTTTTTTTCTAAGATTTTATTTATTCATCTGAAAGAGCGACAGAGATAGCGAGAGAGAGCAGGAGTAGAGAGGAGAGGGAGAAGCAGGCTCCGCACTGAGCAGGGAGCCTGCCTGGAGACTCTTGACCCCAGATCACAACCTGAGTTGAAGGCAGATGCTTAACCAACTGTACCCTTAATAGATTTTCTATTATCCTTTTAATATCTCTGGATTTATAGTAGTAGTCCACTTTTCTTTCCTAATGCTGGTAATTTGTATCTTTTTTTCTTAGCCAGTATTACTAGATATTTATCAATTTTATTCTTTTTTTTTTTTCAAGGACCCAGCTTTTGGTTTCATTGACTTTCTCTGCTTTTCTTTTGTCGATTTCTTTATTTCCATTCTTATCTCTATTATTTCCTTTCTGCTCCCTGCTTTGGTTTTTGTTTTCTTTTTCTAGTTTCTAAATGTGAAAACTCTGATTATTTATTTAAGGCGTCTCTTCTAATAGAAGCGTTTGATACAGTACATTTCCCAATAAACACTTCTTTAGCTGCCTACCACAGTTTTCATGTTATATTTTAATTTTCGTGTAGCTCAAAGTATTTTTGATCTTTCTTTGATACTTTTTCTTTGACTCAAGGATTATTTAGGAATGTTAGGTAAATCTGGAATATTGGGGGATTTTCAAGTATATCTTCCAGTTATTGGTTTCTTGTTTCATTCTGTTTTCATCCAAAAACATACTCTATATGACTTTCATTACTTAAATTTGTGGAGTTTTCCTTTGTAGCTCTGAATATGATATATATTGGTAAACGTTCCAAGTATACTTACAAGGAAAACATATTCTCTGTTGGGTGGAATGTTCTGTAACTGTCAGCTGGGACAGGTTATTTGATAGCGTTTTTCAGGTCTTCTGTGTTCTTACTGACGTTCTATATTCTGTTTCCATGAATTACTGAGAGTAAAATGTTCTGAAGTCTTCAGCTGTAATTGTGGATTGGTTTATTAATTTTTTCAGTTTTAGCCTCATTTATCTTGAGGCTCTGATTTCATTGCTACACAATTAGGATTATATAATAGTGAGGCTAACTCCATATCATTACATAATGTTCCTGTTCAGTCTTGATAATATTCTTTGTTCTCAAATCTACTTTGTCTACTATTAGTATACTAGTGTTTCCATCTGTAATTTAGTTAATGTCATAAGGTATATCTTTCTCCAAACTTTACTTTCAATCTATTTGTCTTTATATTTAAAATACGTTTCTTGCACACAATATGTATACTTGACACTTGCTTTTTTTAATCCAGTTTAGCAATTTCTCTCCTTTAGTTCACATTAGGCCATTCCTTTTAAAGTCATTTTTCCGTGTAGTAGAATGAAACGTATCATCTTGCCAGCCATTTTTTTATTTTATTTTTTTACTTAATTGAGCATTTTTTATGATTTTGTTTTATCTCTTCCTTGACTTGTTATTCATACCTTGTTATATTATTTACACTTGTTATATTTATCTCCTCCTTGACTTTATTATTTATACCTTTTTGAAAAATTGAGTTGTCTTCCTTCAAATAATGGTACATTACTTCACAGGTAGTGTGAAGACTTTGTAACAGTGTATCACAATTCCTTCTTTCCATCCTTCGTGCTGTAGCTTTCCTCCCTTCTCCATTTACCAATGCTGTAAACACACAGCATACTATGACTGCTGTGGACATTCAGTTGTCTTTTAGAGCAAGCAATTAGAACTTTAGAGTAATAATTTTATCTTTATCCTATTTCTGAAGCTCTTCATTTGTGTGTGTGTGTGTAGATCCACATTCCCATCTAATACTATATTCTCTCTGCCTAAAGAGCTTCCTTTTACATTTATTGTCAAGTAGGTCTGCTGACAGTGAATCCCCTCGGTTTAGGTTTTTCTAAGAAAGTCTGAATTTCTCCTTCATCTTTGAAAATTATTGCCAATGAGCATAGACTTCTGGGTTGAACCATTTTCTTGTTGTCATTGTTACTGTTTTTCATTGGTAGTGTTTCATTTCATTCCTTTTCATAGTTTCCATCTCTCAGCTGAAATTCCCACTAGACATTTCATGTTGTCCACCATTCCCATGAGAGCCTTTAACACATCGCTTATTTTAAATGCTCTGGCACATCTGATGTCTGTATCCCATCCAACTGGTTCTGATTGCTTTTTCTCTTCTGAGTATGGTTTTTTTCCTCCTGCCTTTCTGTATGCCTTGTAATTTTTGTTGAAAGCTAGACATCTTCTGTAAGACAGCAGAAATTGTAAACAGTCTTTTTGCCTCCTAAGGGTTGTGTCCCTCCTGCTGGGCCTTTATGTGGGCATTAGAGTGTCTCTAGTTAGGAATCTGACCCTGTGTGAAAGATCCATTGTAGCTATGGCAACTTTGAGAGCACCAGAGCCTTCAGATTGCTACAGAGATCATTTGTCCTTGGGGTGGTGAGTGGATTATGAGAGCAATGCCTGTTTCAGTCCCAGTTTTAGGTCTTCCCTGTGTACTATGTCTCAGTGAGAGTCACTGTACACATTACTGTTCTTCTCCTGTCCCTCGCCCAGCAGTTTTTGGCTGTTACCTGTCACTTAAAGGTCTTAGCTTGGTATTAAGGGGTGAGGAGGAGGACAGGATGCCACCTGTGTTCTGATTCAGCCTGTCTTCCACATGTACCAGGTTCTTAGGTTTCTGGGCTGTGGCCCTTGTGCTTCCCGACCACTGCCTAAGCTGCTGTGCTAACTCACCTGGTAATCCTTACCCTCTTCAAGGAGTAGAGCTGTGTTTTTTCTCCTATTCCTCTCCTTTCGCCACTGCAGTATGTTTTCACCAGTGTCCTAAGGGCAGTGATGCTTGTGCCCTTCCCTTCACAGGGTAGCATTTTTTCCTAGTGGGAAGGGAGGACGTGGATCCAGGTGGAATATCTTGTCCTTTCTCTATGGCCACCGCTCCTGTCCTCCAGATCTGGATCACAATGGATACTGAGTGCTCTCTTCTGTGAGCACTTGAGTGGGGTTCACAGCATAGAGCCTTCAGGAGAGCATGGTTTCAGAGGAATCACACAATCCTGCCAGACCGTAGTTGGCTCTAACCAACGTGTCAGCTGTTTAGCTGAACTCTTCTGGCCAGTGTCCCATTGCCTCCACCCCAGGTGATGCAGACTTGGTGTCTCCTCTCTTCCTGCAGATGCTGTCTCTGCTTGGAGTTTGGACTCTTTAACTAGGATCTCAGCTTTACGAGGCATATTGAAAAAGTCGGAAATATAAAATTAGGTCTGTTCTCTTTTAAAATAGAGTAATAGTTCTTAAGGTAAAGCAAGTTTCATCCTAGTTAGATTTTGTAGCAGGGCTGACCTCTGATGAAATCAACCTCCCTCTCTAGTCACCTGTTCTCCTAATCATCTGGTGTCTTCTGATTTTCTTCAACTTTCCCCTTTAAGAGGAAAAAAAAAAGTACCTAAAAATGTCTGATTTGGCACTATTGTGGCAAACTCAAAACAAATTGGGAATGACTCTTCAGTTTTAGAATTTCAAACATCAGATAGGATTGCAGAAAGGTATCTGTGAGGCAGGAGGCACGGCAATTATCCAGAAACCACCCATTCCATCTCTAGCATGGGCACCTGGTGGGATTCAGCAAATCAGTGTTATTTTATAGCAAAACAGCAGAACCCCTCAGGCAAAAAGCAAATGAAAATCATGTTTTAAAGTAGCCTACATGCATATGTTTTTGTCCTTGAATGTTTTAATTCTAAAAGTAACATGTACTTGAGATAAACAACTTAAAAATTCTAACCCATTCCATCTTCTTGAAATAATCACCCTCAGATGTTTTGGTGTCCATCCCTTAAGACATTTCTCTAAGAACTTATCTTTGTCATATATAAGGAGTAGTAAAATAAGTTAAGATGCAGACCATTTGTGATATGCAGGAAATAAACCTCTTCAAAATACATGTGTAAAAGCAGATGTTAAAAAGTATGTAAATGAAGAATGTTTCAGAGCTAAGTTGAGTACAATGTGATGTCTTTATTACGGCTCATGACAAAAAATTAGGGTGGATGTTTTGCATTCATCTTTCTCCTATTTTTTAGAAGTTTATTAGCTTTCTAAGAGAAAGCACCTTTAATTTTGTAAGATTTTTGAACAGAGTTTTAAATCCAGTTCCACATGAGCTTATGAGTATTTTGAAACCATTTGAAACAGGACTTTCTTGAATATTCTTTGTTAAACACGGTCCCACATGAGGATATGAAGCTGATATGATGACTTTTAGTTAACGTTCCTCTTCGTGTGAGGAGTTGAATTATCATAATGAAAAAATGATGGGAAAATTTAACACCTCTCTTAGTAAAAAAGAAAATAAAAAGTAGATGTCTTAAATATTAAAGAATATTACTACCCAGAGGATAATGGAAACATATCTAAAATACTATTCACAAATTAATGCAAATATTTAATATAATTATTAAATAAAATTATTTCACTTACAAATACAAATGGCCTCAGGTTTTTGTTGGTTTGTTTTTATTTTAATTTGTCCAATAAACAGGAAATACAAAGTACTAGAGAGAAAGAGCTCAGGAAGAATTGTGTTGAACTCTCAGTTTTTTAAATATCTTTCAGTCTTCTTTAATAGTTAAGGCCTTTATTTCTGATTTTCTTGATACAACTGCCCTTGCCTGTCTACTCTTACTGAGGTCCATTTCACGTTCTACATCCCTAACAAGTGTCCTGGCCATGCCACTCTGTCAGCACCTGCCCTCTCTGATTCCTGGACTGACTCACCTGTTCTTCCCCTCACCACTCTCCTCACCTAACCTGTAGGCTTTTTGTGGGTAGAGCCCTCACTTGTTCTATTCCTCACAGCATTGCTAAGCTTATAATAATAATAATAATAATAATAATAATAACAATAAAAGGGTGCACTTGTCCATATGCAAAACATTCTATAACATAGTCCCTTGGTTGTTTTTATTAGATGAAAAGCCAAGATTTGGTTTCGAGCGGTCTGGGTATGACCTTGAAGAATCAGATGGCCCAGATGAGGATGATAATGAAAATGAAGATGACGATGAAGACAGTCAGGCTGAATCTGTCTTGTCAGCAGCTCCCTCTGTTACAGCCAGCCCACAGCACCTTCCATCTAGAAGTAGCCTCCAGGACTCTGGGAGTGTGGAGGAGGACATCAGGATTGCTGACTGCTTCTCTGGGGTGCACACCGACCCGATGGACGTTCTGCCCAGAGCCTTGCCCACCAAGATGACTGTGCTAAGCACAGTGCAGTCAGACCATAGCAGGAATACAGAGTCCCCGGCAAAGACCAGGCAGCACGGTACAAAAGACGGAGAAGAACCAACGAGTCCTGTAGACTCTTCTCAGTCACCCGACACTGCGCCCAGATCCCCATGTCACCAGATGTCTGTAGACTACCCAGACTCAGAAGTAATTCTGGGAGGTTCTGTGGCTGGAAAGATTATCACTTTAACACAGGTAAATGCTTTGTTGTTGGTTTCCTTTCGTTTAACCTGTTAAATAGGGGGATCCTAATGGCTTGAGAAAATAATGGACTTAAATTATTTACTTCTGGCTAAATCACTTTGTTTAGCCTTAACTTTTTGTTTTATTTAAGGGTAAAGGACATTTATGTCTTTTGGTTCCTTGCTAGGTATTTTAATCAGAGTTCACATATTGTCATCATAAACCTGTAAACGGACCAAATGGATCCTGAAAATCTATTCATTGAAAAAATAATGTATGTGCCCTTAGGAACGTGAACCTTGGGACCTCGTTGTCCCCGTGCTTACCCTGAGTTCTTTTTCCACTGGCATTGATATGATGTATTTACACTAAATTATCCAAACATTTTGCACTTTTCCCCCGTTGGCAAGACAGCTACCAGTTTCTGTGGCAAAGTTGGTGTGACCCAAATAATGTACCAAGAAGTTCACTTTGCTTAAATGATTGAAGTGCCATGACAGCTTTAGAGAGCTACCTGCCAGAAAACCAGCTCCAGGCCAGACACAGGCCTACAGAAACAACCTACATGTGCTCTGAACAAGTCTCTGCTTTTACCCCTGGCGTGGCTCATGAGGAATATTTAAATCTGTGATGCGTATAGTCATCTCCCTGACACTTGTCTTACCTCAAGTATGGATTGACGATGGTCATAGGATGTATTTTGAAACGGGGCAGATTTTGGTTTGGGAGGTAACCCTGGAGAAAAATGCAGACTGTGCAAGCTTGGCTTTCTAGAGACTATTCTAAATTAGTATAGTTTAACTTTATTGCACTAATACTTAAGTCATTTTTTGATATTTAAGTTAGCATATGTGTTAATGTAACTCTGTAGTGTAGATATTATCAAGAAAAAGCTAATATTTAGGTGATAGTCTCTTTCGGGAGGGAGATTGGCAAGATTTGTCCCTTTTTGACTTCCAGATTTGGCCACCTGTGCTCTCATCTTTAGCCTAAAATCACTGACACACCTCGCAGTGCCTGGAAATCTGGTTTTCAGTAGACATTTCGTAAGTTTATGAATGAAGGAACGAAGGAATAAATAAACAACTGCAGATTTTTTTAAATTAATGACAACTGTTTATTTAAAAAATGAGTAATCCTCCAGTTGATTTTCCCTTAGAGTTGACATTCATAGCCAGCTAGTGTCGCAATTTCTCACGAACTCCTGATCTCTAAAATAGGTAGAGCTGGTGGTGCCGTCAATAACAACAACCACAACAGAAGTAGAACAACAGCAGTGTAATTATGGCTATGCCGCAAGGTTAACTTTCCTATAAATGAAACAATATCCAGGAAATTGGATTGAAAACTGCAAAGTAGTATACAAAATGTGTTGCTGTTACTGGTACTCAAAATTAAAGATGTAATAGATTTTTTTTTAGTTGGCAGTTTATTATTTTTTTTTTTAATGAAAACATCCTTTTCAGCAAGCTTGTGATTTTTATACAAATATACATGCTTCCGCCTGGTTAGGAAGAATAGATTTGATACCAGCAGTTTAGCTCGGTGACTGAGAGAGCCGTGCTGTAAAAGGGTTTTGTGTCCTGCCTTTCAGAGCGCAGCGTCTCTAAGACTTCCTCCTCCTGCGGCGGAGCGCTGCCCTCAGACAGCAGCAGGGGTTCCTTCGGGGGCCTTGCCTCAGCCCGACGCTCCAGAACAGAAGCAGCCAGTGACCCTCCAGCCGCCTGCAGGCCTGCCCTCCCCCCAGACTCATCTGTTCAGCCACCTTCCTTTGCATTCTCAGCAGCAGTCCAGGACACCCTATAATATGGTTCCAGTCGGGGGGATCCACGTGGTACCTGCCGGCCTCACGTACTCCACGTTTGTACCCATCCAAGCTGGGCCAATGCAGCTGACGATCCCAGCCGTCAATGTCATTCACAGGACTGTGGGCGCTCCCGGGGACTCGGCCACGGAGGCCTCGGGCACCACCCACGCCGCGGGAGTGGCCGAATTAAGCGGCGTCGTGCCATGTATCCCCATTGGCCAAATCCGAGTGCCGGGCCTGCCGAACCTCAGCACCCCGGGCCTGCAGCCGCTGCCGTCCCTGAGCATGGAGACCGTCAACATCTTGGGCCTCACCAACACGAACGTGGCCCCTCAAGTGCACCCGCCGGGGCTCGCCCTCAACGCCGTGGGGCTGCAGGTTCTGACCGCAAACCCTTCCTCGCAAAGCAGCCCCAGCCCCCAAGCGCACATTCCAGGCCTCCAGATCTTGAACATCGCGCTGCCTACCTTAATCCCCTCGGTCGGGCAAGTGGCCGCCGTGGACACGCCGGGCGCCCCCGAAATGCCGCCCACCCACAGCAGAGCGCGGGAGGCGCCGCCCAAGCCCGCCCCGGCAGCCGGCGCCCATCAAGGCGGCGGGACCACGTCTCCTCAGGGGTCTCCTCAGGTCCAGCGGGCAAATGCAAAAAAAGTTCCAGACCCCTCTGCCCCCACAAGAGACCCGGCCAGGCCCGATGGCTTGGGTAAAGCAGACACAGGGAAGGCCGCCTCCGTGAATCATGTGAAGCCCCAGCCCGAGCTCGCGCCAGTGCAGGGCAAAGGGGCCTGTGCCGCCGAGCCTCCAACACAGGTGCGTCCCGAAGCCTTCCCGGAGCCCCCCTGCCGGCCCACCCTCTCTCCGGACAGAGCGGCGCCCAGGCCCGCAGCACCGCCCCGGAGGCAGGCCGCCGCCCAGTTCAGCGACGTGAGTAGTGATGACGATGAGGACAGGCTTGTGATAGCGACCTAGGGGCTCTTTATTGGGGGTGGGGGGGGCGGGTTGGTTTGGTTTGTTTTTTTGGTGGTTTTTTTTTTTTTATAACACTTAAAGGTTTCTTTGAAAACCCTCCTTTCCTTAAAGCACATTTTTCTGACATAAACTCATGACTAATCTTTGTGCAATCATGAACTTTTGACCAATAATTGTTGTTTTGTGTCCGCTCCAGCCATTTTTGTACATGTTGTATAGACACTTGTGCCTTTTAGGAGTTTATGTTTAGAAGCTGTACAGATTGTTGAATATCTATATACATAAGATATATATTATATATGTATATGAAAACCAGGTAGTTATTTGTGTTTAGAAAAAAGAAAAAAACCTGTCAAATAAATCAAATGATTAAATTATATGTTGCATTGTTAAATATAAATTTTTATGGCTGTGGGGCAGAGTTTCTGTGTATAAATTAGTATGTAAACTCCATATTTATTGTATTCATATTAGTCTTTGAAAATGGGTTTGTCCTTCTTGTGTAAGACAGTAACTTTACACTTCAGACAGATTTTCTGTGTCATGAAATGTTTCAGTAAAATATTGTTTACTGACTTTACCATTGCTTAAGTTGTGCCTTCTTTATATACCCATGATCAGTAATCTGTATTCAGAAAAGAACCATCGGTCACATTCTTTCCACTCACACCCACCCGTATTTTGGAGAAACGTGTGAAACTCGGGGAAGCCCATATGACTGAGAGGCTTACATTACTTATTTTTGAGAACTCATTTTATAGGTATTAACTTCTAAAAGATTCAGTACTCATAAACACCTGCACATAGATACAGCATACAGTCTGGAATGTGCAAAGTTCCTAAATGCGGTTGTAACAATTTCTGGTAAACATAAAATAACTTAAAAACAATTGGATGGGAGGGCCTGGGTGACTCAGTGGGTTAAGCCTCTGCCTTCGGCTCAGGTCACGATCTCACGGTCCTGGGATCGAGCCCCACATCGGGCTCTCTGCTCAGCAGGAAACCTGCTTCCCCCTCTCTCTCTGCCTGCTGCTCTGCCTACTTGTGAACACTCTCTCTCAAATAAATAAATAAAATCTTTAAAAAAAAAAAAAAAAAAAAACAATTGGATGAGGCCCGTGAACCCGGTCTCTCAGGCTCCGCCCCCAGGTCTGTTCATTACCCACTGGCTCTTTCCCTCATAGGAAGTCCTATTGATGATGCTCAGAGAGCTCTCTGGCCAAACGCACAATGCAGAGGGTCCAAAATTGACAGAACCAAACTCAGACTTAAAAATTACTCATGTGACTCTCTTTAGAAATGATTATTTCCTGCCCTGTAAGGCTTAACTACCCCTACTTGTTCAGAAAACATTCACAGTTCCCATTGCAGTGATTTGCACTATTACTTAAGCATTACACATGCTAGATTGTGAGAAAGTGTTTTAATATTGAAATTGAATATGTAGCATATAATTAAGGCAATGTATTCAGATTTTTTAAAGCACTCCTTCATGGGGATATCAAAGGTACAAAGCTGGTGAGATGACAGACTATTGGGGGAAGTACTGAAGACCTGCTGTTGGCCAGTCCCTGCTTTCTGTGACTTTGGGAAAGGCATCTGCCATCTTAGCCTGCATGCCCTGAGCCTAAATTATGGTCTCTAGAATGCAGTCTAGCCCCAGCAGGCTTAGATGGGTCTGTGATGCTTTTGATGCATGTTTGAATTTTTATTTACACTTACTGACAGATTAACAATTATCAAAAATACAAAAAAAATTTTTTTTCCAAGATAAATTGGAAAAGAATTCTAGAAACTTATTTATAAGAATTGCATTGCTCTGTCAATATAGTTGTTGAAAATGAGGTCCATTATCTGTCAGATTTCTCAAAATTAATCTTTTAACTTTATGTCATGCTTTCTATTATACTTTCTATTGCACTTTGCCTAACATTTTAAAGCAGTATAGCAAACATTTTCATTCTAGAATCATATTTTAGGTATGTACAACTTCTCTAAACTCAAAGTAATGCTCAGAATTTGGGAATTGGTTTTTTGTTGTTGTTCTTTTTTGTTTTTGTTTTTGTTTTAGTTTGTATGGATAGAATTTTCTTAATTTGAAAAATTTTCTACATTTAACCAAATACCAAATGTTCTGATGTATTTGGATGCTCCCTTGGGAATTTCATAATGCTGTAATACCTCTTAAGGTTCTTTTGTAGTCTTGACTTTTCAAGATTCATTAAATTATACACATACCTTTAATATTAGTTACTTTAATACTTCAAGATGACATTCAAATAGTTTGCTAACATTTGAAATACGCAGCTAAGTGAGAAACCCAAGTCTGGGCCATTATATTTTGAAATAGTCACATAAACAAAATACTAGGGAATAATTCTGAACACTTTCTGCAAAGTCATTTTTTCCCACAGAGCACTGTTATTCTTTTATTTTTTCGGTGTTCCAAGATTCATTGTTCATACACCACACGAGCACTGTTATTCTTAAATATAAGTGACTTCCAAATAATGCAATCCAGAGAGCTGGTGAGCCTACATCTGACTTTTATTCTCTTGTACTGAAAGACCCAGGTCACTAGAAAACTAGAGCACAATGACCATAGCAAACCCCTGTGATAAGTTCTTAGCCAAACAGGTGAAAAGCATAATGTGATACAATTTCAGTATCTCCTTGTAGGAACCCACTGCAGTGTCATTCTCAGAAGTGTTGAAAATAGCTAAGGAACCAAAAGTCTGGTTGGTACCTGGCTGGCTAAGTCAGTAGGGTGTGCAACTCTGATCTCGGCGTCTCAAGTTCAAGCCCCATATTGGATGTAGAGATTACTTTAAAAAAATTAATAAAGCTTATCTAATAAAACTTCTGAAGAAAAAAAAGGTCATCTTTCTAGTTTTTAAAGGTTGGTATATCTGTTTTATGAAAATGTGTGGCGTTAACCTAAGTTAGTGGCCTTCAAGTAACCTATTTTCATTCCCCAAACTTTAGGCTACAATGGTACTTGATTTTTTCAGAATGATAATTAACTGATAATATTTCTAAATAACACTCTTATTTGTTAATCTCTTATCTAAATTTTAAATGATAGGACTTAACAAGGCTTATGGAGCGGTTCATTATTTTTGTTGGAAGACTGTCAAGGTATTTCTTGATGCATATATCAAAATATAACATCAGTGCTCTTCTTTACTTTTCTATTAAGCTTATGTTTTGAGATCATGTGTAAGCAACACCAAAAAGTGACTTCCATTAAAGTAATTTTGTCTCAAAACTACCTATAAATTCTAAGCATGGGATATTAAATCTAAGACAAGAATCTTCTTCCAAACTGTTTTCCCATAACTTTGAGTTAACTATTTAATATTTCAGTGAAGATATATATGGTATTATGTATGATACAAAAGTTTATATATAGTATTTTATAGTATTTATAGTATTTTAATGACCCTGACTCTCTGCCATGATTACAAAAAAGAACAAATTTAAAGCAAAAAATGGTAAAATATTTTTCTCTACACGTTTTAGAATCTGAAAGTCATGAGGCTATTCTTACCTATGTCGGGGTCATCTAGAACCTTGCATATATAAGGTTCTGTGGAAGGAACTGCAGACATCAGAGTTAAAGCAGAGATATAACCTACTGGAGGATGTTTCCTGTCCCCTGAACCAGGCTCAGGCCTGAAGCAGACTCAGGCACCCCAAATCCAACATTTATTTTAAGTACCAACCAACTCCAATACAATGCAAGGTACAAAAGAAATTAGAAGGCACACTTTCTACCCCAAAGGAGCATGCCTGCCTAAGACTTTGGCCATATAAACTAGAGAATAATACTAGAGCACACACGTCTTAGAAACCACAGACTATTAAACATTTTGAGAGGTAAGTTATTATCTTAAGTAATTAAAGAACGATTTGCGTATGTTGGGGACTGCTGTATTTTGAAGGAGGAGTTGGATTCGGGACTTTCGAATAGAGATAACGCTAAGCAGTAGAACAGAAATAGCTGAGATGACTATGTTACTTAAAAAAAACTATGCCTGGGTGGGGGATGCCTCGGTGTCTTAGTCCACTGAGCATCAGATTCTTGGTTTCAGCTCATGTCATGATCTCAAGGTCATGAGATGGAGCCCCACATCAGGCTCCAGACTTAGGGTGAAGTTGGCTAAAGTTTTTCCTTCTCCTGCCCCTACACACACTCGAACTCTCTCTCTCATAAATAAATAAAATCTTTAAAAAAAATAATGTGCCTGGCAAGCCATCTAAGTGGAAGAGAAGATTCACAAGGGCTTTCAACAAATATTTATTTAGTACCAATAATATAGAGATCACTTGGGAGTTCCAAATTTAATGCAATTAGGTGTCCACCCTCTAGGTGCTTAAGTTCTGGTAGAAGAGTAAGTGTAAGACACAGTATCTCAAGAGGCATAAGAGCGGAACAGTAGTTCCCCTTTATTGGTGGTTTCGCTTTCTGTGGTTACAGTTGCCTGCGGTCAACCTTGGCCAAGGCAGGTGTCTCCCCGGCCCCTCCTCAGCAGGCATGTAGTAGCCTAACACTTCGCCACAGTGCCTGTGTCACTCCTCCCACATCATCTCAACACACATCGTCACGGGAAGGGTGAATATGCCACAGTAAGTTATTTTAAGAGAAAAGAGACCACATTCAAGTAACTTCTACTATAGTACATTATAATTGTTCTAAGTTAAGAGTTACTATTGGGGCACCTGAGTGGCTCAGTCAGGTAAGCATCTGTCTTTGGCTCAGAACAGGATCCCCGGGTCCTGGGATCAAGCCCCACGTTGTGCTCCCTGCTCAGAGGAGAGTCTGTTTCTCCCTCTCCTGCTGCTGCTCCCCCTCCCCTTGCTTGTGCCCTCTTTTTCCTCTCTCTATCTCTCTCAGATAAATAAAATCTTTTTTAAAAAGCTACTGTTGATCTTTTATGGTGCCTCATTTATACATTAAATTTTATCATAGATATCTATGTATTGGAAAAAAACAGCAAATAGATGGTTTGGTACTATCTGTGGTTTCACGCATCCACTGTTTTGGGGGGAGGGTCTTGGAACATATCCCCAAAGATAAGGAGGCTACTGGACAACCGGGAATAGTAGTGCAACTAAGGGGCAGCTGCTGGTGAAATTGATCAGGGAATGCTGTATGAAGCATGTGACATTTAAGCTTGGCATTGAAGGAACTTCACTGAGCAGAAGCAATAGAAGGGAAGGACATTATGGACAGAGGACGTGGAGGGCAACCAGTATTTATCCCTGCTATGTGTTGTTGATAATCTCAGACCAAGGCAAGGGTGATCTTCCCACTTTATAGACAAGCAGGCTGCCTCTCTCGTTGTTTTGAATCTTCATTGCTGCGGCAGGAGCCGGTATTTGAATGTAGATTGCATGACAACAGTGTTGCACAGAAGCAAAGGTGCAGGAATCAGGAAGAAGGATCAAGATGAAGGGAGCAGACAATGTTTTAGTGGTTTAGCAAGCACCCGACATAGCCATGGTGATACTGTGGGAACAGGGACAGAATTGAAGATGATTAAAAGTGTGTGGGCTGGGGCGCCTGGGAGGCTCCGTGGGTTAAGCGTCTGCCTTTGGCTCAGGTCATGATCCCAGGGTCCTGGGATTGAGCCCAACATCAGGCTCCCTGCTCAGCAGGGAGTCTGCTTCTCCCTCTCCCTCTGCTGCTCCCCCTGCTTATGCTCTCCCTCTGTGTGTCAAATAAATAAATAAAAACCTTAAAAAAAAAAAAAGTGTGGGCTCCTCACGTGAAGGGGGCACTCATGGGCTCAGAGTCATTCATGCGAGGAAAGAAGTGTCATTTCTTTAATGGGAGAATAATTTAGGGGAGGAGCTGGCAATAACAACCCAGAGAAGTGAGGAGGAAAAGGAAATAATGCAGGGAGCATGGAAAGCAGAAACACTTGATCCATTACCGAGCTGGCCACAGTATTTCTTCTTAATTGGTGGACTCCATAAAATTACAGGAGACATTTACTGACCATGCAAACAGATGAAGATCAGTGTGCAAGAAGATTGGACCAGCTGGAAAGATGGGCTGGATCTAAGACACAACAGGGAAAATTAAACTGTACTAAAAATGGAGCAGTTTCATTTATACAAAGCTCAATATGTACTATTCTTATCCATCCCCCCCAAAAAAGCATTTTCTTGGGGATATTAGAAATACATTAGTTAGACCCACATACAAAAATCACCATGCTCTGTTGTCTCATGGACTGAACGCCACCTGAGTATTCTGCGACTTCTGGACCCCAGGCTTGAGCAATATAGAGACAAATGAGCACATTTTGAGGCCATCAGGCTCTGGAGGCCAAGCCTTGGGAAGGGCCTTGGTGAGAGGACCGCAGGCAGGAGCACATGGACAGTTCATCATGATGGGGAAGAAAGCACTCCAGGAGAGTCACAACAGCAGAAATAATACAGAGGGATCGTAATGAATAATAATAATAATAAAGAAAGAATAACCATAAAGTTATCTTTCCAGTAGGGGAGAGAGAGTTTGGGGATTATGAAAAAAAGAGAAGACCATTGTGATGGAAATGCCAGGTCTCCATTAACTTTTGTGTAAAACCAGGATTAGTTAGCCTCACAGCCAGCAGCCAGTGGGAATTCATGGCTCTCAAACTAAAACTCACATTTGCATAATAACCAGACATAGAAGAATATATCTTCAGGGAAGACTGCAATATTAAAAATTCTACTGTTTCACCAATCCTTTAAGATCTATCCGCGACTAGCCCGGGGAGGGCCTGCCGAACCGTTCTCCCCTCCACTTTCTTCTGAAGCGAGTTCTACAAGAACACCACTTCCGAGCGCTTGGGTGCTGGGGACGGTGTCTGCTCTGGGAATGGGCAGTTGCAGCTGAGAAGAACCCCAGAAACCAGGACCAGTGGCCCCAGCCACATTCTCATAGCAGGGAGAAGGACCAGGCAGGTGTATTTCTCAGAGTCATGAATCACGTTTTGCTTATTTTGTAGTTGGGCCGTTTTTTAATTAAAAAGTCCCCGTGACCTAGAACAAGAGTGTTCTCATCCCTGTGCTTCTTTCCCTGAGAAGTTAGGGCTGTCTCGTTCCAATAATGCCTGAGGTTTCATTGGAAATGAAGGCTATATCCCAACACGCGGACGCACTATCCTTTGGCGGCTCTGGCTTTTTTGGTAGGTGTGGCGCTGCACACTGGGGCGAATGATGGAAGAAAGGTAAGCTTTCCGTTTTATTTCCTCATCACCCAAACCACGTGCCATGCCGAAAAGATGTAGCTGACTTAGGTTATTGGGATGAAATTCCAAATTAAAGTTGAACATTCCCTGGCTTAAAAGGATATGGGAAATTCATTTTCAGAATTAGGTAAATTTTCTTACTTAAACTAATAAGGTATCTGTACAGACAAAAGTTTTGAGATCATCGATGGATTCAATGGAGTATTTTATGAACAAGTCTTATACATAATGTCTATTTTATGAACAAGTCTTATAGATAACCTTATATATAATGCAGTATTTCTAATTTTGATAATTACGACAATTGTTATATGATGTTATTCCCATTTTATGGCTGAGAATATTGCCTAAGGGTAACAAAGTAGTGAGGCTGGGATTGAAAAGTAGGTCTTTTTTTTTCCCCCACTATACCATATTGCTTTTCAGTAATGATTTACAGTAATTGGGTTGTATTGTATTCATTTCTAGGTGAAAGTCTACTTAGTATTCATAAAACATCCCATTTAAATTTCCCACTGAAATGAGTACATCCAGTGTCATGCATATTTGTATAGATATTAGATTTTATAACCTTTCTCTATGCCCTTTCTCATAATTGATATAACAGGAATCATAAAAATATTTAGTGAAGAAATATTTAATTTAAATAGCAGGAGATAAAATAGCAATGCAAAGTGACAATCCCAATCAAGCATAAAACGTGTAAATTTCCAAAGTGTATTAGGTTTCAATTATTAGTCACTATTCAGAAAAATGTATTTGTTACATATCTTATAGTGGTAAAAGCCAAATGACGGGAGAGTTGAACATTGGTTCACATTGTTTCGGATGTACATTTGGATTGAACAGAGCATAACATTATATCATAAAATCTCTGACTCTGATCCTTTCAGAAATATTTTCAAAAAGAAATAGAGCAATTTTCTTTTACTTTTGATAGAGAAGAAGATTTTTTAAACGTGTTTCTCCTGCAAGAGGCAACATCAAATTGTACTTTTTAAAATGTCTTAAGTTATACTATTTAAATATAATGCAAAGAAAGCAAAGATCGGAATTTAGAAGGAAATGAAGATATTAATAAATTCTTTTTACAGAACAAGTAAGAGAGGGGAAAAAAAAATTGATCTCCTTAGCAAATGACTCCGTATCTCAGAATAAACCAGTAGAAGTAACTATATAGAATTAATTCTTATTTTCTTCCAGAACTCACTTTTGGAATCTGGGTTATAGTAGTGAATAATTAGATACCTTTCATAATGCCCACGTATTTGCGGGTTTTATAAATATAAAGCCCAATAGATATTTGTTATGTAGTTGGTTTTGCTGGAGACAAGACATCTTTCATTCATTCGTTTGCAGTTATTTGAAAGAGAGTATGTTTAGTTATTTACCTATGAATGTTGCCAAATGGGATCTAAGGAAACCATGTTAAGTGAAAGACAACAGGACTTTACATTCCTGGAGGTCAATCATGGAAAGAAAAGCCAGCTTTGAGATCAGTCAATTAGCCAGGCATGCTTAGTTTGCTTTGCTAATAGCAAGGCTTAGTTTTGCCCAGTCAGGTCAAATGTTAAGACTCATTCTGATTCAGCAATCGTGTCCTTTGATACCTTTGAATTTAGTTTTTTTGGAACATCTTTATACATCCTTTATACATTGAGACATTTTCTGTTACTTCCACACTCATATACACTAATAGTTCTCCAGTAGTAGTGTAAGATTTCATGCTGAGTCTGCTCATTTATAACCAACCACGTATCATCATCATCGTAATTATGGTAAGATCCAGTCTTCGTTGAAAGTATATTAACTATTCTGATAAAATAACTCCCACCATTTCAGTCTCCCAGGGGTTGCCGCCTTTTGAAATCCTAATGTTGCTGATAAGAAACTGAATTTCAGAAAATAATGTACGAGGAGAAAAATAATTTTTATGACTCACCTTTTTCAAAATGAATCTCAGATCCCGATCACTAACGACTTCATTTTGTGAATGACCGTGAAGTGAAATGCTTAATAAAAGATATTTTTCTTTGTCTTGGCCTCTGTTGGAAATAGTTGTAAAATGTTTAGTACATGGTACATCAATCCTTTTTGACGCCTGAGCAACCCTGAACGCCTTCAGGTCAATGCTCTGAAGGTTCTTTAAATAGGAGATAAAGATCAGAACTGACACAGGGACCCCAGGGGCCTATCCTGGAAAATGTTTTGTTTGTTTTGTTTTGTAACTAAACAAATTCCTGTGAACTCTTTGTTGTCATTTTTCCGAAATCCTTCAAAAAAGAGAGGGATTTGGAAGACAAAACAGTGTCAAAACAATTTAAAACTTCTTCTATAGGTAGAGTCCTATATTCTTTTGAATTTCAGCTGAAATAGAGAAAATATTTTGTGACAGACTTTCATTATTGTCTCTTAGAAGCACTGAAAGCTTTCATGGCTACTGTTTTACCATTGCCACTGAAGTAACTTCCTCTCCAGCTGGTAGAATGCGGGCTGAATGGGTTTGTAAATGATTTGTAATATAAAGTGACCGATTAGTAAGACTTGTGCATTTCATTACAATTTTGTCCAGAGTTAGGGGCCACCTAGATCGGTGGGCTGGAGAATGAGCCTTCATTTAATCTTGGCTTATTTCAGTGGCCAGTGATTACTTTGCTAATTGCTGTGACTCATCTCACAAATTTATGATCAAACAGAATAGGAACAAGAAAGAAGGGATGCACAAAAAATACCTCAAGCTTCATAAGCCACACATTGCAACAAATGATTAGCATAGATAGTGTATGTTCTATAGTTTATCAAATCAAAACATCAGCTTCAGTCTTAGTTCTTTTAAGTATTACATGTAGAGACAAGTAACATAGTACATGTGGAAACAAGGAAATGTTAAGAACAGATTGCTTAGGGGTGCCTGGGTGGCTCAGTTTGTCAAGCGTCACACTCTTGATTTGGGCTCGGGTCATCAACTCAGGGTCATGAGATCGAGCCCCATTGAAGGGCTCTACACTCAATAAGGAGTCTGCTTGAGATTCTTTCTCTCTTCTCTCCCTCTGACCCTCCACCCACTCAAGCTCTCTCTCAATAAATAAATAAAGCTTTTAAAAAAGGTGGGGGGGGTGTGCCTGGGTGGCTCAGTGGGTTAAAGCCTCTGCCTTGGGCTCAGGTCATGATACCGGAGTCCTGGGATCGAGCCCCACATTGGACTCTCTGCTCAGTGGGGAGCCTGCTTCCCCCTCTCTCTCTGCCTGCCTCTCTGCCTACTTGTGATCTCTGTCTGTCAAATGAATAAATAAAATCTTAAAAAAAAAAAGAACCAACTGCTTAAATTCAATTCCCAAGTTGACACTTTACCAGCTAACTATTAAATTATTTATTTTCTTTTCCCCAATTTTCTCATCTATCCTTTAGGGCAAAAGTAAGTACCCTCATGCTTATTATAATAATAATTATATATATTATATATATAATATATATATAATAATGCTTATTCCATCATTATTCACAATAGCTAAGATATAGCAACAACCTAGGTTTCCATCAAAGGAAGAATGAATAAAGAAAATGTGATATTTATATATAATTATTTTTATATATGTAATGGAGCCATGGGAAAGGAAATATTGCCATTTAACAACAGGAGTGGACCTTGAGGACATTCCGCTAAGTGAGTTTAAGTCAGACAGAAAAAGATAAATACTGTATGATCTTACTTATATGTGGAATCCAAAAATGCAGAGCTCGAAGAAACAGAAAGCAGAATGATGTTTACCAGGGACTGGGGCTGGGGGATTGGGTAGATGTTGTTTAAGGATATGAACTTGCAACTAGTAGGTGAGTATGTCCTGGGGACCTAATAATGCACAGCACAGTGATTATGATTAACAATACTGTGCTATAAACTTCAGAGTTGCTGAGAGACTAGATCTTAATCGTTCTTACCACAAAAAGAGAAATGCTAATTCTGTGACGTGGTAGAAGTGTTAGAGTGTTAGTTAATGTTACAAGGACAATCACATCGCAATTTACAAATGCTTCAACTCAAGCCTTTGTACACCTTAAACTGACACAATGTTATATGTCAATTATATCTGGAAATATAATTATTTATTATAATACTTTATATTTATTTATTATATTAAAAATGTAGGAAGTATACCCCTGAAAGGGCTATTGGAAGTTTAAGCGGACAGTGTGTAAAGAAATTAACAATTTCTCATGCCTAGAAACATTTGAATAAATGTTAGCACTGATTATGAGAGTTTTCAAGTGATTTTGAATGCTTTGCAAAAAGACAAATCTCAACAGTCATCCAGCAAATACTCATTAAGCACCTACTGTGTACAAAACGATGTCGGATCTTCATCTATGCTAAAACCCACTTGCACCCTTTTTTAAACTGCTGTGCTGTGTTTAAAATGTTTCTAATGTTTTTGCTTTGCAGGAAAACCAGACAAGGCAGAAGTAAAATGAATCAACCAAACTGGTTATTTCTAGTAGCTTACGTGAACTCTTCTAACTATACGTTCAAAAAAGTGAAGACATTCCTGTACATTGTCAAGAAGATGGGCTGTCCACTGGCAAAAAAAAAAAAAAAAAAAAGTGGGGGGGTGGGGGAGATGTGTGTGCTATTTGCAGCTGATGAGCGTGCCGCTAAGGGAAAGGTACTCATTTCCCAGGTTGTCCATGCTTGCTTTTCTTCTTGGTAGAATCTAGCAGGAAGTGGGGGCAGAGAATTTTCCTCAAGGAAGATTCCAGCCAGGTTGGCCATGGAGCCCAGGCCTGCCCAGAGACCAGTGTTATAGAACAATTAAACTCCAGGATCTGGGAGGAGCCCAAACCCCACAGAATCAGGCTAGTGCCTCTTAGCATCTCTGCTGTGTTTGTATTGGGGCTGCCTTCACTGCCTGCAACTTCAAGGTTATGCCCAACTGGGACAGGAGGCTATCCAAATTAGATTGTTAAGGAGTGATCGGAAACAATTGATCTGTCAGAGAGCTATGTGGTTTGATTCTAGATCACTTTATTATTTTAAATCTTGGGTGTGTTTTTAAGAATCACCGAATTTTAGATGTAAAAAGTGAGCTTGAGGCAACTCCTCCAATCTTCCCATTCAGAAAATGAGGAAAATGATGTCCAAAGAAGGTAAATACTCTATACTTTATTTTTTTTTAAGCAGGCTTCACACCCAGTGTGGGGCCCAATGGGGAGACTGAACTCACGACCTTGAGATCAAGACCAAAGCTGAGATCAAGAATCAGAAGCTTAACCAACTGAGGCACCCAGGCGTCCCCCATCCCTACGATTTTTTTTTTAATACTCTACATTATTTAAGAAAGATACAAAGTGGTCACATTGACACTAGTTACGTGCAGGCTCCCAAGAAGACAGTGCCTGAGATTATTTCCTTCCTCTACTATTTACAAGCTTTCTAAATTTAGGAAGGTCATTGACACTCCTTGTACCTTAATTTCCTGATCCAAAAAATGGGGATGATAATAATACCAAAACTCAGAAATCAGCAGGAAGATCAAATGACATCTCATTAGGGTATTTGTTAAAGAGCCTGACTTGCCTACTATAAGCATTGAAAGTTACCTCAATATTATTTTTACAATATACCTATTGGTATTATTTTAGGGAAGTCAAAGTTAGAAAGGAACCAAAAGACAATAGCTGACAACCAAGCATCCCTTTATGCTCTGAAATTTTCATTCTTGACCTCTAATGAACTGGCTAAATGATAAGGAGGGTATTTATATATTTAGGGTTGTTTTTGTTTTCCATTTGTCGGTCTCCCAAGTCCATATTCAAAGTACCGAAGAGGATTAGATTATAAAAGTTATGCTTGGAATGTTCAATGTTTTTAAAGAAGTTGATTATTTTACAAACAATGTTTGAAAGAATTTAATTTGTTGAGCTTGTGTTTTGATGACTGAACTCGAAATGCTTAAGATGGCATTTTAAAGTATAATTATAAAAATGGAAATTATGAATTTACTAGGAAAAAATATGAGGTACTATATTCATGACATTGTGGCAAGAGAGGGCTTTTAGATAAGGAACTAAAAACAAAAATCAGGAAGGGTCATAAATTCAAGTTCATCAAAATGCAAAACTTTGGTTCAATGTAAAAAACATCAAAACAATAAAAAAGACAACTCAGCTGGAGAAGGGATTTAGTTTATACATCTAACAGAGGATATTCACCTAAAACATATTTAAAATATTTTACAAACCAGTAAGAAAAAAATCAAAAGCCCCAAAAGGAAAATTTCCAAAAGGTAAGAATAAGAAATTCATAGAAAAAATACAAATGACCAAGAAATATATTACAAATGTTCATGTTCAACAGAAATGAGAAAAGTGGAAATTAAAATGAGATTTTTTTTTTTTTTTTTACTAGATAGGCAAGTAATAAAAACCTAATCACTTAAGTGTGAGCAGGGCTGTGGAAGGAGCAGTGTTTTTAGACACAGCTGGTAGAGGACTGAGTTGATACAGCCATTGGGAAGAACAATTCAGCAATATTCATTAGAACCAGAAATACAAGCTATGTCCCTCCCCATTTCTCCATATCAATCTTCAGTATGAAGGAACACATAGAGGAATACTCGCCAAAGGAACTTGAGCAAAAACATTGTGTGATTTGGGGGTTTTTGGTTTTTTTGTTTGCTATATTGAAAAATTATTAAAAAAAAAACACCTAAGTATCCTTACATAGAGTGATGCCTTCATCAACCAGAACGTATCCTTTCTCTGGAATACTCAGCATGATTGAAACGGAAAGCATTAAATAGAAGCATAGATCTCCAAGACCTATTTTGTGATACAAATAACCGGTTACAGGAAAATTCATGTAATAGGTACAATCTATATAAAAAATATAAAAAGATATAACCAAACGGCGTACAGAGGTTTAGAGCCTTATGTCTTTACATAAAAGTATAGAAAAGGCATGGAAGGATGACACATAGAAGTCATAGCACAGGACATCACCGAAGAAGACCTTGGGATCATGGCAAGGGTATTTGGGAGTGGGCATTCATTGGGTGTAATGGACCCAGCCAATATATAGACAGGGACAGAAATGTCAGCTTTATGACAGATAAAGGCTATCATGGAGCAGATGGCTTAGGACCACACCCATCGGGCTTTCTCCTCTACCCTCTCACCACATTTACCCCCTGCATATCCCCTCTCCCCTCCAGTCTAGTCCACAAGAAGGGGAGTATAGTCCTACATAACCTCATAATGGTCAGAGACAGAGAGGGGAGTGAAGAGACTGCTCCTCAGTCTCAGAATCTTTTAATAGCATGGGCTCCATTTTGCTTAAAAATGTAGACCAGTGCTGCCTCACCATTTAGGTAAGAGGTTTCTCCTTCCAATGCTCTGGAGGAGTGAGTTTGAAAGTGTGGGACAGCAAGGTCAAGATTGCTCTCAATGTTACTGTTACTATTGTTCCACCCTGTTGATGAGTGTTTCCCCCATCAGCGGGTTGCTAACAAGCAATGTTTCAAGGCTTTAAAAAGAGGAAACCTACTCTTGCAACACGAGTAAACAAAACCAAAATTCGAATAGAAATTTACAAAAGCTCTTAGCCTTTTCTTAGAACAGTGGTCACTTACAAGTAATGTTTTAATACTTCCAAGGAAAATGTATTTATGTCAAAGTCCTGTAAGAGAATAAAATTAAGATAGAAAACAAAACAGGAAAAAAAAAAAAAGAAAGAAAACAAAACAGAAGGCTCAAGAGTGGTGACATGAATTTTCTTTAAAAGGACTGGAAATTATTTCTAAGAAATGTAACAGGTAGAATTTCAGTTAAGTTTTCTATCAACCCCAAAATACACGTAAGGTATTGAATAGCATTTTTGTAATAATAATTAGTAAAATAAAAACTTACTTTACAAGGTTTTTTTCATTTATTTTTTTTTTTCCACCGTGGGGTGAAAGCACACCTCTTGAGTTAAGCAAACTGAGGCATAAAATGGATAAATATTTGCACAGGGCCCCAGAAATTTCAACCCATCTCAACGCATATTTATCTCCCTTGCTCTTTACCAATATTCTCTTCCAGCTTCAGGGCCATCACTGGATAAGCTGAACATATGTGTTTTAAAATTAAAATAAATTCTGATATTTTCTTGGCATATACACTTGCAATATTCATCAACTAGATTCTTCATCTCCTGAGAGGGAAGAGTCCTTTATTCCTGTAAACTATAATTAAAAGCATTCAATATTTTTAGGGGGAAAATGTATCTGTTTATGCTAGGTATTTAATAATCACCTAGAGATTTGCTCTAATTGTAAGCTTCTCCAGACTTACTATGGTTTTCTAAATTTCTTAACAAGTAATTATAAATAGACGTTTCGGTATGAAAAAATGGGAATGCTATTCAGTGTTTCCTGTATTTCATAAATGCCATATAATTTCCCTCCATGACAATTTCCATTTTCTGATATGAAAGCGTCCAAGGCCATACCCTGGGCTTAAGTCTTTGCTGGAAGCATCTGCACATTCGTTTCCTTCTCAATTATTCAGAGCCTCCTCTACCATGTCAGAAATTTACATGAGAGATTCATAACCTAATACATGAACGTATCTTTGTTTTCATTTACAGAAAACTTTTTTCTTTCTTTTTGTAAATATTGTTTAATGCGGAGTAAGCTTGAGAGACTACATCACACAGGGGTGAAACAGCATGTGACTACATTAGGATGCACATAAGTAGAGAGCAATGATGGCAGAGATTCGTAGGCCTATGAAGATATGTCAAGGTAAGAGCTGATACTCCGACCGTAGACTACTTTATAATTCTCATTGTATGTGTGTTTAGCTTGGCGTGCGAGCTTTTCTCCAATCTGTTATTGCAGAAAAGAACTGAGGTAATCCAAAAGAAAGTACTTGGGGACTTCCAGTAAGTTCTTGAGCCAACAAAAATACACCCAAATGCCAAAGCACTCCCTCGCTAAAGTCAATACATGAACATGCGAATATTATTTTGGAGGCCGTTGTGCTAACGCGAGTGTGTTAAGGTAAGAGCTTATGTTTGTCAAAGTGAAGATTTGGTTCTTCCCATGCCTTCAACATGGAAGCTAACATCTTGATGACTCACCTTAAAATCCTTTTCTTCTCTTTTGATAATGATAATGTATTTTGCAGTAGAGCCAAGAGAAGCTACTTGTTTTATCTGCTGAAAGACTGAGATTATGATCGAGATTAAAAGCCAAGATACAGAAATGATGGAATATATCACATCTCTTCTTCCAAAACTTGATTTCCCAGATAATAATCCCCAAGTTATTATGCCTAGAATAATGATCCAGTTACCCTGTATTTTATTCACAGCTCCTAAGATTTGGGAATTAGACCATACGTGGGGCCCAAAACTCAAGCACTTCCTATATTAACAATAGGAGATAAAAATTACAATGCAAAAATGAAAAACAACTTATTTTTATTTTTTTAGAGAGAAAGAGAGCTTGGGGGAGGGGATGGATGGAGGTGGAGAGAGGGGATGGATGGAGGTGGAGAGAAGACTCTTAAGCCAGCTCCACTCTCAACGGGAACCCGACACAGGACCCTTTGAGCTCACAACCTTGAGATCATGACCTGAGCCTACACGAAGAGTCTGTTGCTTAACCAACTGAGCCACCCAGGCACCCCCAGGGGAAAACAATTTGAAATGCAGATTAAAGCAGATATTTAGAAATCTGTTTTAGGATCTCAACACATAGAGAAGTCAAAGAGAAAATAATTCGCACATATCAGTACTATTTTTCCCCATTTAATCTTTGAAAGTTCCCTTTCATTTAAATTAAAAAAAAAAAAAAGGTATGTAAAGAACCAAACTCTAAAATTGCTTCTTCATGCCATGCCTCAGGCATGTGAAATAAAAAGAAAGCATAATCGGTGTTCCCATCATTAGGCGAGCAGATCTTTGGCACCTCTGAGATCTATGGTTCTCCTTCCAACTGAGTAGTAGAGGTTCTGATCACGCAGGAATTAATATGAAACAAGGTATTTTCATGGAGATGTCAAATGAAGTTTTCCCTTTAATTCAGGGCTGAGGGAAATGCCTGTTTCTTCAGAGAGGAAAGATGGCGCCCTGGACTAAGTCCTGAGCCAGGGGCTGTAGAACATGGATTCTCACCTCAACTCCATCATTTATGTTCTTCGTGATTCACTCTCTTCTATCTTCCTTGTCTTCCTTCTTAAAGAGGAATGCCTGCCATGCTCCCCTCAGAAAGGTTTGTGAGGAAGATTCAAAGACCTATAGTAGAACCACCTAATAAAACAAACCATGCTGTCCAAGAAAATGTCATTACTAACATCAGAAACTCCTTATGATTACTAATGAGTGTGACACCGTGTGGGTTCTTCCTGCGGGGATGTGGTATCTGCTCAGATGGTGGCCCTCCTGAGTGACTCAGAAAACGGTGTCCATCTTAGCCCAGGAGACCTGATGTTTTAAAGGGAAGACACAACAATCATGCCAGAGACCAAACCACAATATAATATTGTCTTGGCGGTGGGAGATGGTCCCCGGACATTTAAAAAGGGGAAATGTATGTATTCATAAGAAAATGGGCTTTCGGGGCGCATGGGTGGCTCAGTGGGTTAAGCCTCTGCCTTCTGCTCAGGTCATGATCTCAGGGTCCTGGGATCGAGCCCCGCATCAGGCTCTCTGCTCAGCAGGGAGCCTGCTTCCCCTCTCTCTGCCTGCCGCTCTGCCTACTTGTGATCTCTGTCAAGTAAATAAATAAAATCTTTAAAAAAAAAAAGAAAATGGGCTTTCAACTAGGACAGCTGAGAGAAATGATTTTCTTAAAAATTCCCAGCAAGTTTTAAGCCAAAGGAAAACAAAAGAAACGTTAGGAGCATACCAAATGTAATTTTAATCATTTTGAAAAGTAGAAAAACTTGAGAACGAATGGATTCATAAATAATGGTAAAGCAAAGCTGTTTGTACTGATCTTAATGCCCTCTGTGGGATCAATCAGATACATTAAGCACTCAGAAAGTGAATTGAGAAAAAGAGAGAATGAGAGAAAAGAGAGAGAAAGAAAGGCGTATTTAAAGGGTCTGGCTCTTCTGTGGAGCAAACTGGCTTCAGCACCCTCTTGTGTTTATTAAATATTCTGTGGAAATGTCTGGGTTGCAAACTGCGTTTTGGAGTTCTTGGAGATGTGCTCCACAGTGATCTTTCCGATAAAAGCCCTTCGTTTTAGATGGAAAAGATAGTTGAGATAGCTAAGTTCTATTCACTTAATTTAATCTTGTCCTGTTTGGATTTAAATTCAGATTTCCCGATTCCTAATCTTTTTGCTGCCTTTCATCATTTTTTTGCATTTACAAGATATGATCATTTAATTACTGGACAATGATTTCAACTCATTTTTGGCCCCTGTCTTGCACCACCACTCAAAATTATAGTACAGCCTACATTTCCTATATACGGATATGGATCAAAAATAACTATATCTTAATAATTTTTTATATCCCTTGAGATCAGTGATATAAAACAAAGGGTAGAGTGCTTATATTTTTCCATATGAATGAAAAAATTTGAAATATAAATCACTAATGAAAATAAATGATGGAGAATTTCAGATTATTAATTCAAATTACTTTAAGAAACCACAGTGGCTAAATCATGTTATTAATATAAACACAAATAAATAGAAAAGATAATAGAACACAATAGATAAAAATAGATAAAATTTAAAATAGAAAAAATAGGAAAAAAGAAAAAATAAATAGATAAAAATAGAACAAAAATAAAATAGTCTCTGAAGGTAGAGTGAGTCAGAATGTAAATGAGGACAAATAGAATTCTGTCAGGTCATTTGTTCTTGGAGACAATTACAGATGACATAACGCTGCCTTTCTTTTTTGGCTTCAAGAGACTAGAGGCAAAGTATTTTCAGCAAAGATCCTAATTTTGGATCTCTCTAAGCCTTTGTGTTGAGAATTCGATATATTTGTCTCCACTGTGTGGGCTTATCTGGGATTTTCTAGAATGTTTAGATATCAATCCCTGTTAATAACATCTAGCACAAACATAAAAAAAATTCCTTATCATCTTCTTAAAGTCATACATCATCACACTAAATACAGACACAAACAAACTTCTCTGCATTCCACTATTCCAGAACAGCCCACAAAGTAAATTTTGATCTGTATTCATTGCCGTCTGTTCATGTGGCATTCACAAATAATGCCATGCTGGAAGACTATATTTACATTTTAATTTCATTATGATTAGAATAATGAGACTATTGATGGTTTCTTCCATTTTCCCTTTTAATAGCCTCTTAAATGTGAACTGCAGCCCTTTAGTGCATCAATCTGTTTTCCCAGAGGAAGTTTTGTGAGCATGCATTTTCTGTTCCCGGTGAAACAGTTAGGATAGAAAAAAAAAAAAAATTCAGACTCATAAGTTTAAATTCCACTAAAAAAATCGAATTTTTATAAGTGATTTTTTAATTGTCCCAGAACAGCAAAAAGTTCAGCTGGAAAGTGATATGTATTATTATTTTATTGCAACATTCAAAATCTTCCCAGGAGAAAGCATTATCTATTAAAAAAATGACAAGAAAAAAAGAATACATAAATAAAAATTTTAAAAAACGAAAAGCAGCTGAGATCTTCAAAATATTTTTATAAAACTTCAGACTGAAGTTTAATAAAATAAAATTAATAAATAATAAAATAAAATAAAATAAAATAATAAATAAACACACATGCACATGACATACATACATACATTTAAAGTAAACTTTCTGGGATAAGTATTTTGGTGTTCAAAAAGAAGGAAATTTTGGTTACGGTCATGACCAAGTAACAGGTATTGGTTATAACTACTTAAGAAGTTATGGAAAAAAGATGCAAGTAACTGTTTCCAGACATCAGACAGTATACCACATAGTTCTGCCTTTCTTAAGAGAAGGAAAACACAGGGGTGTGGATAGGTATTCAGTTCAGCTTTCTGCCTGGGGCGCTTTCCAAACTGTAGGGCAAGGGAGTTAACCCAGATTGAGAGCAGTGATCTTGCGGGGTGGAGGAAACGGGTGTGGAGAGTTCAGGGCTGCCGAGACAGCTGTAATTTATGGAGAAAGTGATCCAGAGAGGAAAAAAAGTTGCTGCACAGAGAAGCAGCTCTAGAAACCTGCACGTAGGTTCCTTTCAGTCTTTCACCAAATACCAACCTGCTCATGCTCAGAGCGGAACTCCAGGGTCACCTGTAGAGAAGAACTCCCAAGGGGCCAGAGTTGCACTGGGATGCTGGAGGCTAAGGGATGTAGGGAGGCACCAGGGTTCCAAGCAGAGGGGAGTCATTTCACTGGATATTCCACACATTCTGTTGACATCTCAGAAAAGCCACATGGTAAAAGTAGGGCTAACAAGTTTGTTAGGGCCGTGGTCAGAAAAGTTAGTGCCTGTGCTCTTTTCTAAGATTTTTATGGTTTCAGGTCTCAGCAGTCGTTAAGCCATTTTGAATTTTTCTGTGTGTTTGGTGTAAGACAGTGGTTGGCTTCATTCTTTTTGGATGTTGCTTTCCAGTTTTCCCAACACCATTTGTTGAAGAGGCGTTTTCTGGTTGGATATTCTTTCCTGCTTTGTCAAAGATTAATTGACCATATAATTGTGAGTTTATGTCTGTGTTTTGTATTTTGTTCTGTTGAGCTATGTGTCTGTCTGTATGACAGTACCATACTGTTTTGATGACTGCAGCTTTGTAAATTTAACTTGAAGTCCAGACATGTGGTGTCTCCAGCTTTGCTTGTCTTTTTCAAGATTGCTTTGGCTCTTCTGGCTCTTTTGTGATTCCATAAAAATTTTGGGATTATTTGTTCTGGCTCTGTGAAAAATTCTATTGGTGTTTTGGTAAAGATTGAATTGAATGTGCAGATTGCTTTGGGTGGTAGAGACATTTTAACAGTATTTGTTCTTCCAGTCCATGGGCATGGAATGTTTTTCCATTTCTTTTTGTTGTCTTCAATTTTTTCATCAGGTTTTTAGAGTATAGATCTTTCATCTTTTCAGGTAGGTTTATTCCCAGCTATCTTATTATTTTGGGTGCAATTTTAAATGGGATTGTTTTCTTAATTTCTCTTTCTGCTGCTTTATTATTGGTGTAAAAAATGAAACAGATTCCTCTGAGGTAAAGGAAACAAAAGCAAAAATAAACTATTGGGACTACACCAAAATAAAAAGCTGCACAGGAAAGGAAACAATCAACAAAACTAAAAGGCAGCCTATGGAATGGGAGAAGATATTTGCAGATGACATATCTGATAAAGGGTTAGTATTCAAAATATATAAGGAACTTGTAAAACTCAACACCCCAAAAACAAATAATCTAATTAAGAAATGGGCAGAAGACATGAACAGACATTTTTCCAAAGAAGACATTCAGATGCCCAACAGACACATGAAAAGATGCTCACCATCGTTGATCATCAAGGAAATACAGATCAAAGCTACATTGAGCTTTCATCTCCCACTGTCAGAATGGGTAAAATTGACAACAGAAGAAACAACAGGTGTTGGCGAGGATGTGGAGAAAAAGGAACCCTCTTGCACTGTCAGTGGGAATGCAAACTAGTGCAGCCACTCTGGAAAACAGTATGGAGGTTCCTCAGAAAGTTAAAAATAGAGCCACCCTACAATCTAGCAATTGCACTACTGGGTGTTTACCCAAAGAATACAAAAATGCAGATTCAAAGGGATACACACACTCTGTTTATAGCAACATTATCTACAATAGCAACTATGGAAACAGCCCAGTGTCCATCAACTGATGAATGGACAAAGAAGATTTGGTATAGGGATGTCTGGGTGGCTCAGAGGGAGTCTGCTTTTTCCTCTGCCCTTCCCTCTGCTCGTGCTCTCTCTTTCTCTGTCCAATAAATAAATAAAATCTTTAAAAAAAGAAGATATGGTATATATAGTGAAATATTACTCAGCTATAAAAAAGAATGCAATGACATGGAGCTAGAGAGTTTTATGCTAAGCAAAATAAGTCAGTCAGAGAAAGATAAATACTATTGATTTTACTCACATGTGGGATTTAAAAAACAAAAAAAAAATGAGCAAAGAGGATAAAATGAGAGAGAGAGAGAGAAAAACCAAGAACCGACTGTTAACTATAGAGCACAAACTGATGGTTACTAAAGGACAGGTGCGGTGGGGGGGGATAGAGGGAGGGATGGAAGAGGTGAAGTGGATTAAGGAGGGCACTTGTGATGATCACAGGGTGATAGATGCAGGTGTTAAATCACTACATTGTAGGAAAGAACCTAGATGTCCATCAACAGACGAATGGATAAAGAAGATGTGGTATATATACACAATGGAATACTATGCAGCCATCAAAAGAAATGAAATCTTGCCATTTGCGACAACGTGGATGGAACTAGAGGGTATCATGCTTAGCGAAATAAGTCAATCGGAGAAAGACAACTATCATATGATCTCCCTGATATGAGGGAGAGGAGATGCAACATGGGGGTTAAGGGGGTAGGAGAAGAGTAAATGAAGCAAGATGGGATTGGGAGGGAGATAAACCATAAGTGACTCTTAATCTCACAAAACAAACTGAGGGTTGCTGGGGGGAGGGGAGTTGGGAGAAGGGGGGTGAGGCTATTATGGACATTGGGGAGGGTATGTGCTATGGTGAGTGCAGTGAAGTGTGTAAACCTGGCGATTCACAGACCTGTACCCCTGGGGAAAAAAATATATTATATGTTTATAAAAAATAAAATTAAAAAAAAATAATGCTGTATGTTAATTATGCTGGAATTAAAATAAAAAAATAAAGATTTCTTCCCTGAAAAAAAAAAAATCACTACATTGTACACCGGAGACTAATATCACTGTATATTAACAGACTAGAATTTATATAACTTAAATAAATTTAAGTAAATTTACATTTAAGTAATGTATTTAATTTGTTAATTAAATAATGTATAATGGTTTATTAAATTTATTAATTAAATTTATCAACTAAATTTAATAATTACTTAAATAATTTAAACAATTGAAATAAAAACTTTAAAAAAAAGTAGTCCTTTTTAGTAGTGTTTTGTGGCACTTAAATCCTACTCACACTTAACCACAGATAATTGTTTTTCATTTCTTTATCTGTCTTGTTGGCTTGTTCAGTGTATTTCTACACCCTTCCTCAAACTGTTAATTATTTAAGGTACCATTTCTATTTTATTCTTCGATCGGTCAACACCCATGATAGTGGGTGTTGACACATTCCAGCTTGGTGAGAATGCCAACATCTCTTGAACACCTTCATTCATTCATGAAAAACTGAAGTTGTATAACAACATAGCAGAATAAATGTCTTAAGGATTGATACACAAATGTGGCCCCTATTTTTAGTATTTAAAACTCATGATGCCCAATATTTTTTACTATTTTATTAAAAATTTATTTATTTATTTATTTATTTATTTATTTGAGAGAGAGGGAGAGAGAGCACAAGCAGGGGGAGCAGCAGGCAGAGGGCACAGCAGGCTTCCCACCAAGCAAGGAGTCTAATGTGGGACTCCATCCTGGGACTCTGGGATCATGACCTGAGCTGAAGGCAGACACTTAATCCACTGAGCTACCCAAGCACGCTTTTTACTGTTTTATACACAGAACTACATACAGCTGGTATGCTCATTTGTCTTGACAATCTCAGTGCTTTGATAACCAAGACAGAAGAAAAAAGCACAGAAAAATGTAATTTTAGAAACCACTAGATGGATTAATAACTCCAGTAGTAGTTTTTAAAAATTCCAAGAAGTATAATTGTCAAGTGTGATTCTCAGCTAACTTCTCCTGTAAGAGGAAACTAAGACACAAGCTGATATATGTAAGATGTGAACCAGCCACTCTTGTTTAAGAGGCTGTCATTACACCAGCGTCTATTAGTTGAAATATCTGCCATTGTCAACCAGTTCCAAAAAAAAACATGAACACAGACTGACACTCCACATCCTTTGATTATTTTTGCAGAAGTCCGACACAGTGCACATTGCTACAGAGCTGCATTTTTTAAAGATTTTATTTATTTATTTAGAAAAGAGAGAATGCCAGTGCAGTGCATGCTCAAGGAGGAGAAGTTGGGAGAGGGTGGAATGGGGGGAGGGGGCACAAGAAGGGGGAGAAGCAGACTCCCCGCTCAGCAAGGATCCCAGCATCCGGACTCCAGGGATCATAACCTGAGCTGAAGGTAGACGCTTAACCAACACAGCCACCCAGGTGCCCCTAAATTTTTATTTTGCCCCTAAAATTTTATTTTTAAATTATCTCTAAAATCAATCAATCAATAAACCAATCAATCATCTCTACACTCAATGTGGGACTTGGACTCACAACTCTGAAATCAAGGGTCACAGGTTCCACTGCTGAGCCAGCCAGGCATCCCCATTGTTTTCATGTTGGGATATTATTTTCTAGTATTTTTCTTTGATTTGCATATGATTTTCATAGATTTTTCAATGTATATGTAATTTCACTCTATGCATTTCGTTTAACATGCCATTCTTATATTTTTATTGCAGCAAACTTTTCATAATCATAATTTCACTCCATATTTAATATGCTGCCCAATGAACGTAGTGTGATTTACTTATCGCACTTCCATTTTGGACTTTGAAGTTGTTTTCTCTTTTTGCTTTTATAAATGATTCTGAAGTAAACAGTCCATGTGAATATCATGGTCATTATCCCTCATAATTTCTATGGAACAAATTCCCTGTAGGATAATTTCAAGCTCAAATGGAATGAATATTTTTAAATCACTGATTCATATTGTCAAAGTGTTTTCTCTTCAAAGGATGTGACAATATCAACAATAGTGTGTGGTAAACAGTTTACAAGGTTTTATTCTCAAGGTTTGTCATTTAAAAATAAATCACTGATTTGATAGGTGAAATAGCTCCCAATTGTCCTTTTATTTTGCATTTATTTGCTTGCTCATGAGATCAAACATTTTCCAATTTGTTTGTTTACCTGGTATCTTTTAAGACTAGATTAATCCACTATTTTTTTTTAATCTTTATGACAAGCTAAGGCACTAAAGATGAAAAGCAATGCAGAGCAGAGAGGAGGCAGAAATGGTTAGTGACCCCCTACTAAGGTGATGATTATTTCAAATGATATTCTCAGGTACATTAATATGCAAATTATGAGAAAGAGAGGAAGCAAAAGTCACGAGATTTGAGCTCATAATACAGCAAAAAACTACTTCAGACTGGCTCAGGTTTAGATCTTAAGGGACTTTTATCCGTTGTTAAAGCTTTTACAGACCAAATGTATTGATGTAAAGGAATTGATTTGATATTCAACGGAAGTTTGAGCAGCATGAATATTTGCTGTGTGATGGGTCTACAGCCATGCTGGGCAATATGGCAGCAGGTGCCTATCAAAACCTTGAACTAGGATGAGCCAGAATTGAGAGGTAATGTAAGTACAAGAGAGATGCCTGATTTTGAGGACTTCACACACTCAAAAAGGAATGCAAAATATCTCATTGATAATTTTTAAATTATTTACATGCTAATGTTTGGGATAGCTTAGGTTAAATAAAACCTATCATTAGAAATAATTTCACCTGTTTCACTTTTTCTTATTTAAATAGGACCTCTGGAATTCATAATGCATATAGGCTAACATTGGCTGGCACAGGTCTAAAGCATCTTTATGATCTCAGATTTTAATAAGGCCAATTCAGAATTTCACTGCTTTAGCCAAAGATCTAAAGGGCATTTGACTTGAGAGAGAAATAGGATGCCTCATGTAATTAAATTAAGTAAAGAGAATAGCACCACATCAACCAATATGACCAGCCAGAAGGGCTGTCATGAGCTCAGATATTTATTCATAAATTCAGATTTTAAAGGGCCTACAACAAAGACAAACATAAAGGAGCAAAATCAGCTAGTGTCAGGAGTCTTCTATAGAATGAGTCAGAGGAAGCCAAAGGTGCTTTAAAAACTCTGTCCAGAGCACAAAGAAGAACAAAGAAAGACAGATAGAAATTCAGGCAAAATATCACCATAAGACAGAGGGAAGATAGAATTATGTAGCTCCAATTTTGCTTCTGTCCTCTCTCCAAAGAAAAACGATCTTCAAATTGGAAAAATCTCACGAAGTAAATGGACTGAAGATAGAGAATATCCAGGTGTTATAAATACATGTTCACATCCAATGGTAGATAACTTTTTATTTCTGGGAGATGAAATCATTGGTAGTCTTTGGCATTTGTTCCAAAAATGAACTCATTCAGTTATTGGATTATCAGTTCTATGAGAGCATAGAAATGATCTCCTTCATTCACTGGTGTACCATCAGCGCCCAGAACATTTCTGGGCATATAGTAAGTGCTCAATAAATATACACAGAAGAGAAGAGAGAGCTTAGAATGGCCAGATAATTGAAACAGGAAAATATCCACATCTTCAAAATGGGGAAAGTGAGGATTCTGAATTGTATAGAAACCCAAACAACATGCAAACAAGATGTGAATAGTTAAAAATTTTTTATAATCAATTAAGAAAAAAATTCACAATGTGCCCATATTCTTTTAGGACTTACATCTAATTTCATCTGAATAGTAACACATTTTTTTAAATGATTTTTTTTTATTTTTTAAGATTTTTTTTTTAATTTTAAAGTAATCTCTATATCCAACATGGGGTTCACACGACTATAAGATCAAGAGTCACATGCTTTACCAACTCAGCCAGCCAGGCACCCCTATGCAATAACACAGGAACCCCAAGAAGGGTAGGTTTAGGGTGGTTGAAACCTTGGGTTTGACCAAGTCCCCCAGGAAGCAGGTATAGAGTGTTAAGGACAGAGGGCTGAGAATGGAACACTGGAGAAGGTTCATGGTTGGTCTTCGTTGCCTAGCTTTATTGTGTTCAAACAGAAACTCTTGGAGATTTTTTTTTTTTAACAGAGTAATTTTTTTCATAGAGGGCACAAAATATTCATCCATTTGTTTGTTGGTTCAGTAACTGAAGGAAGGAAGCTGGGAACCAAAGACCCTTGCCTTCATCAGCTTCCGTGATGGTGGTGATAAGAGAACTAGTAGGAAATAAGTAAATGATGGAGCACATCAAGGGATGACAAGTGTTTCAAAGAAAAAGAAGTTTGCCCGAGGAAGACAAGGAAAGCAGGTATGGAGTAACTAAGGAAGAATTTCCCGAGAAAGTAACAACAACTTGGAGGAGATGGAGAGAGCCATACACATTTCTGGGGAAAAAATGTTCTCGGCAGGGAAATAACAAATGCCTATCATCTGAGCCTCAGAGAACAGCAGGGAGACCAGTGTGGCAGCAGCAGAATAGCAAGGGCAAGGGCAAGAGCAACGGTAGCAGATTAGACCAGAGAGGTACAATGTGGACAAATCATACAGAGGCCTTTGTGAGAAGCATGGCTTTTCTCTAAGCGGAAAGGGAATCTACTGGGGACAGGTTTTGACTTAGCTTTTAAAAGGTTGTTTTGATGGCTGCATTGAAGGCAGACTATTGGAGGTGATATTAGTCAAGGTTCTCTAGAGAAACAATCTGTAGGATGTTCATATTCATATAATAGAGAGATTTATTGTAAGGAATTGGCTATGTGATTGTGGGGGCCAGCAAGTCCAAAATCTAGAGTTGGCAGAAGGCCAGAGATGTAGGAAAGTGTTGAAACTTGAGTATGAAAGCAGTTTGCTGGAGAAGGTCAGTCTTTTTTTGTAAGGCCTTCAACTGATTAAATGAGACCCACCCTACATTACAGAGGGCCATCTTCTTTACCCAAAGTCTATTGATTTATTTATTTGTTTATGAAAGATTTCGTTTATTTATTTGACAGAGAGAGACACAGCGAGAGAGGAAACACAAGCAGGGGGAGTGGGAGAGGGGGAAGCTGGCTTCCCACTGAGCAGAGAGCCCAATGCAGGCCTTGATTCCAAGACCCTGGGATCATGACCTGAGCTAAAGACACACACTTAACAACTGAGCCACCCAGGTGCCCCCCAAGTCTAATGATTAAAATATGAATCTCACCCAAAAAATACTTTCACAGAAAATCTAGACTACTGTTTGACCAAATATCTGGATACAGTGCTCTGGCCAAATTAATGTATAAAATTAATCATAACAGAGGCCAATGGAAGTAACAAGGAGACCAATTAAGAGGCTGTTGTATTAACACAGGTGAGAGATGATGGCTCGATGATGGCTGGAACCAGGGTGTTCCAATAGAGCTTGGGAGAAAGGGTCAAAGCCTACATATCTTTGCCTGTGGTCGTCACTCCGCTGGAGTACAAAGACAACCAAAATTAGTTGCTGAGGTCAGAGTCCTCATAGTTTGTAACAGTTGTCAAAACCGTAATCACTGGTTGTTTATGGCTCTTCAGATTACTTTATCATCTCCTTGGTTCAAATACTGAAGCTTACTGCTACATACAAGATTATACTCAACACCTATAGCAGAAAGGCTCAGGAAGGAACCTACCAAGACAAAGGGTGCAGACTTGCCATCCTAGTGCCTACTTGTTCCTAATCCACAACAATCATGATGAGTTACTGTGGACTCACTGGTTTCTGCACAGAGAGCCTAGTAACCAAACAAAACTTAGTCAACTTCCAAGGATAGGTTAGAGTCCTGATCCAGAGATAACAGAATATGGCTTACCAGGTCATGGTTAAAGTCATTTTCTCAGGATTGGCCGCCATCTTTTAAGTGGGGCACCAAGAAGCTGAACAACTTAGTTGGAAGGGAGTGTCTTGAAACCAGGTTTCTCAAATAAATTGGAACTATTAACTTAGTGAAGAAAAGATTTATTTATTCATTTCCCCAACAGATTTTTTTGAGGAAACACTTTTGTTCTTTTTAAAGATTTTATTACTTATTTTTGCGAGAGAAAGAGGGAGGGAGGAGGAGGGGGAGAGGGAGAAGCAGACACCCCACTGAACAAGGAGCCTGAAGCAGGGCTCGATCCCAGGGCCCTGGGATCATGACCTGAGCAAAAGGCAGACGCTTAACCAATCCAGGCACCCTCTCCAACAAATTATTTTCTGTCCCTCCTATCTGCCATATGGGGCTAGGTCTTAGACAAAAAGGAATCAAATTCAACTCTTGCATTCAAGGAAGCTTACAGTAAAATTGAAGAATGACAGATTTTAATTCAACCTTGCTGAATTATATTTTGAAGTCTTGGGCTAGTCTAGGCAAAGGTTTTTTGTTTCATTTTGTTTTGTTTTGAAGTGAGCTGTATGCCCAATGTGGGGCTTGAACTCCAGACCCTGAGATCAAGAGTTGCACGCTCCACAGGCTGAGCCAGCCAGGCGCCCTGAGGGACAGAGATTTTAAAATGTCAATTTCCACATGGTGTACTATGAACTCTGATGGGTATTGGTCTATAAAGTGATGGAAGCACAAAAGGAGATGCCTAACCCAATCTTGGGTGATCTGAGAAGGCATACTGAGATTGTCAAGAATTCAGGAACTCAGAATTCAGCTATTTAAAGAAAAAGTTTATTAAAAAGATCCATTTAAAATTCAGAATCCTCCACTCAACTATAAACATCACCAAAAAAGTACATTCTTTAATTCATCTTGTTTCCTAAGCCTGCAGTCCTTAATGGATTTGCACAAACATGGGGGGGGGCGGATCAATTTACCAGAAGAGTCAGAATCGAGAGGTGCCAGACAAGGAACGGACTAGCTCTGATGGCAGTGAGCTCTAGGATGAGTGATCTGCCGGGACCCTGTGGAAGGCAGCTGGAGGCGGGGGAGTGGAATGGGGGAGGGCGGGTTTCTGGGTCACGTGACATGCAGAGGCCGAGGATTACTTTTTTAAGTTTTTAGGTCTTACTGGGGAACCAGAGCAAACTTACAAATGATGTCTTTTGAGAGGCAGTATCACATAGAAAGACCAGGGATCCAGACTTTGGAGCCAGAGAGACCTGGATTTGAATCTTTTTTGATCTTCCATTTACTCATCGGTGAGAAGGTGCTAAAAAATAATCTTTTGTGATGTTTTGATAGCAGGTGAGAGGCAAGGCAAGGCGGTGCTTAATTCTTAGCACCGTGTGGTGGGAACGTACTGACTGTTAGTTCCCTTCCTGCCCTAAGAGGCAGACTTGAACATAAAGAATATTTAAAAGTAAAACATTGGGGCGCCTGGGTGCTCAGTGGGTTAAAGCCTCTGCCTTCAGCTCAGGTCATGATCCCAGGGTCCTGGGATCGAGCCCCGCATCGAGCTCTCTGCTCAGCAGGGAGCCTGCTTCCTCCTCTCTCTCTGCCTGCCTCTCTGCCTACTTGTGATCTCTGTCTGTCAAATAAAAAAATAAAATCTTTAAAAAAATAAATAAAATAAAAATAAAAGTAAAACATAAGGAATAACATGTAGGACATTAGGAGAAGGAAAGGAAAAATAAAGGGGGAGAAATCGGAGGGGGAGACGAACCATGAGAGACTGTGGACTCCAACAAGCAAACTGAGGGTTTCAGAGGGGTGGGAGTTGGGACGATGGGTGAGCCCAGTGATGGGTATTAAGGAGGGCAAGAATTGCATGGAGCACTGAGTGTTATACGCAAACAATGAATCATGGAACACTACCTCAAAACTAATGATGTACTATTTGGTGACTAACATAATAAAAAAAATTAAAATTAAAAGAAAATAAATAAAAGTGGGCATTTAGTGAAATCTAGAAGAAATTTGGTGTAAATACATTCCTGCTATTTCATGGTAAAGATGTTTACCATTTTTTTAACAGAAGTTTTGCCTTTTTCCCATATTATGCAACACATTGAGCCCTATATCAAGGTATTTGAATGCAAAATATAAAAGCTGCATATAGGAAGCATCTGGCCCTTCTGGGGGATTTTCCAGTGCAGAGCCCAACCTTTGCTGGCATAAACCAGGGCTGCACCTGTCCCATCACCATTCCCAGGTAGACTGGGTGCTGGCCTCACTCTGGCGGGAGGCAGGAACCTCTTTGCCTCCTGTCTACAGAGAGTAGGGATGACTGTCAAAGGTGAAGAGTTCCAAATCCAGTTCTGAAGCCAAGACGGTGAGATGGAGAAGAAGAGGTGAGGAATGTTGGAAAGATAGAGACCAAGTGTCTTAGTCAGTTCCAGCTGCTTTAATGAATGACCACAGACTGGGGGTACTTAACCACAGAAATTTGTTTCTCACAGTTCTGGTGGCTGAAGTCTGAGAGAAGAGGGCCAGCATGGCTGGCTTCCAGTGAGAGCCTCCTGGTTTGCAGATGGCTGTCTTCTTGTTGTGTCCTCTCATGGCTGTGAGAGGGAAGGAGAAAGCAAACCCTGTCCTGTCTCTTAGTACAAAGGCACTGACCCCATCAGGAGAGTTCCACCTTCAAGACCTAATCACCTCCAAAGACCCCACCTCCATATACCGTCACACTCAACGTTAGGGTTTAGGGTCTCAACACAGGAGCTTCAGAGGGACACAAACTTTCAGTTCACAGCACCAAAACTCCAAAAGAATTAAATGGCCTCAGGGACACCTGGGTGGCTCAGTCGGTCAAGCAGCTGACCTGATTTCATGACCTCATTTCAGCTCAGGTCATGATCTTAGGGTCCTGGGGATTGAGACCCAAGTGGAGCTCCCTGCTCAGCAGGGAGCCTGCTTCAGGATTCTTTCCGTCCTTCTGCTCTTCCCTACACCCCCACTCTCTCTCCAAAATAAATAGATGAATCTTTAAAAAAGAAAAAATAAATAAATGGACTCAATTCGACCCCAATGGGCACTGAGCAGTGAGGAAGTCTAGAGACTAGAGTCTAGGAAAGTAATTCATTGGGGGCAGCTATTTCTATGCATCTAGCATTCATTCCCACTAAGGATTCTAGGTCCATTCATAGGGATTGAGGGGTATGCTTCTCCTTTCCCCTTTTTTAAAGATTTTATTTATTTACTTGAGAGAGACCATGCATGTAACCCAGCATGAGTGGGGGTGGGGCAGAGGGAGGAGGAGCGGCCGACTTTCCACTGAGCAGGGAGCCTGATTCAGGGCTTGATCCCAGGATCCTGAAGGCAGAGGCTTAACCCACTGAGCCACCCAGGTGCCCCCGAGATGCGCTTCTTACACTTCCTACCGAAGACTCCCTCCGGCCAAAGAGAATGAACCCATAGCCCCCAGTACTCTGCCTCATGCCTGAAGTTTATTTGAATTCACTTCGCTTTAAAATTCAACTACCTTTTGCATTCTACTTGATAATATTATCATTGTTTTATAATCCTCTCAAAAATACCTTTGTATAAAAGAAGCATTTCACCGAAACATCTTCTATTCCTTGACCTACAACTTTACCCATTACATACCTTGCTCAGACTGAGAGATACAAACATGGAAGTCAACACCAAACTACTGATGACATTGGTTTTTCATCAGACTTTGGGGGCGTTGCGGTTTACATACCCGGAAGAGGTGGGCGTCTAATAGACAGTCGTCCATCTCGGTTGACTCATGCAATTCTTATCTAAACTCATGTTCTTACTCATGTTCTTATCTGAATCTGGACATTTCCAAACATATGTGGTTTTTTGTTTTTGTTTTTGTTTCCCTTCTAGTGTTCAATTTCCACTCATTTAAATAGAATGATTAACTATTTTTTAAATGTGTAGAAAGCATGGTCTCTCGTACTAGAGACTCCTAAGATGAATAATTTGGATTCCAATGCACATAGTTTCAATTTTCACTAATGACTTGGGGAGAATTCCCTAAGAGACTTCTCTCACCATGTATGCTTTCTTCTCTTTTTATCTCAATCCCATTTTAAACTTTTGTAGGTTGATTTTAGGGCTGTGCAAGGGGAGGGGATCTCACAAAAAGAACACTAAAAGAACCTTTTGCTGACTTTGGAGGATGAAAGGAAATGGGAAAGAAACCAAATGGGTTCCACCAAAGGTAGTGTCCTCCACACTTAAGAAACCATTTTTCTGTAATTTTTATGATGGCAAACACTTTGATCTAAATCCATATCTTCCATTATTGCCTAGGAGTAAAAAAAAAAAAATTCTAAATTTTAGATACTACAGGGGGCAACTTTTATTTGCTACTATCTTCTACTATAAGCCTAAACTCATTCTGTTCGTCTACAACAGGTCAATAAGTCAAAAGGAAAGATGTTGGCATAAGATCGATGAAAGTGATTTATTGGGGAAGCCAGCAAACCGAGAGGTGGTGGACCATTGCTGTAAAGGATCACCTCCCCTTGGCATGGAATTCGAGCTTCTTTCAATTAACCAAAGGGGGAAGCAGGAAGGGGTTGGAGTCCAAAGGTGACTGACGTCTGGAGACAACTGAAGAAGGTGGTCTAACTTCTTTGTCCTTGTCAAGTTGGTCTTTGGGTACAGGATTCTGGTCATGCCGCTCCTCATCTTAAACATAGCATAGTCATTTCTGTATGTACTTTATCTTTCATGGTGACATAGGTTTTGGGTAAAAAGCAGTTATTGCAAATCCTAGCTATAGCATATCTACAGGCAGGACTAAGCAGATGTTGCTAAGCTGGAGGTCACAGCAGCAAGGGAAATGGAAACACTATGGGGTCAGTCATGCTAAGTTTCTCCTGTCATACTAGCATGGAAAATCTTTTCTTCTGTATTTTATTACTTCGAAGATGTATTCTATTAATAACTAGGAGTGCCTGTCTTGTTTTCTTGCTATGTTTCCAGTAATGCAAGATTATTGATTGTTTGAGGTATTATTGTCGGTTCTTAACTATCTCCCGTCATTAGCTTAGGAAATTTCTGGATCACTTTTCTTTTGCCTATATCTTTCTTTCCAAACATTGCACGTCAGCAGAGTACACTGCAGATCAGTGTTGGTCGAATAAACAGAGGAGCTGCCACGTTCCCAGAACCCACAAATTCATTGTGATGTCAAGTTGAAAAACCTAGCTCATAGAGGGTCAACGTATCCCACTCTACAAGCTGCATCAAATCCAGTGGATGCCGACTCTCTCTCTGCCCTCCCTGCAGCCCTCCTTTGCAGTGTGAACCCTGAGTTAAAGTCAGAAAAGTCGGACTTCCTAGAAAATTATCTAGAAATCAGACCTCCTTCCTCTTTCGATTTTCAGGAAAACGAAGTAACCATCTGTGTACCTTCCCAAATCTATACTGTGAATGTGAGTCTTTGCCTTCATGAACCGCACCCCCTGTGAAATGCCCACGTGTGACCCATGACCCCAGAAAGCTGGCTTTCTAGATTCCAAAAAAGGGCATATATTTTCAGATGCCAAATGCTAGCTGATGTCAGGCATCCTTAGTGGCAGCATATTTCTGCATCTTGCGGTCCATCTTGCTAACGATCTCATCCAGGAAGTTTCTCCCTTTTGCCCTTGATGGGGGCAGGCGGGGAGGGGAAGAGGATGGTCTGACACATGGAGCTTTGTTACTGAAAGCAGCACTTTGGCAGCTCAAATAACCTTATATAGCAGTACCGCTTCACACTCCCTGTGCTGGAAAGATCTGTATGGAATGCGGTGACTCTTCATGCTGATAAGGACATTCCAGTGGGAGAATGCTGGGGTTGGGCTGAGGAAGGATCCAGGCAGCCTGGTTACCCATTAAACCCCGGCTCTTGTTGCAGACCCATGAAGAGTGGCAGCCGGCAAAGTCTTCATTAGTCATAGACACCACAACCTGGGCTTGGCCCATTTTTCTTTTAAACATTTGGAATTGCAAGCCCCGATGTACTTCCTGTGGGGTGAGTCTGCCTCTGTCCCCCTTTCAGTGTGGTAGTTTATTATTATAGGGGTGACAGAAGCTCAGAGTCACTCACAAGCTATTGTTTTTGTTTGCTGAAACAGCAGGAAGAGACAAAAAAATAAAAATTAAAAAAAAAAAGAAAAGCCCTTCAGAAAATAACAGATCGAGATTTTGCCAGCCCATGAGAAAACAAAGTGACACCAGACTGAACTATCTGCCCGGTGCCACCAAGGACTTGAAAGTGCCACCGGGGGTGACTGCATGTTGAAGAAGTTTCTCTGCTGGTCTTGGGGTGACCGTGGCTTAGAAAACTGGTCTTCGGGGGTTCGGAGAAAATCCTTTCTCTGCATTAAGGGAAAACGAAGAAGGAGACAGGGCGTTCTTCCATGCAGACGGGCGAGAAGGAGAGTGGTTTTGTCATGCTGCCTTTGACACGGGACACATCCAAGTCTTCCCGACCGTGGGCTGCTTGTGGACACACCCTGGGTTTTCAGCTTCCCTGTCAGCGCCATGCAAGCTGCTTCCCTTCCCCTTTTCTTGCTCCTTTGCTCTCCTTTGCTCTCCCTTCCCCCTCCTTTCTTCCCTTTTTTGCTTTTCTTTCTCTGGCTCTTCCTCCTCGACCCCTGGGTGGCAAGGGCTTCTTCTCTGCTGGGCGCCATGTCCCAGTACAATTTGGAAAGATCAACGCATGGTGCATCTCAGTGACATGCATTCTCCTAAATACAAAGAAAGAAAGTCCCCCCGCCAGAATCATCTTGTTCTCCACCCGATCCTGTGCCCCTTTCAATGAATTTTGGTTTCTGCATTTAAAAAAAAATTGCAATCATTATTTATGAAGCAAGATCAAGCGTGGCAGTAATCACTCAGTCCACTGATTTACTTATCCTGTCAGAAAGCCCTGGGATTCCAGCAGTGAATAAACAAAGACTCCATCTTCAGACACCCTGGGAGTCAGGGAGAGAAGCAATACGCAAACAATAAACGTTATGACGTGAAGAGAAAGGAAATAGTAGCAGGTGAAGAGGGAGTGGCCAGGCAGACAGATTGGTGCCATCTAAGCAAAGGGCTGGAGCAAGTCCTGGGGAAGCTGTAATGGGAACAGCATTACAGCCAGAGGGAACAGCAAAGGCAAAGAGCTGGGTCAGAGGGTGCCTGAGTGTCCAGGAAAAGTGGTTTGGCAGGAGCAGAAGAAATAGGGGGAGTGACAGAAGATGAGGTCACAAGCCGGCAGGGGTGAGACCTCTGATAGCTTTGGAGGCAGGATCAGGGTCCTGGTTTTCCCTCCCAGGCAGACAGATGGGAAGCCAGTCAAATATTTGGAGCAAGGGTAGGTGGAGGATGACTTGCTGTGTCATAAGGGGTATAGGGGCCTAGCAGGCCAGTTTTAATAAGCAGAAGGGGCATGACTGGCTAAGTCTTCAGGTCTTGGGCCAAGCTACTAGCGTGCCCCTGCTTCTTACTAGTCGTATGACTGAGAGTACGTTACTTAACTTCTGTGTGGCGACTGTACGTACCCATTAGGGTTGTTGTAAGGATTATATAAATTAGTATTTGTAAACTACATATTTGTTACACATATAAAATAACTGTAATTTTAAAGGATCATTTTTTTCTAAAAAAATTGCACGATAATTAGTTATGACCTACATTTTAGCAAATGATACAAATAACTTCCCTAAAGCCACATCTCCCAGATGACAAGGTCAGGATTTGTAGCCAGGTCTGCAGGACCCTGAGCCCATTTTACCACAAGACACGGGACCTGCCTCTTTCCCTCGGTGCCCCCCCAATGCTGGAACTGTCATTAACATGATAGTAACACTCTGTGTGGTGGGTTGAATTGTGTCCCATCCAAATTCATCCACATTCCTGTATTTAAGTCCTAACCCCCACATAACTCAGAATGTGACCTGATTTGGACACAGGGTCTTTACAGGGAACTACAAGTTAAAATAAGGTCACTAAGGTAGGTTCTAATCCAAGATGACTGATGTCCTTATAAAAAATGGAATTTTTTATAAATTTTATAAATTTTCCCACCAACACTGTTGGTGGGAATGCAAGCTGGTGCAGCCCCTCTGGAAAACAGTATGGAGGTTCCTCAAAAAGTTGAAACTAGAGCTACCCTATGACCCAGCAATCGCACTACTGGGTACTTACCCTAAAGATACAAATGTAGGATCCGAAGGGTATCCGAAAGATACAAATGTGCACCGAAGTGTTTATAGCAGCAATGTCCACAATAGCCAAACTATGGAAAGAACCTAGATGTCCATCAACAGATGAATGGATAAAGAAGTTGTGGTGTGTATATATATACATATATATGTATACACACACACACACACACACACAAACACACGAATACTATGCAGCCATCAAAAGAAATAAATCTTGCCATTTGCAGCAACATGGATGGGACTAGTGGGTATTATGCTGAGTTAAATAAGTCAATCAGAGAAAGACGATTATCATATGATCTCTCTGATATGAGGAATTTGAGAGGCGGGGGGGCTGTGGGAGGTGGGGAAGGAAAAAAATGAAACAAGATGGGATCGGGAGGGAGACAAACCATAAGAGACTCTTGATCTCACAAAACAAACTGAGGGTTGCTGAGGGGAGGGTGGTAGGGAGAGGGTGATTGGGTTGTGGACGTTGGGGAGGGTATGTGCTATGGTGAGTGCTGTGAAGTGTGTAAACCTGGTGAATCACAGACCTGTACCCCTGGGGCTAATAATACATTATATGTTAATTAAAAAAATGGAAATTTGGACACAGACACCATTAGAGGAAAGCATGGCCCTCCTAACACCTCAATTTCAGAATTCTCACCTCTAGATCTGTGAGAGAATCAGTGTTTAAGGATTAAACCCCTCAGCTTGGGACATGTGGTTACGGCTGCCTTAGGAAACCAATATGCTGTGTTTAGGTCGTCTTTACTATTTTATACATGCAAATCTGTCTTTGCCAAGTTGCTAGCAAAGGCACAGTGCTAGATCCCAGCTTGGATAAGAGACCCAAATTTAATGAAACTTCCTTGTTGTCCGAACCCTTAGCCCAAGAGGTGAATGAGAAGCTGTAGCAAATCATTTACAATTAAAAGTGACTGAAAGTAGGAGAAATCCCCCTGGTCTCTGAGGTGCACTAATTTCCTCCTGTAATTAACCTGTCAATACCACCTGTTAATAAACCTAGGGGGTTGCCAACATTGATCAAGTAGAATATGAGGAAATTGGATCCCATGGAAAAATGTTACATCAAAGTATCAGAAGTATTTTTTAAAAATCTGTTCCAATTCTGCTGATTTTTTAAGGAAGACAAATCATCTCGGATGTGTAGAGATTGCTGGCACCTGGCTAATCTAGTAGGGTACCTCACTTTGATTGCCCGTCGTGTGGTTTCCTTTTAGTCTGAGGTCTTAATTCCTACAAGTGATTGCTGTAGCGTGCACATGGAAAGGTAATGCATCTGCTAAAGATGGATTTAACCATCCTCCACTCTTTTTTATTTTTAAAGATTTTTATTTATTTGACAGAGAGAGAGAGAGAGATCACAAATAGGCTGGCAGAGAGGCAGGCAGCGAGAGAGGGGGAAGCAGGATCCCTGCTGAGCAGAGAGCCCGATGCAGGACTCCATCCCAGGACTCTGAGATCACAACCTGAGCCGAAGGCAAAGGCTTAATCCACTGAGCCACCCAGGTGCCCCCACCCTCCACTCTTTATTAAGGAGATCTTGCCAGGGATCGTGTCTTTGTTTTTTAAACGTCTGTGCAGTACAATGGCACCCAAATGCTCCATACATACAATTTTCATCATGACACTTAAAAGTTGCCCTCAGCCTGATCTCCTCCCATAGATTATTTAAATTTCCTACTAATACACCCAAGGACCTGGGATTTCCACTTATTTCCTGTAGCCTGCACTCTTTTCTAGAAATAGTTGGTGAATTGCCCTATAGCCTCAGCCGTAGAAGCTGACAGCGACTACCGACTGAAAGTCTGGTCAATTGTTCAGGCATTTCATAAGCACTTTGCAATCAAGAGACTAGACTTAAGCAGCCAGGTGTGGGAGACTGCAGATGCTGATCTGAATTCCGAGATGTCGCCCACTAGCTGTGATTGATTCCATCTCTCTGGCCTTCAGCTTCTTCGACTGTAAAATAAGGACGGTGGTAACATCCCTGTTGGGATTATTCTGAAAATTAATGAAATAGTATACATAAAGTGTCTGACACTGAGCAAAACCCCTTCAGATGGTTGCTATTATCATTATTATCCACTACAGTATGTTACAAAGTGACAGACATTTCTAGAAATACTTTCTGAGGGACACCCGGGTGGTGCAGTGGGTTAAGCGTCTGACTCTTGGTTTTGGCGTAGGTCATGATCTCAGGGTGGTGGGATCGAGCCCCAGGTTGGGCTCCATGCTCAATGGGGAGCCTGTTTCAGAACTCTCTTTCTGCCTCTGCCCCTCCTCCCTGGACTCTCTCTCAAATGAAGAAATAATTTTTTTTTTAAGATTTTTATTTATTTATTTATTTATTTGACAGAGAGAGAGAGATCACAAGTAGGCAGAGAGGCAGGCAGAGAGAGAGAGAAGAGGAAGCAGGCTCCCTGCTGAGCAGAGAGCCCGAAGTGAGGTTCAATCCCAGGATACTGGGATCATGACCTGAACCAAAGGCAGAGGCTTTAACCCACAGAGCCACCCTACCCCAAATAAATAAATAAATCTTAAAAAAGAAAAATATCTTCTAAGGCATATCTCTTCCAAATTGTAAAAAACAGGAACATAGCTGTTTTGTTTGAAATTGCTGACTATCTGGAAAAAAGGAAAGTCCATAATCATGATTTAAGTCAGTGCTTCCTTAACATTGATACTTCCACAGGAGACCCAGGAGCGTGGTCATCAATTTTGCTACTTCTTTGATTTACATGTTCCATTAATTTACGCGGGTGCTTTGTAGCACCTAATGTCTCACTGCCTTTTGAGCAATTCCCCAGTAAAACAAAATAACAGTGACTATGACAACCAGAAGTATTCGTGAAGTGTTGCTGGAGACCCGTCACTAAGCTAAATAACTACGACGGTTCCCGGCAGCCGCGGCTTCACTTCCTGCGGTTCTGGGTACCTGAGGTCATCCATGGTCTGGGGGCAGATGACTACCCTTCTGACACAAGGTCAGAAGGCTGGCGGTAGCCTGACCCTACGTCACAGTGCCTGCCTCAGCCACCACCCTGCATCTCATCGCACTGTATCCTCTCAACGCATCACAAGAAGAAGGGTGAGAACAGCACAGTAAGCCACTTACTTACTTGAGAGAGAGACCTCATCCACATAAGTTTCATTACAGTATATTCTTCTCCACATTCTATTTTATTATCAGTTACTTGTTAATTTCTTGCTGTGCCTAATTTATGGAGTACACTTAATGATGGGTATGTACGTGTAGGAAAATATGTGGTGTAGGCAGGTTTCCGTACTAGCTGTGATTTCTAGCATCCCTGGGGGTTCTGGAGTGTACCCCCCACAGATAAGGGGAGACTACTGTATTTACTTACTTACTTACTTACTTACGATTTAATCTATTTATTTGAGAGCAGGAGCAGAGGGAGGGGCAGAGGGAGATGAAGAAGCAGACTCCCCACTGAGCTGGGAGCCCTGTGGTGGGGTTGGGGGGGCTTGATCCCAGGACCAAGATCATGACCAGAGCTGAAGCAGACGCTTAACCCACTGAGCCATCCAGGTGTCCCAGGGGGATTACTATATTTATATTAACTCTTTTGATCCTTCTAAATCACGTCCATCCCCATTTTTCAGTTGAGGTGACTGAGGCCCAGAGACCTGAGGCAACTTGCTCAAGGTCACACACAGCTAGTAAGTGGCAAAACAACGGAACTCAAAGGAACTTACGGAGGCCAGAAAAATACATGTTTTTTTTTTAAGATTTTATTTATTTATTTATTTATTTATTTATTTATTTATTTGATAGACAGAGATCACCAGAGAGGCAGGCAGAAAGAGAAGGGGAAGCAGGCTCCCCTCTAAGCAGAAAGTCCGATGCGGGGCTCGATCCCAGGATCCTGGGATCATGACCCAAGCCGAAGACAGAGGCTTTAACCCACTGCGCCATCCAGGCGCCCCACCACGTGTATCGTGTGTGATAAAATTTGGGCAAAAATCACAAAGATACGGTTTACAAATTTAGCATTTTTCTTTTTATTTTAATATGACTTGCCCTGAGGCACTGAACGTGTAAAGTAATGGTAAGGGGAGAATTATTCTAATCAAGGACATAGTTTAGAGGGCGAAGGAGACAAAAGACAGTTTCATAGTTAAACCCATGTGTAGTAGGTAAGAGTTGAATTTGTAGGTTGACTGGAAGGCTTGCCTATGGCTTTTTTTTTTTTTTTTAAGGATTTTATCTTTCCTTAAGTAATCTCTTCACCCAAGGTGAGGCTCGAACCTACAACCGTGAGATCGAGTCGCAAGCTCCAGGGACTGAGCCCGCTGCTTGTCTGTGGCTTGTCTGTGGCTTTTGATTGGGCCAAAGGCTCATCCCAAACTGAAGGGGAGATCTCCAAAGAATGGTGTCATTTACATTAAGCTTGTTCTTAGACATTAGCTCTGGAGGCTTCATTAACAGTGTGAAAACCAGTCCTTCAGCTCCGTGCGCTTCACTAAGGAGGCTCTGGAGAGGGTGAGAGACTGTGGGAAGCACAGAATTTGAGACTGACTTGTTTCCATGCAGAAGAGGAGCCCCTTGCCCATTTATTTATTAAAAATACATACATACATACATACATACATAAAGATTTTATGGCCATCAATGTGGCATTCAAGAATGTGGAGTGGTAGGGGCACCTGGGTGGCTCAGTGGGTTAAGCCTCTGCCTTAGGCTCAGTTCAAGATCTCAGGGTCCTGGGATCGGGCCCCGCATCGGGCTCTCTGCTCAGCGGGGAACCCGCTTCCCTCTCTCTCTCTGCCTGCCTCTCTGCCTACTTGTGATCTCTGTCTGTCAAATAAATAAATAAAATCTTAAGAAAAACAAAACAAAACAAAAGAATATGGAGTGGTTAATCCCCTGCTGCTTGCCCCCAGCCTCCCTCTACTTTAGCCCCTTGGGCTTCTTGCTGTTCCTCGCACATGCTGTTACCTCTGCGTGGAACACAGTTCTCCCAGGTACTTTCCTTGTTCCTTCCCTTACTTCCTTCAAGTCTTTATTTCAGTGTCACCTTCTCAACAAGACCTTCTCTGGACACCTTGTTCAAAATTACAAACCAATCCCCTCTTCCCCTTCCTCAACTCTCTTCATTCTCCTTTATTGCTTTATTTTTCTCTATAGCGTTCATCACCTCCAAACATCCCATAGAATGTACTTACTTCATCGCTGATTTCTCCATGATGCTTCATGAGGGAAGAGATTTTTGCCTATTTTATTCTCTGATGTATACCCGGTATTAGAACAGGCACTCAAGAGGCATATATTGAATGAATATATAAATAATATGATTTATGTATATGAACATGAACAGGAATTGAGCAACGTAGACCAGATACGAAAGGCTTTACACGTGTTGACTTGTTAAATATGCCCAGATACATATTTAGCATATTACATCTGATAGGATGTAATTGCCTCATGCATACAATCAAAATAATCCTGTGCGGCAAAAACAATATTGACATTTTTCTCTTTATCACATATTGTGGGAGTGTGAGAAATAGAGAAGTTAAGGATTCATCCAAAGTCACACAGTTGATGATAAAGCCTAAAAGGGAAACCTTGATTCAGGACAAAGAAAGACGTGTCTTCTCACTCAAAAAGGAGGTCATGGTAAATGAGAAGCCGTACCAATCAGATACCGATGATTGAGTACTCGGTCGACAGGAAGCAGAGTCCCTGACTACGGGGCCAGGGAGAGAAGGGAGAACACAGAAAACGCAAATAGGGAGTGCAAAAGTGGAATAAAAAAAAATGTAAAATTATGCTATAGTCCAAACAATTCTTACCATTACTGGTGAACTGGGAAATGTCCTCTGATTAGCTAGCTAGCTGGCATCGTTTTGAAGCAAGTAATATCTTGGAAACACTAAATTTCAATCTCTGTTGCTTTTATGCTTCGTGATTCTCATTTATTACCCATTTCGCCCTAGTTAGAGTAGTTTATAGTCGCTCAGGTCAATTACAATACAGAAAACATCAATAGCACTGTTCGATTTTTTTTTTTCTCCAAAGGAACAAGTCTAATGAAGGACTATAATTTGAAAGCAACAAGGGTGTGAAAAGTGCTGCCTTTATTCCTTCATGCATTTGTCATCTCCTGGTTTTTAGTGTGTTGGATACAACCTCTGGGGACTGAACTGAATAATCTGAAGAAGGAAATAATATGCTTTTGTAAATTAAACACCACTGCCAGGGAGATTGATTAAATACAACTCAACTAAAACCTCATCATATATTCAGATTAAGTTCCTTGTCAATCTTTTTTCAGTGGAAAAAAATATCTTCCTAATTTAGGTGTGGTTTCCTTGGGAATAGACCTGTTTTTTACAGTTTTCCTTCAGCGGTACTAAAAATACTGTTTTCTGCTGCTGTAGAAAGCCTGGGAAGTCTTAACGCCTGATAAATGAATGCCTCATTTAGAAGTTACCTTTGGGGGTGCGTGGGTGGCTCAGTCAGTTAAGCATCTGCCTTCAGCTCAGCTCATGATCTTAAGGTCCTAGGATCGAGCCCTGTATTGGGATCCCTGCTCAATGGGGAGTCTGCTTCTCCCTCTCACTTTCCCTCTGTGCCTTCTCTCTCTCTCTCTCAAACAAATTAATGAACTCTTAAGGAAAAAAAAAAAAAAAGAAGAAGAAGTTACCTTTGCCTTGATATGGAATAGAGAGGATTCCCTGAAAGTACATAGACTATCTCTAAGGATCTGTATTCTACCCTCTTACGAGAATACTTGTATCATTTTCCCATCACCAACCTGCATTATATATGTGCACACAAACGTATATAATTACGTAGGAATATATGTCTGTTTATATAAACATACTCATGTATATGTATATGTATTTAAATAATCTTTTTTTTAATAAAAATGGGACACTCTCATCATAAAGAAAAAAAAATCAAAGAATGCAAAAAAAAAAAAAAAGACTACAAAAAGGAAAGTAACTGCTCCCCCACAAGAAAAAATAACAAAGATATTGGTACTGGAACTTGGTGGACATCATTCTAGGCCTGTCATGGTGACTGAAATGCCTTCAGCAACCAAAAGGAGCCTCAGTGATCAAGATGGTTTGTGTGGAAAATTCACTCAACCTCCTTTGTCTCCTTTAGCCTTTTCCACATGGGTATTGGGGAATGTTTCTCTACTTTTAGAAAACCACAGTGTAGTGAAATGATAAGTAGAAGCCAATGTTCTCTTTGTTGCTAAAGACAATCAGAGGGTGGTGGGAGCCATGGCAAACTGGAGAGCGATGCCTCACCGGAGGACATGGTACCATCACTCAGGCAGAACAGATCGTTGCCAAGCAGGAGTGTGGCCCCTGTGTCGCCAGGCCTTCCAATTCATTCGAAGATATGAGGCATTTGCTTCTGTAATCAAACCCCCCTACTTTGACACTATTTTCTCAAAATTGTTTGAAAACACTATGCAGACTAAATGAAATATGGAATGTAGTCTACGGACTGGAGTTCTAGAACGTTCGATCAGTATACGGGCAAAGAGATTGGTAAGAAAAAAAAAGTGAGCTGCATATCAAATAATTGTTTCAAAATAAAATAATTCTGTCAAAGCTATTCACTTTTTAAAATCATGGTTAATTTTATTTAACCTTCACGGAGGAAAAACAAACTGGCGTTAACCTGAAAGACTTGCCTGAACTTCATGAAGCATTTCTTCACCAACGAAAATGTCTCTAAAGAAAACGATTATGAAAACTTTTAAGAGATTGGATCCTTGTTCGTTATAATTATCACTATATTTTTAACTATATGTTTCAGTTTTAGACTACACTGGATTCATGTCCAACTTTTGAAAGATTCTGGGTCCTTAGATCATTTTTTTTTTCTTAAGCCTATTTTATTACCCTTAGTCTACTTTCTTCCAAATCATGGAGTATTATGACGCTCTCACGATGAAGATGGGCCTTTCCTTAATACCTTTCCCAGGGATGGAGATGTACTTAAGAGCCAAGGCACTGCAGAATATCTTGTTTCTTTTTCCAACCACTAGTTTTATGCTTATGAAATAATGCTTTGTTTTTTCCTTATTTGGATCCTGCTAGAGAAATTTTTATCTTTTAAAAATCTAAAGCAACACAGGGGTTAGGGGCTCAGGTCTCCTCCACACGGTGCAGTCAAAAAACCACGTATTACCTTTCACTTCTTACAAACTTAAATACTAATAACCCACTTTTGACCAAAAGCCTTACTGATAATACGCTGATAACCAATTAACACGTATTTTGTATGTTACATGTATTATATATTGTATTCTTACAATGAAGTGAGCTAGAGAACAGAAAATGTTATTAAGAAAATTAGGGGCACCTGGGTGGCTCAGTGGGTTAAAGCCTCTGCCTTTGGGTCTGGTCATGATCCCAGAGTCCTGGGATCCAGCCCTGCATTGGGCTCTCTGTTCAGCAGGGAGCCTGCTTCCTCCTCTCTCTGCCTGCCTCTCTGCCTACTTGTGATCTCTGTCTGTCAAATAAACAAAGAAAAAAATCTTTTAAAAAAGTTATAAAAGTTATAAAAATATAAATATAAAAGTTAAATATATATAATATACTTATTAAATAAAATTATTAAATTAAAATTATTAAATAAAAATATAAATATAAAAGTTAAAAAAATTATAAGAGAAAATACATTTACAGGACAGGACTGTACTTATAAAACAAAAACAAAACAAAACAAAAACCTGTGCATATGAGTGGACCTGCACAGTTCAAACTCAGGTTGTTATTTTTATTTACCAGGTATTAGAGAAAGTCATTTCTGTAACGCTATGTCATTTCACCATATTTATCTGGAACCCTTCCTCGAGCTTTAAAGCTAGTATAAATTTACAATATTACAATATGAATTTTACAATCAAGATGTATATGAGGGGGGCGCCTGGGTGGCTCAGTGGGTTAGACCTCTGCCTTCTGCTCGGGTCGTGGTCTCGGGGTCCTGGGATCGGGCCCCGAGTCGGGTTCTCTGCTCAGCGGGGAGCCTGCTTCCCCCTCTCTCTCTGCCTGTCTCTCTGCCTACTTGTGATCTCTGTCAAATAAATAAATAAAAATCTTTATAAAAATAAAAAGATGTATATGAGGGATGCTGGGTGGCTCAGTTGGCTAAGTGTCTGCCTTCGGCTCAGGTCATGATCCCAGGGTCCTGCAATCAAGCCCCTCACTAGCTGCCTGCTCCAGGGGAAGCCTGCTTCTCCCTCTCCCACTTCCTCTGCTTATGTTCCCTCTTTTGCTGTCTCTTTCTCTGTCAATTATATAAATAAATAAGTAAAGTAACTAATTAATTAATAAATTCAATCTTTGAAAAAAAGGTATATGAAATGGCACAACTCCTAAAATCTATTCTTAGGTACTTATAAGTGTATTACTGTATAAGTGTATTAATTTAATAATCATATACTACCCTACATCATGAGGTCATACTTAAAAGCTTGTGTATCTACATGTACAATATATCAATTTCCTGGGTTATTGAATAATGAGGTCTCCTGTTGGATTTCTGGAATTCAGTATTTTTTAATTAATTAATCAATTAACTTTTAAAGATTTTATTTGTTTATTTGACAGAGAGAGAGAGAGACAGCAAGAGAAGGAATACAAGCACGGGGATTGGGAGAGGGAGAACCAGGCTCCTCACTGAACAGAACCCTGGGATCCTGACCCGAGCTGAAGGCAGACGCTTAACGACTGAGCTACCCAGACAGAGACCCACTCCCAGCTCTCAGAGGACTTGCTCTGGGCCTCTCCCAGGCAAGAATCTCCAAATACAACGACTCTTGTGGTGTTGATTACTACAGATGCATTTTTCTTTTTTGAACTTCATGTTAGCGAAGGAATACGGAATGTGCTCTTTTGTGCTTGGCCGCTGGTACCTCCCGGTGAGGTTGGTGAGGGTCCTTCGATCGGTTGTACGTGGCTGGAGGTGGTTGTTTTTCACTTCTGAGTTACAGTCGTTGTGTGACTCTACCACAATTTATTTGCCAATTCTACAGCTGATGGATATTTAAGACGTTTCCAGATTGGGTCTATCGTTCATAACTGTGCCGTGAAGGCTGTGGTGCCTGGTTTTTGGTGGACACAGCCATTTTCCTTTTTTTGGACAGATACACTGGAGTGGAGCTACTTGGTCAAAGCTTGCGTCCAGCTTTAGTAAGTACCATCAGTTGACTTTCTGAAATGGATCTACCAATTCGAGCTCCCAGGTATGACATGGCGATTCTGGTTCCTCCATGTCCTCACCAACACCTTACTTTGAGCCATTCTTTAATGTCACAGACATCTTTTTAAAAACAAAAATCAAAGCACTGCTTTGTCCTGCTGAAAATTCTCAGGAGCTCCTCACTGCACTTAGAGCAGCACCTATCTTCTCTGGGCCTGACTTCCTTTCCTACCTGTCTGTCCCTCTTGCCATCTGTTCCACCCCTCCCTTTTCTCAGCCTGCTTCTGCCTCTGGGTCTTTTCTCGCCATTCTTCTAGGCCTGGTGTGCTCTTTCCCAGCTCTCTGGGTCTCTTACTCTCTCATTTCCTTGAGTTTTCTTCTCAAATATCACCTCCTTAGAGAGATCTCTGTCTCCTGCCATCCTCCCCTCTCTCTGAGTCTTTAACCTGCTTTGTTTTTCTTAATAAGACCTATCAGCTCCTGGGGATGCCTGGGAGGCTCAACTGGTGAAGATCCAACCTTGATTTTGTCTCAGGTCATGATCTCAGGGTCATGAGATGGAGTGACCTGTTGGGCGTCCATGCACAGTACCGAATCTCCTTGGGATTCTCTCTCTCCCTCTCCCTCTGCCCCTCCCCCATCCTGCATATGCTCTCTCTCTCTCTAATGAATAAATAAAATCTTTAAAAACCAATAGTAATACTTAACAGTTTCTGACATGATATCGTATCCTTGCGTATTTGCTTATTCTTGGTCTCCCTGGCTGGAATGTCATTCCATGAGAGCGGGGATGTGTCTTTCTTGATGGTCACCTGTCCATCAGTGTGTGCTGCTGGTTGAATGTCTGCCACTTACAAGCATTCAAATGTATAGGATGAGGGGATTTTTGTACCTGGATTAATCCTTGCTCCCTAGCAGCTGCATCCCCTCACTTACCTACAGGGATGCATCTACTCTTTTTCTCTCAGCCCATTTCCATCTTCCTTCTCTGTTCACTTCCGCTTTTTCCTCCCTCCTACCCACGTCTCGTTGCTGGTAGGAGACTTCAGCATCAGATGGGGGGGTGCTGGGCATCAGGTGTTTGAACATTAAATCTCCAGTTGCAATGCAGTGGGCAGGGGAGGGAGCAAGAGAGCTAACACTCCATTTGCAATGTTAAAAACATCACATGAGAACCTACAATTTTATCTTTAATTTAGCCAAAGGGTTTTAGAGAAAGTCTTCTCTCTCTTCATCTCCCCCCCCCCCTGCACCTTCCCTCTGCACCTGCAAATGGATATTTCCCAAACACATCTCTCCAGTGGAGTCTCTCCTACTTAACCACGAGCCGGTCTTGCTGTCAGAGCCACGGAACTGCACTGTCAGATGCAGACACAGCTGTAAGCTTTGCTTTCCCAGATGGAGAGCAGCCGGAGCAGGGATTTGGTGGAGGGGTTTGGGAATACATCAGGCAAAGTCTGTGATGAAAACAAAAGAGGGAGATGACTATTCACCACTCTATCATAATGGGCAAGAGAACAGCATTCCAGATTTGTCATCGCCTTGGGGTCTGGCAAGGTCATTAGCATATCTCCAAAGAGCATGAGAAAGAAACAGAAAAATAACGTAAATCTGGGGGTGCGCCTGCCTGCCTCTCTCTTGTGCAAACAACAACTGGAAAATATGACCGAGCCCCACCATCGGGGAGGGAGAAATTTGGAACTGTTTCGAGACGATGAAAGAATGGAGATAGAAGAGGAGGGTAAAATGAGAAAAGATCCATCTTTAATAAAACCCAATCGCCAAGAGTACAGTTGTCCAGGTAGACTCCCCTCCCACTGGCACCCTGTCAGGCGAAAGCAGCTTTTGCACACGCCTGTGTGTGCAAATTGTCAAACAGCCGTCTGGTAGACCAAGGAAAATCATCCATAAGCCCATCAGTGGACCCCGGGGTGCAGGGAAGCCTACGTCTAAGGTCCAGGGATAGTGTATAGCAAGAACCACCTCTCTGGTTGATATCACCCTATGAAAATGCTTATGGATAAATTTATAAACAAAGTTTCTAGGAGGCACAATTACACAAGAAAAAGTGATTGATTTATACAAGCGTGGATTTATTTATTTTAACCATCTCATCCTATGCCTTGGGGAGTTTCTAGAGTTGTCTAGCCAGGCAGGTCTGGGCGAACATCACTCTTGCTCTTGGCTGTCTCTCACCTGCCATCCTCATTCTCTTGGATGACCCGAGTATGTGTTGTAATAAAATACAGTCCTGGCATTTGCCTCAGCTCCCGATCAGAAGTCGCCACCTCCCCCTTCTTGGCAGGGGTTACCTCCCACTGCAGCATCTGAAAATGTCAGCTAATCATTTTTCTGGTGTATCTGCAGCTCAGCAGAGCCATGGCCCCCAACACGGACCACAGGAACCTGAGGGATTCAGGAAAATATCTTTCTTTTCCTAGTTTCCAAGGAGAGGTTTTTCCACGGACGAAGCATGTGTGGCTTGGAACTGCAGCCACTGTCTCGTGCACAGGTGGGGAAAGCCCCAAGGATCATGAAGAAGCTGACCCAGATCCTGGACATCGCTTAGCAGCTGAACCACTCTTGGAACTGCCTCTTTCTAGGCTTCCTGTTAGGTGATAAAAATAAACGTATCCAAGCCCCTTTTAGTCAGGTATTTCATTTCGTGGAGCCGAGAGCATTAACGATAAATTACAACATGTTTATTAGTGCGATATGTTAATGAAATGTATCATCACAGCTCCCCTTTCATGGGCCCCTCAAGGTTTCCTATTGCAAATGGAATAAAGTATGAAGGGCCACTAGGCCCTGCATAACCACCCCCTCTGTTTCTCTGAAAGCTCTCAGGCTTAGCTCTATGTTTCCCACCCTCATTCTCCTTTACTTTCTTGTTTGCTGCCACTGCCAAATTCCTACCTCGGGGCCTTTGCACACCCTGAACGACATCCCATTTCTTCCTCTCCACCCACTTTAAAAGCAACTTCCTCAGAACAGCCTTGCTTTATTACCCACCCTACAGCAGGTCTCTCATGCTGCTCCTTCTGATAGACCTCTGCTTGTTCTCTTGGTGACTATGACTGACTGGTGGGTTGCCTCAATGTGCATTCCCATCTCCTTCTAGAAGGCAAGGACTATGACTAAAACTGTCTTTCCTAGGATCCCTTGAAGCTGGCTTCTGGAAGTAGTTGGGTCATATATCAGGCATATATGTGGGAGGTGGTGTTGACTTGCTGTTCAGTGAGAGAGACAGGTGGATAGAGGAGTTCATTTAACTGGTGGGGGTCCTGGAAGAGGAGATGTGATTCTCGCCTTGGCAAAGGTGGCAGCTGTCTTTGTGGCTTCGTTGTGCAGGATGGTTTGGGACATTGGCATTGCAATTCTTGCCTTGAGTCTATTTCTTTAGGCCACTTTCCAGTGTGAAGCCTGCTGTCACTCTTCATATATCCCTTTCTGCTTAAATTGTTTAGCATCTATAATTAAGAACTCTGACCCACAGAGAAACCCTCACTACAATTACAGTGATATATTCATTTGTACCTTCCCTTCTCCCCCGATGTCTCCAGCCAGCTTCTGTATTCTGAATACAGCACAGGGTGGCCCATATGTCTAGAGCTCAAATACTCATTGAGCGGGTAGGTAAGTAAATGATTTAAAAAAAAAAAATCCAAACATTAAAAAAAATTGCATATAAAGTTACATCTTGGATATTTAAAATTCAAATGATGTGTCAGAAGCTGGAAGCCAACACTTACGGTGAATTTCCAACTTGTTTGTTTCTCCTGGCAGATGCATGGCTATGAGAGCCAAATTAAAAAAAAAAAAAACAAAACAAAAAAAAAAAAACAATGAAGGACGAGGAACATGGACTCTGTTATGAAATAAGATAATAATCCTGACCATCGTGATTTTGTTTCTCAAGAAATGTGATTTCCCTCAGGCGGATTTCCCTGATGCTTTTTTATCCCTCCCAAGAGGGCAAGTCACTCTCTGAGATGCTGGCCTGGTACCTGGGACGCTCCATCGGAGGCACAGACTCATGCACTCTCCTGGGTGATCCGGGCCGGCCCAGGAAGCTCTCAGATCCCCGAGGGCATGACCCCACGCCTAGCCTGGCTAATCACAGTTCCCTGATGCCTAGCACACAGTCAGCACTCTGTAACTAAATACAGTGTTTTAAGCACAAATTCTGAAGAATTTCAGGCACCTGGGTGGCTCAGTCGGTTAAGAGTCTACCTTTGGCTCAGCTCACGATCCCAGGATGCTGGGATCAAGTCCCACACCCAACTCCCTGCTCAGAGGGGAGTCTGCTTCTCCATCTCCCTCTGCCCATCCCCCTAATCATGTTTTCTCTCCCTCTCTCAAATAAATAAACAAAAACCTTTAAAAAAAATTCTGAAGTTTCATAAAGAACAAGTTAGTGTTATATTTGCATGAATCAATCATGTCTCTCTTTTTATATCTTATCTGTGTATGTACATTTTCATAAAGGCACGATCCCTGCCTCATACATGTAAAAATATATTTTCTACAGGCCTGGCCTTCTTTCACTGTGGTAGACTCTCTCTTCTACTGTGGTTTTTCCCTTCCACTACTAAATATAGCAAATAAGGGTATCTCTTGCTCTCTTCGCCCTTCCTCCCGTACCTGGACTTGCTCTGAGCCCTCTCACTCTCTGATAATTCCACAAATGGCTCCTACCCTTGGAAGGTGCCCGTTGTTTGGGGATGTTCCTGGTTCACTGACCCTCACCTTTGTAAGCAGTAGAGAGGAGGGAGTGGAGACTGAGGGGGCAGAGGGTAAAAGGGGGAGAAACGACACACCTCAAAAAAGCCCTCTAGACAGATCACCGCCCCCAGCAAACAAGAACAAACAGGTTTGGGCTGCTTCACTGTGGTTAAAGGCACCTGTTCAAAATCTGGTGTTGTCTGGAAGAAGCCTGCTTCTGTCTTTTGCTTGTGTTTAATTCTGGCCTGTTTGTCGATCTCCATGCCCCATGAGTAGGTACAGATGTTGTTACACTGAATCCAGTACAACTTAGAGTACACGTTATCTGACACACAGTAGGCATGCACCATCGGGGATCATTTATGCAAATAAATACTCTATTTTCTCTTTTTCATCACTTCTTTGATCTCTATAATTGGCACCAATGACCAAAAATCCTTACCGACTCGGGCAGTGCTCATTGGCATACAGCGCTCACACCCTCATTTTACACCTCCAGTCGCTGAGATTTCCTACTTCCAGCTTCCAGGATGCTCTTCCTTATAATGCTCTGCCATCTGTTCATGTCCTCCCACAGTGCTCTTGCACGTGGCTCCCCAGAAAGCGCACATGCGCGCACAGACACACACGCACGTGCTCCGCTGTCCCCACGAGGCCGGGCTCCTCTATGCCATCTGGGGGCAAAGGGCTTGCATGTCAGTTTGCAGAGCAGAGGCGCCATTCAGATGCAAACAGAACAGAATGGAGGGCACAGACACCTAAGCCCCAGAGCCCTCAGTGCTCGGGGACTAGGGGAGAGGCCAGTGGTGGCACTCGGGCTGAGGAACTAATTCAATCTGGGCACAGGGACCCGCGAGCACCCACGGCAGGGCTAACTTACCATCACACCCTAAATTTGCCTTCCTGGACTCCGGACGTCATTTCATTGAAAAGTTGCATTCGTTGTACAATTTGAGTTATGCAAAAGAAGCTGTGCAGCCTAGGGCACATCCTGTGACATAATGATAAGGTAAATACTTGTAGCCATAACGTGCACACGTCGGGGAGTGGGGCTGGCATCTCCGTTCCCCGGCCACTTTTCACAATTGTCTGGAATTCCTCTTCCAGAACACACAAGCTTTCTCACTCCACAGTGAAAAGAAGACTGAAATGGACCAGGGAGAGTTGACGGGTTGGAATGAAGGAGCTTCAGGCAAAGCATAAATGGTTGACAGCCCAGAGTTTCCGCCTAAGGAGGGAGAGAAAGAGAAAAGGTGCCTGGGCCCCCCAGGGGGGAGAACCTTCTCATCAGTAAAGAGCAGGCACAAAGAGGGGGTCAGATGTTCTGAAAGCAAATGCCCCAAGCTTTACAAGATTTTTCCCATACCTGTGCCACTAATTTCTATCCATTCAGGGACAAAGGAAGATTGTGGAGGACGATACTCAAAACCCCATATTGTCACAAGGGAGCAAATGCAGAGCCCTACAGAAGCAGGTTCCCTGATGGTGACATTAGCAATTCATTTAGGGCCCTACGAAGTGTGTCCTGCTCAAGTCTGGGGCTTGTGCTCCGAGAAAACCAGATTTAGAGGTCTTGCCCTCTGTGGTCAAGTCGGGGAAACTGGCAAGAAATCTGGCAATAAACCATGTAGCCCGGAAAGTGTGATTTGTATTCCTAGTTGTCTTCTCCTTCATGCATCCTATAGTGCTGTAGTCTCCTGCAAAATTAAAAGCAAAACACTTTTTTGTGTGTGCAGTGATTTGTTGAAGGACTACCTCTCCTGATAGGTTGTCGGCTCCAAGAGATGGGGCTTGTGTCCATCTTGTTGGCCAGAGGCTGGCAGACCCTTAATAAAGAATCACTAAATCGGAGTAAGTGAATGAATGCTAGAGGGGCAGCAATCATGCAGGGCTGAGGGATTATTAACCCAATCCTGGGGGCCAGGCTTTGGGGAAGAAGCCATATTTCAGCTGAAACCGATGGGAAATCCTTGAGACACCTGGAGGCCAGACTTCTGGGAGACGTGGGAGGGAATTTCTTGGCTGGGGCTCAGAGATACTGATCCTTCAAAAGTCAAAAAGACTTTCCTTGAGCTCCCGCTTAGGTGAGAGGCATGCTGCTGTCAGTTGCCTGCCTCGGAGGAGCTTACGGTTTAGTCGTGAGACGCTGAGCCTGCGGGGGCAACCAAGAGCAGGCAGAGTGGGACAGCTGCTTGAACTAGAGACAAAATCTTCTAGTCAACCCGGTGGGATTAGTGGCTTCTGGAGGGGAGGAGGGTGTTGGGGAGCCGGGGTAAAATGGAGAAGGACATTAAGTGCAAACCACCAGTTATAAAATAAATAAGTCCTAGGGGTGTAACATACAGCATGGGAATTCTGGTCATTGACATTGCAGTTACCTGTATAAGGGGACGGACGGTAACTAGACTCATGGTGGTGACTATTAACCATGTGTACACATGTCCAGTCACCATGTTGTACACCTGAAACTAATCTAATGGGGTGTGTCAATTATATCTCAATTAAGAAAGTAAACACCCTGCGAGGCAGACAGGGTCATCTTTATTTCACAGAGGAGAAACTCACCGGAGACACGACTTATCAAACTCATGTCTGTGTGATTATAAACCCCATAGGCTTGGACCGCAGATAAAGAGCAAAATGCCAAATAATATGTCCACCCATAAAATTGAAGTGTGATATTAAAAAAGACAAATCATGGGGCACCTGGGTGGCTCAGTCGGTTAAGCGTCTGCCTTCAGCTCAGGTCCTGATCCCAGAGTCCTGGGTTGAGCCCCGCATCGGGCTCCCTGCTCAGTGGGGAGTCTGCTTCTCCCTCTGTCCCTTACCCTGCTTCTTCCTCTCTCTCTCTCTCTCAAATAAATAAATAAAATCTTAAAAAAAAAGAGAGAAAAATCACTAATTTCACACACACACACACACACACACACACATACACACAATTTTCTTCCCCAACTACCTCCTACCACCAGCACACACACACTAATGAAACAGAAACTCATTTTCCAAGAAATACAGTCTGGAAAATATTGGTCAGTGTATGGCCAGTGATTTGCTTTCATCCCCACACAGCTTTATTCAGACTAGATAACTCTGTCCTAGGGAGAAATGTTCCATAACCTCAGCTTCGCGGGGCCCCTTACAACAGGTGCCATTCGTTGAATCCTAGAGCTGTATGAAGCTAGACAGATGCCTGATTTGGAATCTCAAACTCATATTAGCGGTTCTGTGAATGAATGTCAGTTCTCTCTTCTTAATGCTCCCTAGGAATGGAACTTCATATTCCAAAGTTCCAGTAAAATGTTCCACTGCATTCAAACACAATCTGATCTGCTTGAATGTAGGACCATCTCTCTCCCATCTTTGGAAGGCAGCTGTGCTGACCACTCTATCACCAACACTGCCCAGCCATCTCTCCCTTCTTTGGAATGGAGTTCAGAAAGGGTCTTCACCGCATCTCTTTTGCAAACTCAACAAACCCCACTTGCACTTACTCCTCATTGTAGGGTTTCTTTTCCTTTATAAAATGTCTGTTTCTCTTCTCTGAACTGTCTCCAGTTTCCTTTCTTTGGAAAAAAAAAAAGAAGAAGAAGAAGAAGAAGAAGCAGGAATATGCATTTTGGGAAGCTGAAAAGCTACCAATGGTAGTTATGGTTGTTCTCACTCTGAGTGGCGTTTATGTTCTAAGAAGTCACTGTGAACATTAGTGGACACTGAGCCATTGCTCCTAGAGGAAATACGGGCTAGGTTCCTGTAAGCCTCTGTTACATTTCCATCCATCCATCAATACCTAACTTTGTTTTATGTGTGTTTTTGTTGAAGGACACTTTATGTAATACAAAAAGTGGATTCATTAATGTTGAACTCATGGCCAACAGCGTTGTCACTCATGCCTGAATGAAACTTATGGAACACACGTTATTTTTCCCTGGGAGGCACATCACAGCCTTCTTTAAAAAAAAGAAACAAAACAAAACAAACAAACAAAAAAACAGCAATATTTATTTGAGAGGAAGATCAGGGGGAGGGGCAAATGGAGAGGGAGAGAAGCAGACTCTGTCCTGAGTGGAGCCCCCTGTGGGGCTTGATCCCATGACCGTGAGATCCTGACCTGAGCTGAGATCAAGAGTCAGACACTCAACCAACTGAGCCACTCAGGCACCCCACATCCCAGCCTTCTTGTTCTTAGGTACAGTAGACAACCCTTCACGACTCTGCATGGGGGCCATTTTAAACAGTGAAGTCATCCAAAAAACAAAGCACAGACATGCAAAGAATGTGGGCCTAAATAGATAGCCAAAAAAGACACTTTATTCAAGTGTGAGAGCTGAAACAAGAAAGCAGCAAGCACATGGTCTAGTTCAGCTGGGACCACAGGCTTTGGTATCTCGCATTTTTCTCCGCTCCATACGTGTCCGCAAATCACTGTGAAAACATGCGGGTATTGATTTTGGGGTTACGAATAAATTTGAGCAAGTAAGCAGATTTGCTCGTATTTGCTCCTTTCTATTAAGCAACAGAACTCTGTTGCAGAGGGTAGACAAAAACGTGAGAAGAGGAAACGAGGCATTATTTTGGAGACCCAGGAGATTTTTAGAAATGATTTGTGAGAGGTACAGTACCAGAATAGTAGCTAACTGGCCTAAGGTGGAGAAACATAATTCCTTGCATCTCCAGCAAACTGTCTGCAGCTTCCTACTGTGAAAAATGGCTTGCCGTACTATGTGAGCTTTGTCACCATGTACACATAATTATATTTTAATAGAAAGTAGATTCACAGCCAGACAAGCCATGAGATTAAATGGTCCAGAACCTGCTGTGGACCTCCAGCCCTCCCACCCTGACTTCCTGCCTCCACAGCAGAGCTGACCTCCTGCCAGGGGATTGAACGTCACTGACCCCAAAAGGGTGGTGAGGGGTCCTGCGAACCCCGTCTTTGGCTTGGCATTTTAAATGTAAAGTCCAATGATCTATCAGAACTCCACTTTGATGAATCAAAAGTCAAGTTCATACTTGATTGGAAAAGATAAAATTACTGATGTAAAGGAACTGCAACAAATCTGAAAACCAATGAGAAAAATCATGTAGTGAAATCCACTCAAAACATGCACTCATGTTGGGGTAACTGGAAGGCTCAGTCGGTTAAGCACCAGCCTTCGGCTCAGGTCATGAACCTGGGGTCCTGGTATCAAGTCCCACATCAAGTCCCACATCAAGCCCCAAGTCAGGCTCCCTGTTTCTCCCTCTACCACTCCCCCTGCTTGTGTTCTCTTGCTCTCTCTGTCGAAGAAATAAAATCTTTTAAAAAAAGAAAACATGTACTCTTGTCATTCTGTACATGTTTGCTGCTCAAGTTTGACTATTAAAAATGCTGTTTTTTTTCTTTCTACTAGAACTATAATTTGCCTTCCAGATTCTTCCAGGATTTTGTGCTAACCAGAAACAAAATGAAACAATTTCAGTGGCTTTTTAGACAAGTTTTGTGAGAAAAAACACATGGTTATCTGCAGAGTTGTAAGTGAAAGGTATGTGCATTTATTTTCTTAAACAGAAGGGGAATGAGTTCTGTAACCCTGACCTTGTTTTCTTGGAATAATATTCTTGTCTGATTTATTTCTTTAGTTTTTACTCAGAAATGTCACTCAAGACACATACCAATGGTAACTCCTTCTTTTTGGTAAGTTTTTATCTTTTGTATAAGTCTGATGTGTTCAGTGATGAATTTGAATGAAAATAAGTTTTCAAACAACCCATAGACCTAAACTCATTAGGCTTTCATTAGCATTTGGACTAAATAAAGGAAGGGGTAAAATGTTGACATTTTCCCCAAGAGATAGCAGTTCTCTATATTTTTATATATTCTATTACAATGTAACATCTAACTATAGAGTTTGACATACTTCAATATATATATATAAGTATATATAATTATATATTTTATAATATTTATAATATATTTTATCAATATATTAAACATTAATATATTAAACTATATTATTTTAAAATATATATTAGATATATATTTATATAAATCAAATTAAATTAAATATAAATTAAATTTAGATATTTAAATATATACATTAAATAAAAATAAAATACATATTAAACTATATGTTAAAATATAAAATAAATATATATTTTATATATGTTATATATATAATTTTTATATTATATATATATATATATATATACACACGCACACACATAATTTTCAATAACATACGTACATCTTGACTAGATCCCTATACGGGAAATCTGCTCATATTTTCGGTAACTGAGTTTATTCTTTTTCAGCAGACAATAAAATGTCCAGAATCAAATAAATAAGGGTCATCTGACTCCCAAACAACACGGCCAGAGTGCTCATAAGATCCGAAGAAGCTGAGTCAGATCATTTCAAGAGGACAAATGCAGCCTCCTCCAAAATCAGTAACTTGTGGAATGTAGCAATCTTGCCCTGTATTTTCTCTGAGCCAAGCAGCCTGGTTCTGTCAAGCTCATCTTTCATCCCCTTCGCCTTCCGCCAAGTGTTAGTGTTTTCCTTGTTCGAAGAAGAATTTATGAATTCCTTCATTAAAATGGAACTGAGTCGATTAAAATAAAGTTGATCGTTGATGTTTCATTGATCCTAATTGATTCGTCCACTCGAAATAGGACTAGACTAAAGGATAAATGCTGTGGGATAGGAGTTGGGGTGCAGTTTATGGATGACAGCCATTGTGACTCATGGCAAGGCCTTTCGGTTATTTTATAATGAAAGGTTGTTGGGTGCAGCCTGAAGAACAATGAGAAAATCAACAGAATGTTCTTGGAATGACTGCTAGCAAACTTTCTTTTATTTGTCCCTGTTCTCATTAGTAGAAAGAGAGGGCAGGTCACTTTCAGAAGGATTAAAAGGTCAAAGAACTTGGTGAAGGGAAGTCTACACAAGGCTTTAGAAAGCTGTTATCATAGGATCAGCTAGAAAACAGTCTTAGGGCTAATCCTTTGGCTGGATCCCAAAAACCCCTTTACCTCCCCCCCACTCCTCCCCCCCCCCTTTTTTTTTTCCTTTATAGAGGCCATTTTCCACAAAAAGCCTCTCTCTTCGCCTCCATGTCTTAGCCCAAGTTTATAGGATCTGAGCTGTTGTCTCTTCAGCCTAGTTCTTCCTAGCTCTGTCCTCTTCCTGCCTTTCTCTGACCTCTTACGGTCTTTGCCTGATATTCTCTGGCATTCCCCCTGAAGCCCTCCTAGCCTCTACAATATCCCAGGCCTTAGCTGATGCAGAACTTCTTCTGGAACAATGAGACTGACTTACACAATGCTGGTATTGAAGAAGACCTTGGAAGTCATCTGGTCTACCTGCCTTTCCCACCCCCCCCACCCTTTTATAGGTAAACAAAATTCATGGAATTGCTCAAAGCCATGCAGCCAGGGAGTGAGCGAGCCAGGACTAGTACTCAGGATGGCGAATTCTCTAATACCTCTCAATAATGGCCTGCAAATGGGCGTCACAGCCCTTTCAACAGCCCGGACTGCTCTCCTCGTCCGAGGTAGTTAACCCAATGAACAAGATTGCTGTGGTTCAGTTGTCATATGTCAACTGAACCCACTGCCAGCTCAAGGAGTCCCCATGGCAAGAGTGTTTGAAAGCTGGAAGTTCAGCAGGGTGGACATCTGCTTTGCACACAGAGCTCCATGATCTGTTCTGGTCACTGGTTTCAGTCCCTCCACTACAAGGGGGAAGGTGACTTTTCACCCCCTCAGGATAAATGTCACAAGGATACCCTCGTTCTCTTCCTCTTCACTGAACTCTGTGAACTGCTGCTCACCGGGAGATGGAGTGACAGCAATTGGGGGAAACCACAGTGCATGTATAGATTTGACAGGAGTTTACATAATGCTCTAGATAAAGGAACCACAGAAAGACTTCAGCTTTGCCAGGGATCTCCCTACCTCCTTCTCAGTCAAAGAACGGAAGAACAAAGAGGACTGGGTGTTCCTTATGTGGCCTGTGCACCTTGCTTCTTAGTGGCGGAGGACAGGAGTCCACCTGGATATTTGTATTAGGGTTAAGAAGTTGGCACTCGAGAATGGTCTTGAATGTGCTTTGCTATTCACTTTTTGTGGTTGGCAAAACTTCCTAATATCAAACTTTAGAATAAAGCACCACCTTGTGGTCTGACGCATTTATTAAAGTGGCAAAATTTGAGAGCGAGACTTGGAAATGCTCCCTCAGCTGGTGGCAAAGAAGCCCAGATTTGGAAACGGTCTCAGGCAGGATGCCTGGAGGCAATGTCTTCTTGGGGTTCTTGGGGTTCTCGGGTCCATTCTCAACAATGTCACTTTTCTCATGTTTCTAACATGGATGTATCACACGATTCATTTCTAGTAACCAATTTCATCCTTTCAAAGCTACAGGGAAATGGGTCTTAATTGTTTCACCATAGTAAGTAAGGAAACTGAGGCTGAGGCCACCAGTGGTCTGACCACAGATAAGTAGAGCATTCGGATTGGAAGTCAAGTCCTTCTAATACTGCCCTGCCCTTAACCATTTCCCAAGACCAAGACTAGGGTCTACTTTGGGGTCTCCAAGGGGACTGTGGCTCTGTACTCAAAAGCAGATCAGAAGCAATTGGATTTCATCCTATATGACATTCATTCACTTAGATTCTGGAAATAACCCACTCCAAAATGACCCTGCTCGGGAAAGTCTGCATTTAGAGGGACTTCACACAAATAAATGTCCATCCACCTCCCAAGAGGGCCAGAGATGAGGGAGTCATTTTGACTTTTGAGGATGGGCCAGGGAGCAACTGGGCCAGTGACTAGGCCCCAAGTTGTTCCATGAAGAAGCAAAACCAGGAAGAAGGCAGATATTCCCTTGCCCAATTACAGTGCTTTCCTGAACCACGATATTTTACCTTTTGCAAAAAGTAATTATTTTTATCCTATAGGTTTTTTTAAAGGAGAGAGTGGAGTATCCTCTTAGCTAGTGTATAAGGAAAGTAGTGGTTGTGTGGGTAAAATAATCTAAGGGAGAACTTGCTGTGATTATTGTTCCAGCGACATTGCAAGTGTCCTTGGGGAAGTCTCTTCTTCGTCTCCGGGTCTCTGTTTTCTCATGTCTAGAACAGGGGCTTGAACTACACTAAAAGGTAGATGGCTCTAAGATAGTGTATAATTCAACTGTATGGAAAATAGGGCTTGGGAGCGTCAGCTTTGTCCATTTCCCTAGAAAGTCTGTCCTGCCATACTTCCTTCCTATTCTCAACTGAACCCACTGCTAATTTTGGTAACACAATAACACAGTGATGTTCACTAACTTTTTCTTGCTTTCTTTTCTTTTTCTTTCTTTCCTTCTTTTTTTAACCAACAATGATTTGGGTGGAGCAGGGGATATTTGCTTTTCTGTTTTTCCAAAAAAGAGATAAATGCACACAGTGCATGATTTGCTAGCTCTTTTCCACCCACCGAAAAGAAATACAAAAAGTGTTTTAAAGTAAAAAGAGGAAACATTGCTATGAACTTTCTTCTCTTGGGTGGCTGCTAGTCTGTGACATCGAGGCAGTGCATGGTGTTTCTAAACCGCTCTTATTCAATTTCCCTCCTGGGCTCTTACTCTCCAGATCAGACTCTGGATTTCTATTCATGAAATAGAAATAGATTATTAACAGATAATCTATACAAGAGTAGACTCTAGAACAGAGCTGTCCAAGAGAACTTTCTGCAGTGCAGTGGTCAGTAACCATAAGTGATTATTGAATGTTTGAATTAGTAGGATCGATGGACTAAATCTTCAATTCCATATCATTTTAACTAGTTTAAATTTTAATTGAAACCATCACATGTGGCCACCACATGGCACGGGACGACCCTATAACATTGTCATAACACAGATTTTTGTTGTCGACATTGTGGTTCTTCTAGGACACCAGGCATATGTCATAACAGAACTATCCTTAATACTGACTTTACAGGCTTATGAAAGACTGTTTCTCTATGTTGTTTTTCTTGAAAGCAGGATTACATAAAAGTAAGAGCGTATCAGTCTTTGTGAAATGTATTCTGCCTTTGAGATGACTGAATTTTTTCTTAATTTCACACTAGAAGGGAGAGAAAGAATCCTTGTTTAATTCTGTAGGACTAGAACTTCTCTACAGTTGCAAGTAGAAAGAAAAGTATTTTCTTACTCCGAAGATGTTTAGAGTCAATAATAGAATAAGTTTGAATGTAATCTCAGCATGTCTTTCAGTTAATGACTGGTTTTGATGTCATAATAAAAATAGGTTCTATGCTTAAAAGTAGGGCTCCATTTAGAAACATATTTTTTTCCCTAAAACATTTGATACAGAGGACAAAATTGGGGAGGGGGACAACTGGTAAAGTTCTAAATGCTTTATTAGATAACTCTATCTTGAAGGAGCTCAAGTTACATTCCAAGTATGGTCCTAATTAATTAGCTCGGCATTTCTTCACAAGAAGAAAGATTGAGCAACATGATCTATTTATTTGATCTCAAAATAAAGGCTTTTATCCTCAAAGAATATAAAGAGGTTTTCAGGCAGGTGACAGTCCTGAGAAAGTGATGCCTAGGCTGGAGGAGAAGTCTATAAACTCCTGTAAAGATTATGGTAAAAACACAAGGCTTGCACAAGAATGTGCATTGATATATTTCAGAATTGTAAGTGAAACTCGGTAAAGAAGAGATTCTGACTTTCATCCACAATGAAGGAGTGGCATCCTAGTGTCTTTTTCTCGTCTGCTACACAACCGTGGTTTCCCTACTGGGACCATATATGATGGCCTGCTGCTCTGGGCCTATTCTTGCTTGACGATGGTGACATGCAGACATCTTAATTCTAGGGGTCCAGAGCTCTATTTGAAGAATTCCTCATACATTTTTCCCTTTGGTGCAGAAAAAATATTCTCTGCTCCAGAAAGTGACTCAGAACCCTCAAACTGCATTTCCTGAGAATGAGCATTTCACCTATGCTCAAAGGCAAATAAATGCAAATCAACCTCAGGACCTTACTATAAGCCAAAGTGCTACAGAAAAACAAATGAAGTCCATGTTTCTATTTCCTTGTGATTTGGTTTTCAGGGGGGGTTGTATTTGAGAGGATGTAGAAGTTACGTTGGGGTACGAAGGCACATGTATGCTGTGAAAAAAGCCAGTCATTATCCCAACTGACCATTTCTCAAGTCCTGTGTCATACGGCTCACATGAAGGAAACGGAGATCCCCCGTTGCTCACTCCATGTCCCTGCAAGTAGCTGCAGCAGAGGAAATATTCAGAACCGTAGGACAGGAAGCGCCCTAAACTCAGTGACCCTAGATACCAGGAGGAAGTTGGTCAAAAGCATTTGTCAGAGAGCGAGAAATGCTCACAGGCGAAAACTGTGTCCAGCGTTAACTAATATAACCTTCAGGCCACCCAGTGTCATGTTGGAGCACAGCAAACCTCCTGAGACCCTGACTGATGCCAACAGTGGTACAAGCATGGGCATTTGGCTCTTGCAGGAAGAGAGACTGAGAATTTTCCACCACGATCGGTTTGTAAGCCTTGATCTGATGCAATCACCATTATAACCGCAGAAGTGAAAGCAAAGAAGAAAATGAAAGAACACAATTCAAGCAAGTGTTGCAATGGGTGCAGTTCCTTTAGTTCCATTTGATGAAAGGTTACCCAATTCTGCAGTGAAGAGGAATTGGAAATTAATTGAGAACCATTCCATCTATCATTTCTACATTCATATGTGCAGGACCGAGGCCAACTGTTTGGAAAATTGCATGTATCAGTTGGCGAGTTTATCGACTCTCAACTGATCTTTTAGTCATTTGTATAAGATGCCAACTTCTAGAAGCTTCTTTGAGATAAGTTGCACAGATCACTGGCGAGATCTCATAGCCAGTCCCCACCCTAGCACACAGCAGTCCTCATTGTGTGTTGGCTTAAGAACCATGGTCAACCATCACTGTTAAAATTCTGGGCCAGGAGTGGGCAAAGGAGGTAAGCAGTGTCTCTTTGAGGTTGCTGCCTCAGGGGTGCCTGTTCCTCTCTCACTCTGATATGCGTTGCAATCTTTATCATTGTCCATTTTTCTAAACTTAGTAGAAAATACACATCTAGGTGTAGAACGATGGCTATTTATTCCCGAATGTTCCTGTGTGTCCCTTCTTCCTCAGTAATAAAGCCTCTGAAGGCTAGCAGAGTCATGTCCACCTAGAAGAAAAACTCCATTTCCATGACTCTCCTCAACAGATAGATGCAGCCAAGTGATTACGATTTTGTTAATGGATAAAAGCAGAAGGCATGTGTCCAGTTCCTGGATGTGTTTTAAGGGATGTGCCAGCCCTCTTCCTTCTTCTCTCCTTCCTTCTAGCTAAAGCCCAAATATGATGGCTAAAGCCAGAGGAGCCATCTTGGACCATAAAGGTAGAAACTCTCGGTTGAAAATAGGTGGAACAATATGGTAAGGGGAACCTAAGTTGAGAGAGAGTAGAGAGGTTATGAAGTAAAAGAAAACAAAAATATCAGGCATAAAATTTATGTTCAGACAAGATCTTTGTGGTTGTGTAGAAGTAGAATTGATTACAATCAAATAGGCCAGGGCCCACCAAGTTTTGTACTGACAAAGAGGCCGCAACTTGTCCTACAAATGCTCTTGACCAGTCAACAGCTAAAGTGATCCAGCCACCACCAAGAGAAAGGCCATGTAATCTGTGGGGTCTTTAAGAAGGGCACGTGCTTCAAAGGATCATGGTGGTAGAAATAGTTCCCAAGGATGAGAGCCAGGGTCTACGGATAACAGCACATAAGGAGTCCTTCTCAGTAGGAATGTGGGTCTACCACATGACTAGACATTTTTTCTTTTCCTGTCCAGAGGATTCTATCATCTTTAGGGATAAGGGAACAATTGCTTAATTCTTACCCTCTTCTTCTAAATGGGAGAAAACTTTGTCATTTATCCCATTCTTACTGCACATTGGGTGAGTTATATCAGATAACAGATTTTTTATAGACCCTCAAATCATGAGTAGCCATGTCCAGACCTGATGAAGAGCACTAGAGATTATCTGAAAGCCCTGAACTTAGATACATGAATCTGATGGAACTTTGGGATTCTTTCTGTGAGAGAGAGAGGTTGAATGTGTCTTGCACATGGAACTAGAAGGGGACACAGAGTTGCTGTGATGGCCAAAGACCTAATTGCCCTCCAACATCTATTCTCCTCTTTCAGTGAAAGAACTAAGGGATATAAATAGCTGTGGTATGAATGATATCTAGGAAGAGTCACTGAAGGAGACAAAGTGGTCATATCCTGCCTCTCTTTCTCGTATCCTGCTGCCTGGGATGCAGATGTGACGGCTGGTGGTGGATCCTGTTCTGTGCTGAGAACTGAGAACGTGGAACATGAAGGTAGAGAATGCTGGAGGCCCTGATCATGGCGAGGTCATCACTCTAGTCCTGGATCTCTTACCTTCATGTGAGAGATTACATCAGTTTTCACCAAGTTTAAGCCCTTCTAGTCTGAGTTTTCAATCACTCACAGCTGATCCTGACTCTAAATGCTCTTGGAAGGCATTTTCATCATGGAAAATTGAAGATGTGCATTTGCAAGGAAGCACCTTTAGGTATTGTGGCGGGAAAGATGGCTTGAGGACAGAAAGAAAGGCACTGGCATAAGATGGTGTCCTCAGACGCACCACTTGCTTTATAAAACTATTTGCCAAAAAGCATGGTTCTACATTTTTACCCAATGAGATTGCTCATTGCTCTACAGTAAGTGGAATATCAAGATAATTGCTCACATGTTTCTGTTCTTTAGAAATTAAGTGTAGTCTAGAATTGAAACCAGTTTTTTCTTTCTCTCACACCTTTTAATAGGAGGCAATCACATGAGTAACACTTTTTTGAAGACTCATTGTTTCCAAACTCATGCATTCCCTAGCAATTGCTTTATCTTAAGCAACTTTCAAAAATTGCATCAACATACATGCCTAATAGAAATTTAAACTCAAGAAACCAAAGAAAGCAAGGGTGTGGTGGTGGGAATTTCTCCTGAAACAGTCAAATGTACACTGTGTGGGCTGTCCCCATCTTTACTGTTTCCCATAAAAGGCTTGAAAGAAGGAAGTTAAACCACAACTCCATTAGGTAATGGGCTATGCATTAACATAATTTATCTGGAATGAGGAAGGACAGATGCATGTTTGAAAGATTTTCCTCAACAGCTCATTCCTCTTTGCTACAAAGCTGTCACCGAAATGTCAGGTGACACACGGGAAGAAATCCCGGAATCCCTCACCCCTCCTATGCCAGGGGCACTCTGCAGATGTGTAGTCTTCCAGGCCATTGAAGGTGTTGCCCAGAAGATACTGAGATTTTACTCACCAACCTGATTTCTAGTCCAGGGAAGACTTAAAGAATTAAAGAAGACTTAAAGACCCCGTTGTGAATACCGGGTCTTGGACCAGCCAATATTGTGGTCTGTGAGGTGGTGCAGAGACAGTAGACACTCTGAACCCAAAACTCCTTGGTTCCAGGTCTGCCTCTGCTACTTCTTTGCTGTGCTGTGTAGCTTGGGGCTTGTTATTTTACCTCTCTGTGCCCTGTCATCTCATCTATAAAATGGGGATTTGTGTGTACCGAACCAAGAGAATTGATGACACAGACTCATACAGATGAATTGTCGAGTGTATATTATGGCCCACAGCAGGTCATAGGTCCTAAATTATAATTTATATTTGTAAATGGAGTTAGTGAGGTACTAGTTAAATTTGTAGAGAAATGATCCGGATTTGAACCTCAACCTTACTACTTACTAGCTAGTTGACCTTGGAGCTCTGCTCACCTTGTCAGCTTGTTCTGTCTTTATCTTCCTCAGGCTGTCCATGCATTCACTGTGCTCACCTTCTTTTAGTTTCTCTGTTTTTATAACCTATATATAATATTTCCTCCGGTTGGGATGCTCTTCATTTAATTATCATTCAAAGGTCACTTCCTTGGGGGACACCTGGGTGGCTCAGTGGGTTAAGCCTCTGCCTTCTGCTCAGGTCATGATCTCAGGGTCCTGGGATGGAGCCCCGCATCGGGCTCCCTGCTCAGCAGGGAGTCGGCTTCTCCCTCTCCCTCTGTTCTTGTCCCCCTCCCCTCATACACTCTCTTTCTCCCTCTCTCTCAAATAAATAAATAAATAAATAATCTAAAAAAAAAAATCACTTCCTTGGGAAGGCTATTCCATCCTCCCAGACCAGGCTCAGTCGCTCTTAATTTCTCACAGCGCACCCTATCCCTCTCCTCCAGAGCAGTCGCCATAATATCAATGAAACATTGGTTTGTGTGATGATTCTCGGCTTTGTGGAGAGACTGTGAGCTTTGGGAAGGCCAACAGAGCCTGTGTCTGTCAGCCCAATGTCTAGACTAGTGTCTGGCTCAGAACAGACATGCAGCATCCACTGAATGAATATCTAGATAAACAAAATGAGTGTGAGCAGAATTTCTTTTTCTACTTGTTTAAAACCTGTGAGCTCCTTGAAGGCAGACCATGTTTCGTTCATCGTCGTACTGTAAGAGCCTAACACTGCACAGGCAAGTAGTAGGAACTCAATAGATTTGTTATGTGAATGAGTGCATTGTGTGAGGATGGTTCAAATCCAGTTCACTACAATGCAACATTCCGATTTGAAAATACATACCATCAACTGCTCAGACAGACTTTTGTTGAATATATCCTTATGGATGCAAATGTCATCTTTTTGTCTCTCTCAGTCAAAGAAAGTATTTATTGACTTGAGATGGAATAGTCCTTCCTTCTTATATTTGGAGTGTCTCACTACAATGTATAAGACTGAGATCGATAGGACAGGTTATTCTGAAGGTTTTTGATCTCAGAATCTCTTTATACTCTTGAAAATTATTGAGGATCCCAAGAAGCTTTTGTTTATATGGGTTATATGGAATATATTAGAAAATAAAACTGAAAAATATGTAAAATATTTTTTCTCTTTTTAAAATGACAATAGAAAGGGGCACCTGGGTAGCTCAGTGGGTTAAAGCCTCCGCTTTCTGCTCAGGTCATGATCCCATGTACTGGGATCGAGCCCCGAATCGGGCTCTCTGCTCAGCAGGGAGACTGCTTCCCCCTTCCTCTCTCTCTGCCTGCCTCTCTGCCTACTTGTGATTTCTGCCTGTCAAATAAATAACATCTTTAAAAAAAAAAAGTAAAAAAGAAAAGACAATATGAAATTCAATATATATTAACATAAAATAACTAATATTTTTGAGATTAAGGTGGAAAAAGTTAAGATATTTATTTGTATAAAACAACAATGAGAAACTCAGCACATATTAGCAAAAATAATTAGTTTTAATAAAAATTAATTATATTTTCTTAACAGATCTCTTGCCTAAGCATGATTTTGCCATATAATGCATCAACCATTCGGAAAATACCCGTTTGCTGAGTGAATATTTGACGACACAATACTTAAACTATCGGCTATACGATATCTAAATATCCCATTTGTTAATATCACTGATCATCTCAGACAAGTGTCAGAAGACTGTGAGGTTTACATTAGTAGATAAAAGTTTTCCCAAATTCTAAGTTTGCCTTGATGGTTCACATTTTTATCTTTGGCAGGCAATAATGTCTGTTGTTCTCCTTGAAGTGACAAGCTTTGTTTTTCCAACCTCAAGGAAAAGTGTGTCAAATAGTCACGTTCATAGCAATAGTTTGCTGTCAGTTGTCCGTCAAGCAAAGATGTTGTTCTATGGGAAAAGGAGCTATTTCAGATTGCAGCTCACACCATTGTGCATCTGTGGGAGTAATGTGTCCCAAGTGCTTTCTGCACACTTCTTACTTCATCACATAGAACATTGAAAAGACGTCTAGTCAAAGGGTTAAGATTAACTAGAATTAATCATTTCACCTATTTTTTTGTTTTTGTTTTTGTTTGAGGACACGAAACCACATCTCCCTTTTTCTCTGGTGATAAAAACAGTGACTATTAGTGAGTGAGGCTGGAGCCCTTGCTTTGCTTTGTACTAAGGCAACAGCTGTTCTGCCCACTTTTGGTGCTTTTGCACCATCAGTGCGAATGTCAACACAGTGGAAGAGCCAGATAACAGCTTGGTATTATTAATCAAATAGTTCTGATCTCATGGGACCTCAGGAAATCCCAAGGGCAACAGACTACTCTTTGAGAATCACTGTGATAGGTATTCTAATATAACCGGAATTCTCATCGACATCGAATCGAATTCTCATCGCATTCACACTGATATGGTCTTTTAATTAAGCATCTTTTCTGTTCCTTCCCCCATCAGGAACAAATAAACCAAGAACAAAATGTCACCAAAGTTTATGATGATTGGGTTTTAGACTGACATTCAAGAAATAGCTTTAAAATAATTATTGATATAAAAAAGAAGTCTCAGGGGTGCTTGGCTGGCTCAGCTTGGGGAGCGTGTGACTCTTGATCTTAGGGTTGTGAGTTCGAGCCCTGCGTTGGTTGTAGAGACTACTTAAAAATAAATCTTGGGGCACCTGGGTGGAAATAAACCTTGGGGTACCTGGGTGGCTCAGTTCATTAAGCATCTGCCTTCAGGTCAGTTCATAATCCCGAGGTCCTGAGATCGAGTCCGGCATCGGGCTCCCTGCTCAGTGGGGAGTCTGCTTCTCTCTCTGCCTGCTGCTCCCCCTGCTTGTGCTCTCTCTCTTTCTCTCTCTCTCTCTGACAAATAAATAAATAAAATCTTAAAAGAAAAAACCTTAAAAAAATAGTCTCAGGATGTCTTTTTAAAACTTTCTATCCCTGAAAACATTTCAGCATTTAAGATGTGGCAGTCATAATCACAGTGAATAACTACAAAATCCCCATTGAATGTACTTTCAGTGGCTTTTCTCCTATGGATTTATCATGAACTATTCGACTGTGACTTTAAAACATCTCTGTGATGCGGCTGCACGGGACTTGAGATCCGCTTCATTTTACAGGTGAGGGAACTGAGAAGATGAGACTCAACGCACAGTCACAGAGGAAACAGGAGGTAGGAGCGGGACTGCCCTCCTGATTAACTTCTCAATGCCTTTCCCTTCCTGCCATCCTGAGTCACTCTGTCCAGTCTCCTCAAACATGCTTCACTTTAATGAAAAAGAGAGGATTCCCGTGAAGGCGGAGGCTTTGGAAATCCCTAAGGTGGAGTTTACAAAGTAACTGAAAGCCTGCAGGGAAAGTGTGACTCTCGGAAGCTTTTCCATGTTGCACTTCTGCTGATAGGTGGAAGGTCTTCAAAAAAGTCATTCTCTGCAAGCCAGGGCCGTGCCCCTTGCTAAATTTGGAATTCCAGATTAGAGAAACACCCTGGAAGGACTGAGCCTTCCGGCCCGCGTGTCCTGGAGCTACTCATTCTGAAAGTACAGATGCATTTTTTCCTTCCTCTTTGGAGCCAGAGGGGAAACTGGGCTAAGTAAGGAGTCCATGGCCGTCCTCCTGCTGTGAGTGATGCGGGGCGGGGGATATCGTTTGGAGATACAGGCAGAATGTGTGGAAGGTGAGGAGGAGGCAGGTGGGCACCAGTGATGAGCAAAAAAGAGAAGGCGAATGTGACTCCCTGGTCCTGTAAACAAAAGCTTCTTCTTCTTCTTCCTCTTTTTTTTTTTTAGATTTTTTTTTTTATTTATTTGGGCAGCAATGGGGGTGGGGGAGGGCAGAGGGAGAGGGAGAAGCAGACTCCCTGCTGAGCTAGGAGCCTGATGTAGGGCTCGATTCCAGAACCCTGGGATCATGACTTGAGCTGTAGGCAGAGGCTCAACCGCCTGGGCTCCCCAGGTGCCCGCAGAAGCTGTTTTTAACACGTCACGTCCACACTCACCAGCCTGTTCAGGTAACAGGATCTTCTCCACCTATCCCCAGTAATTGCTATAGCACTGCTGGATTTACGTGCCCCATAGTTCACCTCCCAGAGGCAAAGCAAGATCCCTGAACACATAGACCCCCAGTCATATGTAGAGGGGTAAATGTTTTCCTTCATCTTGTGTGTCATATGGCCCTTTCCTCATGAAGATGATCTCACTTTTCTCTTCCCATTATTTCCACTGTGGCCTCCATTCTGTAACTCCTGGTACGGGATTCCAATGGAAGGCACAGGTGGGGAGTCTCTGAATGGAGCATGCCTGACCCGAACCACCTGGAAGGCAGGGCAGCCTCTGAAAGTCTTCCTTCTGCACCCCATGTCTCGGGGTCAGAGAGAGAGCACAAGAATCCTATTGTTCATTTCTGACCATCGGAGGAAAAAAAAGCTTGCCTGGGTGGAAAACCATTTCCTCAGACAGTAATTTGCCTGGGAGTTGCAATGACATTGTTCTTCTGTGCCAAGAATATCAATCAAAAGTCCCTCTCCTGTAAGCCATTGATGAGATCCTGGCAAGCCCATGCAAGCAGAATCTATAAGCCTGCTCTTTGGGGCCAGTGTCAATGTCAAGGCAGGTCGGATATCCAACATCAGTGTTGGAATTAACTCTTTCATCTGTCACCTCTGGCTTTCCTCTCTCTGTCCCTAACCTTGGGGCCCCTTTGACATAATGTCTTGACTTACCACCACCACCACGCCCCCCAATCCTGGGTGTTTCTACATTTCCTATGAGGAGTATAAGTCATTTGGGGGAAAGGTGAGATAAACTCTGGGTGGGATTGAGAAGCACCAGACCTCGGGCCAGAAGACTTAGACTCGGTTTACACATCATTTATTAGCTTAGACCAAGCCGCTAACCTCTCTGCCTGAGTCTTCCGTCTTAAACTGGGAATAGTAATACTCTGTCCCCTTTGCAAGATCCTCATTAAGAACCGATCGCTAGCATGTGGCACTGTTTTCCTAGCTGCTTCATCCTAGTATCTGGAACAGTGAGCGGTGTCTGTAGCAGATGTTCAATGGATATTGGTTACATGGGCGGCTGCATTCGGAAATGTTTGTTAAACTGTAAAAGCATTGGGCCGGTGGTTTTGTTACACTTATCCTAGATGACACTGGTAGCAGGCAGGGCTCCGGGCCCTGGCTTCTGCTGTGTGTGGTGTAGGAGCAGGTCAGGTCTTGTCAGAACGGAAGTTACTAGGAATCTTTTTCCAGGCGACAGAACCTACTTGGTTTCCATGATCCTGTTTCCTTGTGTAGATCTGACCTGCTGCCCAGCAGATCGCTCTAAAGGGACCTTGGTTTGTAAGTATAGCTGCTGGCGGGAAAAGGCTGGTCCCCAGAGAGCTGATCTTATAAGTTCATGACACATGTTCCTATGCCACGAATGACACTGATACTGGCGTTGGGCATTTTACTGGTCTGGAAAATTTCAAGGGAGTTTCAGATCCTACAACGTTTCGGCAAAAGAAATCATTTTGGAAACACTCTTCCGGAGAATTCCTAATTACATTGTTGTCATGGTATGAATTGTATCCCCCACAAAATTCTGTGGCAAAAGCCTTAAACCCCAATGTGACTGTATTTAGTGATAGGGCCTATAAAAAGGTAATTAAGGTGAATTGAGGTAATAAGGGTTGAACCCTAATCTGATAGGAACTGGGATCTTTATAAAAAGAGAAAGACGCCTGGGTGGCTCAGTTGGTTAGACGACTGCTTTCGGCTCAGGTCATGATCCCGGGATTCCGGAATCGAGTCCCGCATCGGGCTCCCAGCTCCACGGGGAGTCTGCTTCTCCCTCTGACTTCTTCTCGCTCATGCTCTCTCTCACTGCCTCTCTCTCAAATAAATAAATAAAATCTTTAAAAAAAAAAAAAGAGAAAGAAAGGGCACCTGGGTGGCTCAGTGGGTTAAGCCTCTGCCTTCGGCTCAGGTCATGATCTCAGAGTCCTGGGATCGAGCCCCACATCAGGCTCTCTGCTCAGCGGGGAGTCTGCTTCTCCTACCCCCTCTCTCTGCCTGCCTCTCTGCCTACTTGTGATCTCTCTCTCTCTCTCTCTGTCAAATAAATAAATAAAATCTTAAAAAAAGAAAAGAAAAATAAACCAGATGTCTGTCTCTCACTTTCTGTGTGTCCTTCCCACTCCCCACTCCCTCCACATGCCACAGGGGAAAGGCACATGAGGACAGATCAAGAGCTAAGAGCTAGAAAGAGAGCTCTCATCAGGAACCTAACTGGCTAGCACTGTAACCTGGGATCTCTAGGCCCCAGAACTATGAGAAAATAAATGTCTGCTGTCTGAGCTAGCCAGTCTGTGGTATTTTGTTATGGCAGCTTGAACGGACTAACACGGATTTTGTACAGAGGGGCGGCGGGGTGCTACTATAACAAATCCCTAAAAACGTGGAAGTGGCTTTGGAGCTGGGTAATGAGAAGAAGCTGGAAGAGTCTGGGGGCACGTGGTAGAAAGATCTTAGAGATTTTGGAAAGGACTGGTGGTAGAAATGCGGACATTAACGGCAGTTGCGGGGAGGACCCAGGAAGAGAGGAGAGCTGTAGAGAAAGCCTCTATTATTTTAGGGAACACATAGCATCATGAACATAGTATTGGCAGCAATGTGACATTCGAGGCCATTCTGTTGAGGTATGACAGAAATGAGGAAGAGGTTATTGCAAACCGGCCTTGTTACACGGTGGCGAAGGACGCGGCAGAACTGTGTGTGTGTTCTAGGGTTTGGTGGAAGGTAGAACTTGGGAATGGAGGAATTTGACATTTAGCTGAGGCTATGTCCAAGCAAAGTTCTGATGGAATAGCTTGGTTTCTCTTTACCAGCTACGGTAAAATGCAAAGGGAGAGATACATGGAAGGAATTGTCAAGCCAAAAGGTATTAGAAGGTGAAGATCTGGAAAATTCTTAGCCTAACCACATTATAAAAAATGAAGGTGTTCAGAGGAGAACACTGAGGGTTTGGTCCAACAGCCAGTTTGATAAGGGATTAGTGTGGGTGTGAACCAGATTTAAACTGCCATTTTAGTGGAAAAGCCCAGAATAGAGATGGGATTATATCATCAGAAATACAGCCACCTGGAGTTACAGGGAACCAAGAAAATAAAACAAAATGAACACAGGCTGTTAGACTTCTAGGATTCTATAGGATGAGACAACAGAGCTATTCAAATATAAACATGTGTTATCCTTCAAGAAAAGGGAAGAATGACCCAAAGGTGACTCAGAGATCATCAGTGTTTTCACTCCTACCATAGGCCCAGGGGCAGGGCTGTTTCCTTGTTGGTTTCAAAGGGTGGAGGGCCATCTCCTGGGTGTTACCAAGCCAGACTACCCCTGCTCAAAGCCCTAGCAGGACCACCAGCTAGGGCCATGGGGATGACACTGTCACCCCAGTGGGCCTGCGGGAGGAGCATTGAGCCAAAAAGAATTATTCCTGAGCCTTAAGGTCTAATGACATTTACTTTGCTAGGTTTTAGACGTGCTCCGGACCCGATACTCCCTTTCTCCTTTCTCCCTTTTGGACTAGGAATGTCTATCCTCTGCTTGTCCCACAATCATATCTTGGAAACATGACTTGTCTGGTTTCACATGTTTACAACCAGAGAGAACTTTTGCCTCAGGATGAATTTCACTCATACCTTTTGCGTATGAGAAAGACATGAATTTGGTGACAGTGGTTGGGGGGTGGTTAGAGGGTAGAATGTAATGGACTGAATTATGTCCCCCTCAAATTCACATGTTGAAGCCCCAACTCCCAGGGTGACTGTATTTGGAGATAATGCCTATAAGGAGGTAATAATAAAGGTTAAGCGAGGTCATAAGAGTTGGGCCTTAGGGGCACCTGGGTGGCTCAGTGGGTTAAAGCCTCTGCCTTCGGCTCCGGTCATGATCTCAGGGTCCTGGGATCGAGTCCTACGTCAGGCTCACTGCTCGGCAGGGAGCCTGCTTCCCCCCTTCTCTCTCTGCCTGCCTCTCTGCCTACCTGTGATCTCTGACTGTCAAATAAATAAATAAAATCTTAAAAAAAAAGAGTTGGGCCTTAATTTGATGGGACTAACAACCTAATTAGAAGAAGAAGAAACACCAGATATCTCTCTCTCCAATCCTCCCTCCTCCTGCCATGTGCCATAGAGGAAAGTCCATGTGAAGCTGGACCACGAAGGTGTCTGTTGGCGAGCTAGGAAGAGAGTTCTCATCTGGAATGGACTGGCAGGCATCTTTATCTGATATCACAGCCTCCAGAACTGTGAGAAGTAAATTTCTATTGTTTAAGCCCCCAGCCTTGGGGATTTTGCTATGGCCGTCCACGATGACTTTGGCTTTGTCTGGCTCACTGGTGTGTGGTTATCCTGACATCTATTCCTCTGTCTCCATCCTATGTGCAAAAGCATAGAAATGGACTGGACGCATCTGTCTGAATACTGTGGGAACCAAGCATGATGGAAAAAGAAGAGAAAAAGAGCAGCTACAATCCACCGAGTGACCATGACTACAGAGAACAGTGTGTTTCCCTACCTGGTCACAGAGTGAAAGGGTACAGGTCGTTTCAGGGAGCCTGTGGAATTTTTGCCAAACCACATGGATAAGGTCTGGGACTTTCTGGTGGGTCAGGTTTTACTAAAACAATGTTTCCAGAGTGAGTTCTCACAAAACACCTTTGCCCACACCATGGTTACTGACCCTTGAAGTCACGCCTAAGTGGGATTATTAGCTGATGCACACAGGGAGACAACTCTTTGGGAGAGTGGAAAAACTGTGTTTCCTACAACACTGGGACAGAACAAGAGTGAAGACTGCATTTAGGATCTCAGTTTTCATCCTCAAACTCTAATTTTTTGAAAGATTGGGGCTACAGTCTTCTCACTATTTAGCACAAAGGTTAAAGTGATTTGACGTGAATCAGTCAAAGTTAGTCCACTGTAGCTTTCTCAAACTTTCATGTTCCTACAAATCACCAGAAAAGCTTGTTCAGGTGCAGATTTTGATCCAGTGGGTTTGGAATAGAGTCCCAGATCCTGCATTTCCAAAGGGTTTCAGCTTGTGTGGATGCTACCGATCTAGCAAGGGTCTAGTGTGCTGTCCAGTAGACTGGCGTTTTCTCCATGGATAAAACATCACGTGAGATTCAGTCATTGTTTTATTTTGCAGTACATCAGGATCTCCCCCCCCCCAAAAAAAATGGTTCAAAATTTTGCATGTAGAAGAACCAGGGATTATAAAATAATTTCAGCAGCAAGTTCTTTACATGAACATGAGCTTAATACCAATGGACTGGCTGTTGTCTGGAAAGTGGATCTTCAGAGATGTATGGCAAATGTCTTCCAGGGGTAGAAAATGATACATCCTGATTTAGGGGATCTTGAATTCCTTGCATTTAGAGACAAGACAAAATAACAGTGTCAGAGCCGGGGAGGAGGCTAATATAGAACCAACAGCACAGCTCCCTTGTGAATAGGTACTCATCTGGGGTGAGCAATTGGTTTAGGGAATGGTAAAGAAGAATTGTTTCATAATTTTATGCATGGGTATCTCCTGGAGTGAAGGGAAGGCACTGGAAAGTTTGGTAACAGTAAAGCTCCCTAAAACTAGAGTCTTTACTTGCCAGACATGGTAATGTGTGGGTGTACCATTGTTTAGTCTCCTGTGATTTATGACAAGCAAATTCCTATTGCTGATGCCACCTCTCTGGCCTAGTCGGGACTGCTCTCTTGCCAGACAACAGAGACTGCCAGAAGTAGGCTTGCCCGTGGGTGGAACTAGGAAATTCCCAGGGGTAAAGGGAAGGCTAACCTACTTGAAGCAATCATTTCAGAATATGTGTAAATACACACACACATACATATTATATGTAAATTATTAGGTTAAAGATTGGAATTAGTAAAGGAAATGGAAATTCAAGAGCATTTTTGACTTGAAAAATGTGCTTGGGGCCCCTCGGTGGCTTAGTCAGTTAAGTGTCTGATGTCAACTCAGGTCAAGATCTTGGGGTCCTGGTTTTGAGCCCAGCATCCAGCTCTGTGTTCAGTGCGGAGTCTCTCTGCCCACCCTCCATACTCTGTCTCTCTCTCAAATAAATAAAATCTTTTTAAAACTGTGCTTTATCCACACAGTCTTACTGAATCAGATCCCTCAGAAGTATGCAACAGAAATCAGGTTCACAGAGGTGAAAGTAAGTGTGTTTGCTGATTGGAAATAATATGGTGTCATATCTGTGGCCAATGGCTTCAGTTGGGTAAAGGCTGTGTGCTTTTTTAGGTGTTTTGTTTGTTTATTCCTTTCCTTTTTCTTTTCTAAGTTAGACTTGACCCTGGAACTGACACTCTGTCTGCAGGTCTCTATGACTTTTGCTAGTGGTAAAATCAGCTAAAATTTCTGTGGGGTAAGTGACTCAGAGCAGATATCTTCAGAATGAATTCATTCCAATTCTTTGCCCAAATAATCTCAAATTTCTTTTTTTCTTGCCATTATCCATAAGCAGAAATTCTCAGCATTGCTAAAAGTCTGTTATGTTCCACAGGAGAAATTTTGGTTAAGATTCAGTTTTGAAAAAGTTCCATGCTGTATAACCTAAAACAAAACAAAACACCTGTTCCTGCCTCCTTCTAAGCAAACTCTGTAATGGTTTATTAAAGAAAGGAGAAAATATTCCAAGTTCCAACTTTAGCATTTAGGAGCCCCATCTAATGCCTCCTGTCTCTGAATTTCCTTTTAAGATAAAAGTCCTCCTTCAAGAGAAAAGGAGTGCTTTACAAGGTCGCTTTCCCTAGGAGATGGAATTAAAGCATGAGGTCAATTGTCCTTGGTAGTAGGTAAGTCGAGGGCTCCCTAAGCACAGATTCCCAGTGCCTCTTGCTATGCCTGCATATACCAACTCAGGCTTAGCCATATGGTCATTGCCAATCGTACCATTCAAGTGTATAATGAAATCCAGCAAGTCATTTCTGTTTAACTGATGTAACACAAGTTAGACCATGTTTCCTGATACCAAGAAGCTAGCATGAATCTGGCTAGGGCAGATGTCTCTAAAATTCCACAAGCATAGAATAAAGGGATATTGGACTGAAGAAAGGCATAACCAGCAACATAACATGATTAGGTGGGGATATTATCTAAGCTGCTCTGCCTCTAACGGTAAACATTACATCAATACTGACAAGGGACATATCACAATATGCATCTGTAACTCAAGGGTATTTGAATGAAAACAAAAGACCTCTAAAGGACATATTGAGCCATACCAACCAAAACCCACTCACCTCATTCATTATTTTCCCATGTGATAAAATGCATAGATCAGTGACAGATTGCTCCTTCGTGGGAACATTACAGAGACATATGCAAGAAAAGCAATAAATGACATAGAACTTCCTGAAAGGTCAATAAAGCAGTAAGACCAATTAACAACTAATTAATATGGATGAGATGCCTTGATGGATATCTCACCAAACCTGAGGCGTCACTCAGAAGACAAACTTGCTACGTCTTCTAAATTGGAAAGAGGAGATTACATTTTGTGTTTTGAGTGAGTGCTGTCTTAGGTGACCTTGAAAGAAACGCATTTGAAGTTTACTTGTGTATCAGTGTGTATGTGTAAAGGTACAATGAACAGTATCCTTTGCAGCTTCTGCGTTTACATGAGGCCATGTTAATCCGCCTGTTAGATATTCTGGGACAGGTTCCGTTGGCTTTGTCCTCCATTTCATTTGCTCCTAAAATCTGGTTGTGATGCAGAAGTTCCTGGTATATTGAGCAAACAGAAATGATTGCTTCTGAAATTCTGATGGGGTTCTGTTCCTAATGACAGAAACCAACTCTGAGGTATCCAGGGGATGAATATAAAAAAGAGAGACAGATAGATTTTAATTTCACACATGATCTGTTTTGTGTCTTTCTTCCAAACCAAAAACGACATTAAAAATTAGTTTCCATTTCTGTTTCTCATTATATCGACTCTCCAAAGTAAAAATCCAGTAGTCTGTGGAGGGCTCTGAGGTTTGCTAGATAATACAGGTATTGAAAGAGGGGCTAGTTTAGATTGGGTTCTAAGAGTATGAAGCTTTCTGAATGGTCATAATGGCTTTCCAGAACTTCTGGGTCTGGGTAGTTCTACAGAAGTATAGGTGGCTTGCTTGAATTCTCTTGGGGTGCATCAGTGTGAGTTAAACTTTGGATTGATGGTAAGGTAGAGAAGCAGTGGTTCAGTTTTAAGCTTACCTAAACTTAATTTGTGTTTTTATTCATGCATATATTCAATCAGTATTCATGCCATGCCTACTATAAGCCATGTGCTACGAAAGATAGTAGGTATATGAAGATGAATAAACTTGTCCCCAAGGAGCAAGCCATTTTAAGGTTAAAAGATTAAAAAAAAGTATATCCAATTTGCCCTGAAGAAGAAAAGAACAGATAACCTATAAAGACATGAAATCCAGATAATCTCAATATTTGTTCAAAACTCTGAATGCCAAAAACAATGGAGCAACTTACAGAATAGAGGAGGAATGTCTGTGACCAGTCCATATTCTATCTGTAGTCTCTGTAATGGAGATCAGAAAATATATCCCCCACTTACTCTTTTAAGGGAGAAAATGAATATACACTAGAGCCAATCACAACCTGAATAAAATTAGCACCTTAAATAGGAAATAAATTAGCACCTTAAATAAGACTATCGATGAGCAAGGAAATGAATGATTTCAAAACTGAGGGTGGCTGTCAAAAAGGGAGCGAGGATACATAATGTAAAAATAATCATTTTTTCCAAAAAATATTTATCAGACCCCTGTGATAAGCTAGGCACTGTTCTAGACAGTGAAGTCACAGGAATAAATTAAACAGATGAAAATTAAGTAGAATAAAAATTTTGCCCTCATGGAACTTATATTTTAGTAGGGGATCCAGAAAATGAACAAGATAAAATCAATGAAATGCACAATATGAAATAACCCAGTTGCATTTATTTGGGCACAGAATCTGAGATTTGATTAACAAAATTTGGAATTTGGATAGGAAAGGAGAAGAAGTAGTAAAAGAGGGATAAATTCCTTATGTAGAAACAAGAAAAAAGGGTTTGATAGTCTTCAGGTGTTTACACACATTGCACCCAAAAACAAAAGGTAGAAAAGTTATTTCTTAAATAAAATAGATATCAAAGCAAATAGCATTAAACAGGATAAGAAGCACCATTTATGTTAATAATAGTTATAATATAAAAAGTCATCAAATCCACAGGCAATCTTACACTTCATTTGGCTCAGTTTCCCTGTTCAAGATATGGCCCTATGTTCCCAGAACTCCAGCTTAAGAGCCGGGCATCACCCTTAACTTCCTCTTTTCTCTCATCACACATACCTGAGCCATCACTCTCCTAATTCTGTTTTTCGACCTCTTAACTATATCTCAATCTGTCTCCTTCCTTCCATGCTGACTGCTGCCTTTCTTGGGGATGGTGCTACTGTCTCTCATCTGGCTTTCTACCACAACCTTGAAGCCAGGTTCTTTGTCTCTTGTCTTGTCTCCATCACATCTAGTCTTCTCAGGAAAACCAAAATCATCTTTCAAAGACTTCTTTCTCCACAGAGAGACCAAAGTAATCTTTCAAAAAGTTTTCAAAATGGAAGATGATTTCAAAAAAATGATTGTGTCATTTTTTTGTGCATCAAACACCAATGGCATTCCATTGTCCAAATGCCTTAATACCACCCCTTGCAGTTGGATTGTTGATGATCTTCCCCAGCTGATATCAGTCTTGTTGCCTTTCCTATCTAGCCACATGAACATTTGCAATTGCTCAACACTGTATTAGGCTCTCTCACCCTGGGACCCCAGCATAGGCCATTTCCCTCTGTCTAGAAGCCTCCTTCTCCTTCTATCTTGGCCAATTACCAGCGTGAGCTTCAACATCACTTCTACTTACACACCTTTCTTGACTCTCATCTCTATCACATTGAATTCCCTTTCTAAGTTGAGTTCCCTTTCTAAGAGTTTCATTCAAAACTTGAAGTTATCTATCACAGCACCTGTTCATATTTTTGTAAACCTAATTAGATTGTAAGCTCTATGAAGCTGTAGACCATACTCCCAGGCCAAAGATCTACCCACAAGAGCTTTTATTATTAAATAGGAATTTTTTTTTAAAAAAAGCAAATATCTAACCCAAAAACTTAGAAAAGAGAACAAAAAGTAAGACGAAGTAAATCAATAGAAGGATTCAACCATGATTTTTTAAAAAAGCCAAAAACAGAAAGCAGAAAAACAGCATTTCTTTGAAAAGGAATACGAGCAAAATAAAGTGAACAAGTCTGTGGCAAACATAATGAAGATGAAAAGCACATGCACAATTGAAAAGCTGGTATGAGAAAGAACAACAGATATCAGGGATATTTAAAATTGTGATTATAATTTAGAACATCTTTTTAAATGGCAAATCTCTTGAATAAACATCAATGACCAAAATTGCCTTAATAATTAAGAAGTCTGAAAACCCCAGTAACTATGGAAGAAATGGAAAAGTTCTCAAACAATTTTTTAAAAATAATACCAAGCTGGATCAGCTTTATAGCTTTTACATTTTCAAGGAGCACATAATATAGATAAATTGTTCCGTGAAACAGTATAAGATTTTTGAATCTGTCAAAGTAATTTTATATTGATGAAATGATGCTGCTTCAAAAGGTTAGAATAAATAACTCAAAAGTCCCAAACTGAATAGCTCTCTTATCTTTGAATATAGTTGCAAAGCCCTGAAAATAATTACAATCCAAATGCAACAGCACCTTAATAAGAAATGCACTCTAGCCAAGTAGGATTTATTCCTGGAATTCAAGAAAGACTTAGTAAGAGAAATAGGTTAGCACATTACATAAATGGATGTAATGAAAAAAAAAAAAAAGAGGAAAGCTCGTAAAACCATTTCAACACCATTCTGGACAAAAATTTTGAGAAACTAAAACACAGAAGGGCATTTATTCAAATTGCAAGTAAGTATTCAGTGGCTTAACAGCAGAGGTACTCTCATTCAAACCAAGAATAAAACTAGGACAATATTCACCATCACTATTTGTAGGAAAGCTCTGAACTTCAGGTTTGGCTTATAATTGACCAAAATTTGTTAGCATGTTTTTGCTTGAATGTTAGCTACAGGAGATTCTTCCCCATCACTCACGCATATTCCCCAATGAACCCTCACCTTGTCATTGTTGCTTTGGACAGCAACAAAGCAGGGGGTCCCTCTGCTGGCACCCAGTCTCCAGGGTGCACACAACTGTGACCAGGGAAAGCATGGCCCTCCCCAAGATGCCAAAAGAATGGATGAGAAACAGCTGACTTACTCCCTGTGAGTTTCATCCTGCCCCAAGCCACACTGGCTACAGTTTGCCTGAGTCTGTGACATGACAATATTCATTTTGAGCCAACTAAAGTTTATAAAAGACATGAAATAGCAATATAAGAAGAATTAAAAAATTAGATTACATAGTACTAGTAATCCTTACAGGATTTTTGCATACTAGTATTCACATCACAAAATAAAATAATCATTAAGACCTGTATTTAATTTTCAGTTATTTTACTTCACATTTCTGGGAAATGTGCTGTTTGGAAATCCTTCACATCTTACGAAGATGTGTTAATGGCAGAATGTCTACACTACCATCCTAAATTTTCATAAGGAGGTAGGACTCTAAAATCATGTACAACAACAATCTTGATGATTTGTATCGATATAATAAAGACTATTTTTAAAAGTATGTAAGAGAAAAATGGGAAACCAAAAACACAGTTGAATGTTTCTGGTCTCCACTCAAAAGAAATAGATTTGACAAGAGTGTTCTGAGAAGATAACCATTTATATTTCTGAGTCCTCAAAGGTAACGCATTTTTACTAAAACATTGGTTGAAATGATAGCTGCAGAAGGAATAATTACTCAGATTTGCACAATACATAAATCCTAGGTCCAAAGTCCATTATTTGCCTACTTATTACTAAAAAATATTTTCCTGAATTCCACGTTATTGTGCACAAAAGGTCATTGAATGCTATAACTTGCGTTGCTTCTGTATTTTATGTCTCAGTTGTTGGGACATGCAGAACCCACTAGAAGTCCTTTTAATTTGACAGCATGGTGGGTTTATGTAGAATTAGCTGTTTCTCTCCAGTGAGCTGAATGAAAGATTTGAGGATACAAGCTACAAGTAAGCTACAAGTTAATAAATCTGGTTGAAGACATATTTATAGAATGGAACATCAGTAAAGATAATTATTATCAACAATGAACAAACACGATGAAGGCTATGAATTACTTAGTTATCACGCACATACAGCGTTTTACTTGTACTCTCCAGTTGTGTTTGGAAACTAATTCTAGTACAGAGTATCATTTTAACAGGATGACCTACCTAAGGAGAAAGATCACAGGACTCTTCTCATTCTTTGATCGAAGACAAATGACATGATGTTCAGGAGATTTGGAAACTGCTTTGTCATGTTTAAAAAAGGTAATAATGCAGCTATTATGTGTAAAAAGGCTGCTTGAGCCAAATAAAGCCTCCATACTCTGTATATTATAGATAATGGTACCAGACTAGCAGGATATACTAGCTACCAACTTTTTTTTGTTTTGTTTTCTTCTAGAAAAAGGAGTTTGTTCATTGCAGCCTGTTCAAGAAATAATCAAACTGATGGGTCTTAAGAGTACAAATATTTCACACATGATTCCTGCTATAAAAGTTCTCTTATCATTTCATTCCAGGAAAGATGCTATAATTACTTTATCAGCAGTGGAAGCTGAGATTCAGAGGGAAAATCAGAAATTATTCTGTTATCCTGAAAGCTGATTGCAATCCATTGCAACATTTTTAGACCCAAGTCTTGAGGAGAGATTTTTATCAAATGATTTATATGCTTGCAGAATATATTAGAAATAAAAGTATAAGTGAGTGCAAAAAATTAAAAAGTAAAAATTTTAAGTAAAATAAAAAATTCAAAAGTAAAAATCTCAATTGTGATTCTCAAAGTATATAGAAAGCAAGTGAAACCATATAATTGACTCTCTTTTTTTCTGTATACTTTGAGATTTTTACTTTAAAATTTTTTATTTTATTTAAAATTTTTACTTTTTTATTTTTTATACTCACTTATACTTTTATTTCTAATAATTTTGCATTCAAATAAATCATTTGATAAAAATCTCTCCTCAAGGCTTGGGTCTAAAAATCATCTTAGCCCAGCAGTGCAAAACTTCAGTTGGTAAGATTGTTAGTTTCACTGAAACTACCATCACCATCAACCAAATCTTCACGTCCAGGAATGGAATGGAAAGTAATTTCCCTTCTTTGTTACTGATTAAAGAAGAAAAAAAACTTGGTAGCATGTGTATCAGCAGTATTTATTCTGGGAAGACTATCCAGAAAATCTCACCCCTTTACCAACCTTGGTGAAACTGAGTCAATATTCTCGTATTTATCCATTTAAAAACATTAGCCACTACAAACTTTAGTGATAAAATTATGATGACAGTTTTAAATAAAATTTCAGGTGAATTTTATATTCCTGCAATATATTTTATGTTGATGACATATGGCTTTGCCATGTTTTTGGCTTCATACAAATTTGTAATATTTGGCCTTGTGCTATTCTTTCAAAATGTATCATCAGTTTCTCTCTACTTAACATTGTTTTGAAAGTACTGGCTAATATATTAAATCATAAAATGGAAATGAATTATAATTCCTGAAGGACAGGAGATCAAATTACCATTACTTGCAGATGACAAGAATATAAACTTGAAAACCTATGAGCATCCCCTGAAATATTCTTATAGTTAATGAGACTTCCTTAGCAACCCAAATTTTAATAGCTCAGAGTTTTAAAATAAGATTTAAATAAATAGAAAGATATAACTTTCAGTAGTGAGCTAAATTAAGTGTAAAGATATAAATACTTCATAATTTGTTGGCTTAACCAAGTTCTGGTCACAATTCCAGTGGAATTTATTTTGGAGCTTGATTTAAAAAAAAATGTCAAAAGATTAAAGGAGTAAGTGGGTAAACGTGGCTACAACTTTTTTAAAAAATTAAAGAGATATAAAGAGTATTGTTCTTTCATAAGTAAACTATACTACAAAGTAACATTAAGTAAAATAATGTGACTTTACTGAGAAAATGGAAAGAAAGATCTGAAACAAAATAGATTGTTAGAAACAGATCCCAAACCTATGGAGAAGGGAAGGATGTTTGTGGTGAATACTGTAAGGAAAATGAGCTCCTTGAAGAGAAATAATGAAGAGAAGTATTTACTTCTCTCTTGTTACTTGAGTTAATATTTCAGAAGAGTTTATAAAGATGTGAGTGATCAAGACAAATTAAGAACCTAAAGTGAACCATTAAATCTTTAGAAATAAAATATAGGTGAATTTGGGATTTCTATAGCAGAAAGCCAAAATTGATATTTGGCTACATTCCATCCAATAACAGAAAATACCAAGTAAACAACAGGCTAGGTAAAATATTTCCAGCAAATATGGTAGACAAATATATAAAAAGTTTTGACAAATCCATAGGAAAACCAGTAACACCTCTTAATAAAGTACATGAACATACAAGTTACAAAAGCAGTGTGAAATTCTGACAGACTTATAAAAAAAGAATTCAAAATAATAACAATTTTAAAAATCAATAAAGACTTCAAATAATCTTAACATTTTAAAATATTATCAAGTATTTTTTTGTCAAAGTTAAAATGCTTATGTTAAAATTGTCTTGTAATGAAAATCAGTAGGCTTTCTTCCCTTCTCCCTACTCGGATTCCCACTCTCTGAAGGCTAGCACTTACCTCTTTGTTTCTTCTCATGTTTGTTTTCATATCTCTTAGTAATAAGCTTACATTGCTTTCCCTATTTTTGTCAGTTTTATACCTTAGTTATGGCTCTCTGAAGTGACAAATGAAATTTCAGCTCTCTTTGCTGCATACCTTCCTTTCCTTTCTCATCCTACCCATGCAATTATGTCATGTCTAACAGTTAAATTAGTACATTACTGTGACCATGTAAATATTGTTTCCTTCAAAACCAGGGCATGTTTTATGATTATATATCTTTTAAGGTCTTTTGCCCCCTCATGCCCTGGAGTTTCTGATTACCTTTATTTTTTTATAGCACTAATTGTCTTTTCCATAGTGTCAAGTTCTTTTCAAACTCTTTATTTAACACACCAGCCATGCTGGCAAATCTTCACCTGGACTTAGACAACCCTCCCTGAATCCTAGCTCTTTTTCCTCCAGTTTGGGTGGTTGCTCTTCAAAGATTAGTTTACAAGGTTATTTAGGGGGGGAAAAAAAGGGGTGTGGTGAGACACTTCACTTACAACCACTCTAGAAAGCAAGCTGTCAATATTTGTCAGAAGCTATAAACATTCAAAGACTTTGAACCCATGTTTTACTTCAGGAAATTTCTTTTAAGCAAATAACCAGAGATATTATATAGAGCTATGTTTCCACAATGATTACTATGATGGTGTTTATGTGAAAACTTGGAAGCAACATAAGTGTCCACTTATCGGAGAGTTGCTCCAAGATTATGGAGTACCCTGGATTCACTATAATTCATGGGTGGCGCATTTTTTCAAATTCTGCTTTGGGGAAACACCTCAAAGAGAGAAGTGGCTATCTTCAAGCAGCTAAAACTGAGGTGATTGTCAACCAGCTGGGCCCTGTTACATGCACTGAGAAGACAGAGACTAAGCAAACAAAGTCTGCTTTCAACGTGATCTTCAAATCCAAAGATACAAGGACACACACTGTCCCAAGTGTTAATTACCATGGGGTGGCTCTTCACCTGGGCAATGCCGTGTAGCATGCATTCTCCAGATGGGTGGCAGGGGCTTTATTTTAAAATTTTATGATAGTAGTGATGCTCCCCAACAATGCGGAGGACAGCTCTGAGTGAAGGGGTATCAAGAGTTGGGTGGGCCAGGCGGGTGTGTGAAACTGACAAGGAAGGGAGGAGGTGTTATTGGAGAAAGGCGGATAGAGTTCACATGCAGCCACAATTATCCTAACTCTCAGGTGCTGGGGAAAGGGTGTGTGGGGCATGAGGAGACTCACCTTGCGGGTTATAGGGAAAATGATGTCATCAGGGGAAACCCAGGTTTCAGCTGGGATGAGGCAGAGAAGGGTGTATTTGAGAAAGAGGTTCCAAATTTCTGAAAGCTTCTTGCAGCAGGGCAGAGCCCGTCTACCAGAGAACATAATGGCCAGAGTTAAGGGAGTGTCAGAAAGGAAAGATGTTCTGGAGACTGGTAAGGCTGCTCTGAATGGATTGGAGTACAGACAAAGGTAAGCCAACAGAATTTGTCCCTTAGTGATTCCCAGCATGAGAAATTCTGCAGGTCAGAAGAGTAAAGATTCAGGGCATCAACAGAACCAACAAAACTGAACAGACAGCCATAGGATTATAAGGAAACCCGACAGAGTTTGGGAAAATGCTCCCACAAACAATTGTTTTGTTGACCATAAGTCTACCTACTTGCCTCGGGCTTATCAGGATTTTTAAGGTTGACTACCTGTACAAATATTTCAGGGGAAAATCCTTTGACTAAGAGATTTGAATGAATACTATGCAAGAGAATGAAGGGGTAGGGAGTGTAGATTTAGGATTCTTTTTTCATGAAAGCGAAAAGCACATATGAGAGAGGGTTTGAGGTACACAACTAAAAGACGGAAAATCAAGGATTGGTTCAAGATAGCTGGGATAGGTCAGTACCCTCAGAGAGCAACTGGCTTTGGGGGGTGGGGTGCGGGCGTCATTCTGGGATTATGTGAAACCTTGGCTACATTTTAAATCAGGGTGGGTCAAGGTGTGGGTCTGGCTTCCTCTCAGAGTGGACCTCACTCTCTTGTTGAGCTAAAATGGCTCAGAAATGGCTCCGTGTTTCAACTAAAACAAGGGGTTATGTGTCAATTAGTGAAGGAAGACCAACAGAGGAAACAAAAAAGATTCATAAGTAGATACAACATTAACTACCTGTTTTTGCTCTCCCACTTCCTCAAATGTTTAACCTAGGGCACGATTCAAAGTGGGTGGGATTGTGGGAGGTGAGTATGTTTGCATGTGCTTTCTTATTTCTAGGAAATTATCAGGAGCCAATGTGCATAATCCTCTGTAGAGGAGGCTGACCATAAAACTGTGAAGAAGATGGTCCAATCCTCTCAGCATCATTAGCATTTTTAATGTTTCCTTGGCCAGAATTTTGAGAAATGGTTTATGTAGATAATAGAGAATGTACTGAATTTTCTGACAAAGAAGATTCAGAACACTTCACTCTCAGACCACTTTGTCACCTCATTCCAGATTCTTAAGCAGCCAGCAACACTGTGTTTCTGAATTTCCGCTGATAAATACACAATTTGGGGGTAAATCTATGAAATATGGTTTGTCCAGTCTCCAAAAGAAATCTTATTCTGGATCATATACCCTCAACCACATCTATCAAAACCAAAAGAAGAAATTTCCTTGAGGGCCTAGTACAAAAAGAATCTGGACAAAGGATGTACAGATGCAAATTATTGCTGGAGAACAAAACACACCCCAGGTCTGTCTCCTCCAGGGTCTGGGGCATTCACAGAGAAGGTTCATTTTTCACCTGGTTGACATTGTCCAGCCCACCACTCTGGATTTGCAGAAAGGCTCCTATCTTCCTAATACTTGATCTCCATCATCAGAGTGCTCACAGAAAAATCTTTCACCACCATAAATCAGCTTTGCCGTTATTGATGCTCGGCCCACAGTTAGACAAACACTGTGAGATCTTGAACGAGAGAGTTAAATGGATTATGCTGGACATCTTTCACAATAGCTACAGTCTCCTCACATTTCTCTGCTGTGTTTTCCTTTTCTGAGCGCCTTCTTAATTTCAGTATAATTCTTTTCTCTATCCTTTCCAGTTCCTTGTTAACAAAAGAAAGGAACGTGTTTCTTAGAAATTGTCTTTGTGAACTGACCTTTGCGTTTTAAATGACACCTTCATTGTCTTGATTTCTAAAAAGAGTGGAAAGGGAAGTGATTCTGTAGGTTTAATGTCCCTAAACATAGGTTTGAACTCACTGAACTACTTTTCTTTTTGAACTGCATTGAAACCTTTCATTGAATTTTTACTGAGAAACAAAATGTCATTTACCAACAGATCCTGTATAACTATTTTTACCTGTGACACTCAAGAGTTTTTAATGAGTAAAGAATAAAGAATAATGTCTAATGGAAATGTAAGATACACGTAAGCTCATTTAAGAGTACTGTTATTCTGATCTTTCATATGGCTAGATCTTTGCTCATCAGGATTACAAGGGCTCTGCTGAGAGAAGAAAACCAGACACCTGAAGCATTATGGTTTGGAGCAGGGGCTCATGATTAGGAGTCTGGGGCTTAGTATGAGAGCAACTAGGGCTTAAATCCATTACTCTGATAACTATACACTTTTCTTAACTTGTCTCACTTCAGTGTGTGTAAGTGGTAGATGGAGGTGTGGAGAAAGGGATTTCAAGTAATGGTCCTGAAACTATTTTTCTCAAAGGAGGGAAGAATACAGCAAAAGGGATATTGTTCGAGTTTCTTAAATTCACTGAGCAGTTTGGAAGGGAGATCACTGAAGAGAGGCTGTTCTAAATATAAAGCATGGCCACCGGGGATGGAACATGGGAGAAGTAGAGGGAAGATGAGCTGAGGGATGTAAAAGGAGATGAAGAAAGTAAACAGCGACTAAAACAGTCTTTTCTGCCCACTGTTTCATAATATTAATAATGGCATCTTTTTAATGCAGTTTTTTAATATCATTATTAACGGGGGATTTCCTTTATGAACCATAATCTCAACTTCGCTCTCTCTACTTCATTTATCTGAAAAGACGCATTCAACACACAAACAACAAGGAGACACTGAAAGGCCGTATCATTTAGGCTCACTATAAGCGCAAGAGAAATGTTTTCAGAGATGAGCATGGAATGGAGAATCGCAGCAGTTTCCAAGGATGAAGAAACATTGAAGGAAGCTTCCTGAGGGCCAAGAGCAGCGGGAGGTCTTGAAGGTAGGTCTGATCTGGTTGTAGGATGCTTTGTACCAGACTGTGGCTAGTGCCTAGCAAGGTGCCTGAACTGCCTTGTAAAAATTTCTGAATTTGTTGACTAAGTGTGAATAAAAATCTCCCATTATGGGTTGACTTGTGTCCCATCCCATGTTATATGTTGAAGCCCAAACCCCCAGTACCTCAGAATGTGACTGTATTTAGAGATAAGTCTTTTAAGGAGGTGATTAAAGTAAAATGGGGTTTTTAGAGTGGGTCCTAACCCAGTGACTGACTGGTGTTTTTTTAAGAAGAGATTAGGACACACAGAGACACTGCACATGCATATGCACACAGAGGTGACTGTGTGAAGACACAGCGAGAAGACAACCATTTACAAGCTAAGAAGAGAGACTTCAGAGAGGTCTAACTGCCCCTAAACTTAGGTGTGAACTCACTGAACTACTTTTCTTTTTGAACTGCATTGAAACCTTTCATTTGCTTTTCACTGAGAAAATTATTGAAAAAAAATTGAGAGGGCTCAACATCTTGATCTAGATTCCAGAACTGCAAGACAATAAATTTATGTTATTTATACCACTCAGTCTATAGTACTTGGTCATGGAAGTCTTAGCAAATGAATACACTATGCTTCTCATTTTAATATCTCTTCGGCTGACAATTATGCCTTAGTTATATTTGTTGTCTATCCCCATGGTAGCCACTCCTTTTTTTTTTTTTTAATGTCCTAAATGACTAAGCCAGGACGAGAAGAGAAGATGAAGTCGGAGAAACATGAACAGATGTGGATGGGGAACAGGAACAGATACATGAAAACCATAGTTGAGATGGTACACAGCCAACATGATAGAAGGTTGAGAGAGCCTCTCCACTTTTTTCCAGTGACTCAGAGACTGGTCACTCTGTGTGACAGAACGCTTCCCTAAAGAATTCACAAGCATTCAAAGAAGAGACAGAAATCAGGGCCAACCCCTTAGTTCCTTCTGATGCCAGAACTGGGGCAGGAGCAGTGGGGAATGTAAGAAGGAGAAGAAATGGGAATTTGGGAATCAGGTAGGGAAATAAGGAGAACTAGGAAGAGCGAGCCGGGGGCAGGGACTTCATCATGTAAGTGCGTCTCCCATTTTCATACCTGCAAAATAACTGAGAACAAATATGGAGGGAGAAGAGGGAGCTAGTGAGTATCAAGTTGTACTCTTTGTGGAATGTGTGGCATAGAGAGCCTTGAAAGGGAGAAGAAGTAAAAAAGATACCTCAAAAGCTCTAAATTGAATGTCAGGGGTGGCCCTCAGGGGTTCGGGGAGATGGGGAATGAGTGTGGAAGGTAGAGCATGATGGGCAATATTCCAGTTTTTATTAAATGCCCTGACATTGATCTCATTTATTTAATGGGGGTCCAGTCATGAAAGACATGGCCCAGCCTCTCAAGGATCTACAAATAAACTGTGAATATATTACAGTGTTACAGGTGCTAAGAATGGAACACAATGAAAGCATAGAGGAGGACAGCTCACTGGGGGATGGGAGGGTCCAAGGAGGCCTTCCCAGTCTCCTAAGTCCTAGGAGAAGTGGGGGAGTAGGCAAATAGAGAGGTGGCGTGGATTTCAGGCATGTACGAAGTTGGGAGAACATGACTCACTCAAGCAACTACACTTAGGTTATTAGGGTGGAGTATAAAACAGTACTTCTGAATCTTATCTCTTTTCTCAGTGGCAGGGAGGGAGGACAAGGGAAAAGACCAACAGTGTTCCCCTCAGAACTTAAAAATGTCTTCATCTTAATAATGTAAATGAACACCTGCCTATGGTGAATTATCTGGATGATTTGCCTATTTGAGGACTATTACAATAACAACAACTCAGGACAACACCAAATTTAGCAATATGTCTTTTTCTTTTCAAGGGATATGTTTAAACATTGGGGAGAGTTGCAGGACTGTAAGTTGTAAAGCCAAGACTTACCCACAGATTTCCTGGTGGTAACAATAGCTCAGGGATCTGCAAGTGAGTACCCCAATTTGCCAGACCATGGGAAACACTTTAGTGGACTCATGATTCAAGGGAGAGGCTTGTGCTATCTCTGAATTCCAGTAAGGGACTTTTTGGTCAAGAATACTGAAGAACTGGAGCTATGAAGAATGTCTTCTGTTGTGGAAAATGGAACAAAACAGGACCACCAGCTTTAATGGGAAGGGTGAAGCGGTCATACGATAGAGGAGCCATGTGTGTTCAACACCACTGATGAGCTGGGGGTGGGGCACCATGTAAAGGGAAACATAGTCATGTGTTGTGCTTCTGCCAAGTACCTCCTGTTACCTCCACTTGGTTATCATAAACAAACAAGCAAAAAACCCACCAGAAAACCAACAACAACAACAACAACAACAACAACAACAACAACACCCTCCACTTCTGGAAGAAATATTTGGTACATTTTTCTTTTTTTTCCTTTTTTTTGGTTCTGCTCTAGAAAGAACAGAGTTCATTTTTTTTTTAAAGATTTTATTTATTTACATGACAGAGAGAGAGAGAGGGAGAGAGAGCACATGAGCTGGGGCGGGAGTGGCAGGCAGAGGGAGAGGGAGAAACAGGCATTCCACTGAGCAGGGAGCCTGACATGGGACTCGATTCCAGGACCCTGGGATCATGACCTGAACCAAAGCAGATGCTTAACAACTGAGCTACCCAGGCTCAAATGAATTGTCTTTTGACCAGTGAGCTGTGAATATGTACACCACACCCTCAGCGAAATATTAACCAGCTAAAGTTAAAGTTTGAGATGCAACTAATTTTAATGGATTTCATTTAGATACAGATAAATGCTAAAACTAGGCTGTGAGAGAATCAGCAACTTAAGAACTTTTCCTTTGAAAGATTTCTTTTTTAAGTAATCTCTACACCCAGTGCAGGGCTAGAACTCATGACACAGAGATCAAGAGCCACACACGCTCCATGGACCAAGCCAGTCACGCATCCCAACTTGAGAACTTTTTAATAAAAGGCTCTATTACTTCAAGAGCAAATTGGTTGCATATTAGTACAGAGCCTTGTCATGTCATCAAAGTACATCTGGCATATTTAATAAATCATGGAAAGTCCCTAGTAAAAGAACATAGCTTCCTGATGGAAAAGTGGCAATTTATCTTCAAAATGTTAATTGCAATTCAGCCCAAAGTCTTGTTTTTTGTATTTATCCGCCAGTTAGGATTTAAGGACATGAGATCAGGGACTATGTCCAGCATCTGAAATACTGTGTGGTCCATGAAAGACTGTACATCAGAATTCTCAGAATGAAGTAAAACCACGTACACACCTGCTTTGAATCAGGCACTGTTTTGGGTGCTTTAAAAATCAGTCTCATTTGACTTTCACCACAGTTAGGCATCCCATTGGCCCATGTGGATGGAAAACAAGGCTCAGAGAAGTCAACTGTGCAAGACAAATAGCTAGTCCACGTGAGATCTGGGATTCCATGCAGGCCTTCTAACTCCACTCTCAGTAATGTTTCCGTTTACCTGGTTTGGGTTTAGGGGATAATTCTGGTTCTTCAGTGGGGGGACTGGGTCCTGCTTGCTAGAGAATTTTTTAGAAGTTTTCCTTTCTACTGCTGGTATATATCCCCAAAAATCCATGATGTGAATTCAATAAATTTCTAGCAGTTTCCTTCTGGATCCAAGTTGTTAGCAGTATACCAGGACACTATGCAACCTCAAAATACTTTGATTCCTGGGCACCGGGGTGACTCAGCCAGTTAAGTGTCTGGTTCTTGATTTCAGTTCAAGTCATGATCTCAGGGCAGGTAAGATGGAGCCCCATGTTGGCCTCTGCACTCAGGGAGGTGTCTGAGATTTTCTCTTTTTCCCTCTCCCTCTGCCCCTCACCCCCATCTCCTAAAATAAAGAAATCAATCTTAAAACAACAACAACAACAACAACAACAAAACACTTTGCTCCCAAGAGTACCTCCAGTGTTACTCCTGGGGTCCCCAAAGGGCTCTTGCCCAGAAGTTGGTTATATGGCCCCAGGGCCCCTCACTTGGCTGCTTGCTGCTGGCATCGCCACTCACTCCTTCCTTTGCACACACACTTCTTTTTACAAGTCACATGGACAGACAGAGAGTCCTGTCCCAATGAATCATTTTTGGCCCCGAAGCCACTTCTCACTAAGGAGGCAGAAGAGGGATGGAAAGGAGTCTTGGCATGACTTCTTGAAGAGAGAGGCTTGGCCTGATTACACATATTTCTTTTGTTATAAAATCCTGATTAAAATAGACATCTTTCACTTGATGCAGCAGATCTGCTGTTAGCACTTTTCTTCTCTACTCTTACCAAAAATCACTTTTCCCCCAACCTTTGGACTTGACCGTGAAGATGATAACTCATCATATAAATATAAAATTTCCTACTTCCGTTATAACAGGATTCTGCGCAAACACTCTCAGGTAGGCTAAACAAACAGTATTTTTGGAAATGTCATGGGGGACATTTGAAGGGCAGAGACCTCACATTCAAATCTCCCCTCTTCATTAGCTGACTAAAGTGCAAAGTGACTCCTGTCCGTGAAAGGGGGGTAGCGCGTGTGTTCACCATCGGGCACACTTGCGTGTATAGGCGTGTAAGTGAGAAAAAAGAGAGAGAGAATCCTGGCACAGAAAGATTTTGTGATTTACACTAAGATGTTGATAGAGTTTCCCTCTAGGAGGGAAATCTTTTACCCAGCTAGACATTTCTAACAAGGGAAAGAGAGGGGGAACTGTGCCAATTAGTACAGCCATGGGCTGGGCACTTTATGTTCATCGTGATGTGACAATTAGCAGAGCCATGAGCTGGGCACTTTATGTTCATCGTGAATTCAATTTGTATTTAAAAATATGTTTTACATAGAGGATCATAGAGAGAGGAAAAAATAAAATAAGACAAAATCAGAGAGGAACACCAATCATAAGAGACTCTTAATCACAGGAAACAGACTGAGGGTTGCAGAGGGGAAGGCTGGGGGATGGGCTAACTGGCTGTCAGGCATGATGGAGGGCATGTGATGGAATGAGCCCTGGGTGTTATATAGGATGGATGAATCACTGAGCTCTATTTCTGAAACCAGTCGTACATTATATGTTAATGAACTGAATTTAAATTAAAAAAATAAACTAGAAAAAAATGCCTTACCCGGGACCTCCTAAAGGTAAGTTACGGTGTGAGAGCTGGGAAACAAAGATGAGTAAGTGCATTCCTTTCCGCTAAGGAATTTACAGTGTCTCAAAGGTGAGGCAGAAGAGTAACTGGTGGTTATGGTCGGGTGTAGTTAAGTGTTGCACAAGAAGGCTGTTCAGAATCACTCCACGGGAGCGCTCGGGAGGGGCTCCTCCCTTCGTCTCAGCCAGAGGATGAGAAGCCTCAGTATCAGCTTGGTAACATATGTGCGTGGAAGGGTTTTAGGGAGAACTCCCCCAAGGAGGTGGCGTCCGTTGTGAGTCTTGAAACCCTGGTTGCAGAAGTGAGGGACAACTTCCCCGCAGGCAGAGGGAAAAGCACAAAGAAGCTTTCAGGGAGCCCTGGGTGGGGTGCATAAACAATGAATCTTGGAGCACTGAAAAAAATAAAATTAAATTAAAAAAAATAAAATAAAATGTAGAACCCCCCCAATTTTTAAAAAATTAATTAATTTAAAAAAGATAAAGAAGCTGTTGCAGGTTCAAAAGAGCCTGACCCAGTCAAGGACACTACTTGCATACATATGGGGTGGGGGGGATGGGGTGGGAAGGGGACAAGGGCTTTTGGGGGCTTAGATTCCTCATGAGGACTGTGGGAAATCACTGAAGGATTTAAAGTGAGGGAGAAAAGCATAACTAGTTTTGCACTTTCAAAAATAAATCTGTCAGTATTTTGAATCAAGACGTATGATTATTTTGGTGTGTTTTTGTACTTTTGATTATCTGGAATGATAAGGAAGGAAGGACTGGGACCTTGCTATAAATAAAAATGCATATGATCTCCTGATCATGGTCCTGGGGGTTAGTTTAATCTTCTCCACACGAAACTTTGTATTGAAACAGCTAGTAAGTTATGAGATAAACTGATTTATGTTCATTGTCTTGCAAAGTGGTGAATGCCTCATGGAGAATGGTTGAGATCCAGTGGCAGGAGCCAGTCATGAAGTTCTGGAAGAAACCAACAAGTGGAAATGCCACCAGGAGATAGAATTGATACAACCGGGAAGGAGGGAAGAGAAGAGAACCAGGTGCCTGGCTTGCGCAACCGGAAGGATGGTGATCATACAATAAGTAATATTTATTGAGCACTGACTATGCACTAAATATTCTATGTGTTTTACCCAGATGACCTCCTGTAGTCCTTACAACAACAAATGGTTTGAGCACGGATCTTTCCACATTTTCAGATGAGGAAACAGAAACAGGGAGCAAGGATAAGTTGCTTGTCCAAGGTTACATAATTGGTAAGAGGCAAATTTGGGAGTGGTCCGTTCATAGAGGTCCAAAGGCAAAAAAAGAACATGGACAGAAAGAACCAGAAGGCATCTGTTGGGTGAGGGAAGGAAAAAGCCAAGGGCAGAACCCCAGGAAATTCCAGCATCTCAGGAGTTGGCAAAGAAAGTGACGCGCCTGAGAGAGATGGAGTTGGACCAGCCCAAGGGGTGGAAGAGCTCGGAAGACAATGGTGTGATATATGCCAAGGACCTGTAGGCTGGGATTGCCACCTACCTTTTCCAAATGAGGCTGTGCACGCTGGGCCTCGCTGCCATCCTTCCTCCACATTGTGCTCTGCCCACCGCTCCGGGGCCCCTCGTGATTCAGGCAGCCTTTGGAGGACAGACACATGATTCTGATTTTGATTTTTGGACTCTTGATGAACCAGAAGGATGAGGAATGAAAGTCTGGGACTTGGGGATGAATTAAAATTCGGATAATTCCCTTATGATAATGCTGGGTGTTCGTCTAATTTCCTGTGTACGAACTCTTTGCTGGAACCTTTAATGACTTAGAAGATTATTTAATGGTTTAAATTATATCTCCTCTTTTCTCTCCAGGAAGAACTAGTTAGAAAGTATCGAGGAGGAAAAGCCGAAGACCTCAACTGGGGTCCGTTTATTGGGATCTGGTTATCCCCCAAATCCTAATTGTTGGTACAGTTAACCCTGGATAGCTTGCAGCAGCAAACTGTTGGCGACCTTCACCGTTTGTAATAACTGCTACGGTAACCAACTGGGATATTTTCTCCAGATTCAAATTCAACAAACCATGTGAATTCTCAGATCTCGGCTCTCAGGCCATTGGGTGGCCAGACATTTCTTTTCCTTTCCTTGAAACATGTCATCTCAAGAAGATGCTAGATGTCAGTTTTTGTCCTTGCCACAACACTCCTGGAGCTGTTCCTGAGGTCCTCGAGGGTCTTTAATCTCTGATGCCGGGTCACACTCTGTTCATAAAATGGTCACAACCACATACAGCTTTTTATATATGCCACATAGACATTTACTTTTCCTTTACACTCTATACTTAAAAGCCTCTTGCAAAAGCCAGCTTGAATACTTGAGTCGTTCATTAAGCTTGATGCTTGGCCTGTTTTTTGGAAGAATACTGCCTTTCCATCTGAATTTTTCTATTTTTATCCCCTTTGGCCCCCTCTGGCAGTGTTTGCAGCCAACCTTCCAAGTTAGTAGTCATAAAATCATCATAGTCACTGCTTGCATAGCCCTTAGCAGAGCTTGTCAACTTTTGTTTATTTGTCCATTTACTCCTTTGCCTCTTGCTCCCACCGCCTTGAGGATCTAAGGAGACAGGAATGGTGCCTTTTTTCACTCCGCAGTGCAAATTCTATTTGCCATTCAAGCTCAGGGCTTTTTTTCACTGTCACACCCTGGGACCTGAGGCAAGGTGGGGAGGTGCTCCCCACAAACATGGCCCCGAGTAAACAAGATGGGAAGGCCATAAGCTGTCTCCTGAAGCTCCCCAGAGAAGTGCAGTCATAGGTAGTCAGTTTGAAGGAGGGGAGCTGGGTCTGCAAGGCAGATCTGAGCTGGGAAGATTAGACAGAGGATTGGGGTGGAGGATAAAGGGGTCTGTGAACCAGGATGCCAGCCAGCCACTCCCAGCATGGACACAAAAGAGAAGCTGGAGGGATGGGGTCAGGGGTCAAAGAGAGATCAGAATTGGGCTGGTTCCAGATAAATTTTGCTAAGGCAGGGTATCCGAGAAGAGATTTCCCTTTATCAACCAATCTCCCATGTTGGATCTGCATTTTCTGGCTCATCCCTTTCTCAAAAAGATGTCATTTGGAAAACCTGAACCAGAGAGGAAAATCTGACTGGTGAAATGGAAACGAAGAGAGCCTTAAGTGAAAGTAATTGCCTATTATTCATTTCAATAGTGAAAGAAGGATAATCCCGAATGACGGTAGGCAGATACCATGGATTCCTAGAAAGAAGATTTCAAAAAACTCACAGTAAAAATTAGGTATGAACCTCCCGAGATTGTTAAAATGAAAGTATTCAAGAAGAATGGGAAGATAAAAATATGACTCAAATAAAGCATAACTAGAAGAAATCCAGTCAAAAATGATTTGGAGGAAGAAGGAAAGGGTAGAAATCTGTATAACTAAGCAGGAAGTAGTCTTATTGGAATTCCTTATAAAAAAACCTACATAAAAAATGTAAGGATGAGACTATAACCAACTACAGATGTAAGGATGGCTTTAATCTATCTGTGAAAAAACAATTCTGCAACAAAATAAGGGACAAGAAAAGCTAGTTTCTAGAGTGAACGAAAGCTTGCAAAAAAACAAAAAACAAAACAAAACAAAACAAAACCCCCAAAAAACCCCAAACAAGAAAACCCCAACTCCTGCAGAATGTTAAAAGGGTCTTTTATATTCTCAGTGAAGAGAAGCAGTACCAGCTCTGCTTTTTTTGGCATTGACATGAATTTTAATGGTATAAAAAATGTAGGACCAGGGGACACCTGGGTGTTTCAGTAAGTTGAATGGTCAAGACTCTTGGCTCAGGTTGTGATCTCAGGATAGTGGGATCGAGCCCCTGCATTGACTTCCATTCTCTGCGAGAGTCTGCTTGAGATTCTCTCTCTCCCTCTGCCCCTCTCCCCCCTACTCTCCCCCACTTCAAAAAATAAATACATCTTTAAAAATAGGGGTGCCTGGGTGGCTCCATGGGTTAAGCCTCTGCCTTCAGCTCAGGTCATGGTCCCAGGGTCCTGGGATCGAGTCCTGCGTCGGGGTCTCTGCTCAGCAGGGAGCCTGCTTCCTCCTCTCTCTTTCTGCCTGCCTCTCTGCCTGTTTGTGATCTCTGTCTGTCAAATAAATAAATAAAATCTTTTTAAAAATAAATAAATAAAAATAAAAGTAAGGTAAGACCAGGAGAGAAAATTTCTTCCTTTCCACTCTGCGATAACTTAATCTTCTTAATAGCATAGTCTTTTGTTATTAGTAATAACCTCATACCCAACAATAGCCTTTTCCATACACTGTTGTATTGAATAATATGTGACTATTTTCTCCTAACACTGTCCTAAATTGGAAAACTGAAATTCTTCATTCTCTTTCTAACTACGTTAGTGCTTTTATCTATGATCAGTTTAGTGTCTCTGCAGCCCAGGTGAAAATTTCTACAACACATTTCACCCCAGATCAGGTAACAATTATGGAGGATTAAAATGAAAGAGACTTTTCCTCCTCAGAATAATTTTCTTGTCCTTTTTAGATCTTTGCAGACTACATTTTCCCTGCTGCTACTTCATAGCTTGAGTCCTACGTTTTCAGTTATAATGTGGACGAACTCAGATGCTCAGTATCTGAAGTGTATCTTCATGACTATGGCGTAACCTTTCCTCTTTCAAACGCCCGTGCACTCTGTCTCTTGTGATTCAGGTTTTTTGACTTTTCAAATCCAAGATCTCTGCCATTACTTATGATTTTGATATTAAACTACATATCCCCCCCCCACAGTCAACATCTGGTAATGGCAGCTTAGCTAAAACTGTTCTTTCTCTGTCCTTCTTCACACTTCTTTTATTCGCATAATACATTGGTGAAGTCTGGCCTTTCCTCTTTCAGTGGATCCTTGGCTATAAAAAAGAATCACATGTCGATCTCTGTATATACTTCCCTCATTAATCTCTTCCAATCAATATGGCCATCTCCTTTCTTTGACAGACAGCCTCTTTTATTCATACATCTTGAGATAAATAGATGATGGTTTCCCTGTTTATAAGGGGGTAAGGCAGCTCGAGAGGTTAAGTCCTCTGAGTGTGTGAGGGCAGGGTTGCCCAGTTAGCTGACGCCAGTCTCTGCTGAGTCGGACAACTTCTATGTGGACCATGTCACTGTTAGGAGTTCCGCTTTCCTAAGAATTGGGTCTTCTCATAATTGAGCATTCTGACTAAATTTTCGATCGGGTCACTTTGCCCAGTTAAGTTTTCCTTTCCTAATGGGTCCTTTTCACCCCTGTTCTTCAGATAACAGGCTGGAGCTCCTCCAAGGGTGGTAGCCCTTTTCAGATTCCCTGTTGCCTGGAAGCCTTCAAAAAATTCCTGAGAATGTATTTCTTATTTATTATTTCTTCCATTACATGTTCTAGGATTTTAAAGCAACATCATATTATGTTTCATAAAGGGAAAAAGCAAAGTAAAAATAGATTTGATGGAAAGGAACTGAAATCATCATTAGGATTAAAGTGTCGTACGTGTGATTTGGTCATCCCCTGAGAGGAGAAAGAAAACAATCCATAGCTATAAAAAGATGTTAGCCAATCAAGGGGGGTAGGTGGGCTGGGAATCTCCGTGCACGTGGGGAACCTGTGCTCTCTGTCCCATTTTGTGGGGCTCAAGTCACCATAAAGTGGCAAAATGTTCCTTGGAAGTGGGGGAGGGCCTTGGAGAGAGAACTGAAGAAAAGGAGGCCGCTGGTGCAGAGACCTGGTCATTAGTCCAAAAAGATAGTTTCGTCCAGATAATGTATAAAAATAGAATGGACGTAGGGGGAGAAAGAACAGACAGAAAGAAACAATGCTGTTAAAATGCTTTATCTAGAAAATGTTAGCTCTCCCTGACTAGTCTTGAAACAACTTGGGGGAAAAAAGTCTTTAAACAAGCTACTTTGCAGCTCACAAAATCTTTTCCACTTTGTAGCAAGATAATGCTCTTTTACATGAACATTATCAGTTTCCAAACTCTCTTAACTCATGCTTCCCTGCTTCCCTCACATCCCAGGAAGGGGGGAAACTGAGACCCAGGAGCACAGCTCCGTGCTTGACCCTCTCGCCCCAACCTCCTCTCCCTGTCCCCCTTCCCCAAGATTCCTCTTTCCTGTCCCCCCCCCCCAACCTTGTTTTTCCCCTCCCCTCCTTTTAAAGTGAACCTTCTATACTGCATTCCCAGAAGACCTCCAGTGGCCTGATTCAGCCATAAGCAGACACCTCCCATCTTCCTTCATTTTATTCCCATATTCTCTAAAATAAATCAGCCTAAGGTGGTAACAAACACAAGGTCATTACTCTGCATTCTTTGCTCTTGTGAGTCATACCTAGGAAAACAAGTGTACTTCAATGTCTTTGGACTTAGCTCACTGTCTTTAGTAAGAACTACACTTAGGGAAAGACAATTAATCAATAAATGTTAAATAATATTAAAACAAAAAATATGCAGGAGTTTTTTGAGCTTCACAGAAAAAAAAAAAAGTAAAGACTTTAATTTCCAGGAAAATTATTCTTGTAACCACTCCAGAAGTTTTTTTTTTTTCATCAAAAGAACAAATGGAAAAAAGCACAAATGCCAAATAAAACACAACCCTTAGCGTTAAATATATTCTGGAGCTTGTGAAATTAAATTTGCATGTTTAAATGAATCCAAATGCCCCTTTAGAAAAGTAATCCACTTTTCCCCTAATTTTTTCCCCTATGTTGACAACCAGTAATAAATATTCTTTCCTTTCTCACTGCATATTCAGATTTGGGGAAAAAAATATTATTTGAAAAGAAAGGTACTTTTGTCAGAAAGATAGCTTAGAGAGGAAGGGTTGCATTCTTACTTGTAAGTAAGCAGCGGATAGGAATAACAAAATCATTCTTGCATTAAATTTATTCTCAAGAAAGGGACAGTCTAGAACTCCAGAGTGAATACGTATTTCCCCCCCGGAAAATGGCTGAGTCCAAAAAGGAGAACTACAAAATGTGGGAATACTTTTAACTCATTTAATATTTTCAAATACAAATAGAATCCAGACCTTCCAATGGCGACATAGTCTACACAATGATCTGTCAACATCCTTTGAGCTTATTTACTCAGAAGGAGTTCTTCATGGTTCCTGTGGCTTTTCCTTCTAGTGGCCCATGTCCGTCAGGACGTCAGAAACCGCAGTGAAAATGGTAGACGTTTTACATCCTACTGGTACATGGCAGGGGTATGGGACACACTGACCACATAGGTCACCTACACAATTTTTCTTTCTTTCATCATCGGCCATCTGGTCCCCCTGACACCGTAAATCCAATAAGCCAATCGTCTAATTAGAACACCCTGCCCCTTCTTAGCCAATTTCTATCCTTTGTCCCAGCTTCCAAATCCTCTCATCTTTGAAGATCTTTCCCACTATCTTTTAGACTCTCCATTCAGCCTCCTGCATTCCATGATTATTTCTGGAATCATTTGGTGCCTGGTATGGTCACAGCCCTTGCTCCTTTAGAAATACCCCAGCTTCCCCCAACCACCTGAGTGATTGTTCGCCCGACCCCCCAGTTTTGCTTTTCACCTGGTGACTTTTATTAATCCTCTCCCAGTTTATTGACTTGTGAATACAAAGTCCAACGTACTTGTCCACTGGAACACATGAAGTACGTAGAATCACTTTGACACCCAGTGGGGGCATAATACAGACATGAAATTGGAGGAGTAAAATAATGGAAACTTCCCGCTTAAAGATTTTTAATATGAAAATGACTTTCAAATGAATCGTTTTTTGCTACTTTCCTAGGTTAGCCCTCTAATGTTCAGCAGGATACCAAAGGTTTTTATTACAAAGAAGTTTAGAAAGAGCTAAGACACTTGGCTTATTTTTTGTCGTTATAGATGAGGTGCAAAAGAAACCCTTTTCAACTTTATTGAGATATAATTGACATATAACACTGTGTAAGTTTAAGGTGTAGAAAGTGTTGATTTGATATACATTGATACACTTACAGATTGCAAATGCTTACCATTGTAGGGTTAGCTAACACCTCTGTCATATCACATAATTACCATTTCTTCTTTGTGGCAAGAACATTTAAATCTATATGCTTAGCAACTTTCAAGTACGTAATACAACATTGTCAACTGTAACAACATGGTGTAAATTCTACCTCCCCAAGGTATTCATCCTATAATGGAAAGCTTATACCCTTTGACAAAATCTCCCTATTTCTATTACCGCCCCCCAACCCCAACCATTGGTAACCACCATTCCACTTAAAATGGTGGTTTTTTTTCTTTCATCATCGGCCATCTGGTCCCCCTGACACCGTAAATCCAATAAGCCATAACAAAAAAACCATAACAAAAAAAAAATTCTTAGAAGACAAAAAAAGAAATACACCGTCAATATTGAAATGGAATCACGGAAAGCATTCTGACCACACTTAACCAGAGGCAGCCTACTCATTCACACACAAGCCCCTGGCCTAAGGAAACACGAAGATAGCCATTGTATTTATGGGCAACTGCTCCACAATGAGTTTCTTTTGTCATCTCATTCAAAAACGTGGAAGGAAAGCTTGTCTAGAATGACTACATAGATCTGGTTTAATGAAGTGACTTGATTCTACTCAACTCACTCTCAAGTGGTGTTCTTCTTTAACCCCCACATCAGAGTCTCTTTAGTTCCACATGTCAGAAATTACGTAGGATTAAAATTAAAGAGAAAAAGATGGGGAAGCAGCCACTGGCCGACACATTGTTTGGTCTCTCTGATGTGTGAAATATTATAATTACTCTCCCATTCCAATCTCTATATCCATATGTGGGGTGCATGTGTGTGTGTGTGTGTGTGTGTGATTGACATGCCAGTAGAAACACTCAAAGAGGGTATTTAAATTCAGGATAGGGGGTCAAAAACAACACTAAGGTGATAAACCCAAGGGAAATATCGACTAGGAACTTTTGGACATAGACTCTGTTTCTGTAGATTCTGAATGTTGGAATATCTGTTTCTTTGAAGTGTGCTCGTATGAGAGCTTTGATGCAGAATATTTTGAGATGACCTTAAAGCAGATTCAGAGGGCTGAATTAAACCAGGGCTTCTCAACATAACAAAGTATAAGACATTACCATGTAAGGAGCCATGTTCCCTAAGAGTGTTAGGATATAAGGTGATATATGTGCCTGAATATTTTTTATTTCCAATAGCTTAATGAACACACAATAGTTATGTTCATTTTAACATGTATTAAACTATGATTTCATGTACATTACTTAACTCTACAAAGCATGGCTTCATGTATACTGCTGCTTACGATAGCAGTAATAGTAAATTGCCTTAAAATTACTCAAGTAGAAGAAATTAGTCATGGGGCGCCTGGGTGGCTCAGTAGATTAAGCGTCAGCCTTTGGCTCAGGTCATGATCCTGGGGTCCTGGGTCCGGCTTTTGGCTCTCTGCTCAGCAGGAAGTCTGCTTCTCCCTCTCCCTCTGCCCCTCCTCATAGCTCATGCTCTCTCTGGCTCTCCTCTCTATTTCTCTCTCTCTAAAACAAATAATTAAAATCCTAAAAGAAAAGAGAAGAAATTCATCAGTGAATGGAGAATGTTCCATAAAAATGTACGGGTGGCCCATAAGGATGGCAACATTGTGAAAGACGTTTATGAGTGACTGAGGACAGGGGAATACCATGTTAAAGAATTGCACACATTCTCTGAAACTAAAGACTTGCTGTTTTTGGCTTATGGATGAAAGCGTCAAGGAGACATTACATGTTTGTAAAATGCAGGCAGTGAATCTCTCCTGAGTGTCATCTTATTTCCTTCACTGAATCGACCATTATATTCTGGGCTGTAGAGGGAAGCTGTGCTGTTGATGACTCCTGGAGGTGTGTAATGTATCACGGAGTAAGATCAGTAGTGCACGCTCTTGCGCAACATCACGCTGGGACCTCTGTGCTTCACCCTATGCAGAGTGAAAATGTCAAACAGGAGACAATATTATGATCGAACCAAGTCTAGTGACATGGAGAGCTTTGCTGTGCCTGTACTAAGCTAGTTTCCCATCCTTCGGGCTATCGTCAAGCAACCTAACGTCTGTTCTTCTTGCTGAGCTAAATGCAACATCTCACGCCAGATTTATTGGCTTGGCAAAGTTGCAAATGTTATTACGCAAAAGTTGAGAAAGAGCAAAGCCGAGGAGTGCTAAAAACAGTACACTTTGCTACTGTGTAGTATCCACATTTTGGGCTCCGGGTGTTTTATTTATAGATATCTATTAATACACAGCAAGAGATACAGAAAGAAATACATAAAAAATAGCTTTATCAAATAGTTTCCAGTATTCAAGTGTCATATCAAAAGCAAGAACAGCAATAGCAAACTGTTCTATTGAAGAAAAAAGCCATGTTCTTCAGTCTTCTCTCTCTTCCCTACCCTTTCCTCTCTGAGGTCTGTGGCTACAAAGAGCCCACACCCTCGGCGATCTTGAAGGGGCAAGGTTCAGGCTGTGGAGGGAGGTGGGATGTCCACATGCATTACTTTATCTGGCTTTTTTCACATCCACCTCTCCTACCTCCCAGGCCAGCAATGCTGTAAGTGGAGAAGAGGGAACACAGAGCTTGTAAAACTGGTTTGTTGGGGTTCTTCCTCCCTCTCTTTGCTTCTTGGGAAAAAGTCTTGCTGGGCAGTCGCCTGGCCTTTTCTGAGCTTGAGAGGGGTTTCCCCTTCATCTGGCAGAAGGAAAGGGGGCTGCACCCCCAGTTGGAGATAGAAAGGGAGATGGAAAGGGCAGATCCCACCGCTCCCCCCAAGACACACAGTGAAGGAGAGGTCAGAGGTAAACATGCCCATAGGCGTCTTGAAACTCAGGATTCAGAGATGGGGGCAAGACGGCCCTTGGAACAATGGGATTCTCCCAGATCTGAAACCCTGTGCATTTACCTTCCAGAGTCCTAGAAGGCCTGGGGTCAGGGGCGGGGGTGGATTACTGCCCACTTTTTGTATTTATAATTGAAACGCAGTCACAGGTGACACACACAGGAGAGGAGGGGAGACTGTGGGAAGGCGTGTGGGCAGTTTTCATTTTGCTTCATGTCTCCACCTGATTGTTGGGAGCTGCTGGCACCCGCAGGGGCAGCCTCGGTCATGTGGGGGCGGCGGGGAGAGGGGCTTCCCTGCTGGAGGGTAGCCCAGGCTCGATCTGGAGAGAGGGCGGCGGGGGCGGTCATTTCCGGGGAGGAGCTTAGGACAGGTTGGTCCAGACTGTGACCAGGGTTTTGTCAACGTTGCCAGGAGGTTAAAGAAGGGGTGTCCCAGGCAACCTTTCTCTCGCTGCGTGGGGGGAGGCGGGAGTGGGGGTTGGAGCTTGGGGCCTGTGAATGGGACATCAGTTCTTCTGGACTCTTCTTATGTGCTGAGGGGAGGAAGTTGGGACACACCAGCCAGAGCTGAGGGGGGGCAAAGCCGGCTTCCAGCGGGAAGTCACCTCGTTTTAGGGCGAGCTATGCCCTCCCCAGCCTCCAGGGCTGGGCTGAGGTAAGCCTATGAAGAGGCAGAAGGCCCAGGCAGAGTCCCGGGGGAATGGGTGGAGGCCTGTTTGGTATGGGTGTGGGAGGGAGGGTTCCTGCCTCTCCTTCAGCTCCAGCCCTTGCTACGGTGCTTTTTCCAGGGAGCAGATCTCCTTATGCACCTGATTCCGCTACTGTTGCTGTCGCCCCCACTGGGATTTGCAGGGAGGTCCAGGGGCCCCAGGGTGCCCAGGTCCATAGGTTTGGTTCTAGGATGAAATCTGTCCCTTTGATTCTAGAGGTGAGGGGTAAGCAGGGAGAAGGAGGAAGAAATGGTTTGAGGGGATCCTCCTGAGTATTGGAAATGGGCCCGCGTTTGAATACCCCCATCCCTCGCCCACCCTGGGGAGGAGACTGGAGTTAAACAAGGTGAGGAAGTGCTGCAAGCGTCTATCTGATGGCGTCCCCAGGTGCTAGGTGTAGACTCGTCTTTTTCCTGCGCAGGGAGGATGCTCTCAGCTTCTCCCCTCGGCCTTACACTCAGCGCACGGCAAGAACTTTGGGAGCCTCGGACACACGAGGCTACTGGAAAAAGTCAATGTCTTACAGTACGTTTCGCTTGATAGCACGTTCCACACAGCACGTTCAACTCCACAGGGGCTGCCCCCCACCCCCTTCCCGGGGACTTCAGGGGGTAGTTTAAGGGCAAAGAGACAGAAATGGCTTTGAAAATGGAAACGCACGATTAAATGGGAGCTATTATCCGATCTCCTTCTTCAGCCGGGCCATTTCCTCCCTCCCAAAACCACCCTCACTTCGTTAGCCACCTAACCCCGCACTGGAACACCCCTGCCCTAAATGAAGAAGCCGAGGGGTAAGAACGATTCAGAAGCGGTGTCCCTGCGCAGGGGGCAAGTGACTGTTCTGAGGGGCACCCCTTTCTCATGGGAGGAGGCGCCCTTCCTTCCCGTTCTTCAGCATCTTAGGCTGCCTTCCTCCTGCTACCGGGCAGTCTGGGCTTTTCGGTTTTGTTCTCAGAAAACATCAGCCCCTGTAGCTCTTCATCGCCCCCTGGCGTTCCTCTCCCCCTATGTCTTAACATTGGTGCTACTGAACGGGGGTTGGGGGTTGGGGGCGGGGGGCGTTTCGGGAAGGGGAAAGAGGGTGGGCACAGAAAAAAAGTTTATGGGGCTTCTACTCAGTGATATCAAAAGCACTGAGGTATGTGCCTGGAAGGGCTCTCGCTCTCTCTCTTTTTTAAAAAACGTTCTTTCCTTGCTGTTCCTTCATTGATCTTTTTTACTGTGCGCGCCAAGAGCTCTAGCAAAAAAGACTTGGGGGAGGGGGCTTGGAGTAAGGGACAAGTACCTCGATGTGCCAAAATAATCTGACCCCCAGTGAGTTGGGGCGGGGAGTGAAGAGGGAAAGCGTTCCCCTGTTTGATCAACAGTAAGAAATCGGAGACATTAAAGGAAAAACGAAGTGAACAACAATTTAAAAAAAAAATCCCCGCGCGCAACAATACAATCTATTTAAACTGTAGCTCATACTTTTCATACCAATGGTATGACTTTTCTGGAGTCCCTCTTCTGATTCTTGAACTCTGGGGCTGGCAGCTTGCAAAAGGGGAAGCAGACCCAAGCGCCGCACGGGCAGGTTTACCAAAGGTCTCTAAATGGGTATTTTCTTGTTCTTAGCCCTGCCCCTGAATTGTCAGACGGCGGGCGTCTGCCTCTGAAGTTAGCAGTGATTTCCTTTAGAGCCTGGCCTTATCTCCGGCCGCACGTTGCCTGTTGGTGACTAATAACACAATAACATTGTCTGGGGCTGGAATAAAGTTGGAGCTGTTTACCCCCACTCTATAGGGGTTCAATATAAAAAGGCGGCGGAGAGCTGTCCAAGTCAGACGCGCTTCTGCAGCGGCGCTGGGGCGAGCGCGCACAGGGTCCTCGGTCCGCGCTGCTGTCCCCGCACGCCACCGCCGCGTGCGCCCGCAGACCGCTCCCACTGCCGGCCCTCCTGGCAGAAACTTCTTTTTTCTCTCCGTTAAAGAGCACTTAGGCTGAAGGCTCACTTTGAGATCTGAATAACCAGAAGAGCTTTGAGGGACCCGAAGCTATTATTTTTCTTCGTTTTCCTTTGGGTTCAGTTGGCAGGGGAGGACTTTGATCCCCACTCCCTCCCCCCTTTTTTTTTCAGAATGGATTATTTCCCCATGATTTTCTCTCTGCTGTTTGTGGCTTTCCAAGGAGCTCCAGAAGCAGGTAGGCACACCGACTTGCACGTCTCTGAACGTTAATGTCTTCTTGTCCTCCTTAATGTTTTTCTCGCTTCTGTTTTCCACTTCTTTTTAGGACTGCAGCTCAGAGAGCAAGTGTCTGGGAATTATTGCTCAAAGCTACTTAAGTTTTCTGGTGGGGAAATTGAAAACAATTTCTCCTATAGCATTGGGATAACTTATTGTTATTAATGCATAGAGTATTTTTTTTGGCTTTTAAAAATATAACTCAGGAAAAGTAAAGACAAGATATAATGTAGCCGAATGTATATTTGCAGTGTATGTGTTCGTACAGGGGTAATAGGACATAGAAGGACTTACAGATCTTATTTAAATCATGTTTTAATAGTGTGTGAATGTGTAAAATATTAATTTCAGCTCGAAGCCAAGGAATTTTATTCAAGTCATTCAAGCAATGTATGAGCAGTAAAATCACCCTCAGGCGGTTTCAGGGTGAAGCAGATGTTTTCTTTAAAATTTGTCATTATTGACTTTAGTTTTCTTTTGGCAGGTTTTTGGCACCCAAAACACTGTGAGGGCTATTTTCAGTTTTATTCACCTGTTGTTGAAGGGGAGCTAAGATAAATCTTGGCTGCCTGAGGATTTAGATAGTACGCGTATATCTGCCCGTTTCCCCCTTCTTAGGGTCAATGCCCTTTTTTGTGTGGCTTTTCATGACCCTGACTAAAGAGAAAAGATGTCAAGGCAATGAAAATCCTGGAATGTGTCTGATCATTTGAAATGTACAAAATTGGGCAGATAAGCCACATGGCTAACTTGTCAGTAAGAGGCCATGCTGTGGTGGGGAAGGGGGAGGCGGCAAGTCCCCCACACGCTGTCCTGCTCCGGGGATCCTGCGTTCAAAATCCACAGAACCTTGATTAGGTCCCTGAGCCGCTGCTCAGTCTCACCCTAGGTCAACACTTACTCTAGAGTTTACCACTTGAGATGAATATTGTAGAGCTGGTTTCTCTTCTTTCTCTCCAATCATCCCCTCAAAGCTCTTGAACGCCACCTAATTTCAAGGACTATATATCACCTGGGCTCCTCCCTGCCCTCTACCAGGTGTGAAGTGGTGGATTCTCCCGTAAGCTGCATGGGGAAGTGGCTCGGCACCTAGGAAGAGGCGGGTGGTTCATGTAACTTTAGCACTTTGGTCATCAACCAACTTTAAGCCACTGTCCTACGAAATTGGGCTGTCCTTTTAAATTCCATGCAGAAGCCACCCCAGATTTCTAACAGGCGGCTATCCACGCATTTCTCTGGGAGCTGGCCAGTCGGTCCCCTTTTCAGGTGGCTGTTCCCCCTGCCCGTGTGTAATCTCCCCGAAAGTGGATAAGCCAGTCGGGGTAAAGGTGAAGTCATGTTAAGGAGGGGAAAGATAAAGAGCCCTTTTTGCTCTGTGTTTCTTGCTGAAGGTGGGCTGCATGCTTCACAGGCTTTTATCTGCTCGGCCACATCCCAGGCAACGTGCCCTGCTGACCTGCTCTTTCTCTCCCCAGCGGTCCTGGGCGCGGAGCTCAGCACGGGCTTGGACAGCGGAGGGGAGAAGCCCGCCCCCAGTGCACCCTGGCGGGCCCGCCGGTCCAAGCGCTGCTCCTGCTCCTCCCTGATGGATAAAGAGTGCGTCTACTTCTGCCACCTCGACATCATCTGGGTCAACACTCCCGAGTGAGTCTCTAGAGGGCGTCGTCACTCTAGCTATTCCTTACCTCTGGCTTCTCCAGAGACTGGAGCCGAGGGACACTAGTTGCTCTGGGACAGGGGTCCTGGTTTGGATTCTGAAGGTAGCTCTTCTGGCAACATGAAGGTGCCTCGGGGGTGTGGGGATAGTGCCTCCCCATTCCTGTAAATACAGGGCGGGGTGGTTCTTTGAAACACAGGGGAGGGTCTTCTTGAGGCCCTGTGGCTCAAAGACTCCAGACAGCACAGATGGAAAAGGCTGATGGCAGGCAGTCCCCTGCTACACACTTCTGAGCAGGGATGTCTTTTGGTGGCATCCGCTTGGGTTTAAGGAATCAGCTGCCATGGTCGGACATGGGTTAGTCTAACCTGTGCTACCCCTGGGAGGCAGAAGGGATTGTACAGAGTGATCATCAGTCCCTTTTATTTTACTTATAGAAAAGCACAGACCCAAGTTGTGGACATCATTTGTGCAAGAATGAGTTCAGGGCAGAGTCAGATCTGGAACAGGGATGTCCTGACTCCTCTGTACTCTCCCTTTAGAAAAGCCCATTTCAAGACACCAGTGGAAACATGGCCTGTAGATTTCCCTTCTGTCTCCAGAGTGGGGAAGAAAGCAGATTCCCCGTCCTCCTCCATCCTGAAAATGGGCTCACCCATAGGACAGAGTTGTTAACCAAAACACGGCACACAGTGTCTTGTACGGGGCGACCAGTTGGTGAGGGATGCCCCCAGTCCACACAAAATCGAATCAAACAAAAACCGCAAGGAGGTGATACTTCCGAGGAGAGGACTTTATTCCTTTTAGGTGAGGCTCAAAAGGGACTCTTTGGAATTTATTGGGGAGCCTTCTGGCGACGAGTCCTTCTATTAGTCATGGTTTCACCAGTTGCAGGAGATGTGTGAAATTGGGGGTGAACCGTGCGTGCCATAGTAGATCCCACTCCCCACCCCCAGGAGGCACTTTTGGCATTATCATATGACTTGAATTGAAAATAGATTTTCAAAATCATGTGAGTCATGGTTTTGCATCGAGGTCCCTCCCCCGCAGTAGCTGTTAAGTAGATGGAAAGTCAGAAAAGGAAGAAAATAGGAAACAGACACCAAAGCAGAGATGTCATAATCTGGGACAAAAAACAAAGCTGCTTGTGTGGAGAAGAAACCGAAATTTGTTAAGAAGACAAATGAATTTCATTGAGTTAGAAAACTGGTTTTCTCCTGGTGGGCCCATGACCCTGACCACCGCCATTCTTGGCTCTCCTAAATTGCATGACTCGGTGCTGTGTGGGGAGCTCCTTGTGTCCCACTGCAATGAGTTTGCGCCACAGAATGCATCATTTCAAAGACTATTACTATTACTTCTGCTGATATCTTTTGTTCATCTTTTTTGTTAATAGGCACATTGTTCCCTATGGACTCGGAAGCCCTTCTAGGTCCAAACGATCCTTAAAGGATTTATTTACCACAAAGGCAACAGACCACAGGAAGAGATGTCAGTGTGCCAGCCAAAAAGACAAGAAGTGCTGGACTTTTTGCCAAGTGGGAAAAGAATTCAGGTGAGGCAGAAACCCCTTTGCTTCCAGTTTTATGACCTCCCGACCTTCCCGTCATGATGTCGCCTTTTTGTTTACGAGAAATTAATAGAGACTTTGTGAGAGCTGAAGGTACCATTGCTGAAATGTTTTGCTTTATCTGTATTTTAACAGGGACCAAGATGGTATGGAGAAGAGCTGGAATGACCCTAAGAAAGGCAAAGACTGTTTTGGGCTTGGAGAAAAGTGTGTTCATCAGCAGCTGGTGGCAGGAAGAAAAATGAAAAGGTAAGAGACTCCCAAGGACAGCTAGCCCCAGTCACCAGTGCCAATGGCCTGCTCCCCCAGGTGTTCTCACCTTGATAGGAGAAAGGTTTAGAAGAAAAGAACAAAGACTTTCAGAGTCTATAGATTAAAAAAGAGCAAAGGAGTCCCTCTCAAATATTTTTTGAATGCAGACCTTTGCCCACTGTACCCTTGAATGATCTTAAGCACGTGCCACTCCGCCCAAAGCTAGATTTTCCCAACAAGATACATCTACAGACACATTTGTCATTTGGTCCTATATAGTCCTTGCTTTTCCAAGTCAACGCATTTGCTGCTTTCCTAGGGAAATTAACAATCCTTTCAGGGAAAGGAGTTTTTGGTGTTTATTTTACTTCATTTTATTTTTAAGTCAGAGTCTCATGTATGATCAAGTTCTTCACAAAGTAGCAGTTACTCCAGTGGCCAAAGGGGAAAAATAAAGTCCTTAGGTAGGGAAGGTGAAAATCAGAGCATGCTGTTTGGGAGGGGTTATTTGTTTTTTTAAATAGGGAAGTACATTCTGTGGAGAGCCCGTATCATTCTGAAAAGCTCTCATCTCTTCTAGTCGAGCTGGAGCAGTGAAGGGATGGAGATTAGTGCACACTGTGGGGTTGTGATGGGCAGCTCTAGAGGGATGACCGTTCCAAGTTCAAAAGATTTTGGAATTCACAAGTGGGAGGGAAGAAATCTGCATTAGAGCTGTCACGTGTTCTACATTTCCCTACCCTGCTCCCTGGAAATTTTCCTAGAAATCCAGTGGCAAGAAGTTCTGTGATCAAAGTGTGCTGTGTTGCTTACTGTTAATGTGTGGGACGGGACATCCTGAGCTGTTTGGGACGTCTCGCTGGCCATTGTCATTTTCATGTTTATAATGTCAGGCCCCCAATGCTCCCCCCAGATTACAGGGTTGCATAAGCCACAGTTCCTTAACTGACTTAGGAATTATTATTATTTTTGTATTTGTTTTTGATTCTGTCAACGATTCAATCACTCTTAGAATTCCCTTTCTTTTTCCTGCCGAAGGAAAATATTAAACCTGTAAAAAATAGAGATTTATATTTTTTCATTGCTGTACACCATTTGCTTTGGGCCTGCCTATTGGCCTGCTCTCTTTTTGTTCCTTTCCCCTCAAGTCATCTTTAACTGCTCTTGTGTTTAAGAAGACATCCATAGCTATTTGAAACCCATGAGAAGGTAGTTTCTCCACAGAGTCATATGGTGATGGGAGTTGGGATGGGGCAACAGAGGAAAAGAGAATATCTCCAGTTTACCTTAAAAATGTACTTTAAAATTGCATTGAATACCCAATTATCTTCAGATATGACTGTAGCTCCACTCCCCTTCCCCGCATCCCTGGCATAAAGGGGTGGGGTGCTGCCTTTTCACTTGAGGTTAACCAAGATTAGCACGTTGTTGTGGTCAGTGGGGAAAGTTCAGGAACCAGACTTAGATTTGTTTGTGTCAGATTCTAATTTTAGATGCTTCTTTTGCCCAGAAATGATTTTTTTTAAATAACATTTGTTTTCTCTTGTCTTGTTTTCATAGGTTGGACGCCATCAGCAACCGCATCAAAACAGCTTTTCGTGTTGCAAAGCTGAAGGCGGGGATCTACACAGAGAGGCAAGTGACTCACAACCGAGCACACTGATGGCAGGTCACCAGGGCCCATGGCTGGCCCGCCCGAAAGCCTTCTCCTCCGAGGAGGGAACCCTGTGGCTGATTCTGCACTCTCTCCCCATGGCTGGGATCAGAGCAACAGCATCCTCCCTGCTTTGACCGACCATTTCTTGCTCCAACTGGCAATGGACCAGTGCCCTCGCTCTAAACATTCCAGGGAAGGTTAAGGAGTCCCCCAATCCATCTTCATTTGCCTCCATTGGTGATAACTGCTTTCGTCTCTCCTCGTTTGGGGTGACAAGAGACTACTCAGAAGGCAGAGAGACACACAGTGACTTGTGATTTCGGGTGTCACCATCCAGAGGGAGGACAGGAGATTCCACACATGGTGGAATTTCTGAAGAGGGTCCGAAGGGAGTGTTTGTGTCTCACTCAGGCGCCTGGCACATTTCAGGGAGAAACTCCAAAGTCCATGCAAAGATTTTCTAAGGAATGCACAAATTAAAAACACTCTCGAAGGACACTCAAGTTAAAAAAAAAGAAAGAAAGAAAGAAAGAAAAAGACTTTTTTTTCTTTTTAAATTCACAAAATGCAAAACTAAAAGATACTGCTACTACTGTAAATCAGGATGGGTTTGATGAATCTGAGTCTACCTCACCTCTATTGCACTCTGGTAGAAGTACTCCCCCCCGCCAAAAAAAGAAGTACTTCCCCACCATTAACTATATCCCCCCCTCCCCCGTTTGGTCCCCTCCTGCCATCCCCTCCCCCGGAACCTCTGTAGTCCTTCTTGGCTTCATAGCTATCTGGTCTACCATGTCAGTAGTAGATGTAACATTTTCATGGTAATCTACTAGCTCTGATCCATAAGAAAAAAGATCCTTGAAAAAGAAGGTTCCCTTACCTTGATCCTTGGAAACACAATGGTCTAGGGTTGTTTATGAAAGACATTGCAAACTAAATATTCAGTTATGCTTTAAAGCAGTAAAATTATTTTCCTTTATGTAACTGGCTAATGGAAGAGGTTGGATTAAATTCTGATGTACTTATTTTTTTATAGATATTTATATTCAGAACAATTTATTCCTTATATTTACCATGTTAAATATACATTTGGGCAGGCCATATTGGTCTATGTATTTTTTTTAAATGTATTTCTGAATGAAATTGAGAAAATGCTTTGTTTTGCCTGTCAAGGTAATGACTTTAGAAAATAAATATTTTTTTCCCTACTGTACTGATTTCAAATGATTTCTGAAATTCCCAAGAAGTGGGCCAAAGTGCTGAGAATTATGAAGGGAAATGATTAAAGTTGTTTTTTTGGGTGGCAATAAGAAGGAAAATAGTCTTGGCTAATCACAAAAGAACTTTGTCTGGATCTTAAAAGTTGCCCTTAGATGACATTAAGGTACGAAAACAAAACAAAAACCCAGCTTTAATACCTCTGTCTCTCCCTGGATAGCAGGCTTCTGCTTCCTCTTCCCCCTGAAAACTCTCCAGGGGCTTGTTTCATGCATTAACTTTGCTTAGGCTATGAGACAGGATCCCACAGTTAAAGCTGATGGTGTGGTGAGAGGTGCTTTCTCCACATCAACGGGCCGAAGGAAGCAGTGGCAAGATGAGTCCCCAAAACATACTTAATTATACACAGTTCCACACCAGAAAAATGCTTAGATTAAATAGCCAGTTCAGAGCAAGTGAGGGGCACCCCCTAGCTTTTTAAATTTGTTTATAGGTTTTTTTGTTTTGTTTTGTTTTTTTGTTTTGTTATGGCTTGTTTTTGGCTCAGATTTAGACTTTTGTTTATTAAGGAGCACTAAGTGCCTTTATATATTATTTGTTTATTAAGTTTATTATTTGCTTATTAAGGAGCACTAAGTACCTTCGTTTCTTTGTGCTAGCCAGGACCACACATATGCCGGTGGCGGTCAAGATACCGAATGTTTGGTCTGGGGCACAGGCATTGTGGTAACACCCCTCCTCTCCTCTTGGCTTGCTGGTCTTGCCAAACCAACCAGGAGACTGGTGTTTTGAATGGTTGTTACCACAGAAGCCCAAAAGAGTTTGATGAGCTCTCAAGACGCTTCACCGTCCTTCCCTAGAAGAAAGAATGCCCGGCATTCAACAAATATTAGCTCATGATGGTGACTGTTGTCCAAACAGTGACACATCCAAGGACACTGAATAGCAGCCTTCAGGTGAGCGTAACCGGTGTCCCACGTGGAGTGTCCATCTTTATTGACACTGGTTTTTTTTATCTTCCATACTCCTCTTTTTTTTTTTTTTTTAAGGGACAGTCCAATATCTAAAAGTGTGATATCTGGAAGTCCATTTAAAGCAGGTTTCTCCCTTTGCACTAAAGATCAGGCAGAGTTTTGATCTCAAGACACCAAGGACCAGGTATCCCTTGATCTAGCCAGTTGTTTGTTGGTGTGTGATTCTTACGGGAATTGTGGCGTTTTGTCCACAATGACCAGGGGCTTGGCTTGAACCTGCGTCATGAGTTTTCCCATGAGTTAAATGAGGGGGTGGGGAATTTCTCTAGTGGCTCCGAGAAAGAGTGTGTGATGTCATGAAGCATGAGGAAGTTGAGGCAGGATGAGAGGGCTTGGAGGATGTGGATCCATTACCTTTAAGAGGGAGCTGGGATGGGAAAAGCCACTGAGTACAAGAACAACACAACGAGCAAAGGAATTTTCTTTTTCTTTCTTTCCTTTTTAAAAAAATATTACTTGGGCCTTCAAATCTTCTTCCTCCATGCTTCCTGCTTCAGTAGCCGACAAGAAAAGCAACAAGAGTGAAGGAGCTCTCCCAGGCCAGGAGAGCTAGTAGTAAAATGAAGCTGGAAGGTTTAGAGGAAATGACTATTTTTCAAGTATGTAGAGGAAAGATTCGATATTATTTGAGGCTCATGCTGGCTTGAGGGGTGAAGTGGTGGAATGATCTGTCACGTTTCCTGCTGTTTTTCTTTCCAGTAAGAGTGTAGTTTTTGGAAGTCCATTTAGGACAGATTTCTGTATTCGCCCTGAGGCCAGGCAGAGCTTTCATCTCAGGACTCCGAGGACCAGAGGATCCTGGGTGTGGAGCAGTGACCTTTGGTGGAAGGAAAGAAATCCCGACAGGGTACTGAATTTTTCTCCCCATGGAATGGCTTCTTTTGTGATGGAAACCATTGGCTTTAACCCTGTCTGTGCTCCCTAAAATAGTCAGGGTATTATACTAAGTCAAGGTCTGCCAACTTGGGGTTATAATTAAGTTAGAGTTCCTTCAGGAAGACACCTACTGACAGTGAGAAAGAGAAATCTTTCATCTTTCCTGGTGAAAGAGCCAGCACCCAGAGAGGGATAGGACCTTCCTAAGATCACACAGCAAGCTATGGCATCTCTGAACCCTGAACCTTTGAACACAGACGTTTTAACCAGTGGAGACTGTTGTCCAAGTAAACCTTGACAGAGGGTTCTGGATGGTAAAGGCAAAGTCAGGGTTCATAAAAGTTTTACCTTTCAGCTTCGTGAGCGAAAGGGCAGGTCCATCCTTGTAAGGGAAGAAATGTAGGGGAAGAGAAAAGAAATATAAGGAGACATACAAGTCCCATGGCTTTGTGAAGTGAATTTCTATAGGATGAATAGAATATAACAGGGAAGTTACATTTATCATTATTTTCTAGGGTTCACTCACTAAATAATCCTTAGATAATATGAGTGAAAAGGAATCCTTTTTGCTTCATTCTCTTACTCTATAGTAAAACTTAAGTATATTAATGCTCAAGATGTTGCATTTTATTTTTCTAAAGTCCTGAAAATGCTTATTTTCAAACCCAAGTTTTCCATGTGCAACATACTATTTTCAAGCCCATATTCTCAATGGAATTCCTTCCACGTCAGCTTTTGCTCCTTTTTGCAGCCCCTCACAATTCCTGGGATCCTGGGTCTAGGGCTACTAGTGAACATGGCTGTTACTCAGGACCTTATGATTTAACAGCAACTTCTCATCTTTGTAGAGAACTGGACTTCCCGTCGCATTTTTCCTTTTGCCATTGATCCTCAGCCCCTAACAATCTTTTTGGGATGTTGGGGCATATTTTTATACCTGTTTGACAGCTGAGGAAACATATATTGAATGAATAAGTGATTTGTCCAGACTCCTCCATCAGGCAAATAGCAATACTGGATCTCAAGACCCTTGACTCTTTTTCCTAAAACTCCCCCAGAGATCAGGGCATAGAGCTGGCCCTGACTCTTGGACAAATGTGGGGTATTTCCATCTCTCCAGTGAGCTCCAGCGAATTAACTTTTTATTACTCTAAGGAATATTAATGCTCCATGTGTGCTCCTGCACCTTTGTCTGGAGCATTTTCATTGCACAATATTTGCTTACTACATCATCCTGAGCCAGTGCATGGTTGGTAGAGAAATCATGACAATTTATGATGCCTGTTTCCAAGCCTGGTACCATGGAATGCTTCATTGACAACTACTGGCTGTAGGTCCAATGCATGGAAGAAACTGTCGTGATAAATGTGATGGCAGAGGCTATACTATTTCCCTAGAATAACCAGAGAAAGATCTAGGACTGGTGCCACTGGATAATGAATACAGAAGGACCTAGACCTTGGGGACACTGGTTAATGGAAATGATGGGTCCCAACCATGACAGGCTGCTCATTGCTCTGAGAGGCAGCACACTGGGGATTTAACATACAGACTTGCTGGTTCAGAGAGGTGTGTGTGTGTGTGTGTTTCTGCCTCTTATTTCTTCCCTTTCATATTCTGAATCATCCCAGGCCTCTACCCTAAACTGCTGTGCAAGTATCTAAAATGAAATTCGCAATATTAGGCTACCATTGATGTGGCATGGGCACTGACCAACTGGAACAGACAGGGACAGAACTATGGGAGCAGGTCCCTGGTGGCCCCCAGCTAGGCCAGATGTGAAGCCCCCAGGTGTTGGATTGTGGGGAGGTCCAGCAGTCTGGGGAAGGGGTGGGACACCAGGGTGGAACTTTTAGGCTTCTCACTATAGCTATTTACCAACAGGATGGAACTATTGCAATATTTTAAAAACAGAAATGGTCTCACTGGTACATGCCCCTGTGCATGGCAGACTTGGAAGGATCAAAACTCTTTTCCACTTGGTCAATTATCCTCTGTACAGCTTCACTGAGTGGAATCCCATTGTCTCCATGCCCACCGGAGTCACTCTGCCCATCTCTGTCATCCTGCTGCATGGCCATCCTGCTATGCTGTTTCTCTCACTCTCCGTGCTCCCTTTACATGGGCCTCAATCTCCTTTGGTAGAAATGGAAATATTCTAAGGTATTCTTTGTTTTCTTGAAAGTTTTTAGCAGGGCAATTTTATGGCCTCCAAATCTGAGGTTTGCCTTATACCAGGGTTTGGTAAGGTCCTAGGTCCACTCCAAGATCGTCACGAAGAAGGAGCTGCTCATAAGTTCAGGTCTTGCTCTTGTAGGTTAACTTCCAGACCATGGAAGGGTGTCTGTATACTTCTCTGACCAAAATGAGGCTTGACTAAAGAAGGTTCATAAGACCCACTTTCAGGGGTCTCTTTGGGAGAATTTGTGGTGTTGAAATATTCCCTTACTCAGGCTCTGCTCTAGTGGTAATTATTTGTCATAACGAGATGGATCCTCTTATTTCTCTCCACTCCAATCCATCCTGTATCTCACCATAATCATAATTATCCTCCCCAAATGCTTCAATCATACTTACATTGAATCCAGAGCTAGAAAGAACTCAAAAAATAATTCATGTTATTTCCCCATCTCAGAAAGATCTTTCACGGACATTCTCTGCTTATAGAATAAAGTGTTATCTACTGAGGCCGAAGCGTTAGAGAAGGACCAGATTGAGAAGGAAGGAGGGAAAGTATTGTAATTTTGGTATTGAACATCTTGAGTTTTAAATTTCTTATTAGGGGTATCTTTAAACATAGCCAACATTTGAAAGAAAACCATAATAAACCCCATATAACCATCATATAGTTATCAAGATACAATTGGTGGTGTTTCACCTCTATCCACGCTCTGCCTTCCTTCTGTGGATTACTTTGAAGCCACTCCATAGTATCATTGTCATCCCATTTGTAAATATTTCAGTATGGACACAATGAAGTTGATATGCTTTGTTCAACCAAGCAAAATGTGAAATAGTCGATTAGATATGGGGGCCCTGAGCTTAGAGGGAATGAGCAGTAAATGTTCCCAGGCCTCATGAGGCCTCATAATAACAGGCCTCATAATAACAAAGGATACAAACCCATGTAATAATAGTTAACATTTATTTAGTCTTACTATACGTCAGGCACTCTTTGGAGAGGTTTGCACTCATCAACTCATTTCCTCATGACTATACCCCTATGAAGTAGGTACTTTAATTTGTTCTATTTTAGAGATGACGAAACTCGAGGAGGAACAAGTCCTATGATGGTATGAAAGTGGCAGTGATCAATTCTACCTGGGGACAGGGAAACGGAGAATTGTGGTGTCAAGGAAGGTTTCATGGGAAGAGACTGCAAAAAAATGGACCTTGAGCCCCTCATTAAATAAGATACCACTCAACAGTTCCAGAATCCTGCCAAAGGTATATAAGAGTCTCAATAAAGTGCTCTGTCTACAATTGATATAAGAAGAACGTAGCCCAAATTGCTCATATAACTGACTCACAGTGAAGGTAAATAAGTATCGTTTCCATTAAGATGTGATTTATCCTACTAAAATTCAGAAAGGATAATTAATTCAAGAATACTGAAAATCTTGAAGCAACACCACCACAATAAAGTCAGACTTTAATTTTTCTAACTGGTGTTGATTTCTGTGATAAGTCATTCTGCTAAAACCCAGAAAAAGTAATTAACAATACTGAAAATTTTAAAGCAACACAACAACAGCAAATGTGACAGAAGTCTCTTATTTTTACGTGGCATTCAAGTGGATTAAAATTTGAGGACATAATTTTAAAAATAAGAAGAATGCAATTCTAATAGTTTTCAACTAACTTTAGAAAATTTTACTAAACTTGTGTCTAATAAGATGAAATAACTCCACTGAAAGTCTCCGTACTTAAGCAAATATAAAATTATTTTGTAGTTCAGATACTTTGCCCATCTCCTACTATTCGCCACATGGTCACAAATGTCCTTGCACCATGTCAAGAATTCCCACTTCGTATACAAGTAGGAACTACTGAACTAACTGTCGACTTAGATGTCTTCTTCAGGCCAGCAGAACTTGCTAAGGGCCCATTACCAAGCACCCTGCTATGGACATTGTTCAAGGGCTTGTTCCCCCATTAACTGGGTCATTGCGCTCCCATCAATGGCCCTGAGTGGTGTACCTCAGTTTGGTGAAAGACAAAATGCACAGAATAATTAAGGAAATGATTTTACCCAGGCCATTACACTTAAGAAAGTGCTCATTAATGAAGAATGTTTCAAGAAAAGGAAAGGGGCCTGGGGTATTATAGAAGCAAGCAAACAAAGAAGGTGTCCATTAGTCTTATGAGAGTCACCAGGAAGGCTAGAGATGGTCTCCTGTGAGTCATTGAGAAAGAGCAGAGAGGAATATGCAAGAGCAGGGTGGTTCTTTGTGGCTAGCCCTTTCTCAGAACCCCAAAGGGGAAGGAGACATCCTAACTCTGGCTTTTGAGGAACACAAGGCTCAGATAAAGTTTGACACTGTCAATCCTCCCTTTTTGTTCCAGCTGGATATCATTCATCACCAAACAACTCAGCAGCAACCGTAACCCACCAGAGTAGGGCAAAACAAGTTCTCAGAAATGGTTTACAAGAGTTTTTGCTTGGCTCCTGACAAAACAAATGAAGCAGCTGTAAAGAAGTGATGGTAGAGAGCAGTGGTTATAACATTCCAGAGATCAGGCCCCTTCAAAGAAAGATGCTTACAGTGAAAAAGAGAAATGTCAGCATATAAGGTTGTATTAGTGGAGAGCCAGGAGCTGAACTCTGAGGGCAAGCAGCCCCAGGGGTTACAAGAGGCCAGTGGAGGAACACTTTATGGTTAGACACCACTGCTTGTTGACTTTCTAGGAGCACTTGAGGTAGGATGTTGATGCTTCTGATCATGTTGTCTCCAGGCCATCCATATTCCTAGCATCCTACCAGGCTTCCTTAATGGTCCAGACAGGGCCTTTTCAGAGAGAAATCAGACCTATGGCTGGCCTGCGGTGGCACTGAGCTTTTTGAGGCAATGTCAAGCCATTGGACTTCAGCTCGCAGTATTTCTTTGGGTCCTAAGGGAAAGGGTGAGCTGCCAAGCAACTTTAGAGTCTCATGGGGATCTGGATACTTAGGTTCTAGTTCTCAGTGACACTGAGTCAGGCAGCAGGGAGAAAAACTGGAAACATTAGTTTGAAGGATTAGGGTCCGATATTGAAAGGAGCTGAAAGATTGAAAATCTGGCAAAGATTGACAATCTGGAAAGCTAACAAGAACTAGTTCAATTTATAGATAGAAAACCAAAGGGATTTTTTCATAGTTGGGGAGCGAGTCAATTAAAAGAGCCACCACGCAATACAGAGTTTGTATACACAATGGTTACCCATAATTCAAAAGGATTTCTATCTAAAATAGCTCAAAGACAATGGACAGGGTCAGAATCTTGTAACCTGGAAGGATCTGTTACAGGCCATATAGTTTTCATTAAGATACATAATTTCTCTTTACAGTCATCCCACTTTTGGTCAAAAATAATCTTAGGGAAAGGTTATTCTTGATCACAAAATCAGGCTAGTTTAGTTAAATCTGGCATAGTTATCTAGATGGGTATGGCAGGAATGATAATTTATCATATAGGCCATTTTAAGTTTGCTTTCTGGACATTTTCACAAGGAATTTCAGATCAGACTTTTAAAAAAGTCTCTTCATGTTAGGATGTCAAGCTGAGAACTTGCTACCAGATTTTAGTTGTAGTAGCTAAACGTTTGGGCAAATTCCTCTCTTCTTGAGGTCACCCAAATATTCTGAGACTCATGCACCTTCCTGGAAATGACCTTTCTTACTCACCTGTGAGGTCAGGAATGTATAAGCCGGGTGTCAGGCCTGTTTGCCTATGAGAGCTTTGTAAACACTGGTTCCATAAAGCTAACCTTAATTTCTTCAAAGTATCCGGTCATATCTGATTAAATAAGCAACATTCTCAGATATGACATTCCAGACAAAGCCTTGGTTGCATAATCCCTATTTTTAATTATGTCATGTCATGGTAGCAAGGACAGATTCTTTTTTTTTTTTTTCACTATACACATTTTATTTACAGTTTTGTACACTGTCTTAATATGAATGGGACCGCTTTTCTACTTGAGTCATTTTTTAACCAAAGCAAAATAACCTAAGTAATACAAAGTGTTAAAATATAGCATAAAGATACAAAAACAGACATACTAATTCTAATTAGGAATGTAATTATGATGTTACATTTTTTATAATCCACAATTATGTTTAGGAAATCACATAAACATAGATCACTGATTTGAATGAAATGCATAAATTTGTAGCAAAGCTTTGTAGTTACAAAAAAACAAAAAAATTACCAAAGAATGCACAAAATTAATGTTTATTCCACCTTTGTGTCATATTCCTGGATCCTTCACCAATGTTACATGAGGAAAAAAACAAAAGCAAAACAAATGAAAAACTGAAATCAGAATCACTAATGTTATCAAGTAGGGAAACAAATAAATTAAAATCTAGCAGCCATCAGCAAGAGTACAGCAAAGACAATGCTGTAAAAAGAAACAAAGAAAATTGCTAGAAAACTGTATGCATCATACTCTTTCAAACCAGCAAAATATGCTCCTGCATACAATGGAACATAAACAAAATTTTTTTCCTGTAAGGTATAGAAATGCAAGTTCTTTTTTGAATATTGTGGATAGGTAAAATGTGTTTGTAATGGTAATTCTACTAAGCTATTACAGAGTGGGCCAGGAACACGCTTATGGATTCTGGGGATGATGTGTACTGTAATTCTTTGACTGGGATAGTGGACACTCTAGCCAAAATTAAAAAAATATATATATGAACACAGAAGTACAAGACAAAGGCGAATGAGACTTCTCTTATATCTTAGCAACATTTAGATGGAAATCAAATTTAAATGCAATCCACTCTGCTTTTGAAGAGGCTTTGGTTCAGCTCCCAAATCTCGATTGCTTGACGCAGTCTCCTATGAGAATACTCAGAAGGTGTCTTCTTAAACAACAAACCTATTTTTAGTGGTGGAGCCGCTCTTAGTAGCTGTGTCTGCATGGGACTGATAACCAATCACTATCTTTGGAGGAAGTCCTAACCTTTCCTTGTATACCCTCCCTATATGTGTAACAGCCTCTCTGTTTTCACATTCAGTAGTCCATATTGCTATCTTATCACCTTTAGCTCTAACATTAACAACAGCTCCACATACATCATCACTGTAGTCATCAAAAGATTCTCCAATAAGGCACAGCAGTGTCTCTAGCCAAAAGCGATCCAGGTCACTTCGTCTCTGCTGCTTGTTCAATGTAATTAGCCATCTTCCTCCTCGTTTGTTTTTCTCATCTTCCCACATAGGCTCAATACCATCCTTAAAAAGTGAGTAGTCACAGCCAGGCATTAAATTACTAGACAACTGGATGTGGTTGTACAGAGCCCAAAAGTCTTCAACAGTATCAAACTTAGAGATCAGCCGAAGGTTTGCTTGCCAAGTTTTGCTTTTATCATTTTTAAAAAACCAGAGTGCCCATCTGTTCTGTAAAGGATGTTTAATATAGTGTTCTGGGTTAGCAACCTCCTGATTAGATTCTGTTTTCTCTTCTTCTGTAGGTGGGGGATTAGGAGTAGGGGTGTTTTCCGGTTCCACAGTCGCCATCTTAGATCGATCTGATCGCACCGCAAGGACAGATTCTTATTGAACCTATGTGCAACCATTGCTACGAAAATAAAAAATACTCAGCCAGAGTTTCTGAACTCTGGATTAATCAGGCAAGAAGAGTAAGATGCCATTTGCAAATCTTACAGTTGACAAAAACAGCATCTGCTAAATTACCAGTTATAAAGAATAGAAGAGGAAGGTAAGGGCTTCCTTATTCCTCAGAAAATAGGATATTAGAACAACCACATTCTAGACAAAAGCACAGTCATTCTTCATCAGTTCATTCAGTCTTAGGTAATTAAATCTTGTTCTTCTCTGTCTGGAGCAGCAGTCTCATGAGACCATCTGTTTGTCAGAGTTCTAGAAATCCTGACTCAGTCCACTGGTATGATCTCAGCCCACTTGTTTAAGTGATGCTACCAGAACTTTATACCCCAAAGTATTTCTGGATTGGAGAGGAAGTACTCTGGCCTGTAGCTAATTGCAAGAGCTTCAGGGAAGCATTGGCATAAAACAAAGCATTATCTGTAGATGACGTAAGATTTTAAATAGCTGTGGTAAGCTTATTACTGATAATTTTCAGTAGTGAAATATTTGAGGATCGTTTGTTGTAAGGATAGTGCAACTGACCCCAAAAACGTGGTCATTTATGTGACATGCAGAACAAAATAAAGTCATTCCAAAAAGTTTGAGACAAAGTAATTACAAACATAATTGCTACTCCAATGTCAAAGAAGAATGGATATTACATCTAATTTATAAAAAGAGATGATCATTATCTTTGCAGAGAAAAAAAATCTTCAGATATAACTGTAACAATCCTGACATGATAAATCATGAATATAGTATACCTGATGTATAGTGAGAATATTCAAGAATATGTCAAGAATATCAAAGAAAGCGATTCTGTAAGTCTGGAGTATGTCCTACACATCTATATGTTAATGAAACTCCATAGCTGAGTGATAGGAATCCCATACTGAAAATCAGTGTCCCAAAGATGCCAGATTCAAATTAAAAAAGTAAAATTATGATTGAGTTAATATTAAAAAAATACTTGAAATTGGGATGTCTGAGTCACTCAGTCATTTAAGCAGCTGCCTTTGGCTGGGGTCATGGTCCCAGAGTCCTGGGACTGGGTTCTGCATCAGGCTCCTTGCTCAGCAGGAAGCCTGCTTCTCCCACTGCCCCTCCCCCTGCTCATGTGCTCCCTCTCTCTCTCTCTCAAATAAATAAATAACATCTTTAAAAGATACCTGAATTTATGACTGATAGCACTATGCCATTGTTGCCTAATATTAGACAAAGCACTACTAGGACTCTGATAGACAGAAACATGTCAGGGATAAAAAGGGTACTGATAATTCTCCAGGAACATCTCATGTAACACACAATTTCTGAAATATTTATGACATTGTATCCATACACATCTCACCTAGGGAAAGTTAAGCATCTCTTCTGGTGTGCTAACTCATCAGTGGAATGCTTCAAATATGCCTAATTATTTCTAGACTTTTTTTTTATTTGGATAGAGGAAAGAATAAATCATGGTGATTTTCCAGGGACTTTTAACACACACACACACACACACACACACACACACACACACACACACATATGGCACCTCCAAACTACACGAAAAGAAAAGGCAAAATTATAATCTAGCCATTAAATGAATATCCATTCATTTACTCAGTATAGTAAGGTTCAAAGTTTTAAGTTTCTCAAAGATCTTGCAAATTCTTTTCAAGCTGACATACCACAGTAACAGTTATCGCTGAAATAAAGTTTTTCAGAGTAATGATTCAAACGGGTAAAACAGAGATTAACATGTTTCAAAGTCTTAAACATTTACTAGAAGTCATGTTAGCTTATTCAATCAGTAAATCTGTAAAGTTGAGAAAGAACATACACAAGTAGAATAAAAATCTATGCTTATGTTATATTTAACACCAATAAATCAGAGAAAACAGCTGTTTTCATGAAACCAAAATTATTAAGCTAGTATTTCTTGTCAAAACTTAGCCAAATTATGTGAACTCAAATTCTTAAGCTATTTCTGAGTTGGTTTATTTCTCTTTTCTTTCTTTTTTTTTTTTCTTTCTTGCTTTTTTCTGAGTTGATTTCTATAAGAATACTTCTTTTTTGCCCACACCAGAAGTGTTAAGATCTAATTTATTTTTTTTCTGGGACTTTAAGGAATGTTCAATTTATATAAGTGCTTATTTACCTCTAAGCCAATCAGACTAGAGCTCCTTTAAGAGATTTTCTAATCTAGTTTATTAATACCATCAAGAGATAGGAAAGTATTACACACTCACACAATAAGAGGCAAAGGCCTTTCTCAGTTACAGGTGTATAAACATACAGCTCACACAGAGAGAAAGCTTATAGTTTCAATTCTAAAATTTCAGCTAGAGGTCGATCATAAACCCAGAAATACAAAACTCACCATTCCGGACATTCACTTCCTGATTGGCATTAAATTCTTAGTTGATGTGAGCTCAAAATAGACAAAGAGAAGAGACTGACCAAACCCTAAGTACCTTTCACCCAACAGAGACAAGATGTCTATAAACCATCAGCTTTTACAAGAGATCATCAAATGGTCAGAACAGGAAACCAAAAGGAGACAACTCCAGAAATCAAACAAGTGTTCCAAAGGAATCCAAATCAAATCTTGATGGTGCTACCTATAGATAAGGGTCTGGGGCGTGGGAGTTGGGCTCACCGAATCAGTTAGGAGCACAAAAGGCTCCAGCTGGCTCATTCCCGGGGTGGAATGGGGATCTGCAGGTGAGGTCCAATTCTACCCAATCATTACACCCAGCTGGGAGAGTCCTTATTTACAGGGAGAATATGGGAAGAAAGGGGACCAAGTCAGCACAAATGTCTGAAGGAAATTGGTCCAAATGCCATGAGATGACCAAGAGCATGGTCACACCGGGATTCAAATCATGGATCCACCACTTATGTGACCTTTGGAAAGTGATTTTACCTTCCCAAGTCTCCATCTTTTCATACATAACATTGGAGATAACAGTACCTACCACATAGTGTGATTGTAAAGATTAGCATTCCACGTACAAGAACACTCCAGAGACCAGCTTTTAATACTTGACTCAAAACTTTCACTGTATACCTCCAACTTCTCCTGTTTTTATCTTCACCCTCTGACATTTACCTCCTATTTTAGGGCAACGCTTATCCAATTTTATGTGCAACAGAATTACCTGTAAAGTTTGCCAAAAATGAACATCCTGAGGTCACAAACCCCAGAAATGATGATTAGTACATGGCAGGACCCAGAAAACTTCATTTGAGCAGGTCTCCTAGTGGTTCCGATGTTGGCGTCCTTCACATTATAATTGAAAAAAAGGTTATGTTAGCTGTTCCTCACTCTGGCTGCGTGCTTTCTCTCCATCCCGGGTTTTCGGATACTGCTTCCTCAGAGCGGAATGGCCTTTCTTCATAGTTCTACTGGTGAAATTTTTATTTATTCTTCAAGACTCCCTTCAAATGTTTTCTATTGTATGAGGTCTTCCTGGACTCCTCAAGGCAAAAGGGCTTTGCTGTCTCTACTCTGGTATTTGTTTATACATCTCATTCCCCACTTGACAGTGAATTCTTGTAGGGGAGGGACTGGGTGTTATTAATCTCTGTGTCTTCAACATGGAGAAAAGGCACTCTTTCAGTGTCTGGTAATTGAAATGACAATCCCAACCCCATATTTTGGGGGGAATGATTGGAATCTCTCCCACCCTTGACTTGAAACTCATCTATAAGCCTGAACGGAGAATCACAAAGGTTCAGTCCAGAAGACAGTAAGGTCCATCAAGCTGCAGAATGGGAAAAAAATTTTTTTTGCAATAAATGTATGAGATAAAAGACTGGGCATCTCTGTGGGGTACCAGTCTCTAAGAAAACCGGTGCTAACACATCACTGCAATTAACCAGAAAAACAGCGCTCGTTAACTCAGGTTCCCACCAGCCTCTCCTTTCATCACTGGCAAAACAGAATTTTGTTCTGCTTCTGCTAAAGTAGATAGTGCCCTTCAGTAGAAATAAAGACCTTCCTAGCCTCAACCTATCTCTGCTATTTTTGTGCATGAAATATGTTCCTCGGGCAGTGACAGATCGCTAACGGCCTCTGAGTCCAGCCACCTGGCAATCACCCGAGGTCAGCAGTGACAGGCAGCTGACATTCTGAACCCAAAGAAGGCACGATGAGATGCTCTTTCCAGGGAACACTGCTTCATCAATACATGTGTGTCGCGGACCTCTGCTGAAGAATGTGAATAAAAATTGCTCTCCAACTCTGGGCAACAAAAGAAGCCATGAAATGAAAGATGATTCAGAGTCAGTTGAAATGATAAATTTGGTAATACGGTCACATAAGGATCTTTACAAGCTCATGAATTTAAAAAAGGAGTTTCAGTGCTAGAAGTCAAGAAAGTCACTCCCTTTGGTTGCGGGGGGCGGGGGGGGTGGGGGGTGGCCACAACTAGCAGAGCCTGAGGGACTTCTGATGCTCCATTTCCTGGTCCCGGTGCTGAAAACATGGGTGTGTTCACTTTGTTGGAATTCTTGGAGCTGTGCATTATGATCTATGTTGTGTGTGTGCTATATTTCAAGAAAGTGTACCTCCTCCTCCCAAAGAGCATTTTTGTCCCCTTCCTTCACTAAATAAATGCTAAACAAATATGTAGAGAATAATCATCTGAAGGAGTGCCAGAATTATAACACGCCTCCAGGAGCCATATATGTCTTAGCCCGGCCTGGGCATCAAGTGTGCATTTTTTTTTTAAGATTTTATTTATTTACTTGACAGAGAAAGATCACAAGTAGGCAGAGAGGCAAGCAGAGTGAGGGGGGAAGCAGGCTTGCTGCTGAGCAGAGAGCCCGATGTGGGGCTCAATTCCGGGACCCTGGGATCATCACCTGAGCTGAAGGCAGAGGCTTTAACCCACTGAGCCACCCAGGCGCCCCAAGTGTGCATTTTTACTCCCCGCAGTTCACTTCATTGTTCCAAAACCTAGCTTTCCTCTTCAGGGCCAAGGCCTCCTGCACACTTTTCCCACGTAAGGTCCCCATCTCGGCTGCACATGGGAGGCTTCTCCAGAGCCACCATCCTGCCTCAGATTCGCTTCCTTGTGCATGTTGCCCGGCTTTGTCAGATCTTGACGCCATCCTGAAGACGGTAAAATGAGCCAAGTGATTTCATCTCTCATGGCACACCTTGAGGACATTACTTGGGCACAAGCCAATTTACTGCTCACAGCTTGAGAGACGTTTTTTTCCCACGAGCTAGCTCACCTCCCCCTCTTTCACAAAGAACTTCCTCCATGGGAAAAGACACATCAGAGAATACAGAGCATTGTAGCTAGTGGGAAATATGCTTGACATGGGAGATGCTGTCCCCACTCCCTCCTTCCCCACCCACTCCACACCGATGTGTCAACTCTAATTTCTTACTAATGCTTGGGTTTCACTTGAAGCTTTCTTTCCTTGCTCAGGCCCATCAACAAATACATCGAAGGAAAGAGAGAGCATCAAGAAAGACTGGCCTCGGTGTAAGCAATTCTTTGTTGCTGATCAGCCTTGAGCTGCTTGGAGAATTTGACTCCCTGAACTCTTTGACAGAAGTAGGTGCCCTGTAAGTATGTTTCCCTCCACTTGTGACCAGAACTAAAGGCAATGATGAGCCTCAATGGGCAGTATGTGTTTGTTGATTGACACTTGTCTTCAAGACCAGCTGAGCATTCACAGTCTCTTGGTTAATTCCACTGGTCTTTCCACTTGGTCAGTTTCATGACTCTGATCCAGAGCCCAAGGAACTAGCATCTCTACTCAATTAGACACAACTGTAGTACCAAAAGGCTTGTGCCAAAAGGTAGAGGAAGTAGATGCAAAGAATCACGCTTTCGTTGGTTTGTAACAGTGTCGCAGCCAGTGGATTTCAGGAAGTTTTTGTTTTGTGTTCCTCCAAACAATATCTTCAGAGATTTTGCCTTTCATTTTTCAAGCAGCTTTATAAATTTTGCATCTTTTATACTTAAAAAATCTTATAAAGTCTAATTTTCATGCAGTAAGCTTGGTGGGATTGGACAACTCTATAGACTTATCCAAACCAAGGTGTAGAACATCCCCTGGAAAAATAAATCACATCCTTTTGCAGCCACTTAAACCCCCCACCCCTGCCACAAATGCACACACTCTTTCTCACTCCACCCCACCTTCCAATGGAACTTAGAGGAAATTATTATTCTGATTTGTCTCACCATAAATTAGTTTTGCCTTTATAAATTGGAGGCATACGATATGTCTTCTTCTGGGTCTGGGTAATTTCGTTCAACATGATGTTTCTTCAGGGTTGCCCGTGACATTGTTGGCATCAGAAGTTTGTTCCACATTATTCCTCTGTAGTATTCCATTGTATAAATACAGCGGAAGCTCATCAGCTGTCCTCTGTGGGTACTACTGGACTGCCTTCCCTCTACAGATATTATTAAGACGGCTATGGACACTGTTTTAAAGGTCTTTATGCGCTCATTTCCTTTTTCCATTTCTCTTGTGTAAGTAGACTCGTAGGACCATAACCAGATATGTGATAACTTTATAAACAACTTCCAAAATTTTTCCCAAGTGTTCTTACCATTTTACACGTTTATTAGCAATACCTAAGAGTTTCAATTCCTTCACATATGGAATCGCCAGTATTTTAATTTTACTTGGGCCCACATTGGTATTTTCACTTTTTATTATTTCAGCTCTCTTGATTTATGTGAAACGGTATCCTTTTGTGGTGTCAGTGGACAGGCCCCTGATAATCTGTGATGCTGAGTGCTTTTTCTCGAGCTTATTGGCAATTTTTTCTTTTGTTACGTGTCTGTTCACATCTTTTGACTATTTTTATAAATCGGGATTTTTTTTTATTTTGGGTTTTTAAGAATTTTATATATGTTCTGGATATAATCCATTATCGAATGTATGTATTACATAGATGTTCTTCCAGTCTGTGGTTTGATAATTAATTTTTTTAATCATGACCTTTGGTGAATAAATTATTAATTTTCATGCAGTTTGACTTAGCAATTTCTTCTTCTTTTTTTTTTTTTTTACACTTCTGTGATTATTTATTTATAATGAATTCCTAGAATAAGAGATTCTAGGGCAGAATACATGGATTTTTGTTTGTTTGTTTTGGTTTTTTTAAATTTTTTAAATTTAATTTCTTTTCAGTGTTACAGAATTCATTGTTTATGCACCACACCCAGTGCTCCATGCAATACGTGCCCTCCTTAATACCCACCACCAGGCTCCCCCAGCAATTTCTTCTTTTATGATTAGTGCTTGTTATATCTTGTTTAAGAAACCCTTTGCCTTTCCAATGGTGATGATACCCTCATGCATTTTCGCAAAGAAGTTTTATATTTTGTTTTGACATTCAGGTCTATGATCCATATCAAATTAATTTTTGTGTATGATATGAAATGGAAAGTCAATTAATTTTGTATGGTATGAAATAGAAAGTCAAGATTAATTTTTCCCCCAAACACTCAGGTGTCCCAGCAGTTCCAAAGTTGTGTTCGAAGTCTTTAATTTTCTTATTAGAATGACTTGGTCCTTTGGTTGAAAATCAGTTGGCTTATAGAGCAAATCAGTCTTCTGTTGTGTTCTATGGATCTATATCTGGACCCCCTTCAGTTCCATAGACTATGATCTCATTTCCTATAGCTTCAGAGTAAGTCTTAAAATTGGCTAATGTAGGGGCACCTGTGTGGTTCAGTTGGTTAAATGTCGGCCCTTGGCTCAGGTCATGAATCCCAGGGTCCCGGAATTGAGTCCTACATGGGGCTCTCCACTCACTGGGGAGTCTGCTTTTCCCTCTGTCCCTCCCCCCACTTTCATACTCTCTTGCTCTCCTTCAAAAATAAATGAATAAAATTTTTTAAAAATATTGGTTAATGTAAGTCTTCCAACTTTATCAAAATTGTTTTGGTTATTCCAAATGCCCTGGATTTCTATATTTATTTTAGATTTGGCTTGTCATTTTCTTTAAAAGAGTCAGCTGGATTTTTTATTAAAATTAGATTGAATTTATCATAAATTTAGGGAGAATGGACAACTTGATATGTTGAGTCTACCAGCTTATAAAAATAATATTTCTTTTCATTTATATAGGTTTCATTTGTCTTGACAATATTTTTTAGTTTTCCAAGCATAGAGATCTGGCATACCTTTCACTATATGTATTCCTACTTATTTAACTTTTTGGATGTTATCATGAGTAATGTCTTAAAGATTACATTTGCCAATATTCTATCACTAAGTTATAGGGTATGCTCTTGGTATAGTGACTTTGTATCCTGAAGCTTTGCTAAATTTACTTCTTAGTTTTCATATTTGTGCAGATTCCATAGCATTTTCTATGCACAAAATTGTTTTCGTTGATAACAGTTTGATTCCCTCCTCTAGAATCTTTACACTTTTTATTGCATTTACTTTTCTTACAGAATTGCCACAACTTCTAGAATATTACAAAATAGAAGTAAGAGCCGACGTTCTTGCCTTAATCTCCATTCTTGAGGAAAAGCATTCGGAGTCATTAGTTTGAAGAATAGCTTGTAATTAGATGGAAAAAGGTTTCTTCTATTTCCATTTGCTGATAGTTTTTGTCATGAATGGGTGTTGAATTTCATCTAGTGCACTTTCTGCATTTATTGAAATAATTGTTTTCTTCTTTGTTCTAATAAATTCACTCATTCAAATCACATTGATTTATTTTCACACATTAAACTAATCATGCATTTCTGGATAAATCATACTTGGTCATGATTTTTATTTATTAATCATGACTTTTTGTGTGTTGTTGGATTTTAACTGCTAATATCTCATTAAGGATTATATACATATATCTGTATATAATTTTAAAGACTTTCTGAAAATACCAATACGTCTTGAGCTCTGGTTATATTAACTATTTTTCTTTGATAATTTTTTTGCGGGTTTGCTTTCATGCTTTTTCATATGTTCCTTAATTTTAGATTTTCAGTGTTTCTTTATTTTAGATTTAATGCCGGACACATGCATTAATAAGAACGCTGGAGACCCAGACCAATTCTTTTACACCGAGAAGAGGGCATGTCTCCTCTTCTGTCAAACTTTTAGTATAGAGCTTTGATCAGTAAAGTTTGTAGTGGAGGTGGGCAGAGAGACCCTGTTGTTACTTTAGTTCTTCTGTCCTGATCCCAGCCTTCGCCCCTTAATGAAATCCTAGCATATCTCAGGGGTACACCTTGCAGTTCTTCTATTCTGCCTCCAGCAGAAGCCTAGAAACTCTTGTTGAGATTTCCATCAGCTTTCTACTCCCTTCTGCAGCCTTTGACAGCTTCTGCCTTGCACTTACCAAAGGCGCCATGTATCTCATATCTACCAGGATTTTCTTGCCCCCAGCCTTCTGTGCATCACCTTGTGTGCAGATGATAGCCCAATGATCTTTTACTCCTTTTTACATTCTAACAGGAAGCAAATGTTTAAAGGTGGTGGTAAAAAAATCACTAGGTAAGTGAAATTCTATACCATCCATTAAAACACACACACACACACACACACACACACACACACACTGTCCATTCCCTAATTTCTCTTAACTCTTGCCCCACTCAGCCATCCACATCATTTCCTGTTGTCCGTCTCTGGTAAGTTGGTGGCTCTCCAATAAGATGCTTTTGCTCCCCCGACCCCTCCAGGGGACCCTTCTGATTGTTATAGCTGGGGAGAGAGTGCTATTGGCATACAGTGGGTGGAAACTGGGGTTGCTGTTAAACATCCAACAATGAGTAGGACAACCTTCAACAACAAAGAATTATCTGGTCCAAAATGCTAATGGTGCTGAAATTGAAAAACCCTCTTCTAAGGGAATATGAAAAAATACCCACAGCAGGTTCAGTTTTCTTCTTCTTCTCCTTCTCCTCCTCCTCCTCCTACTACTTCTTCTTCTTCTTCTCCTTCTTCTCCTTCTCCTCCTTCTCCTTCTTCTCCTTCTCCTTCTCCTTCTCCTTCTCCTTCTTCTTCTTCTTCTTCTTCTTCTTCTTCTCTTCTTCTCCCCCTCCTCCTCCCCCTCCCTCTCCTTCTTCTTCTTCTTTATCATCATCATCAACAAATTCTGGTGGTTACCAAGCCGATCTCAAAGGAATGGAAGGAAAAGGAAGAATATATGTATTATCTTCCTAATCCTGGGAAGGCAGTGCCTTCCATTGCCCCATCTCCTATCCCAGGAACTTACCATGGTAGTCTCCAGAATAATTTCGATGAATGAATACGTGGATGAAAGAGAAGTATTGGTGCCACCTGGTATCTGATAGGACTCTTTTATGAATCCTCTCCCTGAGCCCCTAGTCCTTGTCAAAGGACAAGGGGATTTGAAATGTGTGTCCCCAAAATTATAATATACAGTGATGTTCTGCTTTTTGAAGTTAGCTAGTTCAGCCATCAGTTCATTTACTTTGGATATTCTTTCAAAACCATCCTTCCATTTCTACATTTGTGACTGGCCACTGCCATGGGACACTGTGCTCAGCCCTGGGGTAACACAGTGAGGACCACATGGTCTTTGCCTCTGCGGGATCCTTCTCAGCATATGCTCCACAGAAAAGCACGCACCCCTGAGTCACCAAAGTCATGTTCATGAATGCTATTTTGAAAACATGACCTCAAATTGGGTTTAAAAGTCTGAAAAGATAAAGTGAGAGAATTGAGTATGTTATAGTCTTTATGCATAAATTTAATTTGGGGCTTCTTGGGTGGCTCAGTCAGCCAAAAATCCTACTCTTGGTTTCCGCTCAGATCACAATTTCAGGGTAGTGAGATCGAGCCCTGCCTTGGCTCCATGCTTATTCGGGAGTCTGCTTCCTCTCTCACTCTCTCTCTCAAATAAATAAACCTATCTTTAAAAAATTTATATATGAAACTCAGTATTTTTTAAAGCAATTATCAGTAGAAAATTGTATCTTCCAAAATCACTTTGGGGACAGGATGCAAGGCTTACAACCAACTTACCCAGACCGGGAAGTACTACGAATTAGACTGATGTGGGTTACTGGCATTTATTTTTGTTATTATTGCTCTAGATGTCTGATGCAAATATTTGGATGGATGATTTATAACTATGCTTGAGTCCTGAGGCTTTTTCACTGAGGCTTGAATAGTCAGTGAGGAAATGTTTTTTAAATATATTCCAATTCAAATGATTTAAATAAATTATGTATGTATGTGCGGGCATGTCTGTGCTCTGCACTGTACAAGAGAGTCCCAGCAGCTTTCAATTTTCCTTTAAAAAGCTTTTCAGACTCATAAATTATGAAAACCTTGTGAGCGGATGGAACACAATTTCTTCATCTTTTTTGATAATCTTTTAAATTTTTTTCTCCTTAAATTTTCATTTGATTTTTTTTCCTGTAGATATCCTGGGTTTGGGAGATTTAGAAACTCTTTTGTTTTTTTTTAAAGATTTTATTTATTTATTTGACAGACAGAGATCACAAGTAGGCAGAGAGAGAGGAGGAAGCAGGCTCCCCACAGAGCAGAGAGCCCGATGCGGGGCTCGATCCCAGGATTCTGGGATCATGACCTGAGCCGAAGGCAGAGGCTTTAACCCACTGAGCCACCCAGGTGCCCCAAGATATAGAACCCTTAATATGACTGGAGTCTTAAGAGTTCTGGTTGAACCAGGGGTAAGGACTAGATCCCAGTCACAGGTGTGTATCCGGAACGCACACCTGGTTCCAAACCCACCCGAAGATAGGACCCCAGCTCGTAGTCACACCTTCACATATCTGCCTCCCAGCTGGGTTACTGTGAATGAAGTCCTCTTAGAGACTTCAAGTTAAAGAGGGGAAACCCATCTCAGATGAAGAGGTCAGTCTGTGCAAAGAAGCACAGAAGGGTGAAAGGCAGTGCCTAGTGACTTGCTTCTACGGGGCTCAGGAACTCGGCACTAGGCGTGTCCCAGGTGTGATTCACGATCGGGGAATTTATTAAATTAGCTCAAGGAGGCCACAGACAGTATTTGCTCTCCTAGTCTCACCCTTCGTTCAGCCGAGAGCCCAGCTTGCCAGACGGGACTGCGTGACTCTGAACTGGAAAGAAACAATCTGTAAACTAAAAGGCTGGGAACTTTGTTTACCTTGGTGTACCTGCTCTGTGCTCAATCAGAGGGGAATCCTTTCCTTTTTACTTCTCACAAGATCCGGACTTAGGAAATGCGGATCTCCTTACTAGGGAGTGAAGCCCAGATCTTTAGTCTCCTTTTCCCTCCCTACTGGTGCTTTTCTCCTGCACTCAAGCAAAGGAGATGGGAGTGGGGGTGGGGGTGGGGGTTGGGAATCTACCCTCCCTGCTGTTACTGTGAAATTATCATAAAGATAAGGTCACCAGATACACGCTGAGTGCATATGGTGACTAATTGAGACTCCACGTCTTTTTGCTTCTTCACCAGGAAAGTGGTTAGGAAACCCAGGGACAGGGAGGACAGGTTATCTCATTCCTCTGGAGGAGGCCCTGTCTTTGTCTTTCTCCGTTCGCGGCACCCTAAGGGCAAGACCTCTGCCCGTGGGCTTGTCTGTCACTTTCTGGGTGGTAGGAGCCGGGCCAGCTCCCGGTGGGAGAGTCAGAGCTGAGGAGGGACCTTGTCAACATCTGGGAGGGTGGGTGGTAACAACGGCTCTCTCATTACACCTTTAAGATCCAAGCATGTAATTAGGATTTTGCTGGTAGAATTAGAGGTATTTCTTCTCTGAAGTGGTTTAAGGAAAAGGAATGGAAATGGGGTCACTGGTTTTAGGGCTTCGATGTGAAGACAAGAATATCGTGAGATTCGATTCCCTTGCTATCTTGAAAAACATGAGGAAGCATGATTTCTCAGCGATTAGCAACATCGAGCCAGCCTGGAGGAGGCACACAGGGCATGTGTGGCTCACAAAAGTTAACTAGGCACCACCCTCTGAGACAGGCAGTGTGCAAGAATGTTCTGGGGAATCCCGTTTGGACCCAGCCTTCAACCCTCATGTAGCTCAGAATCTACCTATCATAGAATTTAATGATTTATTCAGGCTCCTTGTTTTTTATGTAGTGTAGAAAACCATGCAGAGTCATATTGAGACACTAGATTTTTAATGGTTGGCATTATATCGAGCAGGCTAGATGCCAGAGATCTGCTAAGCTTTGCAGTTTGCTTTCTTAAAGATCTGATTCACAATGAACATGTGTGTTAAACCCAGTTCAGCTCTTGGGCTCACAGGGCTGCTGCCTCGTGGCCACCCGCCATTCCCAGCTACATCCAGAGAGCTGGTGATAGGGAACGGTGAAGTAGAACTCGTGACAGCCAGTCCTCAGTCATTACGGGGCACCCTTCGCACCCACTCTGTAACCAGATGCTGAAGATCAGAGGGACCTACTGAATTAAGCAATTCATCTGTAGTCTGCTCAGTGTGATTAGACAAGTTGCAATGGAAAGTGTATATCCTGGAGAGGTACCAAGAACAACACATCCCAGGTGCTGGACAGCACATGGAAAGACGAGATCCCCACCCCTGAGAAGTTTCCATTCTCCATGGAACACTGATATTCCTTCCCCTTGCCCCCCAGAATACTGCAGATGATTTAATTGGCAAAGCAAGAGGAAGGCTCTGAAACCATGCAAACTATCCGGGAATGAAGGGGAAAGAAGGAAGAATGGAGGTGAGGACTTTATTACTATCTCAGGCAAGAACTACTGATCCTTACATTTCTGTGCTTCCCTTTGAGATAATGGTTTATTAGTTTTCATGCAGTTTATAAAATGCAGAAAAAACATTGACTCATCAGCCCCCCATCTGTATTGTGTGGTTCGTCACAAGAGAATAAGATCAAGATTTCTGCCCGTTCAGTTCTATTCCCCCAATATTTGCTAAGTGACAGATGGTGTTATAATGCCAAGGGTGTGGTGATATACCTTAAGAAGTGTGGGTCTGCTGGAGGAAATCCTCATGAGCAAACAGAATCATTGACATTAGACACAATGAAATTTTGCTAAAAATGGGCATGATGAGATGTAGAAAATTTCAACTGGCAGAATTCTTTTTGGGGAAAACAGTTCAGATGAATTCTTTAGAGTAAGGAGATAGATTGCAAAAACATACTCAAGAACAATGGATGGTTTCAACAACACCTTAAGGGGAGAGTAGATCTCGTCAACTGAAAGACAATTTATTTTCCACTATGGGAATATTGATTATGTGCTTTCTGGGACTAGAATCCGGGGAAGTGATGGGTATCTTTGCATGGTAGGGAGAAAAGAAACCTTCATTGTATGGGGAGCAGGGATTTGGAAGGGAAAGGAGAGCTGTCTACCAAGCAGGAACATGAGAGGGTGTAACGGTCACATGACACTGTCAGCGTGGCTTTGCTGTGGTGATTGAGATATAAATTGTCCCCCATCTTCAGGCCTTCCAGAGGATCTTCAGTAAAATAGAAGATGCTTAATATGGCCTCATGTATTTTTTTTAAGAACTGGAAACCCCACTTAAAGTTCTGTCTGGAATGGTGGGAGGAGAGGGTGAAAAATGAGCCTGCATGGACTTCCCAATCGCTAATGACCTCCAACGTTGTCAATTGTCTCAGCTGTAGAAACAGGCTCCCAACTGGTCTCCCTCTTCCAGCCTTGCTCTCCAACAGCCTTTTCTCCCCCACCTAGTTCAAATGGTCCTTTTAAAAACATAAGTCAGATCACATCCAACCTCTGTTCAATACTCTATAATAGCATCCATTTCCTTTAAAACAAACCCACTTTCCTAATAATGCTGAAGTGTCCTCACTTGACAGGTCCTTGGCTCCTTGCTGCTCTCCTCGTTCTTACCCTCCCTTCTGTAGTCTCATTTACTTCCCCTTGTCATTTGAACACTTGAAGACCTTTTTTTCATGTCAAACATGTGCATTCAGTGTTTACTTTGCTGCGATGGTCTTCCTACAGAAGTTCACCTAACTCATCTTCCCTTTCTTTGATGTCTTTTCTCAAGGGTCATCATCTTTGTTGGTAACATCCCTGTTTCCCCTTTTTACTGAACATTCCTTCACTGTCACCCCCGTCCCTGACCTGCCACTCTTTAACTTACAGAATTTACATGTTTGTTTATGATTTGCCCCCACCTCTGTTAGAGTGTAAATCCGATGGGGGCATGGGCTTTGTCAGCAATGTCGTGCTATGTCTCCAAAGCCTCCAATGGTACCTGGCACAGGGAAGGTAATTAATGAGGAAGTATTGAAGGGATGGATGGAAGGATGGATGGATGGAAGAATGGATGGATGGATGAAGTTGTACAGGGAGAGACTTTAGAGTACCAAGAGAAACCTGAAAGAGAGTGAAAACCTCACCAGCAACTAGAGTTTCCTTCAAGGACTCATAACAACAGTGGTGGGAGATTATTTCCAAATAGTCTTTGTCCATTTTCTTTTATTTTTGGCTTGGCATGTGATACATCAGTGATGTGCTTTCTTTTATCAAATAAGCCTTTCGCAGGGAGGCATAAGGGAGAGGGTAGGCCAGAGGATGCACGAGTGGCATCTGGACAATGGAACTCCTGGCCAGGCGTCCCTGGGAAGGCAATGCAGGCAAGTGTGTCTCCACCAGGCCTGCTTATCCTTCTGTGCTTGGGATTCAGGTAGCTCTCTCCTCAGGGCCTGACTAAGGTTCTTTAGGCTGGGAGCATAGAGAAGAAATTGTAGTTGTGATAACTCTTGGAGCAGAGCAGAGAATGAGGGAGAGGGAGAGGAAAAAAGGAAATAAAATAAGTGGAGTTAAGAAAGGATTTTGGAATAAGTATGACATATTTAAAAAAAAAAAAAGCAGCCAGGTGGGCTGGTAATGTGGACCTAGAATTCACTCATTTTTTTTCTTCCCTGGGGGATGGCTCTTAGCTCCCTTCTCTCTTGCCCCTCCTATTTTGTATCCCCAGCTAGGAGAAAAAGCACAGCAGTGGCTTGGACCTTTTTTTTTTAGGATCGAAGATACTTGGGCTACAAAATAAATCGTGAAGAATAAGGTACTACAAATGACATATGTGACCATGATAATAATGTCTACTGGTTGTGGAGTACCTCTACTTGCTCAAATAAATAGAAGGTCCTTTCCATCTGTTACCCCCATTCTTACACAGCATTGTAAGCTGGAGATGATCCCCATTGTACTTCTGAAGAAACTGAGGCTTGAGAAACAGAAAGTAAATCTAGACCTTTGGTAGCTTAGGGTTGATAGTCCAAGCAGTAATGAATTGAAAGAAAGTAGAAAGTCATCCAGAACAAGATTCTAATTATCTTTGACAATTGTAAGAGTGCATGACACTGTACCTCAACAAATGTTTGGCAGACTGGAGTTAAGGGATTAAATGAAAATGTCAAAGATTGATGAGAACAAACAGGGTAGCAACAGGAAGGGCTCATGTGCCTACATCATCCCCTCCCACCTCACCCCAACCCCCATGTCAGAATGACGATATTATTGGATAAAAATGCAAATTTTTAAACACTAAGGGACTTATTTCTTTGGGGTAGGAGAGTCAAGTGTTAGAGCTGCAAAGGAGACCTTACAGCAAGCTTTGAAGCAGTTGCTGGGGAAAAGGAGATATAAGAGACCATCTTGAGGGGGTTGTGAAGAAGCAAAGATCTGCTCTGAAATCAACTCTTGATTACCATTATTAGGGGCCCAGAGGGGGGCTGGGGAACAACCAACTCAAAACTCAATATCAAAGTCTTTTCTTCATTTTCTACAGCAGACCTGTTTGGGAGACTGCTGAAAAGTGTCTGAATTCATAATTTGCTTTTTGCTTTCCTTCTCTCTGCTCTCCATTTCCTAATATGAGAATGGACAGACAGACGGAGCCCTGATCATTCCAAGATTTTTATCACAGAAGGACCAGGATTTGGTTGCTTGCAGATTGGGGAGCTTATTTTCCAGTTTTTTTGTGTGTGTGGCTGAAAGCTCTCTGACCTATCAGGGACCACAGAAGAAGCTAGCTAATTCGTCCATTAAAAGATTTGTCAGCTAAGCAGCTCCCCACACAAGACCTGCCCTAGGATTCAGGGCAAAGAAGCCAAAATAAACATCAGTGGGGCCCATGGGTTTGGGTCACTGGGATAAAAGGAAAGGAAATTTCTAAGGTGCCTGGCTTGTGTTATCTCTTCCCAGGCTGCTGCTCTTGGCGTTGACTGCCGTGAGGCCCAGTGACCCCAGGCAGTTCCTGGTTGAGAGAAGATCATTCACTCATCCCTTCCTTCTTTCAGTTCTTCCAACCATGTGTTCATCCATTCATTCATCAACCTCAGCTGGCTTCCTCTGGAACTCTCAGGGGTAGGTCTGGAGGGCGTTGAGAGCGACACTGAAGGGTCTCAGGGGACCTGGACTACAATCAGCATTGCTGTGACTTTGAATATTTTAACCAAAGACATGCTTTGGCTAAAATACCTGATAAGTCCCTGGCAGGTGGTGATGAATAAGCCAGAAAACCATAACGTCTGAGGCCTGAGTTTTCACCCACTTGAGTTCTAGCCCACTGAAGTGTCACCACCTCTATCCGTCTGCCTTCCGCTCGGTGGTCAGCTTCTGGAACTCTCGTGTCCCAGCACCCAGTGCAGTTCTTGGCAAACAGTAGGAGCTTAACAAATATTTGTTGAGTAAATTGAATGAGATGGGGCAGGTTCCCATGATGTCAGCCCATGAGGTCTTTTTCAAGAGGTAGGAGTACTCAGAGGTTTCTCTGGAGCATTCTAGAAGGGCGAGGGAGTACCTTGGGGGCAGGGACTGCCTCTCATTCATCTCTGTATCTGGACTGCTGTGTTTGCTTAAGGAATGAGTAAATGTCTGTATTGCTCAAGGAGTGGGCATGTAAAAATCTATGGGGATAGTTGCACCCTATCCTCAGCTTGGAAGTTCCTCAGGCCATCACCAAAGGGATGGGCCAGACGGATGCCTGACTGTTGCTATGCCAGAGGGACCTGAGTGGGGGCACTTTCTACAGGCCATGTTTTGAGTTTGTAAGCTCTTAACAACAGCTCAAAAACTCAAGGAGGTGGCTTGGGATGGGGGGCAAAGGGCAAGGCCCTGGTACCCAGCTTGGGGACACAAATAACAAGAGCCAGAAGGAATGGCTTTAGTAGTAGTACATTGTTATGACTGTAGGAAAACCACCCAGGAAACGCATGCCCTACTTTTGATAACTACAAAAACAGGAAATGAACAAAAGTGATGACAAGATGAAGGAATGAGTAGGTCAACAGGGGGAAAAAAAAAAACAAACAAAAACAATAAGGCTCATAAATGTGCCATGACTTTACCTTTCTTGAGACCATTCATAAAAATAAATTCAATGTGGATTGGCATTTAATATGAAAGCTAAAAACAGATTTGAAAGTTAGAAGAAAATAGAAGAGAATCACTGGTACCCGATCTCTTAGAAGGGAAACCATTTCTAACCACAAAGGCAAAAACAGAAAGCCAATTACAAAAGACCAACTTACATGCATTAAATTAGAATACACACAGAAAATTTTATGGCCTTCTTTAAGGCTTCATTTCCATATTAAACACAATAAATGTATGACTCTTGAAATCAGAAAAAAATAAAAGGATGTGTCTAATAATTAAACCAAAATGAAAAAAATAGGCATTTGTTCCATAACATCTCACACCAGCCCAAATGCCACTCTTACCCCACCCCACCCCTGCTTGCCACTTAGGTTGACTTTGTTTGTGCTTGTTAAATTTCTAACCTGGCTTCAAAAACTTGCATGAATACATCTGTGGAGGGAAGGTAGAGAAAGCAAACAGTGTGATTTTTTTCTGGTCTTGGAACACATGAAGGAATGATCTGTAGTATGAGAGGTCCCCTCTCTACTTATCCACTGTCCCAGTATTTTTGTCTAGAGAGACATCACTCTTTCACTGGACCTAAAGCCTCCCCTCTTCAATTCAACATACGTTTCTTCCTCTTCCTTAGCATGGCATTCTAAACTTCTCACTGCTGATTCCAGGTACCCATATTTCCAGCCCCATCTCTCATCTGGGACACACACATACCATGCTTCATCTGGCATTGTTATACTTGGGACATCTGTGACACGCTACACTTTCACATTGTTCTCTCTAGCTGGATTTTGTTTTTTTTTTCTCTTTTCCACCTAACAAACACCACTTATTCTTTAAGAATCAAATCAAATGTGATTTCAAGCATTATTAACCTCCTCTCCCCTCCACTGTCACAACAGAGTACCCACATACCCTTGTCTGGCTTTATCACATTCAGTCCACTAGCGTGTGTAGCTTTATGCCCCTGATCCCACCACAGGCTCCTTGAGGGCAGAAACCATGTCTAATTCCTGTCTCATACAGCTTCATATCCCCAACATTCCTCACGGTGCCAGAGATAGAGTAAGTGTTTGTTTGATAATGAATGAATGAATGAATGAATGGTATTATAAATGGTAAAATACAAACTGGTTGTTGCATTCTCCCATGAACTAGTTTTAGTTCCTTAAGGCAAAGTATCAAGTTTAGCCTGTAGGGGAAATAATTCCCCCTTGAAGCCATATTTGTTGTATGTTTTATTTTTCAGCTTCTTCTGTATTGGAACCTGATATGTCGAGTCTGAAACACAAGATTTTACCATCAAGCGTCCATAAAGAAGGTCAAGGAAAATTCTAGCCTCTGGATTCTACTCCTTCTTATACATTTATTTATTATTATTATTTTTAAAGATTTTATTTATTTATTTGACAGACAGAGATCACAAGTAGGCAGAAAGAGGGGGAAGCAGGCTCCCCGCTGAGCAGAGAGCCCGATGCAGGACTCCATTCCAGGACCCTGGGATCATGACCTGAGCCAAAGGCAGAGGTTTAACCCACTGAGCCACCCGGGCACCCCTCTTCCTATATATTTAAAGGTTTAAGTGTTTCAAGTTATTTGTAAGTGAATAATGAAACCCTAGAGGCTGCACATATCTGTCCGGATTAGTATGTTTATTCCTATGACAATGACTCTATTATTCCATAGTTGCAGACAGCAACCAGAAAGCTCCCGGAGCAGGCATCATGTTTTCGGTGAGTAACTTATTGACTTGACCACAGAAACTGGACCACTGTATGCTGACAGGCCACTAGTTTTCTTCCTTTCTGGAAGGCCATGTGTGAGGGCCGATCAGAAGTTCTTGCAAGTCTAGGGGCATTTGAGTTGGAGGACTAGGCAGAAAGGGTCCGTTTATTAATTGGTGATCGACAGGTGACTTTATTGTGAATTAACCTAAGCCCCAGACACTGTCATCTGTTCTCTCAGAGTCAGTGTTCACAATAGCCTTGCATCACACAGTATTATGATTATTTTAAATGATTATTATGATTATTATTTACAGGTAATGAAAGAGAGCCTATGAGAATTTAAGTCTTCTTCTCTTCACTAGGCCTGGTATCTCCTAGCAATAGAAATTTGGTAGGTCAACAAGGAGTGATTAATAGGATTTTTTTTTTTTATCAGAGTCCTTCCAGGGCTCCTTAAAACACAGCACTCACAATGAAAGAGCACGCCCTCTGGATTTCCAGGGTGTTCCTTAGGCTGGGAGAGAGCCCGTGGGAGATGGCGTGAGCTGGTGCCAATCCCATGGGGGGTGACCTGTCCTATTCTGCCATTGACTCAAGGCTTCCATTTTTCTCCATGGCCAGATTTTCCAACTGCTCCATTGTCATAGCCTTTCTGTTGCTTTCTAGAGTTCCTTATTTTCGTTTGTTTCTTCCCTTTTTGCTTATTTGTGCAGGAACGAGGAAGGGCCATGCACACCCAGACACTCCAGGTGGCTCAGAGGTGGTCAAGTGACCCCTTTCCTTGCAAAGGCCTTCAGGGCAGAGACTGGCTGACAGCTGACATGATCTCGCCTACCTTCTGACAAGTAAACAGAGGAGGAGTTTTTACTAGTAACCAAGACAAAAGAGCAAGCAGAGAAGCAGCAGTAAGTGAAGAACTCACCACAAAAGGCTTCTGCAGTCACACAGCCCCACTGGCCTTCCACCTGGGAGAATCTAGAACTCATCCTTGAAGCTATTACTGGCAATTACCAGCAACCAAATCTCACCTGCTCAGCCGAAGGCCATAAAGATGGCTCCCAGCACAGCCAGGAAGAACCTAGGGTTTGTGTCCTGACCTTGGTCCCACACCCCTCATGTCAGCAGGGTTGTGGCGTGTGTCCATTGCCAGCTGATAAGGGCTTTCCTGTGTCACTCTCCTGTGGGGACAATTTGCCTTTTGACACGTGGAATGGGGAATCTGTCATTACTAATTTAGGGTTGAATGTTTATTTCCTCTTGCGTGGTTCTATTCCATACATCTTTCTCTTCCCAATTAGGATTGATGAATTATTTAACCAAGCAAGACCTTGAAGGGACCTCTTCCATCCAGACACCTTCTCAGATAAGCTCCTGTTGCCGGTGCCTGTTTTACTGTAGGTTATTTCCGGTGGGATTCATACAACACCGAGAGATTCACGTGTCATTTGGACTCAAAGGAACAGTGGAGAATTAATGGCAACAATAGTATTTATAATGATTAGGGTGTCCTTGCTATAGGCCAAGACTTTTGCTAAATTTTTACGTTTTACTATTTTTTTTTGAAAACTTGCAAGAGCTCTAATGATCTCAACTTAAAGAAGGAGAAATGAGCTGAAACAAAGGGTGGTAAAAACTTTCCCAAGCCCACTTTTTTTATGGCCCCTTCTGGCAGAATCACGGTGTCATCCTTCCTTACCCTGTCCTCCCCTCCTTAAGTGAAGCAGGGTCACACAGAGAGTGACTGGCCCCCTTGCTTCCATTGTTAGTGGCCTGAATGAAGCCCGTAAGTCTCTGAGAGTTAAAGCAATGAAGGTGTATATCTAGAATGATGGATCTTAAGGTTGCTATTTAGAAGTTAGGGAAGGGGCACCTAGGTGGCTTAGTTCGTTAAGCTTCTGACTCTTGACTTTGGCTCAGGTCATAATCTCAGGGTCCTGGGATCAAGCCCCACCTTGAGCTCCATGCTGAGTGTGGATTCTGCTTGAGATTCTCTCTTCTTCTCCTTCTGCCTCCCCCACCCCCCCTTGTGCACATGCTTTCTCATTCTCTCTAGAAAAGAAGAAAGAAGAAAGAAAGATGGAAGGAAGGAAGGAAGGCAGGCAGGCGGGAGGACGGGAGAAGGAACCCAAAAAGCAGGGGCCAGAGGAGGCCATGTCTTTGCAGAAGGCAGGAACAGTGTGTTTCAAGAGGGGGTTCAAGGGTAAGAAGTTCATGAGCAGCAGCAGGTGTGGAAGAGATAAGGAGAAAAGAGGATGGGAGTTTTAAGGAGAATTTCCCAGGGTTGTGAATTAGACCTCCTTCCTTGAAAGTGTCTCAAGGGATACAGTAATAATTGCAATTACTGTTACATTTTTATTAGTGGGTACGCAGTGTTTCTCTGAGTGGACTGGCAAGTCAGGAACAGGTCACATGGAGCCCTAATTCTCAGATGGGTTGCACACCCATTTTTAAAGCATGTACTGACAGGTATTTTGTCCTAAGGATGCAAAGATAAAAAGGTAAGAGTTTTAAGATTAAGAATCTCACCAATGAGTGTCTACCCTTCTGTCTGGAATGACTGTTCGACCTTTGCCTTTCTTGGCTGTGTGCTCATTGTATCTGCACCCAAGAGGAAACAAAACAAAGTCAAGGTCCTTGGGAGCTTGGGCTTGGGAGGGGTAGACTGTAACTCACAATGCCGGAAGTGACCCAAAAGGCAACTTAATTCAAATGCTTTGTTTGACAAATAAGAAACTTAAAGCCCAGAGGATGAAGTGGCTGCCCAGGGTCTTGGTGCAACAGGACCCCAACAGAGACCGGAGACCCCTGACTGTCTCTTCTCACAGTGGGCTCTCGGGTGTTACTGGGATGAATCTGGGGACCTCAGCCTGCAATTCCATCTCACTTACCCTTTTTTGGGAGTGGACAAGACTTGTCAGGGACTACAAGAGGGGCTGCATGGAAGCTGGAGGCCAGAGGGCTCTTCCACATTGCCATGGTAAATGTCTGTGATGCAAGTCACAGCTCTCACCCAAGCAAGGCTTCCCAGCTGCTCTCGAGTCCTGTCTCCCCTGGGATTTTGGTCTTGACACCACTTCCAAGCAGGTCTGAGGACTCTGATCATTCAGTTTTTGTTTTGTTTTGTTTTGTTTTTTGTTTTTAAAGATTTTATTTATTTATTCGACAGAGAGATATCACAAGTAGACAGAGAGGCAGGCAGAGAGAGAGAGAGAGAGAGAGGGAAGCAGGCTCCCTGCTGAGCAGAGAGCCCGATGCGGGACTCGATCCCAGGACCCTGAGATCATGACCTGAGCCGAAGGCAGCGGCTTAACCCACTGAGCCACCCAGGCACCCTGGTCATTCAGTTTTACCTTTCACTGAGGGGAGAGGGTGAGAGGGCTATGAGACCCTGTTCTTTTCTGGAGAGTGTTGACTTCCTGCCTCTCTCCACAACCTCATAGATGGGAGGCCCACACATCAGAGATAAATTAATACTTGGAAAGATCAAAGGTTCATCAGGAAGGCAATTCATTCCAGTGATCTATCAGCTGTTTGGGGTTGTCTAGGTGGGGAAAGAGATGACAACTCTGCTTGAGGGACCACCAAAATGCTGCACATGTGGCAGCGTTGGAGCCACAGAGGAGGCTGGGAGGCTGAATGGGCCTCAGCCTTGTCACTCGTCAATGGTGTCAGCCATCCCAGGACCTGATTCCCTTGCTTATCTGTCAAATGGGGAGGAGACATTGTCCTGGTTGTCCTAATGTTGTGAGGACTAATCTTTCTCTCTCAGCGCAGTGGAGAGCTGCCATCCTCCCACGGAGTAGCTCAGTCCCTGAAATTCACTGTCAAGACAGGGGAAGAATTAGGGTGGGGACAAATTTTTGTGTCTCCAATGAGTCCTCAAGGCTCTGGGTCTGCCGTCGTCTCGAGGCTGGAAGGGCAAGTGGGTGCTTCCTCACTTTCTCTCAGACACACAGAGGCCCAGAGCTCTGAAGCAGGGTGTTGTCGTAGAGATGCTGTGCCTTGGGGCTAGCCCTGGCCTGTGGACACCCCCCAGTAGGCCAGAGTAAATGACTGTGTTCCTGACCTTGCCAGTTCCTCTCCCAGAAATGTAGGCCATGCCATGAATTTATTGTGTGATCTTGAATGAGCCCCTCTGTCCCTTGGTTTCCCCATCTATCAGTAATGAGCTCTGTCCAACCATAATGGACCCTATGTTTTCCAAAGTGCGGTTTGTGCCAACCCCTGCCCCACTTCCTATCAGACGTCCTGGGGACATCTGTTTAAAATATGTGTTCCTGGATCTCATGCCAAGGAATGCCAATTTAATGGCACTGGGGTTGGTGCAGGTATCTGCATTGTTATGACTCCAAATGTGACATTCTAATGCCTTTCACTTCCATCAATTCATGTCCTGGTAGCAAACTGAGCCACTCCATGTAGTCCTGGATCACGTCATTTACAGCGTTGATTTGCAAGTATTTTCATCACATAACACAGCCTGCTTTGATCAGGCAAGCTCCAAGACAACCAACATGGCAGTTTTTTTTCTCCTTTTTCAAAATTGCCCTACAGTGCAGATTGATTAGAAGGGAGCGGGAAGGAACTTTCTAGGGTGACAGAAATATGAGGGGTATAAGTTACACTGATGTATTCATTTGTCAAAGACCTGAATTATAACACAGAGAATCTGAATTTCACCTTATCTATGTTGTACCTCAATTAAATAAATTAAATCAATTAACTTTAAAAAGAGCAACAAAAATGTTGACTCAAAAGTCCCATATAGTTAACACAAAGGCTGCCAGCATGAATCAGAAATGCCTTAGCAACACTTGAAAAGGCTCCGCAGCCATTCATTTAGTTTCTTTCTAAACAGAGCCCTTTCCCACCCCGACCAACCAAAGGGATGGCAAAGCCAATCGTAGGGTTAGCCCTTAGAGTGGGGACCGGCAGGGACTCTGGAGTGACTCAGGGGAGCTTGTGGAGAAGGAGGAGTGTCCTGTCCACACCAAGAGGGCCTGAGGCGCATGCAATCAGCCCCAGCTTCCGTCCTCTGCCCCTCCTGCCACTGTCACCAGGATCAAGCTGTGAAGGCTGCCCAGCTTCATTCCAGACATTTCTTTGGGGCCGCTTTCCTACATGAAAATGTGCATTCCTTCCTTCCTTCAGTCCACACTTACCGAGCATCCCCAGAGCAATCACCGGGCTGGGTGCCACAGTCGCTAAAATGAGCAAGAAGCTGTGTTGGTCCTCAAGCCCTCACAGTCCAGGGGGTCAGGCTAGGAAACATGCAGTCTGAGGGCAGGATGCAGGGACACCTGGGGGGGCTCAGTCGGTGAAGTGTCTGTTCAGCTCAGGTCATGATACCAGGGATCTGGGATCCAGTCCCCCATTGTTGGTAGGGGAGGGTCCCTGCTCAGCAGGGAGTCTGCTTCTCCCTCTCCTTCTGCCCAACCACGCCCACACCGCCCCATGCCCCGGCTTGTGCTTTGTCTTGCAACTCTCTCTCTCAAATAAATAAATAAAAATCTTAAAACAAAAAAATCTGAGGGCAGGATGTGACCCACGCTCACAGGTCGCCTGAGCCTTGACCCCAGAGGAGGAACTCATCACAGAGGAAGGGACTGATGGTGAGTCAGGAAGGTGTTCTGGAGAGGGGGATGGCATCATTTAGTTGGGCGAGTAGTGAAAAGGGAGGCCTGGGAAGGGGCTAGATCACAAATTTTCTGAGTTTGGACTTTATGCTGAAGGTGCCAAGCCATTGGTTGTTGTTTTGTTTTTGAGGGTTTTGTTGTTGTTGTTGTTTGTTTGTTTTTATTTCCTTCCCCTTTTAACCTAAGGGAACGCAGAGTAAATTTCTACCACTCTGGTCTCCACCCCACAGTGAACGACCCTGAATTCCAACAGCTGGACCTCATCCTTGGGGTCCACCTCCTTCACCACTTCCCTTCCAGTCCTGAGGAAACCCAGAAACACAGCTTGTGGACCTCAGGTTCTCCAAACTCCAGCTGAATATCCAAATCCTGATCTTCTATGACTGTACCTGGGACTCTTACACCTCCTGTGACTTCCACTCTGGCTTGTTAAATAACCGGTTCCACCAATTTCACCAGCGGGAATGCACGGACCATCTCATTCATCCCAAGGTGTCCTGTCTGGTAACCTTGACAACACCAAAGAGAGCTGGGGAGAAGAACATTTCCAAAGCTATAAAGTCAATGCCATTGCTGGTACGTATTCAGTCACCCTGTCCTTTATTTGGAGACTGATTTGCTCCTGTTAAACACAATTGGGGGACACCTGGGTGGCTCAGTGGGTTAAAGCCTCTGCCTTCAGCTCAGGTCATGACACAGGGTCCTGGGATCGAGCCCCACATCTGGCTCTCTGCTAGGCAGGGAGGCTGCTTCCTCCTCCTCTCTCTCTGCCTGCCTCTCTGCCTACTTGTGATCTCTCTCCCTGTCAAATACATAAATAAAATCTTTAAAAAAACACACACACAATTGGGACAAGCCTAGCATTTTCCATTTCCAGCCCAGGGCAGATGAAAAGCAACAGCTCAGAGTGAGGGCAAGATCCAGTTCCAGAGCAAGCAGGTGAAAGGGAGAATGTAAAAGGCACAACCACCTGCAGCAAAGGAAGAAGAGAGAGAGACAAAAGTTCTCATAATTCCCTTTGTGGGAGTGGGGTGGGGGGCATTTTTTCGAGTAGCAAACATTTTCATTGTTGCAATGAAACAATTATTTTAATAGCCACCATGTAAAGGCTACTCAGGTTTGCTGGGCTCTGTTTAATAAGGCAGGGACAGGTGCAATAGACATCAGAGAAAATACCATGAAAATGATTATAATATAAAAATGTTAGTGTTTCAGGGAACACGTTTCAGTAGTCTGGGAATTCCATTTGCGGGGACTGTGTCACTCTCCGGTGATACAAATGAATGAAGCATTCCCGTGTTTGTAAATTACATCGAGTGACTATCAGGTCATGGACCCACAACAGGCTTTACACGTAACCTTACAAACAGAACTCTAAGCCTTTCCCTTCCCACAGTACCAGCCTGCTTCCGTGCATAACAAAGTGCTTAAAAAAAGGACTCCTTAAGGTAACAGGTGGTGAAACTCCCTGGTTCCGACTCAAGAGTCTTTTCCAAACTTGCAAGAGCAGGAAGACGCTATTTCCCTCCTGCCTCTTAGACCCGCACTGAGAATGGTGGTTGTCCCAGCGCCCAGGACTCCCTGTTCTTCAATCCGGGGACCAATGAATCATATCGGTCAGATCCAGTCCACAGCCAGCAAGATTCTGCTACCATCAATAAAACTTTGCGCAGGAGAGCTTTGGGGGCAGTGTTTGGTGGAGGTGAGATTTTGACCCCTTCGAGGCTGGGTTTTGTGACCCTTGCTTGGTTGAAAGCATCTAGGCTTGAAAGGCATGGTTGGGTGGAGCTTTTGGGAAAAAATTTAGGAGCTATCATTTAGGTTTTTGATAATACTTCACGCTGGCGAAAAGCTCTCGAATTCAATTTTCTGCAGCAATTACTCTTTTCAATTTACAAAATGCTTTTGAATGTACTACCTTATCCCTTACATTCTGACCAACGTTTCCCCAAACTCCTTTCTTCTGACATTGGCTCCTTAGTTAGAAAAAAAAAAAAAAAAAAGTACGCAGTCAGAGGAATAACCGGTCCGTGTTTCTGTTAACTGAGTTAATGAAATGGAAGCCTCCTCATTGCATAACTTGGGGTTTTCTGACGTCCCCTTTTACTGAAAAATTAGCAAAACCAAAAGGGGAAGATAAAAGCATTATTTTCCTTCTTCACATTTCACTGGTATTTTCCAAATCTTGGCTGTGCTGCTTCTGACGAAGGGTTTGGTTGGGGAGGTCCAAACTCTTGTGCTGGCTCGAGTCAGGGTTTTGGGTTACTTGTGTTTGGTGACACCCCATGTTTTCCTACCTTGCTTTGAATGAAATCCTAGCGGCCTGAACAGGGACAAACACAAGGCCATAGACCAAGAGAATTACGCTCAGGCCATTTACTACCTTCCAGTTTTGCCTTCCTGGGCTACAGCATGAGACCAACAAGCCCTCCCCACCCCCCCACCCCCACCTGACCTGGCTCACAGTTGGTGTGTGGGCAGTGGGAGAGTGCACAAGAAGCATTTTTTTTTTTAAAGATTTTATTTATTCATTTGACAGACGGGGATCACAAGTAGGCAGAGAGGCAGGCAGAGAGAGAGGAAGGGAAGAAGGCTCCCCACCCAGCAGAGAGCCCAACACGGTGCTCGATCCCAGGACCTTGGGATCATGACCTGAGCTGAAGGCAGAGGCTTTAACCCACTGAGCCACCCAGGCACCCCAGACGAGAAGCATTTTACATGGCACAAGATTGTATTATCCCTGGAACAGAACAGCCTATTTCTAGCTCTTTGGGAAATGGTGACAATTAACTTCCAAACCAGAAAACCCATGGAGGTCATCCATGCGGTGTCTGGTTAAACTGTCAAGTTCCGTGCTTCTTACTATTTTATTCAAAAGCAGATCTCCTGAGAAAGAGTTGGCATGATTCGAATTATTGGACGCATCGCCTTAGACATCACGCCCCACCTCGGTGGCAGGGAGGGGGGTGTCAGAAGCAAGTGTAAGGAGAGTATCAGGAAGGTCCCCCGACATTTTCTCCTCACCTGGCATATTTTCTCTGTGCAGGTTTTCTGATTTCAGTGTGTTTGCAAAAGGCTAGTGAGACAGCCAGCTGCTTCTGGCGGAAATTCCTATGGACATCGCTGCAATCAGACCCATTGTGCACAGTGATATATTTGGTCATAGTTCTTGTCCCTGTGCAAATCGCAGTTGCTAACATACTCCCAGCAGGGCAGAGAGACTGCGTGAGCCCGCACGAGGATCTGTGGGATGAATTTAGCCTTCCTGGCACTCAGAACCTGGAGAGGCTGCGGATTTGGGTGGATGCTTTCCTTTGCCCTTATTTGTCTGCCTCTCACCTGCTTTACCAGCCAGCTGGCATTTCCACTGCCTCCCTGGTGTTGACTGGAACTGCGGATGTGTTTGGCTTTTCAAGGGCTATAAGTAATTATTAACTCTGTGGGGGAGGTTATCGTTTTATGTGCATAACATCGCAGGGGGCTTTGAGATGCCGCAGTCTGATAAGACCTTCAGAGGCTGTTCTCCTGGGGGGTTCCTGGGAACCCGCAGATGGTGCCATGGCCCCACACCGGGACTGACCCAGTTTCCTGAGGAGGAAGTGCTTTGCGCTGGAGGGCAGGGAGAGCGCTCCGTCCCCAGCCTGGCTCCCCGATCTCACACCAGGAACCTGAAGCAGTAAAATCCTTTAAGCAACAAGGTTCGGGTTTCGCATAAAGCTGTCTGGTTTGGTGAAAGCAAGCAGCCGGTTCACATACATTTTGGACCTTTCCTCTGCATTGCCCAAGAGCACCCTTCAGGCTGTCGTGCCACCTGTTTGTGGCGGAGAGCTGGGAAAAAACTGGTTCCAGAAAGGTGCCCACAGTCTCTTGGGTGGGGCCATAAATTGAGAGTTCTCTTGGGGCGGATACCTTGTGACAGGGAGACAGGAGACTGGCCAGGGGACCACAAGGAGAGAGAGATGTGGACAAGGCAAGAACGAAAGTGAGACAGCTGTCCCCTGCTTGCCCTCGAGGAGTGAGAGCTCCAGCACGGGGACCACACCTGTGCCCACCGAGCAGTACCAAATGTCTTGCTTCATCCCCAGCTGTGAATGTCACATGCAGTCTGAGAGAGACAATCAGGACTGAACCCTTTCCCAGGAAGCTCGGTGCCCGCCAGTGTACGTGGCACTTTGCAACTACAAGCAGACATCCTTGTTTAGTTAACAGCCACTTGCTCAGGATTTCTAAGCATTCCGTGCTAAATGATATGAAAGCCGGTGTACCAGTGATAAACACTCGTGGGAAACTGGCTCATCCTTTCCTCTGGCCTAGACCCCACACTGTGCATCGGTTGTCCCTTCTGGTCAGTTCTTCACCCCCCTCCGCAGCTGCTCAGGGACCTTCCGAGCAGCCTCCACCCCCAGTCAAAGCCTGCTCACAGGAAGAGAGCCTAAACTAAGTCCATTCACACTAAAAAGGCCAGTATGTTACCGCTTCCAGTGATACTGGCATGATTATTATCATTACTGGGAGAAAGAAGTTTCAGCCAAAGGAAAACATATCTAACTGTAAAGTTTTGAGAAAAGAGAAACAAGTATTTATTGAGTGTCTACTCTATCCCTGGTATGAGACACACACAATCTAGTTTAATCTGTAAAACAACTCTCTGAGGGAGCAGTTTTCTACTCATTTCCTCAAGGAGTGAAAAATGAGTAACCTCTTTAAAGGTACATATTGGCTTCAACCTGAAATGGCTTCTGGATTTCATTGTTAGATCTCTAGTTCATCAGGATCCAGGTTTCTGGAAGAACCTCAGAGCTGCTAGGGGAAAATGGGAAACTGAGTAGGTGAGAATGGAGAACAGAGGCGTTTCCCCTCTGCTTTGGCCAGAGCGGCACCATTTGTATATGTTTTAAATCTTGAATTTCAGGAAAGTTTCTGCATTAAGAGTTCAACTAAAATATAAAATTGGAAAATAACTTATTTGGCAAAGTGGCATTTTTTTTGAAGGGATTGAGGCAGGGATGTACATGGCTCTATTCCCTTTTTATGCCATCACCCTGGGCCGGTGTGGAGAATGGGTTCAGCGTAGAACCAGCTGTGCCGAAGGCAGGCATGGAGGACCTGAACTAAGGCTTATGAGGTTTGCAAAGACAAGAGGCCAGATGTGAGAGATGCCAAGGAGATTGGCTTTCCAGCCCCTGGTGACTCCAAACCTGGTGTTTGGACCAGCAGCCTTGGCACCACTGGGGAGATGGGGAGAAATGCAGGCTTCCCTCCCCCAGAGCTGTGGACACAGAATCTGCATTTTGACCGGATTGCCCAGGTGATCCCTACGCCCCCTTCAAGTGTCAGAAGCACTGCTTTAGGACTGTTTGCCTGGCAAGGGGGAATGAGGAAAGACTAAAGATGACTTTGACCTTCTGTTCGGGTATCCCAAATTTGGGGCATGTTAGAAGAGCACTTCACCTCAGCAGCGCAGTTAGAGCAAAGGCTTGGGGTACCAAGACCTCTATCTAACTGAGCTGGCAAGGAATGACCCTAGTTAAGGACCTACTTGCTCTCTTCCCATATTCTTCCTTTCTCTGCGGGTACAGATTTCTTCAGGCATCAGGACCATCTCTCCAGATTTGAAGTATCCTACTGCACTGGTCCGTAGTAAACCTTTGATGCCTAGACTCTTCTTGACTTTCTTTTATTCTCCCCCTACATTTCCTTGTCCAGTGTTTTATTTTCTCTGGGCTTGCTAATTTAAACTCAAATGCCGGTGGCCAGGTATCATACATCTTCAAAGAAATATTTCAGTGTTCTCCGAGTCTTAATACACTGCCATGAGAGATGAGACTACTTGAAGCATGGAGTTAATGGAGTCACATTTGGGGGCACAGGGGTCTTTAAGACCCGCTAACCTAGATGGCCCCATCTCCCGTGGCTCCTCCACACATAACTTGTACTCCTGAAATTCTTGATCTCAAGGGACTGTGTTTATTCCTATGTGGAATGCAATTCCCCAGCTTCCGGCAGGCTCCGGGCTGAGATAGGTACCCCCCACCTGTGTGGTCTCCTTGGGCGTATCTCCTTCAGGGCGTGCTATCACACTATGCCTTGTTGATTCACATGTCCCTCCCACCCTTGATTCTGTGTCTTTTCATCTTTACACCCTCAAAGCATAGCAGAGTGCCTAGCTCATACCGGAGACACAATAAATATTTGTTAAATGAGTCAATGAAAGAATGTGTGACTGTGGATGAGCCTGGTTTGGGGAGTAGGATAGATCTGGGGAGTCAGAACTGTAGTTCATTGAACCGTCTGGGATTAGACTCATGATCTTCTTGACCTATGCTAAGGTCAGGAGCTACTCTGTATTCTCACATGGGTTTTTGAACATCTCTGAATTACTCTTAATATCCTCATGGGTCCTTCTGGTGAACAATAATATAGAACATTCTTCCCCACCTTAAATTTACAAGCAAACATTAAAACCTGCTGCTCGGCTAATTTTGCCTAAGAAACACATACCTCTGACTTTGAAGTGGGTTTGGGTTTGGTCACTTATTTTTACTTTTATGGGTGTTTTATTCTTAGTTGCAGAGGTATTTTTAGTAAGTTTTTACTCATTGAACACTTACAGCCCAAGAAACAATAGGCTTGCTTAAGTTGACCCTGGCCAACTCTGTTTGTGGGGGAATTCCTGGCCTTAAGAAGTGATGCACTCCTACCCAGTCTAGCTACCCCAAACAAATTCCAGGACAATACAAAGAATGTCAAGAATAGTCAAGCAAGAAAATACTTCTGTTGCAGCTTCAAGCTTCGAGGATGCATTCCTCCCCACCTTAACTAAAGAATCTCCCTACAGAAGGAGGAAACAAAAATCCCTGGGAGCCAAGAATGACAGAGTATGTGTCTACATGAATAGACACTATTTTGTGTTTTGTTGTCACTATTGTCATCAATGATCCTCTGTTGTTGCACAAAGACCATAATATTATCCTGATGGGCAAGCTGGCATTACGATTTATCTTGTAATTATTCTCTACTAACAATCCTCTGAACATAGTCTACCAATCCCTTTTTCTCTGCCCCTCATTCTTTATCTTAACACCTCTGAAATGTAGTTCTCATTCTGCATGCTCCCAACCTCCATGGTGGCCATTTCTTCTTCATTTCAAGGTTCCATTTCCTCATAGCTCCACTCAATGTTACAGAGTCCTATGTGGACATAATTGCTCTTTTCTGGTCACTACTGCATGTATATTACATGAGAACATTGAAAGTTTCTTTGGAAGTGAACCCCAAGCTTCTTTTGAGCTGTTTCTTTCCTGTGCCATGGTAACATCAATTGGCTTATTACATATCACAGATGAGCCACCCATATGGACAAAGATCATTCTCTTGCCCTCCAGCAGAAGGACGGCAGTGGGCTCCTCTTCCAACGTTGGAGAGAAATGCCTTGATTTCATGTTCCAATCATCAAAGTTAGATGGCATGCACATGGTCAAGACTCAGACAATGTGAAGATGAGTGGATGTCCTGGAAATGATGCTCGTTGAGAAGAGAGAAGCACCAAAGGCCTCCTTTGCCTCTTTTCAACGTTTCTTAGAGCCAGTCCCAACTTGATACACTACTTCTAATTTAAGAGACTTCACTAGATTTCCTCTTGTGTCTGCCATAGTTTTGTCAATCCCCAAAACAATATTGTTTCAACTCTAACAGCATTTTTGACTAGGCAGAAAATTGACTAATGCAAGGCAAAGTATACTTGAAACGATTAATATTTTTTCAAGTTTCTTTGTTGCATGTCTAAGGTTAAAATGAAAGATTCAGAATCCATTGTGAATGGAACTTACCACTGCCATCTAACCAAAGACATTGACCAAACTAGCTTTTGATATGCAAATGAGTGCCTGGCTCTGGCACCATCATGGGAAAGCAACAACTTTTCACTATGCGAACAATTTATATGTTCATGAAATAGCCAAGGAAAGAAAGAAAGAAGAAAAGAAGGAAACAAAAAGAAAGAAAAAGAAAGGAAGAAAAGAAAACTGAAACACCATGTCCAAATTAAAAATGCTTTCATCAGTCTTAGTGACAATAAAAGATTTTTCTTTTTTAACATCTCTGGAATGGACAAGACAACATAGGGGTAAACTGTGTTTAAAGTCCCATACTGCAGGGGGCTTTCAGCTCAGGTCATGATCTCAGTGTGATGAGATGGAGCCCTGCATTGGGCTCCACACTCAAAGGCATCTGCTTGTGATTCTTTCTTTCTCTCTTCCTCTGCCCCTCCCCCTACAGGCACACACACTCTCTCTCAAAAAAAAAAAAGTCCCATATTGCAGGGAATATTATTTTATGTTCTAATTCAGTTATTTTATTTCCTTTCTTTCTTCTTCTTCTTTATGTATTTAGTTGGGTTTTTTGTTTTTTTTTTTTTTGGTTTTTGCTTTGTTTTTGTTTTTGTTTTTTTGTATGTGCATGTTTTGTGTTTTGCTCTCTGGAAGATGACAAATTGTATAGTTCAGTGACATAAATTACCTGAACAATTTACTGGAGAAGTTCTTGGCAGAAAAGGCCTGCTTGCGCCTGTGTTCCCTTCCTTGCTGCTGTGGGAACGCTATGTACCCTTCGGAGCCTGGGGCGGCCTGATTGGGCTCTATTATTTTCATATGCACAGTCTGCTGCAGAGAGGCTTAAGAAGCAGGGCACATTCTCCTACTCTGTCTAAGAAGGGTCGGGCCAGACCTTATTATTGCCCCTTCTGTTCTGCTCCTCTGCCTCCGGTAATGCTCAGGATTTGGTAATTCAGGGAAAAGACGATGCCAGTTATGCCCCTGGACGACTATGACATAATTGCTGTCCAAGGCATGCCAGGATTTTATAAATTCCAGCCTGTGATCGGTTCCTACCCTGAAGAATGTGTTCTGATGGTGTCTACCAGTGCTGGCATATCTACAAATAAGATCTAAGCACCATTGTTAATCATCTGGCACCTTTTAAAAAGACAGGATCGTCGTGCTGTTTAGCTTTTGGTGCTATTATGGTCTGATATGCAATTATGAGACGTGTTAGTGCTTTCCTCTATTGGCTCCAAATCAGGGATGATCAAAATGTTTGCAGATCAGGGCTCAGCCAGACCCTTGAGCTGCAAAGGCTCCTTTTACCTGGCCCGAAAATGGTGGCTCCCCGGTCTCTCCAGGCTTACCTAAGCTTTCATACTTCTTCTGGAGGGCACAGGTATAAATACATTAAATGTATCCAGAAGACAGCAAGTGTACATAAAACAGTCTCAACTTTAGGTAGTAGTGAGCCTTACTGATTCAAGATATCCTCGGCCAGAGAATGGAATGGAATTGGCCACCTTTTTCCTTCTCTTTCCTTTCTCACATTCCAAACGTGAGTTTGGTGCTACCCAAACACCAGACATAGAACGCGCCCAACCCCAAAAGAAGAGCCAGTCAAAACCATCAGTTTCTCCCCTCAGGTGGTCACCCAGTCCCTAAGTTCCCATTTCTGGGGTTAACACCTGTATCCCCTGTGTGTTGTTGAACACCTGACTTTCCGCACCTGCTGAAGGCTTGGGCATGTCTTCCTCATGATCACCACTGCTAACCCCTGCAAATGGGCTCATATCTGGGTAGTGGAAACAGCTCCTAATCCATGTACCTGCATTCAGCCTTTCTCTCTACCCCCTGCCCCCATGACTGCCAGAACAAGCATCCACAGGTACTGTTGGCAGTACTATTTGGTGACACAGTAAAAAGTTTTGGCAATTACCGTCGACATCCCACATCAGGCTTTATTGTAACATTTCTCCTTCCTCTCTTATTTCTCCTCAACACTGCCCATTTCCAACTCAGATAATGTGCTTGTTTTTCACTTCACAAGACTGGCTAGATATTTGCCCTGAAGGCATTGTTCAAATCTTTCCACTAATCTGGGATTCTCTCTCTCCTACTCTCCTTGCTCCTCTCAAGACCCGAGTTCGTTATCCAGGAGCCCACTGTTGTTAACCAGGGGCTCTCTCAGATGGCCTCTTCACTCTGCTTCCTCTGTTCCCTGGAAGGTTTTAGTCTATTGATGCTTGAGTCAATAGTAAATCATTTTGACCTGATGATCTTTCATTTTATAATGACTCACAAGGCACTCCTGGTATTTGGAGCGTACCTACACCAAACCCTCCCCAACCCACCTACATCACAGAAAAGTTTTTGAAGTCAGGAGCATGTCTCCTCTTGTTTGGATGCCGTCCCTCCAACAAAGTCATGTATCTATTCAGCATTCTTTCAACAAATGTCCATCAGCATATAAGGGCTGCAGGCATAGGGGGTGAGGAAGACAGACCCAGTCCTTGGCCTTAAGAGCCAGTGTGGAGTGGGATTATAGAGCCAATATCCCGGGACATAAAAGGAAAACAAGGTATATATTTTCTGAAGGAAGAAAAAAGCATGTTTGATAACTTCATGAATAGTGGCAAGAGAGATGGGAGAATCACATCTAATGATGTATTTCATGACACAACGATGTAGGTGGAGAATACCATGGCAGGTGGTGAACACAGCCCATCTGCCAGATTCTGCAGACTTTCTACATCCTCTCGAAATAGTATGGCCAGTCTTCAGGGGTATTCTGGAAGTATTCTATATCTTGGTCTGCGTGATGGCTACACAGGGGTATACATAGATAAAAATGCATCAAGCTGTACCTATTTCATGACTCCATAAAAAAGGTCTTGTGTGTCTGTGTATGCTTAAAGAAAAATGGTGAGAAGGAAAGCAAAGTAAAAAATCTGACTGCTGGTGTGACCTCTTATTCCCATAAAAATACCCCCAGATCAGTCCTGCCTGGATCCCAAGGACATAAACTGGAGATATTTTTTGGCCATAAAGTGCAGAGCCTCCCGGACAGGTTCTTGTTGCATTCCGTGGGAGCCTCAGAGGGAGTCAATGGTTCTCACATGCTGGAGGACTAGTACTGAACCTGAAGATCAGGACAACGTTTCTGAACTCTGGCAGCACATTAGGACCACCTGAGCATTCTTAACAAAACCCCAGTGCCTGGACCCCGCGCTCTGAGACTCTGATTCAGTTGGTCTTGGATGGGGTCCTGTACCACTATTTTTAAAAAGGTGCCGTTTTTAATGTGCAACAAGAATTCCTAATCCCTAGTGAATCCCATGTCCTCTTCAGAGCATTAAGGAAATGGGATTTCACAAAGTTTAAGTGATTTGCCTCAAGCAGTGCTCCTGGGTACACGTCTCAATTATCGGGGGAGCTTCTGGAGTGTATCCATGCCTGAGAAGAACCACTGGCTCAAGGTTACAAAGGACTGAGTAGTCAGAGCCAGGAATCCAATCCAAGTGCTTTGATTCTTAACCTCTAGTTTGTTCCACTTCATCTCCCCCAAATGGAGACATCATTATTGGCAAAAGCTTTTGAAATAAAAATTGTAGCTATGGCTTTAATCTCAATTTGAACTCATTAGAGCAACCCCACTGACTGGAAACATTAGAAGGAATCTAGGAAGGTGGAATTCACTCTTTAAAATTCTTCTTGATGGGAATAAACAATGTCAATGGCTCTCCCAGGTCTTAGTTCTCACTGCACTTCTCACCAGCCTCCCCCTTCCCAGCTCCCACTGATAGATTCTGTCGACTCAGTTAATACATTTGACATAACACACTTTGTGCCATCACTCTGGCACACCTCCATATTAAAACATAGTAACTTGAGAAACCAGAAAAATGAGTGGGAATTAGTCAGAAAAAGACTAATGTAGAAGCTGATGTATCTTGAAACATCTGAGAAAGAGCATTAATGAGATCTTCACAAGCTAGCTTAAAACTTCCAGCAATAAATGAGCTTCCCAACGAAAATGACTTCCCAACTCTATAACGATAACTTGAAGTCTTCAAGCAGTTGTTTAAGACATTGACTACAATGTCTGTTTTTAATAGCCCACGGAAAATTCGTTAGTGAGATCAGCATCTAGAAGCAAATGCGAAGGACTTTCTCAGAAATCCATCATTCAGATGAGTTGAAAATAGCTCATCTCCCTACAGCTTTTTATCAGTGCCTTCCTTTGAGGTAATCAAGGCCATTTCTGCATTCACATGTGATGATGCTCTTTTCTCCATTTTATCACTTTCATCTGGATAGTGATGTACATTTTTGCGAGAGGATCATTATGTTTTTAACAAGAATACAGAGTACATTCAAACATGAAAGAAAGATTCCTCTATTAGACTGTGTCAGTGTGGTTGGATAAGTGCATGTTAGATGAGAGACTGGTTTAGATCAGATCTAACTTGTCTTCAGGGCTGGCAAATGTAGGAAATAAAGTATGTGGAGCCCTGATGCTGAGTAGCACTGAATTCAGCTGCAATCTGGCATGGGGAGGACAGCACGGGGGATTTTTCCAGATGCTCTCATCCTTCCTTTCTTTTTCTTAGTAAATTTTTTTAAATTTTAATTTCAGTGTAGTTAACATACAGTATTATCCTAGTTTCAGGTGTACAGTCTAGAGATTCAACAACTCTATACGTGACTCAGTGTTCATCATGGAAAGTGCCCTCTTAATTCCCTTCATCTATTTTATCCACCTCCCATCCACTGACCCTCTGGGAACCACCAGTTTGTTCTCTTTTAAAGAGTCTGCTTTTTTCATTTGTTGGTTTGTTTGATTTCTTAAATTCCACATGTGAGTGAAATTATAGGGTATTTGTCTTTCTCTGGCTTATTTCACTGAGCATTATATTTTCTAGCCCCATCCAGGTTGTGGCAAATGGCAAGATTTCATTCTTTTTTTTTTTTTTAAGATTTTATTTATTTATTTATTTATTTATTTGAGAAGGAGAGCAGAGGGAGGAGCAGAAGGAGAGGAACAAGCAGACTCTGTGCTGTGCATGGAGCCAGATGGAGGGCTAAATCCCAGGACCTTGAGATCATGATCTGAGCCGAAACTGAGTCAGATGCTTTAACTGACTGAGTGACCCAGATGCCCCAAGATTTCATTCTTTTTTTTAATGACTGAGTAATATTCCAATATGTGTGTATGTGTATGTGTATGTGTGTTTGTGTGTGTGTGTGTGTGTGCGTGTGTGTGTACCACCTCTTCTTTATCCATTCATCTATCGATGGACATTTGGTTGCTTCCATAATTTGATTATTGCAAATAATACTGCTGTAAATATACTGGGTATATTTACTGGCATGTATATACTATACTATAAATATACTGGGTGTATTTACTGGCATGTATCCTTTTAAATTAGGGTTTTCATCTATTTTGGGTAAATCCTGGGTCGTGAAGTTACTGGAGCATAGGATAGCTCTATTTTCAATTTTCTGAACCTCCATACTGTTTTCCAGAGTGGCTGCACCAGCTTGCATTCCCACCAACGGAGCACAAGGACTTTCCTTTCTCTGCATCCTTGTCAACACCTGTTGTCATCTTTCCTTTCTGACTTAGAGGAAGAGTTGCTTCACAGATATTCAATAAATGTTTGTTCACCCATTCATTCATTCATCCAATGAATTATCATAAAGTTGCCAACTGTTTAACAAGTGCTGCTAGGTGTTAGAGTATACATGTGAATAAAACACAGTTCATGACTATAAAGATTTTGTGGATTCCTTACTGAATGAATGAATATAAGGAGGAAAGAAAAAAAAAAGTGTTTTCAAGGGGCACCTGGGTGGCTCAGTTAGTTAAGAGTCTGACTCTTGATTTTGGTTCATGTCATGATCTCAGGGTTGTGAGATCAAACCCTGTGTCAGGGTTCCACACTCAGCGTGGAGTCTGCTTGAGATTTTCTCTCTCCCTCTGCCTCAGCCCCTCCCCCTACTCTAAATAAATAAATAAATAAATAAAATCTTTTAAAAACCAACAACAAAAAAAAAAGTGTCTAGGGGAATAACAATACTAGAACAGTGTTAAGAAAGTATGAAGTTTTGAGTCAGGCAGATGCTGGTTCAAATCTTAAAATCCCTTCTTATCAGCTCTTCGTGTCTAACATCAAGAACTCAGAGTAACAGAAGCATTTGGTCAAGAATACTTATGTTCACTGGGATCCTTTGAGAATAAAAATGCAAAACAAGACTAGACATGACAGATTTATTGAAGAAAACACCTGTGAAGGGTAAGGAAGGAGGGCGAAGGAATATGTAGGAAGATGCCTCAGACCATGATACAGGTCTGATTCCTGGGAAGCAGAAAGGGAAGGGAGGAGGGTTTGATAGGGAGAATCTGAGATTCCAGTGCAGTTGCAAGAAAGTTTTAGCCGAGTTGATGGGAGTCTTTGAGCCAAAGTCACTCAATGGAGGAAGCCTGCAACTCATGAGCTTGGCATCTATGCTTAGCCATTATGGAATAGCAATTTACGTGAAGTGTGGCTTCTGAGAATGTGGTCATGGCTCCACAGGTCATGGATCCATGGATCTGGGGTTGCTGTTCTCTTATGCCATTCCCACAGCAGGACATCCAAGTAGCCCATGACTACCACAATCCTTTTGACTGGAAAAATAAAAAAGAAAATTCAATTAATGTTTGCTTAAATCAAGAGTTGAGAAGATTGGGGCGCCTGGGTGGCTCAGTGGTCAAAGCCTCTGCCTTTGGCTCAGGTCATGATCTCAGGGTCCTGGGATGGAGTCCCACATCGGGCTCTCTGCTCAGCAGGGAGCCTGCCTCCTCTTCCTGTCTCTCTCTGCCTGCCTCTCTGCCTACTTGTGATCTGTCTGTCAAATAAAAACAAACAAACAAACAAACAAACAAAAAAGAGTTGAGAAGATTAAAAAAAGAAAGAGAGAGAGAAGATAGTAAATCTTATAAGCTTTGTGGGCCATACAACTCTGTTGCAGGTAAGAGAAGCCATAGACATTATGTTAATTTGGAGGTGTTCCAACAAAACTTTATTTACAAAAACAAGCAGGAGGACTGTTGGACTGCGGAGCATAGTTTGTGGATACCTGGTTTGTGTGGATAAGGTGATATTTCCTCACATTATGTCTAGAGATAAGATTGCAGGTGATGCTTCAGGGACTCAGCATGACTTAAGACTTTTCCATCCTTTGCTCTTTTTTTCTCAGCATCATTTTAAGGCTACCAGCTGATTTTCAACAGAAATATTCTCAGCAGTTTTAAAGATAGCAAATGATTTCTCAAGGGATGACTATCCCTTATATAAGGGAGGAAATGACATCTTCTAAATCCCCTAGCATCAATGAACTCATTAATTAATCACAGATTTATTGAGCAGTTATTTCAGATCAGGTATTATTCTAGGTGTTCCCATAGTTAACAAAATAGAACAACTCTTTGTCCAAATGAAGCTGACATCCTAGTGGGGATGGAGGGGGTGATGGAGGATAAACAAGATAAGTAAAAAATGTAGTAGTAGATGGTAGGAGATTCTATGGACAAAATAAAGTCAGGAAAAGGGAAGGATACTCCATGTGGTGGCAGTAAGGAGAAATTGCATTTTAAGTGAGGTGGGTCAAAAAAGATGTCATTGAGTGGGTAATATTTGCATAAAGACAAGGTAGTGTTAAACTATGAAAATAAATTATGGAAAAATTTTCCAGGGGAGGGGAATCTATCCAGTGCAAAGTTCTAATGCCAGATCTATGTAGCTGGAGTAGAATGAACCAGGAGAGAGGGGGACACTCGAGGAAAAACAGGTCAGGAGGCCAGGTCACGTGGTGGGGACTTCTGAGGCTCTGATGACTTTGGCTTCTATTCCGAGGGAGATGAGAAGCCATGGGACAATTGTGAGCTGAGGAAGAACACAATATACATATTAACAGAGTCACTGTGGGCGCTGTATTGCGGCTACATGGAAGGAGGCGGCAAGATGGAAGCATGGCGTCCCATTAGGAGGCTTCAAAGCCAAGAGTTGCTGGTGACCTGGAGCAGGACAGCAGCAGCAGAGGTAAGGAGAAGCCTAGAGTCGCAGAATCTGTGGATTGACTGGATATGGACGGACCGTGAGAGGAAGAGGAAGCAGTGATGACTAAGCTGGTAGACTTACACACTGGGGACACTAGGGTTGACATTTAGTTAGATGGCGAACACAGGGACCGGGCAGAGACACTGGAAAGGCCAAGAGGATGAGTCGGACCAGTTGGACTGAGAGTTTTATCAGCTCGTTGGCTAAAGATGCTGAATAGGCAGTTGGTTATGTTAAGTCTCTGCATTTAGACTTGAAGTTTACCCTGGGAATCTTCCGCAGATGCTTCCATATCATTGCCTGGAATTTTGTCATATAGGCAGCTTACCCCTAGCTGCAGGGAAGGTAGAGAAGTCCATGTTCGTTCACCTTTTCCATCTTCCACAGAGAAAGACAGCAAGAGAGAAAGGGATTGGTAATTCAACGAGCAACATCTGACTTATTGTCTCTTAGCTCTTTCTATCAGGGATAATGAAACCTACTTTACATGATTATGGCAACAACTCACCCGACCTAATCTATAGAAGGCTCCGGGCATACATAACGTGTTCTTTAAGTACCCGAGTTCCCCTCCTTCCCTTCCCTTCCTTTCCCTTCCCTTCCCTTCCAGTGACCTGAGATGTCCTGGTAAGTTGTTAACTCTGTCAATAATACTTATTTTTGGACTTCCTCATTTAATGAAGCAGTGACACCACTATTTTTATAATTACTGCTGTGGCAGAAGAAGGGAACTTTTCCTCCCTCACGTCCCCGCCCCCCACAGCCACATACTTTCGAGAGTTGGATCGGTGAAGCTGGTTCTCTTCCTCTCAGTGACTCTTCCTTCTCATTTCTCAGGGGGTTTTGTTTTCACTTTTACATTTCAGTTTCTGTGCGTAATGATGGTCAGAGAATCTACAAATTCTTAGTAATGATCAACCACCACGAGACAGGCACAACTCTCCCCCAGTCTGAGACTTCACTGAAGAGTGTCTGGGAAGAACATTCACAAATACAAAGGAGTCCAAAGCAACATGAAGGGTGTCTCGTTCAAGGCCAAGTGGAGGCATGTGTTCGGGCCACTTGGTGGGACAAAGTCAGAGCGAACCCAATGGCTGTCAGAGGAAAATAACTCTAGAGACATTATTCTCCACTCCCACATCTGGCAGAAAACCATGTAGGAGCATTCCGAAGTCCTGTGTCAGCCTTATCTGTCCATTTTATATTTGCTTTATATCCCTTTCTCTCTCCCAGTGCAAGGAGAGGGCAAAATGTTTGTGTGTGTTTCTACCTATAGAGGATGGCCATAAAGTCTTGACTCTAAAATAATATCATTTTATCATTTACTGTAGTGTGATAACAGTAAATCTTTTACAATGTGTTTGTCTGCTTTTCCAGACTTTGTGGCCACCGTGCGTGTGTGTGTGTGTCTGCACGCGCACACATGCATGTGTGAGTGTTATGTATTGGTTACTAGGGCTGCCATAACAATATACTACAGAGTGGACGGCTTACACAACAAAAATTTATTTTTTCACAATTCTTGGAGGCTAGAAGTCTGAGATCAAACCTTCAGCAGGGTTGGTTTCTTCTGAGAGCTCTCTCTTTGTTTTACAGATGGCTGCCTTCTCCCGTGTTCCCATACCGTCTCCCCTCTGTGCATTGACTGTGTCCTAATCTCTTCTTATAAGAACACAAGTCATAGTGTGTTAGGATCCATCCTTGTGGTTTCATTTTAACTTAATCGTCTCTTTAAAGATACTCTCTCCAAATACAGGTACGTTCTGAGGTACTGAGGGTTAGGACCTCAAGATATGAATCCTGGAACTACACAATACAGCTCATAACGGTATGTATTTATATATAAATATAAATATAAAATGTTACATATAAAATACATATATAAAGCACATATTATGTTTTATGTAATGCATTATATTTATACCTTTTATGCATATACATACATGTATCTGTGCACAAGCATTATACACACAAGGATTCTGAGATATTGTCCAATTTGTGCTTGAAACTTCCTCCTGTCTGTAGAAATACCAGTCCCTTGACTGCCTAGGGCAGCTTTCCCCTGTAACTGTAGATGTCTGCCAGAGGCTCATTGTCCAGATCTGTTAATCTTTGTAAGATGCTCTGAAGGGCAGGATACCTTAACCTTCTAACCTCACCATGCCTGTTAAGTAGGAAGGGAGGTGCTCTGCTCCTGGGGCAACTTCACCTGTGGTGTTCAAGAGCAGAATCTCAAAGCAGAAAGGCCTCTTGGATGGGGGATAAAGGGAGGGGGGTGGGGTGCATGCTCAGTGCTTTTGTTTCCCTAAAATTCCTTTAGCAGCAGGCAGGAAAAGTGACCACAGCAGGATAGGCCTCTGTTTAGGCTGAGGAAGCAGGGAGCCAGCCAAAGACCAGGAAAAGACCCATGCTTCTGGGTTAAAGATAAACTGAAAAGGTATTTTAAGAGTTAGCTGTTGGTCCAGTGGGAACAATAGATAAGTTAAAGGCCTGGGTATTAAGCCAATTTCATCTCTGAGTAATATTTTTTAGGAAACTATGAATGACATAGAGATTGGCAACAATTGTTCACTTGAAAAGAGATTTTTCAAGAATCTTGACTTTTCCCGTGATATATGGTCAAAATGGGGAGAAGAAACTAAGATTTCCCTGTCGCTCAACTTCACTCCTTTGGGGTGACTTCTCTACTTGTCAGTTACAGATTGGCCAATTTTATTTTCAATCATGTATAGGCAGTAATTTGTCCAATTTCTTTACTACTCAAATTAACAAGTCTGGACCAGCAAAGTCCACACCTCCTGGGAGTTGTGAGACATACAGAGTCTCTGGCCCCTCCCAGACCTACAGAATCAGAATCTGCATTTTAAAAAGATCCCCAGTTGATCTCTATTCATATTTAAGTTTGAGAAACAGTGGTCTTAGGCCCTAACATCCTAGTTCTGACCTTTTCTGGAAGGAAGTATAATACTCTATTAGGAACCATTTCCTATAGTACCCCATCTTGAGTAGGCAATAAACAACAGGTGTGCTCTGATGATCGACAGGTGATCATCAGAGAAGAGAAGAAACAGGTGAACATTAAGAGGTGTTCTCTCAAGACTCCAACAAACTGACACCTGCCTATTCCTTGGTAATTGGTAACTTTATTATTCATTTAATTACAGTATTTTTATGCTGTGTTATCTTGAGTCACTTACTTGACCTTCTGTGACTCAGTTTCTCTTCTACAAAATGGAATTTAAAATAATACTTATCGGGGCGCCTGGGTGGCTCAGTGGGTTAAGCCTCTGCCTTGGGCTCAGGTCATGGTCTCAGGGTCCTGGGATGGAGCCCAGCATCGGGCTATCTGCTCAGCAGGGAGCCTGCTTCCTCCTCTCTCTCTGCCTACTTGCGATCTCTCTCTCTGTGTCAAATAAATAAATAAAATCTTTATAAATAAATAAATAAGTTTATACCTGTGAAGCACTCATATTGGCATATTGTGTCTGGCATATGGTAAGAGCCAAATAAGTGTTAGCTAAAAATACAATACGGCAGGACCTCTATAAATGCTTATGTCTCAAAATCTTCGCATGTGTGAATTGTTATGTTTTTTTTTTTTAATGTATTATCTGGTTTCTCCCTATACATTTGCATACTACTTTTCCTGTTGTTCTTTAGGTTTCTTGAAGGAAGAGTAAAAGACGGTTAGCATCTTCCCATAAAAGTATATAGCACAGTGCTCAGCACACAGTAGACTCTTAGTTTTGCAGAGTTATGTATGTTCAGGTGCACAACCATTTTGAGAGTGAGAGCTGATTTGACTAGTCTGACGTTTTTCCACTGCATTGATGACTACATTGGCTATAGTTCACACATTCATTCATTCCCTCTTTTGACAAAGGTTTGAGCACCTACTGTGGTCTAGATTCTGTCCTAGGTGTTCAAGATACGCAGGAACAGATCTTTTAAAAATTCTTTGAGGAGTTTTGCTCTAAAGAGAAGCAGAGAAATTAGGTACTCATGAAAGGAGAAGGGGGGTGGGCAAGAGAAGTTTAAAAAATGGATGATATTACAGCACGTGCATACTCATGGAAATTGAGACAAGATGATGAGAGAGAGATGGGGGGGCGGTTCCTTCCTTGGGATAACAAGAGAGGATGAGCTCTAATGCACCAGTGTTGCAACTGACCTTGGTTGGCAGCAATGACAACTTCACCATAGAGAAAGGGCAGAAAGCAGAATACATGGATGGCACAGATGCCGGGTAGATGTGACAAGAGGGAGACTGGGGAATTTCTCATCTAATTGCTACTTTAAAAAAAAAAGTGAAATAGGAAACAAGGTAGGTATCAGCTCAGGAGACAGAGTCAAGGGGAGAAATTGGAATTTTCAGGGGAGAGAAGGTGGGCAGTAGTCCTCGAGGACAACGGGAGAGGTAATGGGGTCTGCACACACAGAATGCCCGCCCAACGGTGGTAAGGTACATTGTCCACTGTGGTCATGAGTTTAAGGGAAGACCAGGTAGCACATTGGTGTGTTTTTCTTTGGTCCCTTTTAGCTCCCCGGGTGCATGTGTGGAATAGGCCAAGAGCTGCACCTCACCAGATTGTACTCATGGTTTGGAACCGCAGGCACATAGCCACTGGAAAGACTAGATGCACCAGTTCCTTAGGAAACTCACAGAACAAGTACCCTGGATATGAATTATGTGCATAATAAGAAATCATTTACTCCCAAGTACTATGCCATTTCCCCTGGTATTATTCTGTTCGTGTTAAGTTTTTATATTCCTTTATCAAAGGCTTTCATTTCTGGAGAAGTGACTGATATTCCCATAATCTTTCACCTGCATAATTCCTTACCTTCACTTGGACCCCAAGTTTACCTAAGCTTTCTTATGACCCTTAAAATATAGTGACCTTATTTAGTACCTCTGCCTTGGAATGGGCAACCCCCAACTGGAAATGTATTTGCTCTGCTGACTCAGTAGTTTGTTGAACAGCCTGAAAGCATTCATGCAGCTCTTTCTGGGATTTGGGGTATCTCTTCTATGTCAGGACCTTGCTTTTTTCTTTTACATTCAGAATGGAAACTTTTTTTCTCCCACAAGGTTGAGAAAGACCTTACAGATAGATTTGTGTCACCCAAATTTCCTTTTTCGTCCCTTCCTCCATGTCAACTTATGTTATTACCCAACTTCCATGACTGTCCTTTACCTGAAACAGCAGTGTTCCAGAATAGCTCTTAAAACTTTGCTGCCCCGGGGCGCCTGGGTGGCTCAGTGGGTTGAAGCCTCTGCCTTCAGCTCGGGTCATGATCCCAGGGTCCTGGGAAGCCTGCCTCCTCCTCTCTCTCTCCCTCTTTGCCTGCTTGTGATCTTTGTCTGTCAAATAAATAAATAAAATCTTAAAAAAAAAAAAAACTTTGCTGCCCCAACAAGGAGGAAATAATGAGCTTTATTCTCTTGAAAATCTTTTGCAACCTCCTGTGGTGAGTGCAGGGGTTGCTCTGTGCATTCTCAATTCTCTCTGGCTCCTGGGCCACTCTAGGGCAATGGGAAGCTGACTGTGTTCTGGTCACTAAATTGTCCTTGACTTGGGGGTTGCATTGTGCTCTCTAATGTAAGCATTGTTGGCTGCATATTTCTTACCATGCACAGGTGCAAAAAGTACCCAGGGGGCTTCCCCACAGCTCTGGATCATGCATATCCTTCCCTTGATCACATTCTGTACCCTCTTCACACCTCCCCTCCCTCGAGTCTTCTCTGATAATGCCAGGGTTGGGACATTCTGTTCCAAGCTCATTAGTCAAGAATGTTACCAGACTGCCCTGAAGATTTTTTTTTTCCTCCTGGTGTGGGCTCTCCCCAGTTCTGCAGGAAATCTGAAAATCATGCTGTCTTTATACTGAATTCAACTCAGGATCACATTTCCTCACCTGTGCCTGGGCACTATAGAGATGTTCTCTTAAGACCCCCAAAAAACTGACAAAGATGTCCAAATTAACAGTTATTCAGCATGTGGAAGAATTGGATGACTCCCTGGGATAGTCATTCCTGAACTCGTTCTTCCAAATGGTGCAGCTTTTGGCTTCATCTTGCAGGGAAGAGTAGCCCTTCTGAAACACTAAGAGCAGGGTAATATTTGTGTCTGCCTACAGCCACTTTGTGGGGATCTCTGGGAAAGCTAGAGAGCCAAGCATTTGATTCATGAATATTTATCAAGTGTGGCAGGTGCTGTACTTTGAGAATCACAGAAGTGATTCTCAAATTTTGCCACATTTCAGAATCTCCTGACGAGCTTAAAAATAATACTGATGCTTATGTTATAGCCCATATCAAATAAATTTCTGGGGAATGGACCAAGACAGCAGAATTTTTTGAAGTTCCTAGCAGATTTTTTGGGCACCTGTGTGGCTCAGTAGGTTAAACATCTGCTTTTGGCTTAGTTCATGATCCCAGGGGCCCTGGGGTCAAGCCCCTGTCTGCTTCTCCCTCTCCTTCTGCTCCCACCCCCCACCCCATGCTCTCTCTTTCTTTCTCTCTCAAATAGATAAATAAAAGAAAAAGAGAAAAGCTCCTAGCCAATTCCAATGTTCAGTCAGAGTTGGAACCAGTGTTTTTGACAGTGCTCTTCAGCTTTAATATGAAAATGAGACCCCGGGACATTTTGTTAAAAATGCAGAATTTGATTCAGTAGGCCAGGGTAGGGCCTGGGGTTCTACATTTTCTTAAAGTTCCTCGGAAATACTGATGCTGCTGGTCTGCAGACCACACTTTGAGTAACAAGAAATAAAGTTCCTTTATCCCCTGATGTGTCAAACTTTCCTGCCCTTGAGTCTTCACATAGGCTCTTCCTTTTTCTCTGAAATCACCTCTCTGGAAATCCCCAGAAAAATGCTTTCTCGTCTTTTGGTCCTTCAGGTTTCCCCTGACCACCCAATAGAAAGTAATCTCTACCTTCTTTCTCTATAAATCTCTATTTCTTGTTTTCTCAAGGGTTCTTCTGACACTAGTGCAAGTGCCAAGAAGCCAGGAGCCACCTCCATTTTGTTCTAGACAAATTATATTCAGCTTTTAGCAGATGTCTAACACAGAAAAAGCAGCTGATAGATGCTTGTTGAATGAATGACAACAGGGGTGCCTGGACAATTTCACCTATTTTTCTATTTCAGGTGAGACAAGAAGAAGAAGTGAGAATAGTCCATCCTTTTCTGTGAAATAGAAGAGAGTATCTTTTGAGCATGTCTTATCTGGCCCTTTAAAAAAAAAAAAGAAAGAAAGAACTTTGACTAAAAAAGTATAGGCAATCTCAAGAAACTCAAGAGCCATTCCTAAAAACAGAGCTTGAGGAAAAACACTAGGACAATCTCTTGCATTGCCTAGTGAATACCTTCAAAACGCTGAATCATCAGTTTGACAGTATTATCTTTTCAGGTCACTGCAGCTCACTAAGATAGCACCAAGGTGAATAATCAACAGAGAAATACCATAAACATCTCAGAAACTGAAGTCACCTTGGGGCTGGTTCATTACTAAACTGAGATCATATCAGAGGCCTTAATTCACCACAGGCAGTGTCTCATCCTTGCCAAATCTGGGGCTTAAGATGGCAAGTAGACCGAGAATCACTCGTAACTCCTCATTTCAGATTTAACTTGTGAAAAATAGAAAGTTGTATTGCTTTCTCATGGATGGTGCAGTGGTCAGAGATAGTACCAAGGCTGTGGGTGCCCCCATATAAAGGACCGTGGAAAGTCGAACTAAAGTTATTTGATGGGATTAAGAGATACAAAATTTATCCAGTCTCACAAAATGGGAGGAGAGGGCTATTATCAGCTCCTTACTCTTGAGAGAACTAAGGCACAAAAGAACTAATTACTCACCTGAAGTCATTCAGCAACAGGTTAGAAGAATAGGACCAAGTCATCTCTCTTCCCAATGGAAGCCGGTCTACTCAGTGACACAGTTTCCCTCTTCCTAAATTAACAACAAAGGATTTATGTATTATGTTTTCTTTAATCTTTCTGAATGGGGCACTACAGAATCTCAAGCCTTTTTCAAGCATACACATTCTAAGGCTAATGAATTTTTGTGTTTGCCTTTAGTGTTTATTTAGTTTTTCATTTTGAAAAAATTGACTGTTACCATTGACCTTTTCCTTCATACTGAGAATGCCCATGGGCTGTGTATGCTGGTAAGTGTTTGTTAGTGACGCTACCTTTCTACATTATAGAAAAATAAACAGGGAAATGCCCAGAAGGTATTGAAGTAGTATTTAGGGACAGGACACAGGACACATTCCATCTATGAGTCTCGTGATACTGCCTGAATCAGTGCCATAGTATTATTTAGTCTGATCCCCGTGTGGAAAAGGAAACTTTTGGTAAGATTGTCCATCTCTTGTGCACATTTCCGAGGTCTGAATGTCTCTAAAATGCATGGAACTGGAATATTTTGTGTAATTACAGCCTCTAGAGACCTCTACAGCAAAGATATAAATCAGTAAGAGTACGTGTATTCCAAGGGAAATTTCTCTGTTTGTTCTTCAGCCATTCAGTTCTAAATCCTATGAGAAGAGAATGAAATTCATTCTGTTGTGGGCTCCAGGATAATCTTTGGAGAACAAGCATGTGATCAGCATACATCTCACATTGCTAGCAAAGCTGAAGAAGCTGCCTTGAGAGATTATAGAAATCATAGGATCTCAGCCCTGGATACCAATTGGATGGGTCTCACCTAAGTCTCCTAGAGAGCATCCTCTTGGCCTGGTGAAGAACGAAGAGCTCAGAACTTTGGGGGAAAGTTTTTCTTTGTTGGATTTACTTTTAAAACACTTCTTCCTTAATTTAAGCCTATGTCTGTATCACTCTAACTTCTACAGATCTATCATAGTTTTCACCTCTTAAGCAATATATGTAAGATCAATTCTTTTTCTGGCCATTTTACATCCTTTATAGGAATAGTTTTATTTATAAGTTTAAAAATGAAAACGTCTCTCCAACAATAATCCTTTGAACATTTAAACAAAGATATGAAGACCTGTCTTACTTAACGTCCTCTACTACACTTGAAATGAAAATGATTGATTGTTATTTATGGCTCTAGCCCCTTCATGCTAGATGGCCTTCATGCACTCATTTATTCACCAGAAAATCACATATTCATACAATACACAGTATTGTATGAAATATACAGAGTGCAGGAGGACCATTATTTACCTTGTGCCTTCACAAAGTAGGTTTATTGGGGGTTAGCTTCTTTTTTTTAAGATTTTATTTATTTATTTATTTATTTGACAGAGATTACAAGCAGGCAGAGAGGCAGGCAGAGAGAGGGTGGGGGGTAAACAGGCTCCCCGTTGAGCAGAGAGCCTGATGTGGGGCTTGATCCCAGGACCCTGAGATCATGACTTGAGCTGAAGGCAGAGGCTTAACCCACTGAGCCACCCAGGCGCCCCAGGTGTTAGCTTCTTTATTAGCATCTTTGTCACATAGTAATCTGCCTCTAGCTAAGTCCATCTCCTTCTGTCTGTGACTGGGAAGATGTTTGTCAAAAGATTCATGATAAATATCTTCAGATTCATGTTAAAATGGTCTTGAGAGAGAGTGGAACTATACCACACAGTAGCTAGTTTAAAGAGACAGGTTAACTAGAAGGAAACATAGACAAGAAACTAGAGTCTAAAACAGGTAGCGAATTGTCTTGTGAGTAGCAACTTTTCCTTCACTAGAGTATTCTCAGATGTTGTCAAGGGGCATCCTGCCACTAACAGCAAACTAGAAAATTTGATTTAATTACTGGAGTTGTGGTTTCAACTGTCTTTAGACCTCTCCACTTTTTTCTCCCAATTATTTGGTTTTGTTTTTAAGGAGTGTAGAGAATAAGCCCTCTCTCTGCTGAGCTGCTGAAAACTAGCCCACTCTTTGCCCCATGGAGCCATCCATGCATGACCCAGGCAAAGGTTGTATCATTTACTCAGTTCCAGGCATGGCTCAAAGAGCTTCACATGCATTTAATCTCACTATTCTTCTAACAGTTTTATAGTTTTAGCCTTTACATTTAGGTGTTTGATCCATTTTGAGTCAGTTTTTGTATGTGGTGTGAGGTATGGGTCCAACTTCATTCTTGTGCATGTGGATATCCAGTTTTCCCAGTATCCGTTGTTGAAGAGATTTCTTTTCCCCATTGAATGGTCTTGGCACCCTTGTCAAAAATCATTTGACCTTATATTCCAGGGATTATTTCTAGGCTTTCTACTTGATTCCATTGCTTTAAATGTCTGTCCTTATGCCACTACCACGCTTTTTTGATTACTGTAGCTCTGGGGTTAAGTTTTGAAATTAGGAAGTGTGAGACCTCCAACTTTGTTTTTTTTCAAAATTGTTTTGGCTATTTGGGGTCCCCAGAGAGTCCATAAGAGTTTTAGGATAAATTTTTCTATTTCTGCAAAAAATGCCACTAGGATTTTGATGGGAATCACATTGAATCTGTGGGTCATCTTAATATCATTATGTCTTCTGATCCATGAACACAGGATATCCTTCCATTTATTTGTGTCTCTAATTTCTTTCAACAATGTTTTATAGTTTTTAGTGTACAAGTCTTTTCTTCCTCCTTGATTAAATTTATTCTTCTGTGCTTTCTTCTTCTTGATGCTATTGTAAATGGAATTGTTTTCTAATCTTTCCATTAATAACCCATTTTATAGACGATGACACTGAGGCACAGAGACATTAAGTCACCTGCTCCATGAGTAGTAGTAGTGACAGGACCACCAAACTGCAAAATCAGGATTTGAACTCAGTTTGCTTGATCCCAGAGTTGACTTCTTAAGTGCCCCACTGCACTGTCACTGCAGAAATAGGAATGGACCTTCAAGGGCCCTCAAGATGGTGATTTACAGTGGAAAAGCAGGATTTCTGTGGTTTCTGACCACTCCTCCCTGTCCTTCCTTCACCCTTCCAAACCCTCTTTCCAATAGTTCATTGCAAAAGGGAGACAAATTGTAAACAACAGACCTTCAACTTTCAAACTTTAGAAGCTTGATGAAGATTTATAGCCCATTCTCTTTAGAGTGCCCCTTTTCCTTCCTTAGTTGGACTGTGAATAATTCTTATCTACTTATGTGTTTTTATTTTTTTTACATTTTACTCCAATTTCCCAGAATAATTTCAATAAATGATTAGAAACTGGTTTGAACACACAGCAATAAATTTTTTTTTAATGAGCTTTGTAGTAAAGCCTTTGTCATTTTCCTTATTATGGATTTGTCTGGATTGAACAAGGATCCCTTTGTATAACCAACCTCAATAAACCAATATGCCAAAGAGAGGCTTCATTTATCTCTGGCACATTAGCACTAACCTGATTCAGGTGGCTGACTTGAATTAGTATGATAATCTCTCACAAACCCAGATATCAAAGGCTTGAAAATACATGTGGAAATACCCCAATATTTCACCTGTTTTATTAGGGCCATGTTCTAAGAACTCAATGGGGAGCCCCCAGAAGAAAGTACTGGAAAAATGTCTATTCTGTAACATCCTCTATGCAATCAAATGAGGAAATAATGGAGAAAAAGGTGGTGATTCTTCATTCCTTTCTGTCTCTCTATCCATCCAAATAGCCACCAAATTCTACCCATCCTTATTCCTACATATCTCTCCAGTCCATTCACTCCCTATTCCCACTGCCACTGTCTTCAATCAGGCTCCCATTCTCATTGCCCCAGATTGTTACTGCAGTGTCCTCACTGGACTTCTACTTTCAGTCTCCCCCCAGGGTGGTCCTCCAGAAAATAAGTCTCATCAATGGATCTCCTCACCTGAAAACACTTGATTTTAAATCATACCACTTCCTTTTTCTTACCTCTTCCTCTATCATACAATTTTATTTCTTCTCCTCTAGCTAGACTTGTCTATTTTAGGACATGCTATTCTCTCTTTCTGGAGCACTAGCCTTCCTTATCTCATATATCAGTCCAGGTCCACACAGGAAAATGAAAACCACTGTAGTTCAGACAGAAAGAAATTTAGTAGAAGGCATTGGTCACATAGATGACTGAAGAACTGAGAAAGCAAGCAGAGGAGGTGATACAATGCCAACTGCCAAAACAGGAAATAGTTACCATTCTTTGGCCTGGAGGGATAAAGAGAGAGGATGGTGTTATTTGATCCCAGAGGTCAGATAGACACTAAACTCAGAGTAGAAGCTGGAGCCATGGAGAGAGAGGATATCTTATGAGAATTGGAGCCATTGAGAAGATGCAGCCATTGCTTGAGACCTTAATGAAAGAAAAAGGAAGAAGGGACAAATACCAAGCCTTTTTCCTCCTCCCATCATCCAGATTCCCACAGTGCTCTCATTGGCTGAATTTACATTGAAGCTATAAGAGAAGAGTCTGAGTCCCTCCTATACACAGCAAGAAAGAGAAGGGTAGGAAAGTGATCTTTATGTTTAACTAATTCCTTCTTTTCAGAACTCAACTTAAATGTCATTTCTTCTGGAATATTTTTCCTGATGCTGTCATGATATCCAATTATGGCTCTCTTTAAATTAATTTTATTATTCTTACCTTTTACCTTTTAATATTTTTACCTTTTAACATTTTATTATTACCTTTTATTATAGATGCTCATGTCATTATTGATTTCTGATTTAATCCATGAGGTCTTTCAGAATATCTGTAGTCCCAATAACATAGTTGCATAATAATAAATATTGGTTAAATGAGAAAACGATTTTGGTAATTGCTTTTCCCTAGAAATTGTACCAGTTTGCACTGGCCAAAACAATAAAAGTGCTTATTTTTTGACATCTTCACCAGATTGTATGCAAGTAAACTGCTTGATCCTTGTAGACTTGAGAGTTGAAAATTGTATGTCAATGAAATTTATATCTGCATTCTTTTTATTGCAAGTGAAGATAAGCATCTTTTCATACATCTAAGAATCTACAGTGACTATTTATATCTTTTGTCTTTTTTTCCATTTGGTTGTTGATCTTGGTCATACTGATTTATAGGAGTTTATATATTAGGAGAATTAGCCCTTTGCCTCATGTGAGTTATGAAGGCTTTTTCTTAACTTATTATTCATTGTGAGACTTAGCTTCTTATGGTTTTACCATATAAAAATTTTCAAATTTGTTAATATTTTCCTTTAAGGGTTTGAATTCAATATGGCTTTTGACTTATATTTATGTCTTCCCTAAAGGATTATATTTTTTAAATCCCCAATTTTCTTTTAATATTTTATTACCATTTTATTTAAAAAAAATTTTATGCTTAAATCTGTGATCAGTCTGAAATTTATTTTGATATATGGTAAAAGGCTTGGATAAAACTTTATTTTTTTTTCCCTAAATATTTTTTTAGTTGTCAAAACAACATTGCTTAATATTTTTTTCCTCACAATCACAAAAGGTTAGTTTTATCACATACTAAATGTGGATGTCTCTTTGGGTTTGTTTCTGTACTTTCCATTATGATCCACTGATTTGTCTATTGATGCAACAGTTCCATAATGATTTAATAACTATACATTGAATTTGATTGCAATATTCAGATGTTCTGGTTAAATGCCTATTGAAAATGTATGACAAATAATGAATCAGAAATAATAGTAGTGACAAAGTTTCCTGTTAGAGATTCCAAACTAAACCATGAAGAGACATATAAAATTAAATAAGCAAGACTTCTGCATTCAATTTGCATATAGGCTAGTCCTTCCACTGCAAGAAAATCTGGATCAATTACAAACACATCGTATTTTTAAAGATGCCAGGATACTGCAGAAACTAGAAGGACTGGATATACTAATTTTTAGTAAAGGAAAAATGTTTCTGAGGAACACTGACATCATTCAGGCATCTTTTTTTCTTTTTTTTTTTAAACCTTAGGGGCATTTGTTAACTATGAGCATAGCTTCAGCATTGGGTTTACCCAAGCAGAGACTCTAGTGGAATGAAAACCAGCAAAACTGCAGCAGTCATGAAGAGTTGGTGTGACAGGATGAAAACTCACAGGGACCTAAATGCACCATCAAATTCCCATGGAAATTTTTCTTGGTTCTGGTGCTATGTGGAAGACAGGAGATCTAAGATGGAAGATTCTAAAAGGCAGAGTAAAACCTCTCTCAGACTTGTGTGCTTGGGAACCAAAAACTTTCTGGGATAATATTAACTTCGATACCTAGCCACTCTCCCCCTCAAGATATCTTCCAGAGTTTGAAGACACATGGATATGAAGCTGGAACCTATGCAGGGTAAATTTCGATCCCTTGATCTTTCAGTACTGAGGAGATAGAGACTCTTCAGGCTTTCAGTCAGAAGATCAGATATCCATGCCCTAAAGGCAGAATTAAACCAGAGAGGAGATAATTCTCACTACATTTCAACCCAACAGTGCCCCAGCTCAATTTCTGATTGAACTGAGTTTCTCAGAACCTCACCTTGTTTGCCTAACAGAGAAGAAAAGGAATATCCTCTGCTGTAAGAAAACATCTTGTAGAATGGTCCTTTAGTTCACAATATCTGGAGAAAAATTAAAAGTTATTAGTCATGCAAAGAAATAATACTGGCTGATAAACAACAGAAAAATAATATAATAGCTATAGACCCACAGATGATCAATGTATTGGAGTTAGCAGATGAAGGCTTTAGTAAAATCGTGATTATTATGCTAAAGAAAACAGAACAGGAAGAACAAAGTAGATGAAAGTGTGGATAATTTTAATAGATAAATCAAATCTACAAAAAAGAAATTAAGTGGATATTTTAAAACTGAAAAACAGGGATAAACATAAAGAGAGCCTCAACAAGGCAAATTGTAGTCAGATTGCTTAAAATCAAAGTCTTAAAACCATTCAGAGGAAAAATAAGGCACATTACCTTTACAGTAACAACAGTAACACTGAGAGCTCTATCTCAACAGAAGTGATGAGAGCCAGAAGGTAAGTAAATAATACTTTTTAAGGACTGAAAAAAGTTAAGAATTAATTCATATCCAATAAAAACATATCATTTATATCCAGTAGAAACATCCTTCAAAAATGAAGGTGGAATACATATGTTTTCAAAGGCAGATTAGAGAATTAGTCTAAAACAGACTATACTAAAGGAAAAACTAAAGAACATAGAGCCAAATCCTTCAGATTAAAAAAGTAATTCCAGATGGAAACATAGAAATATTGGAGGAAATAAAGAATAGTATAATAGTAAAAATACATGGAGATTTAAACAAATGCTAACCATATAAAAGAACAATCCTAATGTCTGGTGAAGCATAAATTATATGCAGAACTCGAAATGCATGGCAATGGTAACACAACAGTGACTGGAAGTAAACGGAATATAAAGACTCCTACCAATGTCAGGAAAGTAGTAGAAGTAGCAATTTATATTAGTACTATAATAAGCTGAGAATGCCTATTATAATCACTAACAGAATAATAAGGTAATTTAAAACTAACAAGTTAATAGAAGGAAAAATTAAATAATAAAAAAATTGACTACCTCAAAAGAAAGGAAAGAAGAACAAAATAGAAATATAAATAAGCCAAATGGAAAACAAAAGGTAGCCAATACATACTGTAACGTATCCATGATTATATAAAATATAAATGAACAAAAGAGCTCCTAGTAAAAGAATATTTTTGTTAGACTCAGAAAAAAAATATGATACTCAGAAGAGCCTAAGTTTGAAGTAAAAGAATAGAAAAAGATACACAATATAAGCATCAATCAAAAGAAAGTTGGTAAATCTGTACTAACATCAGACATGTTATATTTTAAGACAAAAAAATTACTAAAGATAGAGGAACACTTCACCATGATAGTGTCACATCAAGCAGGAAGAAATCACAACACATTGATACGTGAGTATAAAAACATTCTTCAAAATACATAAAGCAAAAGTGAAAAACACAAATCTAAAATCATAGTGGGATACAAAAGATCCTCTTTTAGTACACAATAGAAAAAACAAAAAAATCAGTAAAGATACAGATTATGTGGATAAGAATGTTAACTAAACTGATTTAATTGACAATAGAGAATATTGCATTGAAAAGTGATTAACACTTATAAGGGCACAAGAACATTTTCTGAAGCTGACCATATGCTGGGTTATAAAGAAAGCATCAACAAATTTCAAAAGATTGAAACCATTCAGTTTATTTCTTCACCATAATGGAATTAAACCAGACATCAATAACAAAAGGATAAATAAAAAAATCTAAATGCATGGAAATTAAACATATGTTTTGAAATTATTCATGAGTTAGAGAAAAGATCTAAATGAAATTATAAAACATGTTAAATGAATAGTAATAAGGACACAACACAGCAAACTTACAGAAATCCAGCTAAAGCAGTTAATGGAGGGAAAAGAATTCCCTGAAGGACATATATGAGGGAAAAACATGAAAATTTAAGTTTCTATCTCAAGAAACTATAAAAAGAATAGAAAATCAAAGATTAGGGAATTAGAGGAAAAGAAATAAAAAAGATACTAGTGAACAAGAATAAAACAGGAATGAAACAAACAACTGAGAAAATCAACAAAGCCAAAATTGGTTCTTTGAGAAAAACCAAAATTACTCTAGAATTAACAATCCCGTAATAAAAATGATCAAGTAAAAGAAAACAAAAATTGCTACTGTCAGTGATGAGAAAGAAACACTACTTTAGATCTTAGAGACAGCCAAAAAATAAGAAAATGTTATATACAATTTTACTAAAATAATGTGTTAATTTAAATGAAATATATAAAAATCCTAAAAAAATAAAACTTATATAAGAACAAAGAGAAAATATGAATGTTACATACCTATTGGAAAGATTGAATTCTTTATTAAAAACCATCTCACAAGAAAATCCAGGCCCAGATGACTTCATCTTTGAATTTCTCAAAATATTAAGGATGAAATAATACTATTTTGCATATAGTATTCCAGACAGTAAAAAAAAAAAAAAAAAAAAGAAAGAAAGAAAGAAAAGAAAAAAGAAAGGGAAGAGTAAAGAAAGTTTTCTTAGAATGCAAAGAATATATTAACTGAAACAGAAAAAAAAGATAAATCGGGTTTTATCAAAATGTAAACTCTGTTCAGCGTAAGAAACACTAAGAAAGTGAATACCAAGGCAACAGTCAAGAAGAAAATATTCACAATACATACATCTGACAAAGTTCATGTATTTTATCCAGAACATTATTTTAAATGAAGTCACCTAGGGCTCTTACTGTTTCCTGCCAGCCAGGTCCAATAGGCATAACGACACCAAATATCTGTGCCAGCATGATGTTTGGAAGCCTACCAGGTATCAGGTTCCTTCTGGATGATATTATGACAAATAACAGAATTGACACAGCCCAAAGCAAAACAGTTAAACTGCAATATACTCCTGTTTCTGCCATGTGAATACAAATGATTTCTTCTTGAGCTCTAGATGAATTCATAAAACACAAACGTGCCCAAATGTGAGAGAAGATAACTGCAACATTTCAGGGCCTTGAATATATTGGTGAAGTCTCCAGGGGTCTAATTTTGGGGACACTTGGGCTATCCCTTTACACTACTCACTAAAGAAAAAAAGCACAAGATAGACAGTTCTCTTTGAATTATAAAGGCAGAATATACCATATTTAAACATGCTGCTCCAATCCATTTATCAGCTAACCCACAAGGATATTAGTTTTGAATGGATCAGAAGAGAAGCCTCTGAAGCAGGTTCACGCCACATGGCAAGCTGTTCTGGCCATTGGCTCATAGGTTGCATGCACCACAACCAACTGTATTAGAAACTGGTTTTTAGAAGGCACTGGAAAACCTCAAGAGAGCATTCACAGAACAAGTTCTATGTTTTAGAGTATGGGCGTGTTCTCTTCTGCCAATAATTCTCCATTTGAAAAGTAGCTCCAGGGATGCCTGGGTGGCTCAGTTGGTTAAGCGGCTGCCTTGGGCTCAGGTCATGATCCCAGCATCCTGGGATCGAGTCCTGCATCAGGCTCCTTGCTCAGCAGGGAGCCTGCTTCTCCCTCTGCCTCTGCCTGTCACTCTGTCTGCCTGTGCTCACTCTCTCTGACAAATAAATAAATAAAATCTTTTTAAGAAAGAAAGAAAGGAAGGAAGGAAGGAAGGAAGGAAGGAAGGAAGGAAGGAAGAAGGAAAGAAGGAAAGAAAGAAAGAAAGAAAGAAAGAAAGAAAGAAAGAAAGAAAGAAAGAAAGAAAGAAAGAAAAGTAGCTCCAGATTATGCCTGATCATGGGAAATGAAATGACTCTGCAATTCTAACTTCTCTTAATGAGTATTATCTGATCCACTGAATCCTAGCATCCCATTGTAAAAAGATGGTATACAAAAAACTGGACCTGAGTAGGTCCAGAAAACGCAAATACAGTATATAAGAGGACTACACAGACTCTCATAGCAGCTGCTCCTACTACTTTGGAGTAGGAGCGGCTGCCTTGATCCAGTCCCATGGCCACATGGAAGTTTCTTATGACCAGGCAATGAAGGAGGAGATAATGTGAGCCTGGTTTACAGATGTTATCCACACAGAATCTACCTTATGGTCTTATGTGGGGCTATCCTTGAATGGTAGGGGTGAAGGGACAGTCCCCCAGAGGTCCTAACTTTGTACACTATATTTAGTTGTCCACTTTGCGTGGAAGGAGGGATGATCGTCTATGGATCTACATTAATTCATGGGAGGTGCCAATGAGCTGACCTGCTGGATAGGGACTTATAAAATTGACAATTTTATTCCAGAAATTCTGTGGAGGGTAGGAGTAGTAAGTGGATGAGCTTTTGGAATGAGCATACAGTATGTAAATATTTGTGTCCCACATAAATGTCCAGACAGTATACACCTCAGAGACTTTCAATAATCAAGTTGTCAAGACAAGTCACCTTGTGGATCTCAGTCTGCCTTTTTCTCCCACCATCCTGCATTGATGAACACTGGGGGCAGGAAAGGCTAAGCTTGGAACTTGGTGGATTCACTGGGACATCTCTGAGTGCTGCTCTCTTGCCCAAACCTCTGGTAAAAGGAAAACCATGACAACCCAATAAACATAGGATGGCCAAACACTCATAGCCCACAGAAATGAAGGTCCAGCTATACCCTCATAGAGAACCTTGCCAGGCCAAGTTGAGTGTAGGGAAATCTGTGATGGGTGGTAAAACAAGGTTTGTCTGATTATCCATTTAGTCTTGTGACCATCTAAGTAAGTAGAACTACGCTTTGTATTAGTTGATTCTTTTTGCTCCTGCTATCTTATACCTTATATGGAGAGGACTGAGAGTGACTAATGTTTTAAGTTTTTGATGGCAGTGTGACTGAGTTTATCCTGAAAGGATACAGCATTTGATCGGATTTTGTGTGTTTCCTGTGTTGGGAATCATAACAGTTTTCATCCAAAGTACAAGAACAGATGCCAAGGGGCAAAAAAAGGTGGGCTGAATATTTTCTTTGGCCCATTGAACCTACTCTCCATCCTTCTCCAACTTACTCTGTGTCCAGAAAATCCACTTTTATGGATTATATTAATGGGCATTTTCACTTTCCTTCTTGTTGGATTTGACCAAAAGAAGTCCCAAGCAGGGATCCAGACAGCAAGGACAGAGAGAGAATTCAGGGTATTTATTTCTCTAGTTTCCATCCTGGAGGTGGGTCACATCATTATATTTAAGGATTAGTTCCTAATGGAGACCTTCTGGCTTCTGGTAACTACTCCTTCTTTGACTCCTTCAGGTTCGGTAGTGGGAATAGCACTACCCCTTGCTGACTTCCCTAAACCCTACACATACCTTTGTAATGGGCTCTCTACTAAATTTCCCTTAATTACTCATTTGGGTGTGCCATGTTTTCCACTTGATATACTAGCATTTTATATCTCCTCTTAAAACCCTTCTTATTCATGCATTCCTAATATTAACAGATGACATTACTACCTACCCAGTTGTCCAAGACAAATATCCATGTAAGTAACATCCTGGTGTGTTCTTTCCTCTTCAATCCTCATGGCTCATTCACAACCAACTCTTCTTCAACATTTTTTTAGGGGCACCTGAGTGGCTCAGTTGGTTAAGCGTCCAATTCTTGGTTGAGGCTCAGGTCATGGTCCTGAGGTTATGGGATCTCCCTCTCTGGGCCTCCACCCTGCTTGCTCACATGCTCTCTCTCTCTCTCTCTCTCTCTCTCATTGTCTCAAATAAATAAATAAAATCTTAAAAAACACATCTTTTACACTTACCATGCCTACTACTACAGCTTTATAACTCAATACTTGCAAGTCTTCTAATATAACTTCCCTTTTTAAAAATTAACATATAATGTATTATTAGTCCCAGGGGTACAGGTCTGTGAATCACCAGGTTTACACATTTCACAGCACTCACCATAGCACATAGCTTCCCCAATGTCCATAACCCAACCCCACTCTCCCTCCCCCATTCCCCCTGGTGACCCTCAATTTGTTTTGTGAGATTAAGATTCTCTTATGGTTTGTCTCCCTCCCAATCCCATCTTGTTTCATTTATTCTTTTCCTACCCCCCAAACCCTCCACGTTGCATCTCAACTTCCTCATATCAGGGAGATCATATGATAATTGTCTTTCTCTGATTGACTTATTTAACCCAGCATAATACCCTCTAGTTCCATCCACGTCATCACAAATGGCAAGATTTCATTTCTTTTGATGGCTGCATAGTATTCCATTGTATACATATACCATATCTTCTTTATCCATTCATCTGTTGATAGACATCTAGGTTATTTCCATAGTTTGGCTATTGTGGACATTGCTGCTATAAACATTCAGGTGCACGTGCCCCTTCGGATCACTTTATTTGTATCTTTAGGGTAAATACCCAGTAGTGCAATTGCTGGGTCATAGGGTAGCTCCATTTTCAACTTTTTGAGGAACCTCCATGCCATTTTCCAGAGTGGTTGCACCAGCCTGCATTCCCACCAACAGTGTAGGAGGGTTCCCCTTTCTCTGCATCCTTGCCAGCATCTGTCATTTCCTGACTTGTTAATTTTGGCCATTCTGACTGATGTGAGATGTTATCTTATTGTGGTTTTGATTTGTATCTGCCTGATGCTGAGTGATGTGGAGCACTTTTTCATGTGTCTGTTGGCCATCTGGATGTCTTCTTTGCAAAAATGTCTGTTCATGTCTTCTGCCCATTTCTTGATTGGATTATTTGTTCTTTGGGTGTTGAGTTTGATAAGCTCTTTATAGATTTTGGATACTAGCCCTTTATCTGATATGTCGTTTGCAAATATCTTCTCTCATTCTGTCAGTTGTCTTTTGGTTTTGTATAACTTCCCTTTTGAGTTGTATGCCTACCTACCCATCCTACATGCTATTGCTTTTCAAAAATGCATAACCAAGCACATCCCATTACTGTTTAAAACCCTTTAATGTTGCTTCCTCATTCACAGACTCAGTCCAAAGCCCTGAGAATGATATGGAAGTTTCTTCAAGCTCTAGATCTCCCTAGTTCTCTCTTCTTTCCCTTACACAGTATGCTTTGGACATACTGAATTGTTTGACTTTCTGAGAACTGATCAGGCTTGTTCATGTAATCATGCCTTTGTGCATACTGATTACTCTACTTGGCAGGTCCTTCTTGATCTTGTCTACCTGCGAAATTTGAAATCATTTTTTTAAGACATGACTCAGGTATCACCTTCTGTAGGTACACTTTCTTTTTTTCTTTCCTCTTTTTTTTTAAATTAACATATAATGTATTATTTGTTTCAGGGGTACAGGTCTGTGATTCATCAGTATTACACAATACATAGCACTCACCACAACACATACCCTCCCCAGTGTCCATCACCCAGCCACCCACCCCTCCCAGCCCCCTTCCCTCTAGCAACTCTCAGTTTATTTCCTGAGATTAAGAATCTCTTGTGGTTTGTCTCCCTCTCTGGTTTTATGTTGTTTCATTTTTCCTTCCATTCCCTTATGATCCTTTGTCTTGTTTCTCAAATTCCTCATATCAGTGAGATCATATGATAACTGTCTTTCTCTGTGAAATAAGTCAATTACACTTTCTTGACTTACTTGAAAATCATGTAACATTTATTTTCTTACTTTATATTAACTCCTTTAGTAAATATTTATAAACACCTTATACCACATACTTAATCTATCATCGGAGATATAGTGCTGAATGAAACATGGTCCCTACTCTCTTGGAGCTGGTAATCTAGTAGAGAGATGAAGATAAATAAAAACAGATAAATATATAGTATATACATTTGTGATTCAGGCTAGGAATAACATGAAGTAAGTTGAGAATCTTGGAATTCCCAGAAGGAAGGCTATTTTATAGAGGATCATCAGGGTAGGTCTCATGGATAAGGTGATATTTGAACAAGGGCCAGAATGAAATAAGACAGCAAGCCTTGTGGGTAACTGAAAGAACACTGTGCTAGGCAGAGAACCTTACGATCTCAAAAGTCCAGTGGCAAGTATGCACTTAACCTTTCAAAGGATCAGCAAGGTGGCCAGTGGAGCAGAAAGCTATGAATGAGGTAGGGAATTGCAGGAAATGAGATGAAAGAGCTCTAAAACTTGGAAGAATATTCGATTTTTCTCAAGGAATGATGGGAAGATGTTGGGGAGTTTTAAGTGGGAATATTAATGTGATCTGACAGAGTCATTTTTTAAAATGATTCTGTGGGCACCTGGGTGGTACAGGGGGTTCAGTGTCCGACTCTTGATTTCTGCTCAGGACATGATTTCAGGGTCATGAGATCAGCTCCCAATTAAGCCCTGCCTCAGGCTCCATGCTGAGCATGGAGCTTGCTTAAGATTCTCTCTCTCCCTCTCTCTCTCTCTCTCTTTCTTTGCCCCTCCCCACTCTCTTTCTCTTTAAAAACAAAAAGAAAATTCTGCTGGCAGTAGTCTGTAACTCAGCTAGGGCAGAGTCAAAGAGGTCAGATAGGAGGCTGTTGTAGTAATCCAGAAGGTGGTGGTGATATAGACCAGGGTAGTGGCAGTGGATGTGATGAGAGGTGCTTAAATTCAAAATATAGCCTGCAAGGAGAGCCAATAGATATACTGAGGGATTAGATGTGAAGGAGACACACACACACACACACACACACACACACACACACACAGAAGAGAGTTAAGAATGACTTCAAGGTTTTTGCTTCAGCAGCTGAGAAGTTGGGTTTGCTCTTTCCTGCCCTGTGGAGTCCAACAGCAGGTGCAGCTCAGCGGGGTGGAAGGGGGAGGCAGATGAGGAGTATGTATTAAATTCAAGCTGTACGCTAGACGCCTCTGCGGAGATCTCAAGTAGACAGCTGGATATATATGCCTGGAGTCAGAGGGGGATAAAGATCTACTTATGAAGCTAGTTCTCTGTAATAATGCCCGTGACGTCCTGTTGGATTTCTTTGTTTGCACATTTGCATCCCTAAGTAAACCATAAGCTCCTTAAGGCCAGCAACTATGTCTGATTCAACTTTGTGTGCATAGCAGCTAGATCAATGCTTAATAAATACATATTGAATAACATGAATGTGTGCATGACCCTCATTTGGCCTCCTCTTCTTCTGCCTTGCATACCTGTTCTCCTAATTCTCATCCCTGTGGAGGAAGAGATACTCTGGACACATCTATTTACTCTTAACACCCAGTACACCTCTCTCTATAAAATAGGACCTCCATATATATTTGCTACATTGAATTAATTATCCTGTACACTATTTACACCTATATTTTGGATACACTTTTGGATTAACAAGCACAATTATAATTTTGAGATGAGCTTCTCATCTCAATACCTCTCCCATCTCTAGTCACCCTTTAAGTGTCAGGCAAAACTCAACATAAGTGGGAAAATATGAAGGAATTTATCCCATAGTCAAATACAATTGACTTTAGCATACTCAACTCTTATCTCTATTAATATATTCCTCCATTTTGTGGTGTCATATAATTTTCAAAGACCTTTTGCACACATTTTTTTCCTATAATTCTTAAAACCAGCACATCACCAGTGAGGACACAACTTGCCAAGTACTGCACTCTTATTGAATGACAGGGCTTAGATTCAAATCCGTTGTTTTTGTTTGTTTGTTTTTGTGGGGTTTTGTGTGTGTGCATGATTCTAATCCCCAGACTCCTTTCCTCACACCATTTTATCTTCCCGTTGGTCTCTATATTTTTAGCACAAAATGTTGAGTTTTGAAACTCTATTTTCTACTGAAGACTATTGCAAGATGTGAGGAGGAAGAAAGATAAGTGTTGGTGAAGATGTGGAGAAATTGGAACCATCATGCACCATTGGTGGGAATGTACACTGCTACAGCCACTCTGGAAAACAGTATGGCAGCTCCTCACAGAAACAAAAATAGAACTACCATCTGATCCAAGAAACCCAGTCTGGGGTATTTATCTCCAAGGGATCCCAAAGAGATACGTTCACTCTCATGTTCATTGCTGTGCTATTCACAATAGTCAAGTTGTAAAAACAACCTAAATGTCCACATATGGATGAATGAATAAAGAAAATGTCACACACACACACACACACACACACACACAGAGGAAGATTATTCAGCCATTAAAAAAAAAAGAAAATTCTGGTACATACTACATGGATGAACTTGGAGGACATTATGCTAAGTGAAACAAGCCTGTCACAGAAGGACAAGTAAGGCACGATTCCATTTATATGAGGTCTCCAAAATGGTTAGAATCAGAACAAGAGAGAGTAGCGTGGTGATTGCCAGGGCTTGGCAGGAGATGGATATGGCAGGGGTGGGGGCAGTTGCTGTTCAAACGGGTACATAGTTTCACTAATATAATATGACTAAGTTCTAGAAATCTGTTGTACAACATTCTGCCTATACTTAACAGAATCATGTTGTGCACTTAAAATTTTGTTAAAAGCGTCTCTCTCCAGTGGTGTTCTTTCCACAATGCAAGAAACTGGAGATGATCTGTTGCCTAGAAGAGAGAAGGTAAGCTGTCACTGTGCTGGCAAGATGCTGAAAAGGTCACCGACTGGCAATGCCGGTCGTAGGCATTTAGCTTAATGGCGGGGTGACCCTGGTGCAGACCCTTGTCTCGTGAAGAAGAGGACACTCTATGGTCATAATTGGTGAGTTCTGTTTGCGCATTTTCAGTAGTCACTTTTTTATTTTTTTAACAGAGAGAGAGAGCGCGATCACAAGTAGGCAGAGCAGCAGGCAGAGAGAGAGGAAGAGTAGTAGGCTCCCCGCTGAGCAGAAAGCCTGATACGGCGCTCGATCCCAGGACCCTGAGATCATGACCTGAACCAAAGGCAATGGCTTAACCCACTGAGCCACGCAGGTGCCACTTCAGTTTCCACTTTTCAAGGTAAGTCCTGGAATAGAACACAAACTTCTGTTTGCTGAGTTCTATGCTCCAAAATGTGAAGCAAATGTCATGTTTTCTCCTCATTCTACAGTTTCGTTTTGCTCTCTCTTACAGGGACCTCCCCATCCCCCCTGCCCAGCCAAAGTTCCTTGGTATTCCTTCTATCAATATTTCTCTTTTGTATCTAGAGCAAAGCTCTGGAAAAGAGGTGAGGTTAACACCATGACCTTCACTCTTGTCTCAGACACCTGTGTTTTCAGACCCAACATATGGAGTATTTTCTGTGTCTCTTAAATTCCCCGTCATGCCAGACAGACATCAAAGGAGACCATCTGGATCATTTACAAGATGCAGACAACATAGCATCCACAGAGGACATGGAAATAGCAAATGTTGAAACACCCAGACATTCCCCCTTCTCTCTGAGGGGGTCCTTCATGAGTGTTTTCACTCTCTGCGGTGAGGAAGACACAAAGGGGTCTCTGTGTAAAGCGTGACCAGCCTTCACACATCTGGAATGCTCCCATGATCTGTCTGCACCCAGTTGCTGGAGGAGAACCAACAGACCCTGGCAATGTACCTCGTGCTACCAGGGCATGTCACAGACTGTCCTGGGACATGTGCTGAGCTGTCCACTGTCACTGCCACAGTCTTACTCCACTCGGTTGATGGAGGTGTGTGCACTGACTCCCGACACATCCTTCTTCTCCTGCTGCTCCCTAGGCTGGTCTGGGTTCGGGATGTGACACCTGATCATTCTGGGAGCTGGGTCCCTGGTTGCAGCTACATGGGCACTGACTCTCCCCCATCCCCCCCCTTCCCCAGTTCTTCATGGGTATGGGCATATCCACATTTGAAAGCCAAATGGCCAGTCTGAATGATGTCATCTGCCTTGTTGTGAGTGTCATGCTTCGGTCTGATAGTTTGCCTCACTGGCTCCTCTCACTGGTTTGTTCAGGTTAGGGTCATTTGGAAAGTACAGAGCTGAAAGAACCTGCGCCATTAGGAAACCCCTGCGTTTTCAGAAAAAAAAGCCTTCATTCAATTTTCCCTTCTCCTGGAGCCTTGGTTGTTGAGGTCAGGATAGTAATGGTGTTCGTTATGAGGCAGCCTCATTATCTATAATCACGTGATCGATTTTTAAATGCTTTCGTGGTCCAAGCTCAAATATAGAACTATACATTTCTACTGCTGTGTTGATTCGATGTACCAGTATTTTGGGGAGATCCCGGTGTGGCAAGTTATTTATTTATTTATTTATTTATTTATTTATTTATTTTCAGCATAACAGTATTCATTGTTTTTGCACCACACCCAGTGCTCCATTCAATCCCTGCCCTCTCTAATAACCACCACCTGGTTCCCCCAACCTCCCACCCCCGGCCCCTTCAAAACCCTCAGATTGTTTTTCAGAGTTCATAGTCTCTCATGGTTCACCTCCCCTTCCAATTTCCCTCAACTCCCTTCTCCTCTCTAACTCCCCTTGTCCTCCATGCTATTTGTTATGCTCCACAAATAAGTGAAACCATATGATAATTGACTCTCTCTGCTTGACTTATTTCACTCAGCATAATCTCTTCCAGTCCCATCCGTGTTGATACAAAAGTTAGGTATTCATATTCATCCTTTCTGATGGAGACAAAATACTCCATACTGTATATGGACCACATCTTCCTTATCCATTCATCCGTTGAAGGGCATCTTGGTTCTTTCCACAGTTTGGCGACCATGGCCATTGCTGCTATAAACATTGGGGTACAGATGGCCCTTCTTTTCACTACATCTGTATCTTTGGGGTAAATACCCAGTAGTGCAATTGCAGGGTCATAGGGAAGCTCTATTTTTAATTTCTTGCGGAATGTCCACACTGTTCTCCAAAGTGGCTGCACCAATTGCATTCCCACCAACAGTGTAAGAGGTTTCCCCTTTCTCCACATCCCCTTCAACACATGTTGTTTCCTGTCTTGCTAATTTTGGCCATTCTAACTGGTGTAAGGTGGTATCTCAATGTGGTTTTAATTTGAATCTCCCTGATGGCTAGTGATGATGAACATTTTTTCATGTGTCTGATAGCCATTTGTATGTCTTCATTGGAGAAGTGTCTGTTCATATTTTCCTGCCCATTTTTTGATATGATTATCTGTTTTGTGTGTGTTGAGTTTGAGGAGTTCTTTATAGATCCTGGATATCAACCTTTTGTCTGTACTGTCATTTGCAAATATCTTCTCCCATTCCGTGGGTTGCCTCTTTGTTTTGTTGACTGTTTCCTTTGCTGTGCAGAAGCTTTTGATTTTGATGAAGTCCCAAAAGTTTATTTTCATTTTTGTTTCCTTTGCCTTTAGAGACATATCTTGAAAGAAGTTGCTGTGGCTGATATCGAAGAGATTACTGCCTATGTTCTCCTCTAGGATTCTGATGGATTCTTGTCTCACGTTGAGGTCTTTTATCCATTTTGAGTTTATCTTTGTGTACGGTGTAAGAGAATGGTCGAGTTTCATTCTTCTACATAGAGCTGTCCAGTTTTCCCAGCACCATTTATTGAAGAGACTGTCTTTTTTCAACTGTATATTTTTTCCTGTTTTGTCAAAGATTATTTGACCATACCAAAAGACTGAGATTATTCCCTGCATATTCTCAGATCACAATGCTTTGAAACTGGAGCTCAATCACAAGGAAAAGTTCAGAAGGAACTCAAACACCTGGAAGCTAAAGACCACCTTGCTTAAGAATGCTTGGATCAACAGGGAGATCAAAGAAGAACTGAAACAATTCATGGAAACCAATGAGAATGAAGACACTTCAGTCCAAAACCTATGGGATACAGCAAAGGCGGTCCTAAGGGGGAAATACATAGCCATCCAAGCCTCCCTCAAAAAAATTGAAAAATCCAGAACACACCAGCTGTCTCTACACCTTAAAGAACTGGAGAATCAACAACAAATCAAACCAACTCCACACATAAGAAGGGAAATAATCAAGATTAGAGCTGAGATCAATGAGGTAGAAACCAGAGATACAGTAGAACATATCAATGAAACTAGAAGCTGGTTTTTTGAAAGAATCAATAAGATTGATAAACCATTGGCCACACTAATCCAAAAGAAAAGAGAGAAAGCCCAAATTAATAAAATTATGAATGAAAAGGGAGAGATCACAACTAACACCAAAGAAGTAGAAACAATCATCAGAAGTTATTATCAACAGTTATATGCCAATAAGCTAAGCAACCTAGATGAAATGGATGCATTCCTGGAAAACTATAAACTCCTAAAATAGAACCAGGAAGAAATTGACAACCTGAATAGAGCGATATCTAGTAACGAGATTGAAGCAGTGATCAAAAACCTCCCAAAAAACAAGAGCCCAGGACCTGATGGATTCCCTGGGGAATTCTACCAAACTTTCAAAGAAGAAATAACACCTATTCTCCTGAAGCTCTTTCAAAAAATTGAAGCAGAAGGAAAACTTCCAGACTCTTTCTATGAAGCCAGCATTACCCTGATCGCCAAACCAGGCAAAGACCCTACCAAAAAGGAGAATTTCAGACCAATATCACTGATGAATATGGATGCTAAGATTCTCAACAAGATCCTAGCATACAGGATCCAACAGCACATTAAAAAGATTATCCACCATGACCAGGTGGGATTCATTCCTGGGCTACAAGGATGGTTCAACATTCGCAAATCAATCAATGTGATAGAACAAATTAATATGAGAAGAGAGAAGAACCACATGGTCCTCTCAATTGATGCAGAAAAAGCACTTGACAAAATCCAGCATCCGTTCCTGATTAAAATGCTTCAAAGTATAGGGATAGAAGGAACATTCCTGAACTTCATAAAATCTATCTATGAAAGACCCACAGCAAATATCATCCTCAATGGGAAAAAGCTTGCAGCCTTCCCGTTGAGATCAGGAACACGACAAGGATGCCCACTCTCACCACTCTTGTTCAACATAGTATTAGAAGTCCTAGCAAGAGCAATCAGACAGCAAAGAGAAATAAAATGTATCCAAACTGGCAATGAAGAAGTCAAACTCTCTCTCTTCGCAGATGACATGATTCTTTATATGGAAAACCCAAAAGACTCCACCCCCAAGCTACTAGAACTCATACAGCAATTCAGTAACGTGGCAGGATACAAAGTCAATGTACAGAAATCAGTGGCTTTCTTATACACTAACAATGAAAATACAGAAAGGGAAATTAGAGAATCGATTCGATTTACTATAGCACCAAGAACCATAAGATACCTGGGAATAAACCTAACCAAAGAGGTAAAGGATCTGTACTCGAGGAACTACAGAACACTCATGAAAGAAACTGAAGAAGACACAAAAAGATGGAAGACCATTCCATGCTCTTGGATCGGAAGAATAAACATTGTTAAAATGTCTATACTGCCTAGAGCAATCTATACTTTTAATGCCATTCTGATCAAAATTCCACCAGTATTTTTCAAAGAGCTGGAGCAAATAATCCAAAAATTTGTATGGAATCAGAAGAGACCCCGAATCGCTAAGGAAATGTTGAAAAACAAAAATAAAACTGGGGGCATCATATTACCTGATTTCAAGCTTTACTACAAAGCTGTGATCACCAAGACAGCATGGTACTGGCATAAAAACAGACACATAGACCAGTGGAACAGAGTAGAGAACCCAGATATGGACCCTCAACTCTATGGTGGCAAGTTATTTTTATCTCAGTTTTTACAGAATATAAAAATTCTATGCATTCCATGCATTGTCTTTTTTAAAAAAGAATTTATTTAATTATTTGATACAGAGAGAGAGAAAGTGAGAGAGAGCATGAGAGGAGAGAAGTTCAGAGGAAGAAGAAGACTCCCTGTGGAGATGGGAGCCTGATGTGGGACTCAATCCTAGGACTCTGTGATCATGACCTGAGCGGAAGGTAGTTGCTTAACCAACTGAGCAACCCAGGTGCCCCAGTTACAAATTATCTTAATCCTCTCTTTAACTTTTATGGATATGCCTAGCTCTCACTGTGGTCAGCATAAAAATTTTTTGAGGCGCACCTGGTTGGCTCAAATGGTTAAGCATCTGCCTTCAGCTCAGTTCATGATCTCCATGTCCTGGGATCAAGCCCCCAAGTCCAGCTCCCAACTCAGCGGGGAGCCCGCTTCCCCCTCTCCACTGACTCTCTCCCTGCCTGTGCTCTCTCTGCCTGTCTCTCTCTCAAATGAATAAATAAAATCTTCAAAAAAAAATTTTTTTTGGAAACAATAAAAAGAGAAGGAGGTGTTATAAATTGTTGGGACCTTTGTAAATTATGCTCTGTAGTAGCGGGCCACACACTAACAAGAATTTAGGTCCTGTCATGGTCTCTTTCTTTATAACTGGTCAAAATAATGTTATTGTTCTCCAAACTGCATTTTTAAACTTACTCTGACTTTTAGGTAAGCCCTCTTCTGGTTTCTTTCAGGACCTGTACCTTTGTCCCAGAGGAAATTTGAGGAAAAACAAGCTTGTGATTCTACCAGCTCTGAGAATTCACCGAAGGAGGTGGTAGGACACACAGCCTCCTTGCAGAATTCTAACTCATATGTATTTTTAAGAATCCAGTGTAACCAGGAGTATTTTTCAGTTGGTCCCCTTTAAATTTGTGGGTTTTTTTTAAAAGATTTTATTTATTCATCTGACAGAGAGAGATCACAAGCAGGCAGAGAGAGAGAGAGAGAGAGAGAGGAGGAAGCAGGCCCCCTGCCGAACAGAGAGCCCAACATAGGACTCGATCCCATGAACCTGGGACCACAACCCTAGCTGAAGGCAGAGGCCCAACCCACTGAGCCACCTAGGCGCCCTAAATTTGTTTTATTTTAAAGTGCATTCAAATTTGTACACTCATTCCAGAGCATGTGGAAGGAAAGACCCTGCTGAGTTGGGCTGGTGTTTTTAAAATGACCAACGACTCCTCACTGTTCCACGCACGCTACTCCATAAGAGGAACAGTTCTGTGGGAGAGTGTTATTTCCATTTCCACTCTACTGAGGGGCTAAGACAATAAATAATTGTCCTCAGAACAAAACACAAATGTGAATGAATCATAAAAAAACAGAGAGAGATGCCATTGTAACTTCTTCAACGTTTAAAGTTAGAACCATGGAAAATGAACTCCAATGGAAATATCTTAGATTTCTGCCCTGAGTTTCTACCAAAGGGAATTTATCTATTTGCTGGTATACCATCCATTCTTTGGATGTTTATAGCCATTATTTTTTTAAGGATGTTATTTATCTGTTTGCGAGAGAGAGAGCATGAGTGGAGGGAGGAAAAGAGGGAGAAGCAGACTCTCCGCCGAGCAGGGAGATGTGGGGCTCGATCCCAGGAGCCTGGGATCACGACCTGAGCTCTAGTCAGACGCTTAATCACCTGAGCTCCCCAGGTGCCCCCACAGCTATTCTTAGCACATTATCCTAGTTAATTAATTTTTGACCCATTTGAAAGGAGCTAAGATTGTCCTACGGAGATTACAGAATTCAATTTTACCTTCATTAGAGATTAAGATAACTGGATTATTTCAGTATATAAAACAAGTCTATTATAGATGTTATCTCTGAAACACACTCTGTCCCACAAATATACATGTATATTCCTGCACTTACAAGCCATGTATACACGTGTCTATACACAAACGTACACTATTTCAGCGGCTGGCAGTAGGGAAATTTAGTTCTCCCCAAAATATGCCTTGTGCTATACATACCCCTTGTACTAAAGCCTATATGTTAGTGGTTCAGTTGAAGGGGTTGAGGACAGGAGTGTCATTTTGGGAGTCTGTCCCAAGTATGATTAAGATGGACTGCTTAAAAAACACAATAGAAGATCTTTTGTTGTGAAGAGCAAACAGGCATCATTTAGTTTGCTTCACTGACTTTCTGGGGATGCCCTTACTTGGCACTGAATAGAATCTGATTTGCAACATTTGGAAATTTACTTCCCCCTATCTGGGCTTCCCTCTTACAATTGCTGGCTCCAGTATGCCCCCTAGGGTTAATATAAGTAGGGGTACTGAGAGCATATTATTATTTATTATTCTTTTTAAAAATTATTTAAATTCAATTTAGTTAACATATGGTGTATTATTATTTGTTTCAGAGGTAGAATTTAGTGATTCATCAGTTGCATATAACACCCCATGCTCATTCCATGAGGTGCCCTCCTTAATGCCCATCACCTAGTTACCCCATCCTTGCCCACCTCCCCTCCAGAAACCCTCAGTTTGTTTACTATTCTAAGATTTGTATACTATTAAAATTTCCATTCTACTATTGGAGAATGAACTATTGGAGAAATTGAAGATTAGAGAGGTTAACCGGGCCTCCGTCTTAGGGCTAGAGAATAGTTTGACTTTGGGTCTGTTGGACCCAAGATATATGCTTTGAACCCCTGTGCTAGGTTGTCTCCAGAGTTTTGAAATCTAGCTGGGACTGAAGGGGCCATCTGTTCCCATCCCAAAGTTAAATTAAAAAGAAAAGAGAGAAAAGCTTACTTATTCGTTAACTTTCTCTACTGGCCTATCTTTCTAGAATAACCAGAGTAAATTGTCTTACAGAAAACCCTAATTAAAAGTTGTAGCACCCCGAGGCTTATAAGGATTATGATAAATAACAGCAATAAAACAGAAATCTATGGCTCAGCCCCCATCCAGAGATAACTAGAATCCCAGCTGCCTTACCAAACTTTGCTTGGGAGAGGTTTCCATGTCCTTCCACCACTCAAGATGGCTGCTTCTCTCGTTCCTTCATGTTGGTCTCTGGAATTCAGCTCTCTCCAGTGCTCCCACTCTCAGCCAGCCATCAGGTTGGCAGCGTTTTCTCTCAGCTCTCACATCGGCAATGATGTTGCTATGACCCTTGTAGCTTTTCTGTTCAGCTCCCTGAACTGGATGGATACTATTCTTGTACTTTGGCTCCTGGGACACCAAGCTGTATTGAGTTCCTAGCTTCTTACTGTTCTTTCAAGCAATTCAACACCTCTATTTCCCATTCTTTATGGGAAAATCAGGACATCTAGTTCTCTAGTCACAAAATTCTTCGTCCTTGGAAGTAGGTACAGCCCAAGCCAACGCCAGTCACCTAGCCTCTCCCTTCCCATTAGGACCCAAACCCAGATGTTAAGGAGTGGCCTCTTTCCTGGGAAAGCTCTGCTGCTGGGCTTCAGCCCTTAGCCTTGGCATGTCTACTGGGGTCACTTGGCCTTCCAGAAAGGTCCAGACATGCCTGAACTCATGGTGTTCACGTGATTTAGGCCCTTACTCTGGGAACTTTGCCTCCTATTTGGAGGTCTTTTTTTTTTTTCCCCTGGGTTCTCATTTCAGTGATCCTCTATCAGATCTTAGCCCTCCAAAACCCAGCTCTGAAACCATACTCTGAAAGTCCTCACCTTTACCCATCCAACTCCCAACCAATATGGTACCCCCATAAAAGACCCCCTAGTCTTTTATGACTAGGTTGATATATACTATTATCCTTTTCTAGGACACAATTTCCTCTCACTAGGTTGAATGAAGTCATATACATCCCTATACTGAAGGTCCACTAGGCAACTCTTCCAGGAAACTCTTTTGTTCCTATCCAGAGGGCTCCAAGTTGGGATAGTCATACCCTTCTTGGTGAGCAAGACAGTCTTGGCAACAGAGAAAGAAAATATTGAACTACTATTTTCATTTATATTTTACCAGAAGAGAAGTAAAGTGCAAACTTTATAGTCTCTGCTCTGTGTCTTGACATGGTTGCCCTTTGTTCACATGACAAAGGATGCCATATCACCGGTGGACCATGAGGGATCCTGAGAAAAAGTTCTACTGAAGGCTTGCTAGTCACTTGGTAGCTGGTTGTCAGCATAGTGGCACATATTGTCATTTGCTGCCTGGTTTAGTGGATTACAGTTGTTTTCTGGCTTTATTAAATGAAATCTCACAATATGATTAAAGGCATACAAAAATGGCTGGAAGAGATGGCTGATTGATAATATTAGTAATATTGACAAAAAGGAAAAAGTAGTGAGGCTGACTCTTTTGAGTCCCACATCAGCTTTCATTGGCCAAAGTAGGTGCTAAAAACAATGACTATTTAATCCAATATCAAATAAGAAGTAAAAGTAACAAGAATTAAAAAAAAAATCCAAAATTATCAGGAAGACTCCTTGATATATGGATTTAAACTCATTATGATTAAGAATGAATCTCATTTAAGGATACACCTCTGTGGTTTAAAATATCAGCCATTGTAATTAGAAAGACATTTAAAAATATCATTCAAAACGTCATTAATATTTTAAGTGGGAGATAAAAACTATTTGATATAATTAATATGCAGAAGATAAAACTATAAACAAAATAGTACCAAATGAAATAAAAATTACTTTCAAAGTATTTCATTTTTATTTTATTCTTTTAAAATGTGTTCTTTATAGTTGTCCTATATGGTGTAGCTATAAATGCATAATTTATAAATGATGAACTGTGTATATATAGATGCATTTATTTAGTATTTTTATAGTGATAGGAATAAATGACCAAAAAACCCACTAGAGATGGTATCTGTGAGAAGAGAAGGAAAGAGCAGCATGCTACAATGCAAACTTGTATTAAGAACATTTCAAAATTCTTGTACCATGAGTAAAAATGAATTAATTTTCCTTATTTGTCCTCTCATGATTTTCTCTTTAGAATTCTTCTAATTTCAATAGCGTCTCCATTTTGCTTTTTCCCTTTTAAGTGGAAATGCCAGGGCTGACCTCATCTTAATATCGTAATACTGTGAAAACAAGGCCAAGCACATTACATCCCCGTTCCACACCTCCTTCCGCTGACTTCCCATCAACACCCTCACGATGGCCTTCAAAGCCCTATGAGCTCCCTTCCTTCTTCTCCCCTTCCAACCACATTGATTAAAATTGTCCCTGCCTTCACTGGCCCTCCCCTTGCTCTTCACACATATACCATTTAACTACTGTAGTTTTATAATACGCAGAAGGGTAGGTTTGTTTGCTTAAGGACTACAACTTCTTGAAAGGGACAAATACTGTCATTTAGATGCATCATATTTGAGTAGAGGACAAAATTTTCATCAGAAATGATTTGGACTTTCCACATAGAAAATATTTAATTTTGGAGACTTGTGCATTTTTAAAATTCCAAGAATGTATTTAGAGGAAATCTCTTTTGACAAATTTATATCTTGAAATATTAAAAGGACTCTGTGGAGAAAATGCTTCATAAGTATCTAAGCATTTTCTGACAGAGTCCTTTCAGGGGTTAAGTTCATGAATGCAGGACTGAAAATACTATAGATTCAAAGAAAATAATTTCATTAATTCCCTATTGCCACAAAAAAAAGTACCCCGAAGGAAACTAATCTACGGAATCACCGAGATACTAGATCTTTGGAAAAATTAAATTACAAAGGTGCCCTAAAATAATTTAGGACATAAAAGGATTGGGTGAATCCACTGAAGGAAAAAAAAGAGAGAGATTTTATGGATAACAGGAGAGAAAAGAAACAGCATTAGAGTAACATCAACTTGAGAAGGCAGTGTGCATTGGGAACAATTGCTTTCTTACAAAATAATCCGTGTATCTTTTGGAAGTGGGCAGAAGTCAGGGGATGGCTAAGGCATTTCTGCAGAAATGTAATCAGAATTATTGCCAATCTACACAGAAAACATTCAGTTGAAGCGGACCTGCTGACCAGCTTCGATACCTTCTTCTCTTAGGGATCAATCTCATTCTGGCCCAAAGACACTGGAGGAAATAAGAACTCATGGGGATGATGGTGCCTCTCAGTTATTTCCTCTGCTCTGTTGGTCCTACTCTTTTATCAGCAAAAAAGGCCTTCAGGAAAGAGGTCATACACCAGTTATCACCAGTTACACACTCAGCTTGCAGGACATTCCTGAAGCCACACATTTCCAGGGCTAGCTGAGATACTACAAAAATGAACCAAATAGTTACATTGTGTTTGCCCTACAAAGACCCTGCACAGACATCTTATTCTTCAGCAGCTCCTGCAAAGTCAAGTTATCAGGAGCACTGTTGAATAATTGGCCTCGCTTTTGTTTCTGACTTTTCTCAGGTAGAGACACAAGATAGAGGACATACATTCTATTCTGATAGCTCAGTGGGAAAGACAGAAATTCAGCTATTTAGGATAATTGGATGGACTAAGTTTTTAAAATATAATGTTGCCAGGGCACCTGGGTGGCTCAGTCAGTTTAGCATCTGCCTTTGGCTCTTGTCATGATCTTGGGGTCCTGGGATCGAACCCCAGTTGGGCTCCCTGCTCAGCAGGGAACCTGCTTCTCCTTCTCTCTCTCTCTGTGCACTCCCTCTCTCTTTCTTCTCTTCTCTCTCAAATAAATAAGTAAAATCTTTAAAAAATGAAAAGAAGGGCATGTGTTGTGATGAGCCCTGGGTGTTATATGCAAATAATGAATCACTGAACACTACATCAAAAGCTAATGATGTACTACTATATGTTGGCTTACTGAACATAATTTTTAAAAAGGAAGAAAAAAGAAAAAAGAATAAAATAAACAAATAAAAAGTAAAATGCCTTCATGATTCTGGGGCAGGGTTTCCTCTATATTCTTTATCAATGGAGAAATCAGACCTTTTTTAATGGTAATAATTAATTGTTCTATTTGGGCATTCGTTATGTGGGAAGAGCTTTCTTGATGATTTTAAGATCCTTGACACCAAAGGCTTTCCCTAACTCTCCTTTTCTGTCCTCACAAAATTGTATTTTCCCATGATAGATGATCAGTCAAGTTTTCTTAAATGAATGGGTCAGTCAATAAGTGAAAGCTGAATTGTAAATAAGTATCAGAGACATGGTCTCTGTCCCTAAAAGTCTTAAAATGTAGGTGAGGAGACAATACACGATCTAAGGGAAACATTGAATGGGTCAGTAGAGACCAAACATGTGGTCCAGATGTTACCTTATAAGCGATTCCAGTGGTGGAAAGGCCTCTTGGCAGGAGCTGAATTTGAACTGCATGTGGAAAGATGAGTAGAATTTCGACAATCAGAACAGACATTAGAGTATTCCCGACAGGGGAATGTTGGGGAGAAAGACCTAGAGATGGAGATATAATAGGTATGCTCTGGGCAGAGTGAAGAGATAAGATTAACAGAGGAAGGAGATTTAGAATGCCAAAGAAAGGCGCTTAGACTTTATCCTGTAGACAGCCTCGAACTGTTCAGTTATAGAATTCATCTTATAGACTCCAGGGCTGGTACTAGAGAGACGCGTTCAGGAGAGATACAGCCACAGATAAATGCCACACAAGTGACAGGCGCTCTGATGAATGTGTGAGTTAGGGTATGGTGGTTGATTCTATGTCAGCTAAGAACACAGGGCTGCTGAGGACAAGCCTGTCTCTCAAGCTGGACAGCTTCCACTGTGCTCAGATAGAGCAAGAGAACAATGCCTGTGTGAAGAAAGGCCCCAGATGTGCAACCCCGGGGCCCACCTTTGGCCATCCATCTCATTGTCCAGCGTTTTCCCAAGACAGTTGAAATCCTACCCGACACACTGGCCGCTGGATAGCCTCCAGCCGCGCTCACGATTTCCATTCCCCAAGGGCTCCAAATCTATCCTGAGATGTGCAGAAAACTTGTAAATTATTTTCAAAAATTTTTAAAAAATCATAGGGACAATTCATTGTATCCCTTAACACTTAACACATAACATCAACATTGTCTCTCCTTCAATCAAAATATCTGATGGAAAATAACTAAGATTTCTTTATATTTTAGTGACTGTGAAAATTAAAATGAAGTCCACATGAAGTATTTTCATCGTTTTGACCCCCTTTTGGGGAGTAACGAGAGCCAATAAGTAACTTGTTTCATTGGGGCCATGTAGAGAATTATCACAATGTTTTAAGCCTGAGTTATAAAGACATGTGCTTTTTCTGAAATCTATACAACAGTCTTATAATTTTCAAGTAGGAAGAGACTATATTTAAGTTTGTTTGGGTTTGCAGAGGTGGTACTTCTGTCCTCGCTAAAAATGTAACTTGCTTTAAAAGTAAACTTCAGGGGACACCTGGGTGGCTCAGTTGGTTAAGTGTCTGACTCTTGGTTTCAGTTCAGGTCATGATCTCAGGGTTGTAGGATCGAGGCCCATGTCAGGCTCTGGAGTCTGCTTGTCCCTCTGTCTGCTCCTTACCCTACTCTCTCTCTCTCACTAATTAAAAAAAAAGAAAAAAACTTAAAAAAAGTAAACTTCAGAAAAAAGTCTATTCAGAATTTTATTGGTGGGGGGATGGGTGTGGGGTGGCTAGGGAGCTTTTTTTCCTGCTAAGATAATCTGAAAACTTTCCCTGTTGTGCTGTTGAGTCTCACAACTTTGTGGACTAAGAGAGAGTCATGACCTTGGATAGCCACCATTCTAGATAAATCTAAGCATGACAGAACTTAGCATTCATGACTTTAGTAGCTTAGAGAGATGAAAACTGAGGAGCCTGCCTGTCCTCACAGGATGCTAAAGGAGACAACGTGACTTCCACATCTCCAGTGAGGTTTGGTGTTTGTAAATATGTCCAGAGTTACATGCTTTAACTGGAAACTAGTAAAAATAGAATAAAATAAAATAGTGTACTTTAAAACTGCCTTCTCAGGTGGTTCAGATCTATGATTCTTCTTGTCCTCAGGAGACCCTACATCTAGAACAACAGAAGCAACTTCTGTTTGTAACTGACCTTGCCTGAGAACCACGTTTGCAGCAGCATGATCTCCCTACTAGTGTTTTCACCTGACTTTTTCTTAGCTTTTCCATATTTCTCCTGTCTGGACCTCAGATACGGGTCTCCCAATAACCTATGACATTTCACCTTTGATCCCTTCTTCTTTCCCACTCTGACCTCTGGTAATTCCAAGCACTGTGAATCTATTACCTTGGCTACCTGAACTCCTGACACCTGACTCACGCTTGCATGAATCCAGGAGTACCCGCAGGTACAGCCGACAGATTTGCTAGTCTTGACCCTGACTTTGATTTTTCTCACCAAACTGCCATTCTGAGACACTAAACGGCTGTAAGATCTCATTAAGGAGGTTTATGGAGTCACTTCCTTGGGAAGTTTTCATAAGAAAAGCTGAATAAACTTACGTAGGTATATGAGTCTAGCCTTGGACTCAGAGGCATCCTTATAAGTCTGTGGTCCTTATCAACATGACTGCTCTAACACCACACGGTGCCATGTTAAAAAGAAAGGGTTCCTGTAGGTTACCAGAAAATGCTGACAGTCTTTCTCAGTTTCAGTTTCAGGTCCTCCTCATGGGAGATGTGTCCTGTATGTGTGGATGTAACTCACAGAAACCCTAAAGAAATGTGGAATTATGACAATAAAGCTGCAGCAAGAACCGCAAACACGAAGAACTTGCTTTTACCCAAAATCATTAAATATTTCTGGTAAGAAATTTAAATTGACATCCTTTATTAGTTATTTCACCTTTGGAGAGATTTCTGAACACTCAGAGCCACCTTTATTGAAATGGCTGTGGTAGGGGCTCCTGGGTGGCTCAGTGGGTTAAAGCCTCTGCCTTCGGCTCAGGTCAGGATCCCAGGGTCCTGGGATCAAGCCCCACATCAGGCTCTCTGCTCAGCAGGGAGCTTGCCTCCCCCTCTCTCTCTCTCTGCCTGCCTCTCTGCCTACTTGTGATCTCTGTCTGTCAAATAAATAAATAAAATCTTAAAAAAAAAAAAAAGAAATGGCTATGGCTTGCTTTCTGTTCAAGGGATTGAAAAAAAAAAAAAGAAAAGAAATTCAGGGCTTTCTGAATTAAGCCTCCCCATATCCATCTTGAGGAAGGAGATAGCTGTGAAGCCTTCTACGGAAGGAGTCTGGCCCAGAAAGGTGCAAGATGAGAGCATGTCTTAAAAACATAGATGATGTCAGGCATCCAAGAGTCTGGGAAGAACGAGGCCCTGCTAGGCTGCCCCATATGAAGATACTGTGGGACATGTGGGACCCCAAGGAGGCACAATGAGGCAGGTTGAGGGGATGAGGCTGAAGGAAGCCTTTCTCTTTCTCCAGGGGTGTTGTCTTAGCATCCAGGATTGCTAGGCCCGGGGCCCTGCCTGCCTTCCTTGCTGGACATTTTCCATTGTGCCCACCCAGGAATAGAAATCACCACACAAAGGGACTGAACAAAGAGGAGCCCCAGACGCTAAGCCCTGGGAGCCATCTTCAAGCAATTCATCTCACTTCCAGCTGTCCGGTGTTTTCCTATGAGAGCCGAAATCCTAACTGACACGGGGCCACCAGACAGCCCGAGCTGGGCATTTCCCTCAACAGTGCTAATTCCTGGGGTCTTTACAGGGATCCTGACCCAGAAATGCATCTCAATAGGTAAGAAGTTAAAAAAACACAAACAAACAGGGGAAACAACCCGGTGATAAAACATTCTTGAGTTCGGGGGAACTCAGAAAGGGTATTTGGAGCACAATTCAAGCTTGGGCCAGCCAGCTCTGTTCATGCTGATAAGTCATTTTGGGAAAAACAAATGAATTCATATCTGATAAACCAGCACATTGATAATACCAAATTCCTTTTGCTTTTCTAAGGCTCTATCAGGGAGGGGGCAGATAAATTCCTGCTGCACGAGGACCGAGGAAGCTAAGATTTAACCGTGGGTGCGACACAATGGAGTGTTTCTCAGTTCAATTGGTTTTGCAGGGACTAGGGTGATAAATGGCCTTCCTCCCAGGTAGTTAAGACATACCTTCATGTCCCCATACTTGCTGTTAGATGGCAGCTGATAGACTGTGTTTCAAGAGTGATCTGTGGTTCCAATCACAAATCAGCTAAGTGGATCTCAGGGGAGATTTTTTTTTAATGGTTCCAGGGGGTAGGTCAGGCACCATCTAAATGGGACTTCCCATTGCACACACACACGTGTATACACACATACATAAAAGTTCTTCTCCTTGTATGTTGTCTCCTCATCCTTAGCTAGGCAATAGGTGACCCTGGAGAAAAATAGGGTCAATAAATCAGAGATTAGGATGATGCTGAATGAAATAAGTCAAGCAGAGAGAGTCAATTATATGGTTTCACTTACTTGTGCAGCATAAGAAATAACACGGAGGACATGGGGAGATGGAGAAAAGGGAGTTGGGGGAAATCGGAGCGGGAGACAAACTATGAGAGACTGTGAACTCTGAGAAACAAACTGAGGGTTTTTGGGGGTGGGGAGTGGAGGGATGGGGGAAGCCGGTGGTGGGTATTATGGAAGGCTCGTATTGCGTGGAGCACTGGGTGTGGTGCATAAACAATGAATTTTGGAACACTGAAAAAAAATTAGATTAAATTTTTAAAAAATACCCACCCCCCCAAATATTAATAAATTGAAGATTGGGCTGGATTCTGAATGATAGCTCTTGTAAAATGTCTTCGGATTCCGCATCTGGTCTTAGCTGTGATGTATATGTGTATTTACTCTTTGTGATGGTAAATGGTGGAACATAAACAAGTAAAAAATGCCCGAATACTCTGGTGGCTACTAGCAAGTTATGTACGAAGTAGAAAGGGATACCGGGAGAACAAGTGCTGATTCTTTCCGGGTAAGTTAAGGATGAATTTATACAAAAGATCTTGAAAAATGGGTAGGACATCAGCAGACAAAAATTCTTTTCTGAATACTCCTAGTACAACATAAGCATGCTCAAATACCCATTCATTCATTTATTCACCAGAAATACCTACACAAGCACTTGGGATATAATGGTTAATAAGGCGGACGTCCTTGTTTCCATCACGCTGTGATGTAATTATTTAAGGACTAAGATTGTAACACAGTCTGATGCAATAGAGAAAGGACGAGGCGGGAGGGGCAGCTTGCTTTAGCAGCATGTGGCAGAAGGACGAAGAAGTTTCAGGCTGCCTCTCCTTTGGCTCTTCCTTGCCAAAGGTAAAGTGCTCCCTTGTTTTCACTGCAATTTATCAAGCTCACTTCTTGGCGCCCCTTAAAAGAAACTTCTGATGTCATTCTGGTCAAAATATTCAGAATCAAGGCTACATTCAGCTTCCTGCTTTGTTCCCTGAAGTCCAAATTAAAGGGTCTTCCTTACAATACAGATTTGATTTTGTTTTCCACCACCAAGCAGGGGCCTGGGCAGACAGTCCTTCAGAGACAGTCCTCAGAGTCCCAGAGGCAGCCCTGCTGGTCCGCGCTGGGAGGCAGACGTTGCCTCTCTCTTACGAGCAGACACTCCACATGAGACTGTGGGGGCCGCTGCCTCTCTGAGCCTCAGTTTCCCTTTTCTTCTAAAAAATTGAGATCCAGTTAACTCTAGGGTTCTTTTCCACCCTCGTACATTCAGAATCTCCTTCTCTGTCTATGTATTAGGAGAGAAATCTCTGGAATCAATGGTGCTTTTGCATCATTAGAGGGCAGACTTCCCTTGGAGTAGGAAATGAAGAACGTTTTGAGAAATTAAAATATTTCATGTGCAGCAGTGGATTCTTCTCTTGGTGAGCAACAGAGAGGGAAGGACGGGGAGAAGGCAGTGGAAGTGAGGAAGCTGTCAATCAAATCCTTGGGGTACAGTGTACCGTGTGGAACTGCAGGTCCCATTAGTCAGCCATGAAATCAGCTTATCACGTTAGAAACAGTGTTAAAATTAAAATAAAGTAGGGGCCCCTGAGTGGCTCGGTCGGTGAAGCGTATGACTCTTGGTTTCAGCTCATGAGACCGAGCCCGGTGTCGGGCTCTGTGCTCAGTGAGGAGTCTGCTTGTGATTCTCTCTCTCCCTCTCTCTCTCTGCCTTGGAACTTACACTTTTTTCATCTCATAAGATTCCTTAGTTAGTTTGGATCTTTGTAGTCTTTGTTATTGGCTTTGAAGTTAGACCTGCACCCAGGTCCCAATCCCACCATTCCAGAGGAGTGTGACTCTGGGGAAATAATTTAGCCTGTTTCTGTCTAGTTGTCTTATCTTTTAAAAATGAGGATAATTGTACCTTGCACACAGGGTTGTTGAGTTGTTTTTACTCTATTGGCTAATGTATGTAAAGGGTTAGCCCAGTCCCCAGCACATAGTAAGCTTTCAAAAAATTATAGTTCTCATAGTTAGAAGAGAATTAAACAGTTTTCCTTCTTAATTTAGGAAGCCTAAGTGCAGAAAAAGCCATGCGATGACGATAAACCGACACAGAGATCCACCTTCTAGAAGCTGCCTCCCCGCCCTCACCCAGGCCCCGAGAAACCAGGTGTTCGGCGAGAGTCATAAATTAGCATTCATAGCAAAGAACAAAAACTGATCTCAGCTCATATGCACCTCCTTCAAATTGCTCCTTTAATCTGGCTAAGAGACCATATCATTTCTGGACTGTTTTCCAGTTGAAAAACTAAAGAACACGATGTCCCTACTTAGGGTGAGTAATTGGCCGTTGACTTGGGACAATTCACTGCCTTGAACGGGATCCGACTTCTCAACTCGGCATCTGGTCACGATCCTGAAGCGGGGCATTAAATGCCGTGTGTACATTCGGTAGCTTTTAGAGTGCTGGTGACGGAGGAATCCATAGGGGTAATATAGTTGTTTTCTGAGAATCCAAGTCTTGTTATTCGTGAATATCACCAATTGGAGGTGATGAAATTCATGGGGCATTCACGAAACATGGAATATCTTTTATCTTCAGCCCATCTTGTGCCCTGTCTGTGGCCAACAATCTCAGCTGACCCAGACTTGGTCTTTTCCAGAAACTGAGCTCACAGTCTTCCAAGTTACCGGAGCTGGTGGGCAGATTGATGGTTTGTCTGACACATGACAGAGTTATATAATTTTGAGTTGTAAGACATGACAGAGATCATCTAGAATAATTCCTTCATTTTACATTGAGGAGATAAAGCCAGAGGTATGAGATTCTCTGCTTAATTTTTTCACTCAGTGTGTGGCTCAGGACCTGCTCTCAGACATTCTGTCTCCAAGCCCAGTACCCGTCCCACTGCATTCTAGATTCCCAACAATGGGTATGAAGTAAAAGCAGTTCAAGGTCATGGCAGGACTACTCAGAGTGGCCTTCACAAAGCAGGCCGTCAATTCTCCGTCAGCCTGGCCATGAGACAGACTTTCCAGGAAAGACAGGAAACGAGGCTTTCTGACACCCAACATCTCATATTTCTAAAGAACAAAAAAGACAGACTCCCTTTCTGAAGGGCATTTGACTATATGTTTCAAAAGCTTTGTGAATATTCATGACTTTTAGCTTAATGATTTCACTCCTAGAAATTAATCATGAAGAAAGATCCTAGATAAAAGCGTACAGTTAGCTACCAGAATGATATGACATTGTTTTTATAACAAGATCTTGGACCCAGGAAAATTGTTTAAATAAAGATGATATATGTATATACCATCATTTATTTTATAACCAAAAAAATGATGTTTTAGAAAGTAACATCTAATAACCTGGGGGAAATGTTCTTGATGTAACAGCTTCAGAAAACAGTGTGTGCAGAATGATTCTAATTCTGTAACAACAATCTATATTTATACCTCTGTTTGTTTAAAATAAGGACTCAGATTAGATATTCCAATATATCAAGAATAGGTGGTAAAATGACTAAGCCATTAATATTTTTGTCTTTGGGTTTTGTTGTATTTTCCAAAATTTTGAACATGGACACACATCATTTTTGTAATGAGACAAAATTACTTACAGTCTGATTTCTTTCTTTACTGTGCTTCTGGAATAGTCCCAACAAGCTAAAGATGTAGGGTGCCACTCTAGACCATAAGTGGGGGTACAGTGGTGAGAACAGGGGAGGAACAGACTGCATATTTATTATAGCTAGTGTTTCCTGCCCTTTGGGTATATGGTAAACCTCATCAGACACAAGATATTTTTTAAGATTTTTCTTTTTTAATGCTCTTTTCTAGACTACTTGAAGGTAATTGGTCTGAAACGTTTTTTTTCTTTTTTCTTTTTCTTTTCTTTTCTTTTTTTTTTTTTTTTTTTTTAAGATCAAGCTCCAGTCAGCTAAGCATCCTACTCTTGATTTCGGCTCAAATCATGATTTCAGGGTCTTGAGATTGAGCCCCGCATTGGACTCCACACTCAGTGGGGATTCTGCTTGAGATTTCCCCTCTCCTTTTATCCCTTCTCCCTGCTCTTTCCCTCCCCTGCTCTCTCAAATAAATCTAAGAAAACAAAACAAACAAACAAACAAAAACACAAAAAACCAATTTGGAAGGGAAAACCCCATGACCTAACCTTTCTATCTATTTCCACTTTCTATTGGTTACATAAAATTGGTGAGAAACAAAATAAAACACATTGTAGCAAACTGTTTGGTGGCAATAGATAAGAATCACTTACTGTATATGAAAAAAAACTATGAGCTTATCCACAGGATCTCAAGTTATAAAGCCATGTCCCATAAATTTAAGATTAACCTCCTAATGTTACTATCTTGTTAGTAAGTTGCAGATTACTTACAGAGAACAGATGTATTAATGGTACATGCCACCTGGAGGTTTTACCATCCAAGCACATTTTGGGATTTATATCTACTTTAGCACAGGGTGTGGGTGAGTCATATTTGAACCAGGACACACATACCTTGGTTTAGGAATTGGGAAATTATAGGCCAAAATAAGTTGGATACAAAAATGTATCACTATGCAGTATAAGGCCAATGAAATAAACTACATCAAACCACATTGGCAGTAACAAAGCTAGACCAAGAGCAATTTGTCACTGAAAGCAAAAATGACAGCTATTGAAAACTGCCTCCAACCAAAACAAAAATGATGAGGCACTGATTTGAAAGTCACCTTCTCAAAATTTATGGAATTCCAAATGTCAGCTTGTAACTCTATATCATAGGGCCTGGGCAACGCAGCCACACAGTTCCATCCTTTGGTAGAATATGAGAGAAATTAGAGTACTCAGTAAGTCCAATAATAGACTATTCTTGGTTTATGGTTGTGAAGTTTGTGTAACTTTTTTTTTTAAAGGATGCTTTTTTTTTTTTTTTAAGATTCTATCCATTTATTTGAGAGAGTGTGAGCAAACGAGAGAGAGAGAGAGAGAGAGAGAGAGTGCACCTGACGTGGGGAAGGGCAGAGAGAGAGGGAGAAGCAGGCCCCCCACTGAGCAGGGAGCCAACGTAGGGCTGGATCCCAGGACCCTGGGATCATGACATGAGCCAAAGGCAGACACCTTAACTGACTGAGCCACCCAGGTATCCCCAGTTTGTGTAAATTTATAATTTCCTTAGCAGATTGGTTCTATGTACAATGGAAGTCAGCAGCCTTGCTCCACTCCCGCCTGCAGGCATGTAGGAAAGGATTCTCATTTTATTTATTTTTTAAAAGATTTTATTTATTTATTTGTCAGAGAAAGAGCACAAGCAGGGGAGCAGCAGGGAGCAGCAGGCAGAGCAGGCAGAAAGAGAAGCAGGCTCCGCGCTGAGCAGGGAGCCTGACGTGAGGCTCGATTCTAGGACCCTGAGATCATGACCTGAGCTGAAGGCAGCCGCTTAACTGTCTGAGCCACCAGGCACCGCAGGATTCTCATTTTGGAATCAGCACTCTGTCCGAGGGTCACCACTGCACCAAGTTAGTCATGTAGATTACCATGAGACTACAGAAGTTTTGATCAATGTGAAGTATGGAAATGAGTGGGAATCTGATTCCTGGGTTCACCCCAGGCCTCTGAATTTTGACTCCAGGAGTCAGGGGGCAGAGGAAGAGGCTTCTTCTAGAGTATACAAAAATCCAGACGGCTTTTCTGTTTTCTGTTTGATCTTGCCTCCTTTCCTGTTCAAGTTCTGAGGAGTCACAAAATAGAAGATTGGTTGTGGAGGACGCCCCATGTCAGTGGATTTTGGGGTTTGTTTGTTTCTGATGACTTTTCATTTTTTTGGTTCTTTTTAAACAAGCCGTCTCTCATCTCTGGAATTACTTCCCTTTTCCATCACTGTGCACCCTTGTTCTGCAGAAATAAAGGCGGGGGTGGGGCTTTGGAATTTTAAAAACAAAGACAAGAAATTGGAACCTCTGTAATAGCCTCCACCTTCAGGGAATGAGTGATCATGAGACCATTCCCGACCGACCCAAAAAGAAAACCCAGGGAACCTCACCACAAGACAGGCACTGTGAGGCCTGGGCCTTCGGAGGGTTGGAGAATTCGCTGGGATTCGTGGAATGGGTGGAGGGTGTGAATTCCAGCAACTGAAAGGGCTTTGCTTAAGCCCCTCCCTTTAAAAATGGTTTGGCTTGTCAGATGTGATCTGGCCCTGACGATTTACATGTCTCCCTCCAGGGACAGAGGATAATGGAACAGTAGCAGTGGTCTGGAGGCCTCATGATCATCAGGAAGACACCGCGTGCAGGCTCCCGCTGTGTGCGGCATGGCCAGACTCTGAGGCTACTCAGGGCTCGCAGACTTGGGGGTGCCCCTGGTCGCCACTGTCCCGTGCAGAGGCCCCGCAATTGCTGAGGCCGCCCCGTCAGAACAAGTCAGGTCTTGGCACCTTGGGTCTGGGTGAGGCTTGTCTCCCGGCCGCTCCCTCCTGCGGTCTGCTCTGCTGTGCGGCCTCTTTGAGCTTCTCAAGGTTTCTTGACTCTTCCTACCAACCCCCACACTCAGAAAAAGTGCTGATCTTTGCCTGAGGAATGAAAATCGGCTTAGGCTGACCACTACCTTTCTTTCAAAGCTGTGTATTTAAGATCTATTTATTTCAACAAGAGAGAGAGAATGCACGCATAGAGGGATAGAGGGAGGGGGAGACTGGAAGACACAGGCTCCCCGCTGAATGAGGAGTCCGTTGGGCGCTCGAGCCCATGACCCTGAGATCATGACCAGAACCGAAGCCCAGAGTGTGTTGCTTAACCGACTGAGCCACCCAGGAGCCCCTCACCATGCTGCCTTTATGAATGGTTGTCATTCTCACAGTTTCCTCCAATGGTGCAGACAGGGTCTGTCCCCTGGCAGAGACGGAGTGATATTTGGGGGACTAGAAGGGCTTCTCAGGTTCCCACACATCCCAGAACTACTCCTTCTTCAGATAAGTTCTGCTCCTGAGGGAATGCTTGAAAGGGGCAAACTCAAGCTGGAAACGGTCACTGGCTATTGCCAGCTGTCAAAGGACTTCCAACAAAGAATTTAGATTTTTTTTCCCTCTCAGGAAAGAAATTGCTCCTATCCAGAAGTGCCTCTGCCATGTCTTTACTTACACTTCCCTGGTTATAGGGAAGCACTGAGTAATTGGCCTAAATGAGCCGTGCCTCAGTTTGCCTCATCTATAAAATGGCGATAACAAAAACAGTATTATCTTTTAGGAGAACTAAATGTGATAGTCTGTGTGAGGAGGCATTTGGAAGAATCCTTGACACAGAAATCACACCTGGGCGCCATCACTGCTCACCTCTGAGGCGTGAGGGGTTGAGACTTAGCACCTAACTTTGGAATAGGGCCCAAAGGTGGGGTTGTTGTTTTGTTTGTTTCTAAACTGAAAGGACAAAAGTTAAGCAGCAGGACATTTTTTCTCACTTTGTGCATTTGGGGACTCACGTGGCAGGGGCTCATCGCCAGGAAGCCTCTTTGCCCTCGAAGTGGCTCTCGGTCAGTCCGACGGAGCACGTGGGCCCACAGTTCCATTTTCTTCTCTCAGCTCCTCTGACACAACTCCTTAATTGTCTGGTTTGGCTCACCCCGTACTTCTGTCTGTTAATTTTGCTTTGTGTCACCTGTCAACCACTGTCCGAAACCAAGAACTAAGTTCTCTCTCAGCGAGCACACAATACTGAGAGAAAAAGAAAGAGAGAAAAGGCAGGGCAAGTCTTGAGCACATGTTCAGTTGGGTAATGTAAGCTTAATCCACAAAATCCAAGTAAACCAATGCACATTTCCGTCAACAGCTGCTTTGGCTGTTGGGTGTCCTGGTACAGATCACACAGAAATTGTATGTTTCTGCGTCTGTCTGTCCTGCTAGATTCAGCTTCTTCTGGCTTCCAGGGTCCTCTGTGTATCCCTCAAGCCAACACAGGAGGTTCTAGGGATATGTTTTCTGCTTAGCCAGCGGCATACCTCCCCTCTGGTTACTGAGACTAGTCAGGGAGGGCCGAGATGAGGGTTTCTTTCTGAAGATATACTAATGGGAAAGACAGGCTCACCTAGCATCTGAGAAAAGAGGCCAGGCATGGCTGTGTCTTCTGGAGCCTACAGCAGCCTGGAGATCCATCTTGCATGGATCTCTGCTCTGATGCCTGTGATTGATGCGGTCACTTCTCTGTCCGTCTCTTAGCTAGGGCTGTGCTAACAAAATCGCATGGGCTCGTGGCTTATAAACAACAGAATTCACTTCTCACTGTTCTAGAGATGGGGAGGCCCACGATCAAGGTGTTGGCACATGCTGTATCTGGTGACAGCCTCCTTCTGGGTTGCAGACAGCCAACTTCTTGTCGGAAGGTGATGGGAAGAATGCTAGCTAGCTCGCTCATTAGGACACTTATTAGGACACTCCTAATGAGGGCTCCATCCTTGTGATCCGATTGGCTCCTACAAGTCCCATGTTCAGATGCCATCACACTGGGATTAGGCTTCCACTGCCTTAATTCTGGGGGACACAAACTTTCAGTCTGTTGCAGTGTCTCATCCACACCCTTCCGTGCTCTCTATCTCCACTCCTACTAACCAGGCAGGACACAGGATGGCTGCCTCAGGGCTGTGGGTAGGAAAGACTCACAGTGCAGCTTGCATAGCCCTGGCCGCTCACCCAAGCATTGCAGCAGCCCTGCTTTCTTCTAGCCACTCACCCTGTGCCTAAAAAGGATGAGGACCGGTCAACAACACTGCTTACCATCCAAGTCCTAGTGGGACCTCTTCCATCGTGGTTTTGACATTGGATCCAACAGCATGAGCATCAGAATTTGAAACAAGGTGATTTTTATTCTCACCCTTGTGACAAACTAGCAACAAACATGCCAAGGCCTGGGACAGAGAAAGTCATGTCTCTAAGAGGAGCCAGCCAATATTCCCAGTTCTGTGACTCTGTCCGACTTGCTTTGTAGGCTACAGCCATCTCTCTTATCCCCAGTACCTTTCTAAGCAATTGCACACTCTCACCAGTGAGAAAAGGACAGGAAGATTCACCCTAAGACAAAGGAAATCACCAAAGGTGCAAATCAGAACTTCCAGAAGTCACCTGGACAGAGCTCTGTGTTTTTGTCATTTTATTTAATCTCAGCATTTTTGGTTCAGGATTGTCTCCACTCTACAAGACAAGGAGAGAAGAGACAGACAAGCAATCTACAAGGGAAGAAAGCCAAGAGGAAAGAGAGATGCGATGAGAAGGTTGGTGAGCAGTTGATCCAAAAGTAAGGGTCAAGCACTGAAATATTGTTTTACTAAGTAAACGATCTCCTGTATCTCCTATCAGACTCTTGGTCTGCTTTGTCTTTACCCCCGTCGCAGGCACCTGGGTGGCTCAGTGAGTTAAGCACGGCCTTTGGCTCAAGTCATGATCCCGGAGTCCTGAGATCGAGTCCCACATCAGGCTCCTTGCTCGGTGGAGAGACTGCTTTTCCCTCTGCCTGCTGCTCCCCTTGCTTGTATGCGCTCTCTCTCTCTCTCTTTGTATCAAATAAATAAAATCTTTAAAAAAAAAATAACCTTCAATTAAAAACAAAACAAAACAAACCTGTCCCTTCAGGGATGGAGAAAGAAAGGCTTGAGCACAGGAAGTCATCCCTAAGTGCAGTCTTCCCTCCCTGCACCTGGCCGCACACCCCTCCCCCACAGCTCCCGGTGAAAACCCACTTGCTGTCACATCTGCCACACTGTAGCAACGCTGGCTCTTGCTCATGGAAACAGGAGTTCACTCGGGCATCAGACCAACTTATTAACCTTTATATTTGAGGGTCCAGCCCCTACTCTGTTTAACAAATATTATTCAGAAAGAACTGAAAAATTTCCTGTGACGAAATACAGTGAAACAAATAATTCTGCCATTTGCCTAGTTGATTAAAGATCCTTAAGTTAGGGGCATCTGAGTGGCTCTGTCAGTGAAGCAGCTGACTCTGGATGCCATCTCGGGTCATGATCTCAGGGTCCCGGGATCGAGCCCTGGGTAGGGCTCTGTGCTCAGCAGGGAGTCTGCTTCTCTCCCTCTCTCTGCCCCTCCCCAGCTTAAATAAATAAATAAATAAATAAATAAATAATTTTTTAAAAAATCCTGAAACTGGAAACATGTGTAATGTACTCTCCTTCTCTTCCTGTGATCATCGAGAGTAAACAACAAGCTTTTCTAGAACTAGAGCAAGAAGGACCACGTGCAGTGCCTATACGGACATACTGGCAGGAAGGAACACCATCGCGAGGCAGTATTATGGTGGCTCAGAAGGTCCTTCCTTGCTAGGCCTGAGGCCAGAGGTTGGCTGTCAGGTCAGTGCTGCCTGGAGACCCCCCAGCAAATTGCGCAAGAAACACTGAGGTCTTTTTGTTATAAATGAGCTGTGAGTCCACAAAATAGAAGAGGGGACCTTGATGCTTGAGCGCCATACAGGTATCAAAACCGAAATTTATCCTGGTTTGAGAGTTTCTCTCTCCTGGGCTCAGTTTTTCCACTTTTAGCTTTCCTGACAAGTTGTCATCAAATAGTTATGGTTGGAACAAGAGTCCTGTAGGCAGATTATTAGCCAAAACAACAACGACAACAACAACAAAAACTCTTACGGTTTTTAACACATCAAAAATCCACCTTATTTCAAATGGCTTAAAATGAATAGAGGAAGTAGGGTGGGCTCAAACTAGACAATATCCTCATCACTGTCCCTACAGTTTCATCATGACCTCGATAGCTCCCCATCCCGTTCCTGCCAGGTCCCCTCCCCTTCTGTACACCCCGAACAGGCTTCCCCCTCTATTGGAAAGTTTGCTTTATGCCTCTTTACTTTTACAAAGGACCTATTTTAGTACCTGTTTTCGCTAACCAATAGAAACCCAAAGAGGATTTTCACTTTCACGAGACGTTAACTGCTTCTTTGCCTTTTGCCGGTTCCGTTTTCGAGACCTTCGTAGAAGCGCTCTACTTTCAGACAGTGGGGGAACCTGTGTTCTTCTTCTTCTTGTGCTTTGGCAGCCTCTGCTCTGCTCTGCTCAGAAAGGCATGCGAAATGACTGCTGGTGGAACCGCTCTCCATTGTTAGGGAGACAATAAAAGGATGTCTGATAAGGATCTTACGACAGATTTTTCTCCAGCTGAAGCATATTGGCGGCACAACTTTCCAAATTTGCTTTCTACCTGTGATTCCACGGAGCTAGCCCAGACTCCTTGCCAAGAGAGGACATTGTTCCTTCATTTCTAGAGGCTGCAAACACTTTACCGGATTGTTGCAGACATTGTCTTAGAACCGGCTGGTTCGCACATGACTGACTGGAGGCTATAAATCTCTGGTCCTTCAGAGGATTTCTGAACCGTCTCAGTAATTCAGGAAAATCTATTTGATTGAGAAACATGGGAGCAGGTACCATGGAGTCTGTGTTCAAGAAGGAGTAGATTTGAATGCACCTGTGAAAAAAACTTGGATTCTTTTCTAAAAGGGAGATAGAAGGTGATGCTTTACGTTATGGAATAGTCACAAACAGAGGATGGAAATTTTTCAGCTATTTGTCTTTCACTGGATGTTTTCAACAAAGGCTCAGTGACCATTTCCAAGTACAGTCCGGAGGGGTACATTAGTGTGGGTTGGGAACTACACGGCATAGCTTTTCAATGCCAACTCTAAGATCCAATCTTTCTATGGATTCCTTTAAATAAGAGCATCCTGGGGCCTCTGGGTGGCTCAGTCAGTTAAGCATCCAACTCCTGATTTCAGCTCAGGTCATGATCTCAAGGTCGTGAGATCCAGCCCCGTGATGGGCTCCGTGCTCAGCTCAGAGTCTGCTTGTGATTCTCTCTCCCCCTCTCTCTCTTCCTCTCATGCTGATGCTCTCTCTCTCTCTAAAATGAATAAATAAATCTTAAAATGAATAAGAGCATCCATATGTATTTAACATATGACTTAATTAAAGAAATTTCAAGTTATATGCCAAATTGTAGGACTGTCTGTTGAGTGAAACAAAACCCTTGTTTAGGATCTTCTATTCAACTGTATTTACTGTGTGTGTGCTGTCCTGAAGACAGGGTACGTGGCAGACATTTTGGAACATTAAAAAGTTAAATATCTGAAGGGAAATATCTATTGAAGAAACAAGTCATAGGTAGATAGAAAATTAATTTTTAAACACCAAATGGTTGCCAGAAACTCTTGACAGGCAATGTGGGGGTTCATATCCAGGAGAGAACGTTCCAGACTGCAATGCTGAGGAAATCGTTCATTAAGGAAGTGGTATCTGACCTGTCCCCTTTGAAATTGTTTACCTCTGTTCTCACTGCTTCCATTTAACTGTATATTTGTGGTTGATCAGAAATCAGTCCAGAATAATAGTTCCAGTTGTTGCTTCCTATGCCTCTCAGAAGATCACAAAAGTAAACAGAAACATGATCGATAACCCAGAAGTCGATTTGCAGGACAACTAGAATTTAAAAAGGTAAATGGGATGGGAGGACAAAGTTGTTTATTGACAACCCATATCAATGATTTAACATCTTGGTTTCATTCATTCAGTTTAAGCAGAAGTATTTTCAGCATCATAGTCACCACAATAAAAAGAAACAGCTGGAAGCAAATTAACTGCCTCAGACCCTCTAGGTCAGTTATCAACAAAGCCACCATGATTGCAACACTTTGAAATTGTTGAGAATAGCTAGTATGGCTCTTTCTAACACAGTGTGAATAATAAGGAAGCATTTCAAGAATTGGACTGCAGTTCTGTATTTTGTAACATTTGGTAAACATAAGGCGCCTTCATTTTCTGTTCACCATATGCACCATCTTTTCTATTAGCACCAAATTCCAGTGACCCTTAAGTCATCCAGATTCAGTGACAGAACATGACTAAGATTCTGTTACTCTTAAATAGATCAACAAAATTCTATTTAATCTCATACATTTTTTCAAAGAAGATTTCTCCTTCTTGAAAACATTTTTAATAATATAAAATATTGTTTAGAATCCAGATATTTGTTATAAACTCGTTTCATGTTAGAACAGTAATTTTCACTTGGCCTCTTAATTACTTTAAGCATTTTTTTTTAGAATTAATAAAATAAGCTTTCCACTTACTTAATCTGTTCTTTAAGTAACTGGGTTTCAGTAGCTTTGTTTGTCCTGATGTTTTGGACAAGGCAGAAAGAAGCAAAATGAACAGATAAGCACCCAACTTCATATACTTGGGGAAAATTAAACAGATGAAAGTTATCTGTAGAGTGTGCGCTCAGCCTGGTGTTAATTACTCCTTTGTGTATAAAGAAGTGAGCCTTGATCCAGACCCTCAAAGTGCTTCCCATTTTGCTGGGGAAAGAACATGCCTACAAGTGACCAATTAGGCAATAAGAGCTAACTTGAGTGATTCAGAATGACAATATTTAGGATTGGAGATGCATAAATGGGAATCAGACTCCTGAGGGGATGTGTAGGAGAAAGTAGGACCTGACATGGTCTTTGAAACAGATTCCATTCTGAACAGCCTTGAGGGCAACAATCATTGGAAAGGGGCCATTCTGTTCCTGGCCAGTGAGAAATGATCACTTAATCAAACAAAGAAACAGAAAGCAGAATTAAAAACAAACCAACAAAAGAACCTTCCTGACTGGAGTGGAGATAACCTTGGGACAATAGCAGACACAGGTGAATCCATAGTTACCATGTGGCCAAGTATACGTGGGCTTTGAAATTTAGGCAGAAGAGTGTACAGTGATAAGATGGATGCTTGACTCTGGTACAACCTTGAGGAACACTGGAGAACCCCCAGCTGGACAAGCTATTTCACAACTAGGATAGAATGGTGTGGTTTCATTTTTAGTTACGGTATAGACGTAAGTTAAGAGATAACATTATTTCATGGTAAGTGGTGCTTCTAAGTGGTGTTTCATTTTCAGCTTGTTGGTTTAACCCCATCGTGTGTTTTGACATCCAGTGATTGCTGATGATTGTTGTCTAGGCTAATTTGAAAAGACATTAGAAGTCAAAGAGCCATTCACCCATTTGAAATCTGATGGCTTGCTTTGTACTTTGTTTTTAAGGAAGGCTTACACTTGGGGCTCTAATATGTTACATATATTTATTACATCCAGATATAGCAGCTGTTGAGTAGAATAACTGGGAACACACACCTTAGAATAAGAGTAAGATTAAATTGAATTGGGGTGCCTGGGTGGCTCAGTGGGTTAAGCCTCTGCCTTCAGCTCGGGTCACGGTCTCGGGGTCCTGGGATCGAGCCCCGCATCGGGCTCTCTGCTCAGCAGGGAGTCTGCTTCCCCCTCTCTCTCTGCCTGCCTCTCTGCCTACTTGTGATATCTCTCTCTGTCAAATAAATAAATAAAATCTTAAAAAAAAAGATAAAGATTAAATTGAATCCCAGCTCCACCTCTTACCAGTATATGACTTTCAAGTTGTTTTATGTACCTGTGCCTTAGTTTTCTCATATACAAAATGGGAAGAAGATGGTGAGGATAATGGCAGTAATTATAATAATACCCACTTCATGGAATTAAATGTATATTTATCTATGTGTCTATGTATGTATGTATCTATGTATGTATCTACCTATCATCTAGCTAGCTAGGTAGATTTTAGAATAGTACTTGAACAGAAGAAGCCACCAGTAGGTATTAGCTATTATTATTTTATAGTAGCAAACATATCCCAAATATTATACTGTAATTAAATGTATAAGCATTTTAATTTTTTGTGTCTTTTATTTTATTTATTGTATCTACAAAGAACACTCTAAAATCTAGATATTGTATTAAAGAGTTTAAGAACCACAGAGCCAAAAATAGGAAGCAATTATAGTTTTTGTTCAAAAAGTGACATGATGAAAATAGTTTTTCAGAAGATTAGTTATTTTTCTTCCCTTTTCAATGTATTTTCACTGCCTCTATTTTTCCTAAACAATATCATCCATCCCCATGGCTTTATTGATATTGTTCCTTATATGCTGACATCCAAATTCTTATATCCAAAACTGACCTTTTCCTCTAATTCCTAACCTGTCTATTCAATGGCCTCCTACAAATCTATTACCCGTTCAGAGATCTCAGGGGGCAATGTTTCAAACTCAGCTGTTGTCTGAATCTGTCACATTGATAGACTCCAATACACTGGTTCTCAAAATGTAATCCCCTATCCACAGCAGCAGCAGCAGCAGCAACACCAGAGAACATGCTAGAAATACAAATTCTTGGGCCTTACACCAGACCTCTTGAATCAGAAATTTGGGGATGGATGGGTGGAGGGAAAGGCAACAATTTATTTTAATGAGCCCAGGTGAGCTTGAGAACTATTGGTCTAAAACTAAGGTTTATACTTTGTTCTTCACCTAATTTATGACTCACTCTTCACATAAATGGTTGTTTTTCAAGTAGGAAAGATGACTCTGGTGACCTAAAAGGAGCATGAGTAGAAGGGACAAGACCTGGTCACTAATGAAACAGCACTCATGAGAGCCTCACCTGGGGCAGCACAGTAGACTGCCTCATGGCTAAAGCAAGAATATTCTAGGTTCCATTCTCTCAAGTCTACTAGTATTAGCTCCCTCTTTCTAACTATTCCCTCTTAATAAGCTTTGATATTCTTAGTGGAATTTCTGAAAATTCAACTTAAATTATTATGATCATAAATCTTTTTAAAAGAATTGAGAAAGGTGTCTTACTAGCCAAAGTTAAAATAATTTATCTAGATTTTCTGAATCATGAGACTTTGTGTCCCTTAAGAGCAACTTTTAACCTCTATAAATTGTCAATAGAAATGGGAGATTATTATATAATTAAGGAAACTCTATCCATGGAATTTTCCCCAAATTCATTTTAGTGTATCTGGAAATAGTTTTACATTAAATAAGCATGAAAATTAGATCGTAAGGTGAAAACTTTTTTTTAAAAAGATTTTATTCATTTGTTTATTTGAGGTGGAGAGTAGGAAAGGATACAGAGGGAGAAGCAGACTCCTCATGGAGCAGGGACTCCAGTGTGGGGCTCTGATCCCAGGACCCTGGGATCATGAAAAGAGCTGAAGACAGATATTTGACTGAGCCACCCAAGTGCCCCATAAGGTGCAAAAATTTTAAATATTTTATTTTTAATATTTGTAACTAAAAAAAAATTGTATCACAGGTATTCTAGAGTTTCCTGATTTGTCTATTGATTCTTTTAGATGCCATTCTTAGTAAGGCATTCACCAAATGGTTTTCTCTTTGGAACAAAACCTCTCCTGTTTTTAAATGCAGGCTCTTAGTAGGGCAGGTGGAATATTTTTCAAAAAGAATATAAGGGTTCAGATAATTATAATTTAAAGTAAATTATACTTTATCTTCCAATAGTCAGAAGAAAGAGAGATAACCAAAGATGGGTTTGAAGTCAGTCTGTAACTTAGCACAATCAAATTTCCAAAAGCATTTATTCTAGGGCATTTAGGAAGTTTGTGGGGGGAAATTACAAAGCTTTTGTTCTTATTTATTTAGTTTTTAATTTATTAAGTCTTCACTATGACCCATGCATTTGTTTGGTATTGATTATAAAAAATGAATTAGACACAATTTCTGCTTTCAAGGAATGCATTATCTAGAGAAGAACTAAGATTATAAAATTTCATATGGTTTAAGCAGAAAGTCAAATAATGGCAGAGAAAATTGATGTTTCCTAATGTGAAACAACATGTAATCTTTGAAACAATATGTAGCCTTCAAAAATATAACTAGATAATTAAGAATCAACAGATTTTATGAAAAGCAACAACAAAAAAACTAGTAGTGATAAGGATAAATGCTACAAATGATAAATAGCACAAATGACAGAAGAAAGATAAGAGAAGAGAAATATAAAGGATTTGCTTTTTGCATTTTACTGTGATAGTGATTGGAGATAACATTGCATTTTAGATTATGAATACAATTCTCTGACAAAAAGAAAAATTCAGAAAACAAAAGTATTAAAAATATTGTTAAATAAGAAGCAGCAAAGAAGGGCAGAAGAAAATATGAAGATAAAGAAATGAAAATTAAGAAAACTGATGAGACTTCAAAGATGAATTTAATAGGTCCAACATCTGGTTAATAAAAATTCCAAAATAAAAGAGAGAGGCAAGGGGGGGAGAGAGAGAGAGAGAGAGAAGGAAAGAGAAAGAAATGGGGGGGGGAAGAGAGAGAAAATTAGAGAGAGGGAGGGAGGGAGAGAATGAAAGAAAGAAAGAAATGATCTAAGAACTAAAAGTTATAATATCATAATATCATCAATCTTCAGATTAAGTGCTTGACTAAAAATGAAAAAAAAATAGCAATACCAGACACATTATGTTAAAATCCCAAAGTAGTTTAGATAATAAGATGGTCTAGAAGTCTGCATTCTGAATTTTCAGAAATGCGAAGATTTAGAAAGTTTAACAACCATGCACCATAGTTGTAAAAGTTGTATGAGAATAAATTAGCAATACAGGAGAAGAATACACAAAAATATCATGGATTTGAAGAAAAGGGGAGCTAATTTGAGTGTACAAAAGAATTACTGGGAGGTAACCATGCAGCAGATAAAGAAAACATTAGGTCCAAGTTCCAACATGAATATCTGTTCATCTGAGAAAAAAGATCATTTCAAAATGAAAATACTGTGCATTTAATTTCATGATGCAATTAATAAGTTGGAATATCTCATTCATGTAGTAGAGGTGACTTATATTTCTATTCTCAACAAAAACAGGGCAAGAAAATGACTATTAAAAACTATAGGAAGAACCAATAAACTAATTATAATCTAAATATGAAGCAAACAAACATTTGCATGGTTTAGAGGAATTCAAATGTGGTGAAAAAAATTCACATATGGTGAAAGAAAAGAGGTTTCATTTATTCTTGTTCTTACTTTCATTTCAACTTGAGTGGCACATTTAAAGGCATAGAATCTATTTTATGTACAATCATATTAGTTGATTTTATAGTAAGCAATATTTTTCAATCAAAATATTCTAAGTGCTCTTTATTGATTTTCCTTTTTTTATGGTTTCCATATCTCTGCTAAAATTCTCAATCTTGTCTTTTACTTCCTTGAACATATCAAGCACAATTATTTTAAAGTTTGTGTGTGATAACTATTTCTGTATCCTTGTGGTATTCTCCTCCCCCTTATCCTCCTCACTTGCCTCTTCCTCATCCTCCTCCTCCTCCTCCTTCTCTTTCCTCCTCCTCCTCCTCCTCCCTCCTCCTCCTCCTCCTCTTCCTCCTCCTCCTCCTCCTCCTTCTTCTTCTTCTTTTTTCTCCTCCTCCTCCTTCTCCTCCCCCTCCTTTTCTTTCTTCTTCCTCTTCATCCTCTCCTTCTTCCTCTTCCTCTTCTATCAATTATTGTCTCTCTTATTTCTGGTGTTTTTGGTTTGTGTGCTAGACATTGTTTATGAAGAATTACAGAATTAATTGAGTCCTAGGATAATGTTATGTCTTTCTAAAGAGGATCTGTGTCCACTTCTGAGGGACTGAGATTTTTTCAGAGCTGGGTTTCAGTTTCATCCTATTTCTGGTTCACTGCTTTTCCTAGAGTGTGGCCCTTCGGAGTCACAAGTTAAAGTCCCAGTGGTTTGCCAGGGCTCATCCAGCTTGTAAGTCCTTGTTCAAGTCCTAATTCTTCACTTTACAAACTGGTGATTCAAGATATAGTGCTTAATGTTGGTGCAACTGAAAGTAGAGGCTTTATACATATTAAAGTCATAAAAATAGTAGATGAATCTAAAAAAATAACAAAAATCTACCTGAAAAATTTAGGACCTTCAGGGAAATAGGAAAAAGTATAAGAGCTAAATCCTCCTCTTTCATAGCAGTGGTCAAACAATAATGCTGAACAGTGACAAATCAACCTTACTTAGAAATGTGGCAATAAACAACAGATCTAAATGCAAAAGGTTAAACATGGTTATCTCTTGGGAATGGAACCAGGGATCAGAGGAACTGGTAGAGAACCTTTTCTTTTCACTTAGACCCACTCTAAAATGTTTAACGGAAAAAAAAAATACTAATTCTGGGGAATTCAATAAAAGTTTTACAGAGATAGAACATTTTTCATTTTAATGGATAATTTGCTTTCTCCCCCTTAGTCATAGAAAAGTTGTGGTCATTTTAACCAGAAGGAGTGGTTTGGAAAGTGACATAGACATTCACAGTTCCTATTTTAGAAATGGCAGAACATCCTGTAGATTGGAGCATGCAAATGAAGGATGGGAGAAGTAGGACATGAGGCATACAACTGAGTTAGGGGCCAAAGCATAAATGGCCTTAGAAAGTTTTTCTCCATAGTTTTTCATTTAAAAGTGTAGGAGGATACTGGAAGCAAAGCAATGTGAAGTGGAGGACACAGTGAAAAGCAGGTAATTCTTCAGGTATTTCATAAAAAGAGCTTTAAAGTTCACTAAGAAGCTTCTTGTCTGTTGTACGCTATTGTACGTGGTAGAGGAACTCAATTTGTTGGTTGCTTTTGCACAATAACCTCAAGAAGATTCGGTAAAATGACTTATATAAGACCCTCTACTTCAGTCATGCTCTCTAAAGAAAAAAATCTTTTAAATTGTATTGGGTCTCAATGTCTTTTTGAAACATTGCCTTCATTCACATTTACCCTAGATAACCACTCTTGGTATTTTCTAAAGTATGTACAAACCATTTTAACTTGGCGTGCAATGGATGAACATCCACACCACAGTAGCAAAGAGTAATAGTCATTTTGATTATCATAAACTCCGTGAAGGTCTGATGGGTCCTTCAAATTACAAATAACTTAAGATATTCTCTATTGTCAGGAAGGGGAACTAGGGAAGGGCTTGTGTATTTAAAAGCCCTCTTTTAAAATAGGATATTAATTTACAGAAATGGTTTCATGTGTACTAAAGCCTTTAGGTTTACTAAGAGTTTGTACAGCATGAAGGGGAAGAATTGATTGAGACACTAGCAATATGTGTAAATCTCATTTTTTAAAAGACTTTATCTATTTATTTATTTGATAGAGAGAGTGAGAGAGAGCATGAGAGGGAAGAAGATCAGAGGGAGAAGCAGACTCCCTGCAGAGCCGGGAGCCAATGTGGGACTCGATCCCAGGACTCAGGGATCATGACCTGAGCTGAAGGCAGTCGCTTAACCAACTGAGCCACCCAGGTGCCCTAAATCTCATGTTTTAAAAGGCTGAGAGGCATGAGTATGTATGTGTCCTTTTCTTGATTTGCAATGACAGTGGATGTGTGGTCTCACTTTCTCATCTAATTAACTGAATGTTCAAAGGCTTATAAACAAAGATGCCAGAATCCAAAGTAAGGCAAAGCAAGGACACAGATGCTAGGCTAGTTGCACAACAACTATTGATACCACATAAGGGTGGATGCCTTTTAACAGCTGGGCTAACTGCCACCCAGATTCATTCAGGACAATAACAGGAGATGATTGAGGACATCTCTGGACCAATACCTATTATCACAACTCATCAGTGAACCAAGATCAGTGACTATGTCTTGTATCATATATCTTCATTTTGTATTGGGTTGAATTGTTCCCTCCCCCTCAAAAAAAAAAAAGAAAAAGAAAGAAAGATGTTCAAGTCTTAACCTCTAGTACCTCGGAATGTGATCTTGTTTGGAAACAGGGTTTTTGCAGATGTGATTAGTTACGATGAAATCACATTGGGGTAGACTGGGTTCCTAATTCATATGACCCGTGTTCTTATGAGGAGACAAGGCAGGGAGAAGACATGAGAAGACAAACACAGAGACTGGAGTGATGCAGCCACAAGCCTAGGGATGCCTGATGGTGCCAGACACTGGAAGAAGCAAGAAAGGAAGCTTGAGACAGAGCATGATTCAGTTGTCACCTTGATTTCAAACTGCCTTCCTCCAGAACTGTGAAACCAGAGGTTTACATTGTTTTAAGCCACCCAGTTTGTTGTACTTCTTGGGACACCCATTGGAAACTAATACACCACTAATAATCCCCAAATGCAGATATACTAGAATACGAAAATTAATCTCTCAATTAAATTCAGCAACTTCATTATAATTACTGAATATTTTGGTCTCTATATCTGTTAAATATTTTTATTAAAATTTTTTTAAATGTCTCCCTTAAGGACCACATAATCTTCTGTCTTATGGATGCAGTCATTTATTTTATTATTTCTCTGTGAGGTATTTAACTTATTTTGTTTTCATCCTTTTTTTCTTCTCTTCTAAATACAGTTATCATAAACACCTTGTATGAAGGTATTTGCCTACTTCTTTAACTCTTATTTTAGGATATATATGTAGACATAGAGTTACTAGATCAAAGGCATGAACTTTTTGGTATTCTTAATACATGTAATCAAACTGCTTCCCATAAATATTGTAGCAATTTATTACTTGCACAGGACACTAAAAAAAAAAGGAAAAGAAAAGAGAGATCTGTTTTCAGAGTTATATCCTAGCATTCAGATTTTTCACTGAAAATTATTCTCTACTAATTTGGCTAGTAAGGGATTTATTGTTTCAGTTTTCATTATCTTGAATACTGCAGTAGAACTCCCCCCATGATGATTAACTCTTGTACTTCTATGACACTTTCTACTCTTGTTCTTCATTCTTTTATTTTTAAGATTTTATTTATTTATTTGACAGAGAGAGATCACAAGTAGGCAAAGAGGCAGGTAGAGAGAGAGAGAGAGGGAAGCAGGCTCCCCGCTGAGCAGAGAGCCCAATGTGGGGCTTGATCCCAGGACCCTGGGATCATGATCTGAGCCGAAGGCAGAGGCTTAACCCACTGAGCCACCCAGGCACCCCTTCACTCTTTCTTTTTTTTTAATAGGGCCTTTCTGTGACATCTACTTCTTCTTTGAATATGGAATATATTGATATTTTTCAGTGTTCTCATTTATAACATGAGGGCAAGAATAAGTATTCTCTAAAGTTGCAGTAAAAACTAGATATGACGAATTCACCAAGTACCAGGCACCTAATAGGCTCCTAAAAGGAGGGATGATTTATCATAATTTCACATGAAGGTAAAATGAAATGACCTGCATATACTCTCCCTTGCTCTCCCAGGCTTAGTAGCATGGTTACTTTGACTTTTCAAGTACATTTAATTCCCCTTTGTGTAATGACCTTTGTCATTTTCTACTTCAGCCTCTGTAGTCTTTGTTTAGGTTGAACCAAGGTGGAGGAATAAGCTGTTCTGAGGACTCACTGTGGGGAAAAGCACGGAGACATGGAATGCATGTGTGAAATATGGTCGAGGGCTCTGCACTCAGACCATTTGTGTTCCGATCCTGATTTTGTATGTTGGTAAGAGGGTGTCTTTGGACAAGTAAATTAATCATTTTATGCTTCAGTTTCCTCTTCTGAAAATGGGGATTAATAATTAAACTATCTCAGATTACTATGAAGGTTAAATAAACTATATTAGTTGTGGATTTCTGCACACCACCTTACCCCAAATCTAGCTACTTGAAACAACACTAAACACTTATTATCCCATATAGTTTCTATGGGTCAGGAATTCAGGGGTGATTTAGCTGGGTGCTTCTAGCTCGAGGTCTCCCAGGGAGTTATGGTCCACATGTCATCTGAGGTAGTAGTCTTATAGGTTTGACTAAGGCTGGAGGATCTGATTCCAGAATGATCATTCATGTGGCTGACAAGTCATTGCTAGCCCATGGCAGGAGGTCTGAGTTCCTCCCCACATGAATCTCTTTCCAAGGTTGCTTGAGTGTCCTAACAACATGGCGGCTGGCTTCCAAATGATCCCAAAAAAGAAAGAAAGGAGGAAGCTATAATGCCCTTTTGGCCAAAGAGTGAAAGTCTCTTATTGTCACTTCTGCCAGTCTCTGATGTAACCTACACTCAAGGGAAAGAGATTCAGTCCCCACCTTTGGAAAAGAAGAGGAACGAAGAATTTGTGGACTTATTTTAAAACAACCATATGCCTTAATGCATGTTCTGTGTGTAGCCAGGATAGCAAATAGGAAGAACTCAAAAGATATTAGCCACCGTATCATCATAATCATCATTGTTATCCATAGCACTGTCATTAAGGAGCTTCAAATTGTTTTATAGTGGTGCCTTGTGAGTGTATCTCAGGCACGGTAGAAAATGAGTCTGTAAGATGCACAGGAGATAGATCAAAAAGGGCTGAGTAGGTCATAATACAGCACTTGCAATTTTCCAATCAGTCTTGGTTTTCAAATTGGGCTACTCCCAGGACACACAGGATAGGCACAAGGGACAAGTGCTACTTAAAGTAATAGGATAAACACATCATATCTACTGAAGTGCTATTTTATTTGAAGAAAAAAAAGTAACACTAAAAAGAAAGGAGCTACCAAGCCATGAAAAGACACAGAGGTAACTTAAATTATATTGCATATTATTACATAGTAATATTATATATTACTTTTGAGATTGGAAGAAGCCAATCCCAAAAGGCTCCACACTGTTTGATTCCAACTAGATGACATTCTGGAAAAGGAAAAACTACAGAGACAGTAAAGAGATCAGTAGTTGCTAGGGGTTAGGAAGGAGGAAGGGATGAATAGCAGAGCATAGGGGATTTTTAGGGCAGTGAAACCATTCTGTATGATACTCTAATGGTGGGTATAGGTCATGACATATTTGTCAAAACCTACAGAATGTGTAACACCAAGAGTGAACCCTCGTGGAAACTATGGACTCTGGGTGATAATGATGTGTCTCTCTACCTTCTGTTCAGTTTTACTGTGAATCTAAAACAGCTCTAAAAATACTGTGTGCTTGAAAAAAAAAGTAGATGTATTGGAAAATAGATTGCAAAGTTGCTTCGATTTTTAAAAATAGAACATTAGGCAAGTGGAATATTGGCCTTCTGATAGACTGCTTTGGATTATACCCCCTGATCCTGAGTAAATAATTTATTTTCTTTCAATTTGGGGTACCTTAAGGGAGAAATTAAATCACTCTGTAAGCTGATGAGGAATCACTGAAGGATCTTAGGCAGGGTAAGAACTTGGCTTTTTCAAAATGTACCTCATTCAAGAATATTGAAGAAATGTTTAGTAAAAGAAAGGTGGTAAATGTTTGTGTTAATCCAACAGATATTAAAGGTGTTACAAAGCCTTAATAATTAAGCATTTAAAAAACTAGGACTAGAATAATGAAATGATCCATTTATAAGAGTAATTGTTCCAGAAATAGATGCTGGTATATGCCCAAAACCCCAATATATAACTAAGAAGGCATTACCAGTGAATGGGGGAAGGTGTGGATTCAGTGCATGTCAGGAGAAAATAGACTCTTTGGGAAAAAATTTAAGCCCTAGCCTCATTTTGCTTTATATGCTAAAATAAATTCCAGACAGGTGGGATAAATGTAATTTACTTGCTGGATGGATGGAAAGGGATTTTTAAATAGAAAAGCATTAGGGCTCACTAGGGAAAATAAATGAATAGATGTATCTAAGCAAGTATTAAACCTTTGTATAACACAATAAAATTTCTAAAACAAACCTCAAATACTGATGGGTTACATTCGTTATATACCAGCCATGTGCCAAACACCATGCTTGGAGCTTCTGAATTATCATTAATCCTCACAAAAAACACCAATCCCCAGTATTATTACCTGCACTTAACAAGTAAGGAAAGCCAGAGTACTAGGAGTGATAGCAGTAGTTTGCAATTCTGGATGCACATTGGACTCTATAGAAGGTTTCACAAAACCCCACACCTAGCCCCCATCCAAGTACAGTCTAATTAGCATCTCTGAGAGTGGCAAGTGGGCATCCAATGCTTTGCCCAAAGTTACACAGCAGAGACAGGGCCAAGGTCTTTCTTCCTCTTAAACATCTGGGCTTTTTCTATACCAAGAGAAGGATTTCTTTAAAATATAAACAGCTGCTAGTTCTCAAAGATCGTAAAACCTAAACAAAGACTTAAAGCAGAAAACATTTTAGATATAAGCATATATTTTTTGACCCATCTGCAACATAGACTTCCTGTGTTTTGTAGTATTGGTAAAGGAAGGAAGGAAGGAAGGAAGGAAGGAAGGAAGGAAGGAAGGGAGAGAGAGAGAGAGAGAGAGAAAGAAAGAAAGAAAGAAAGAAAGAAAGGAAGGAAGGAAGGAAGGAAGGAAGGAAGAAAGAAAGGAAGAAAGAAAGAAAAGCAAACCAAAATAACCAAAGGGCTGGAATGGATGATCTTCTGAGAACTCCTTCAAAGCTGTGGGCCACAGGAAAGAATAGAAAGTGTAGAAAATGACTAGGGGAAGGATAGCATTTTGATGGTCTAATAACTTTGAAACAATTGGCAATGCAGGCACAACATGTAGGATGTCTGCATGAATCTACTTTCTTTGGCTTATTATTGCCATTGTACTTTCTCCATCAAGCAATACATAACGATGTGCATGAGCAACTTTATTGCATCATTTTTAAGAGTACAGATTTTTAAAAGAAATTACCTAATTTAGTTCCCAAATATACTCTCTATAGCTCTACAATATTACTTTTATTAACTACTCCATGACTCAGTTTCCCCAACTGTAAAATAAGAATAATTTTAGTATCATCTTAATGCTGCATAACAAATAACCTGAAATACTAATAGCTTAGGACATCTTTTATGGTTTTTCTGCAGAAGCAGCTTGGATTGGTGTTTCCAGCACAGGTTTCTTTAAGTGAGGGCTGCGGTCACATGATGGCTCAATTAGGACTAGAGGACCCATTTCCAAGGTGCTTTGCTCACATGAATGACAAACTGGTGCTTATTGTTGGCAGAAATCTTTGGTTTCGGTTCCCAGAGTCCTCTCTGCTGGACTGCTTGGGAGTCCACCATGGCATACCATCTGATTTTCTCCAAAGCAAGCAACCCAAGAGACCAAGGTGGAACTTGTAATGCATTTCATAACTTAGCGTTAAGGTCATATGCCATCACTCCCACAGTATTTCACTGGCCATACAGATCAACCCTGATTCAATGTAGGAGTAGACTACACCCTTGACCAATAAGCAAGGATCACTTGGGGTCATTTTGAAGGTAGCAACTGTAAGTAACTAGTTTTATAGGCTTATTGCCATTGTAAGCAGCTAATTTATAGGCTTTATATATTATCCGTTAGATATATATATCCACTTAGAATAGAGCTTGGGCCAATAACTTAGAACACACTTAGACCAGGGCATATTATACTGTATGTGTGTGTATATATATATATCTTACATTTAGAATAAAGCTTAGACTATAGTATTATATAACTAAATCAGAAATTCTGAGGATAAGTCTAGGCATTAGTATTCATAGTTCAAAAATCACCTCAAGTGATTCTAATATGCAACCAGTTTTGAGTATCCTGACTATGTCCCCATACTTAGCTTCATTATGATAATCAACCCTGAAGCCCTAGTAAAGAGGTTTTCTACCTTGGCTGCCCAGTGGAATCATCTGGAGAGCTTTAACAAATCTAGATACCCAGACTACATAGTGGTCCAATTATGTTAGAATCTCTGCAGCATGGGACTCGAGCATCAACATTTTTTAAAGCTTTCTAGGCCATTCCAGTGCATTCCAGTTAGAGACCCTTTGTTCCCATTATTTAACTTAAATGATTATATTCCAATCTCCCCATTTACTCTGTGAGCTGAACTCTAACTCAGCATTTAAATCCTGGAGACCTAATTTCACTTGTTGAAAACAAAGGGAAGACCTTTGACTCACCCTAATGTGCTGGGAATGCTGAAGATGGGTGGGAATGTGCAGCATGGCGCCAGTTGCTCTCTGTCTGTGCTCTGTGTGTCTGGAGAATCTGAGCCTCTAGCATGTCAGCCAGGCTCCTTTGGCCAGAAATTGCCTTCATGCAAGAGTAGAAACCTTCTAGGCATGTGATTGCCGGGCCAGGAAAATGTCACCCATTGCCAGAGAAAAACCAGCCTTCCACGAAATTAGAGTGAATGGCACATGAAACCAATTTAGCCCAAGTGGTTGGAGAGGCATCAGAAGCATTGTGAGATGGCCATTCTGGAAACAATGCCTAAAAGATGCACCTGGTAATGTTTATAGGCACTGTTCAGGCACAGAACATGCCTCCAATTCAAGAACACGGAGCTGCCTATTTGCTGCTCTATGAGTCTGCTTTTGTAAATGAGAGTTAATTAGCATGGCATAGAAAACAGTCAATTATAATATGGGGAAGACAAACAAGAGAGCAAATGGCAGCTGTAGTTGGGCAAGAAGGAACTAGGTGAATGGCAATTTCTAGTGAATAATACCATCAAACCAGACATAGAAAACTTGTGTTCTGGAAAAGGCAACGCTTTTTGCAAATATTTGGGATTGAGGGAAGCTCTTAACAAACTGTGCTCATAGCTTTCTCCCCACATTTAAACCTATGTTTGTTTTAAGTAAAGCTTAATCCATGTGTTTTTGATTCCTTTACACATAACTCATCAGTCTTTATTTTGAAAAAAAAAAAAAAAAGGCATTTTAATGTCCAAGATGCCTTTGTTTTTCGCCTTTTAAAAGCATTTTCCTTCTTTGAAAGGGGGGTCTAAGAGCATGTTTGCCAAGTTTAGAGCCCACTCAACTTTTGTGAACACAGAATTTTGCCACTGTTTAGGATTTGAATTTCTCCACATTTCCCAAAAATGTGACTTCCTGTTTGCTTTTAATATCCAAATCCCCTTTTTAAGTTGAGCTTGAGACTCTCTAATATAGTGGATTTGTCCATCCATAGATTCTTTTTCTCTCCCTAGTGTGGAGTTGATTGATGTAATGGTCTTTCTGACCCTTGAGAACAATTTTTATTTGTGTTGCCTATTAATATAAGAAAAATATTTTGAACTTTTGATAGCATGTCTTATCAAGAATCTCAAAGCTGGCTTGAAAACATGAGCACAAAGCTATGATAGCATCAGTCTCTAAATACTCCACGATGAATGCAGTCTTGATTTGGAAGAATAAGGAAATGAGAAGTAAGATTGTAAAAGAAGAGTGTATGGATATAAAGGAAGCCAAATGGGCCATTTGGACCCCAATAACTATTTTCTTATCTGTCTGCTAAGAAAACTAGTTGGGGGGGGCACCTAGGTGCCTCAGTGGTTAAGCGTCTACCTTAGGCTCAGGCCATGACCCCAGGGTCCTGGGATCATGCCCCATATTGGGCTTCCTACTTAGTGGGAAACCTGCTTCTCCCTTTCCCGTTCCTCCTGCTTGTGTTCCCTTTCTCACTTGTCTTCTCTCTGTCAACTAAATAAATAAATAAATAAAATCTTAAAAAAAAAAAAAACTAGTTAGGTGTTCCTATTTTTAAATTTTTGAGAAACCACTGAGTATTTACCCAAAGAAAATGAAAATACCAATTTGAAAAGATATATGCACAGTTATATTTATTGTAGTGTTATCTACAATAGCCAAGATATAAGAGCAACCCACATGTCCATCAATAGATGAATGGAGAAAGAATATGTGATATATATATATATATATATATACATATATACATATATATATGTATATATATATATATCGGAATATTATTCAGCCACAAAAAAGAATGAAATTTTGCCATTTATGACAACATAGATGGACCTGGAAGGTATTATGCCAGGTGAAAAAGTCAGAGGAAGACAAATACCTATGATTTCATTTATATGTGCAATCCAAGAAATAAAACAAATGAATAAACACAAACACCAGACTCTTGAATACAGGGAACAAACTGGTAGTTGCCAGGGTGGATGGGAGTGGAGGAATGAGTAAAATAGGTAAAAGGATTAAGAGATACAAACTTCCAGTAACAAATAAGCCACTGAAAGAAAAGTACAGCATAGACAATATAATCAATTATATTGTAATAACTCTGTATGGTGGCAGATAGTGACTACATTAGTGGTGAGCATTGAGTAGTGTATAGAACTGTGGAATCACTATGTTGTACACCTGAAAGTAATATAACATTCTATGTCGATTATACTTCAATAAGAAGGAAAGAAAGAGAGAGAAATAGAAAGAGGAAGGGAGGGAGGGAGAGAAAGAAAGGAAGGAAGGAAGAAGGAAAAGAAAAAGAAAGAAAGGTAGATATCTCTGTTTATATCCTCTGTTTCTTACAAGGAGAGGAAAAGAGAACTGACCAAAGTTGGGTTGAAATAATGCAAATCAACTAATAAAGACTAAATGAATGTTAGTCAGCTATTCAGATATATTTATATCTGTGTAATACTGTATGCTTCGTTATTTGGAATATCTTTTTGGTTTCTTTTTTAAATTTTTAATTATAGATGCTTGGTTCAGGCAAACAGAAAGAGGAAGGAAATAAAGCTCAAGAAAGTTGTAATCACCTATTGTCAATAAGCAGGGATAAATATTAATTTCCTAGATGCTGGAAACTGACCTCTAATTTAACCCCCAGATGAGTAATTTCGGTCAACACCATCTTTTATATTGATTGTTATTTGGTAATGCGGGACATTTGTACAGGAAATGGAATTCATAGTTCTTGCCCTTGAAGAACTTGCATTAAGAAGAGTTTATAAAATTTCATTATCAAATATAAACCACAAAAATAAAGGATTCATCCACAGCAATGACAGGTGTTCAAGCAACTTAGTACTTGGGGAGGTGAAGAAGACAAAATGTCAGCAGAGAGACTTGAATGACCAGTTCAGGGAGACACACAGCACTTTGATTGTCAGTACACCACAGGAAAGAGTAAGCATGATTTTCCACATAGTAAAAATTCATTTTTGAAAAAAAATGTATGATCAAAATCATTCCATTTTATACTAGTAGTCTCAAGTTTGATATTCAAAGAGAAGACGGGGGACCTGAGTGGTTCAGTTAGTTAAGCATCTGACTTTGGCTCAGATCACAATCTCAGGGTCCTGGGATCAGATCCAGAATCAGGCTCCCTGCTCAGTGGGGAGCCTGCTTCTCACTCTCCCTCTGAACCCCCAACCCCCTGCCCTGCTCATGCTTTCTCATGCAATCTCTCCCTTTCTAATTAATTAATTATTTATTTAAAAAATAAAGAGAAAACAATTGAATAATGCAGTGTGGAGGGACATACCTTAATAATTACTTTTGATAGTTTATTTTCTGTAACAAGGTCACATATACTATACCTTACTAATATAACCAATTGGATCAAAGCATTTGTTATTCTAATAATCCATTTTTAAGTGAATATTATGAAGGCCATTCTTCAAAATGGTTATATATTTGATATGTAAGCACATTTTCTTATTTTATTTTATTATATTTTGACTGTGCAGACATTTTATCTCAGGGCTGGATTTTTAAAATGCCAATGATTGGGACATCTAGGTGGCTTAATCCGTTAAGCAGCTGCCTTTGGCTCAGGTTATGATGCCAAGGTCCTAGGATTGAGTACCACATCAGGCTCCTTGTTTAGTGGGAAACTGCTTCTCCCTCTGCCTGCTGCTCCCCCAGCTCTCTCTGACAAATAAATAAATAAAATCTTTTTAAAAGTGTCAATGATTAATGTAAACTGCAATTGCCTCTTGAAGATTATACAACAACTGTTTTATTAATCAGAAAGAAAAATCAGACATTTTAAAGGGAAGATTTGAATTTGTTTTCTTTGGGTAATTAGCCTTAATCCAGTTTGTCTCTCAGTGCCCCCCCCTACTTTTTTTTAAAGTAGGTTTATCATTACTCTCAGAAAAATGAAGTATGAGATGATTCAAGGGTGAATGCTTGAAGAGGACATTTGGACTCCATAGTTATAAAAACTATTCCTTGGTTTCTGGGAAAATAGCAGAGTAGTAAGCATAAGTATCTGTCTCCCCACCTAGACAAATACTGTCTGATGTAACTACTTTGGGACTCTGGAGTCTATTGAAGGCTTGCAACTTTCAGGAGAAGACTTGGATGGTAAATTACAGTTGTGATCAATTCCAGCCCTTAGCACAGTAGCCTCTACCCCTCCCCCACCTCCAGCACTGTTAGGCAGCTGTGCCTGTGTTCCAGGAGCAGCTCCTAGGAGCCAGGGTGGGTATACTAATCAGGGTTCTCCAGAAAATCAGAATCAATAGGTTATCATCAAACTTTCGAAAGACAAAAACAAGGAGAGAAACTTGACAACAGAAAAAGAAAGGTGACTCACTAACTATAAATGATCTTTAGTAAGTTTAGCGAGTCAGCAGATTTCTCAACAGAAACTTTGGAGACCGGAAGAAAGTGAACAGATATATTCAAAGTGCTAAAAGGAAAGTGAGCAGATATATTCAAAGTGCTAAAAGGAAAAACAAAACAAAACAAAAACAAAAACAAACTATCAACCAAAGAATTCTGTATCTGATAGATACAGAATTATCCTTCAAAAATTATCTGTATCCTTCAAAAATGAGGGAGAATTAAGACATTCCCAGGTAAACAAATGCTGGGGGAGTTTGTTATCACTAGACCAGCCCTGCAAGGAATGCTTGAGGGAATCCTGCAAGTTACAGTGAAAGTAACTCAGACCTATATGAAGAAATAAAGTCAACACACAATACTCACTGAAAGTCAATACACCAACAATTATAAAAGCTCACAATATTGCAACAATAATTTATAACTCCTCTTTTTGTTTCTACATGATTTAAGAGACTAGTACATTTTAAAAATTTCTAGTTTGAAAGTTATTATTTTGTCACTTTGGTTTGTAACTATACATTTTGTCTTCTACATAATTTAAGAGATTAGTCCATTTAAAAGAATTATTAATTTATGTTTTGGGGTACCCAATATGTAAAGATGTAATTTTGTGGCATTGACAACTAAAAGAGGGGGTGGAGTTGTAATGGAGCAGAGTTTTTGTGGTTTATTGAAATTAAACTGGTATAAATTCAAACCAGAGGGTAAGTAACTTTAGATTGCCCATGTAAACACAAAGAAAATCACTATAAAGTATACACAAAGGAAAATAAAAGGGGAATTTAAATGTTTTGCTATTAAAAAATAAACTAAACACAAAAGAATAAAGTAATGCAGGACATGAGAGATGAAAAAGCTATAAGGTGTGGGAAACAAATAGTAAAATGACAGAAATGAGCCTGTTGTTATCAGTAATTACATTAAATGCAAGTGAATTAAACTCTCCAAACAAAAGACAGAGATTGGCAGAATGAATAAATAAACCAGGCAAGAAAAGACAAATACTGAATGATTCCACTTTTGTGAGGTAATTAGTCAAGTCATAGAGATAGAGAGTGGAATTGTGTTTGCTACAGGCTGGGGAGAGGGGATCGAGTGAGGAGTTATTGTTTAAGGGTATAGAGTTTCAGTTTTATAGGATAAGAAAAGTTCTGGAGATGGATGGTGGTGATGATGGTACAAAATTAAGAATTTTTTTTTAAGATTTTATTTATTTATTTGACAGAGATCACAAGTAGGCAGAGAAGCAGGCAGAGAGAGAGGGGGAAGCAGGCTCCCACCGAGCAGAGAGCCCGATGTGGGGCTCAATCCCAGGATCCTGGGACTATGACCTGAGCTGAAGGCAGAGGCTTTAACCCACTGGGCCACCCAGGTGCCCCCAAATTAAGAATGTTTTTAACACCACTGGACTGTATACTTAACAATGGTAAAGATGGTAAATTTTATTCTATGTATATTTTGCCCCAATCAAAAGATGAAATATAAAGGAAACATTATTTCTAAATAATCTATTGCCATTTAAATTCTGCATTTCTGGTCAAGACCAAGGAAGTAGATGCATCTGGCTTAAAGCACTGAATAGTGAAAAATGTCATCTGAGGAGTGCTTGGTTTCTCTGGGCCTTTACTCATAGTACCTACTGCTGTCACTTAGAGTGTCAGCTGTATCTTAACTGAAAGCCATTATGTAATGATACCTGCCAGCGATACATTAGGATCTGCTTGTTGGAGTGGGGCATCATGTTCTTATACCCAGATTCTCAGATGTAGAAGGATTTCAGTATGTACATCCCAAAAGAAAAAAAAAATCAGAAAAAGAAAGACAATGTGTTAAATTTCAGGTTTGATTTGCATCAATTATTGATTTCATATTTCCATTTTACTTATGAATAAACTGGGACTCAAAATGGTAAGTGACAGAGTCCCACTAACCGGGCCCACAAGCTGCACTTTCTCCTCCTCCTCCTCCTCTTCCTCCCCCCTCCCCTTCCTTCTTCTTCTGTTTCTTCTTCTTCTACTCCTCCTCCCCCCTCCAATTCCCCCCCTTCTTCTTCCTCCTCCCCCTTTTCCTCTTCTTCTCCTTCTCCTCCTCCTCCTCTACCTCCTCCTCCTCCCCTTGTCCTCCTACTTCTTCTTCTTCTGGACTAGAAAAAAGCCTTTATTATAACTAGAACAAGATAAACAAAGCACTCATATTGGCCAACACTCAAGATTGGGGAAAGGCTCGTTAACAGAAACCCACTCCCCATCCCCAACTTTTATTCTATTCCTTTCCTTTGTGTTTAGATAGCTGAACTTGTGTACTTTTAGAACAAGATTGAGACTGAAGGTACCTCACCATTTTATGGGTCAGAAAGCTAGAATACTTACCTAATTATTAATATTTTGAAGAGTTTGAAAATTCTAATTATTCCAATACATTTCCCAGGTTTTTCAACTCAGATGTAATTAGTATTTATATATTAAAAAGCATGGGTTGTTACACTGATCTATTAGGTTTTTGAACTAACCAATGAGTGATCTTTAACTGCATGTCTTAAGATCATGCTATGCCTCGCATCCCTTTGAAGCATGCAGAGTGTATAAAAGCATTTTGTAAATGGTGATGTTCTTATAACACCTCTAAACAATGGTCTAGTCCTTTAACATACTCAATGTGTTTTCAAACATTTCGTCAACTTTGATTCTCAGAGCAACCCAATGAGGCAAATATTATTAATATCCCTGGGTTGCATCATTAGTGTGAATATTTCCCTTCACTCCTTTCATGATCTCTATTGTTGCTCAGCTCAGCATTTCTGCCATCACAATGAACAATTCCAAGTTGCTGTCCTTTATTTCTCTATGGGTTCAAGCTCTTTCTTTGCTTCATGTTCCTGTCTTGGTCTCTCTCTACACATCCCTTGTAAAATTCTGTTTTAATTCAGCAGGGCAATTAACCACAACATCAGCACAGACTTCTGCTTGGCTGAGGCCGAGCTCTCGAAAATCTCACTAAAGGTGGGGAGGAGTCAAGATGGCGGAGAAGTAGCAGGCTGAGACTACTTCAGGTAGCGGGAGATCAGCTAGATAGCTTATCTAAAGATTGCAAACACCTACAAATCCAATGGGAGATCAAAGAGAAGAAGAACAACAATTCTAGAAACAGAAAATCAACCACTTTCTGAAAGGTAGGACTGGCGGAGAAGTGAATCCAAAGCGACGGGAAGATAGACTGCAGGGGGGAGGGGCCGGCTCCCAGCAAGCGTCGGAGCAATGGAGCACAAAATCAGGACTTTAAAAGTCTGTTCCGCTGAGGGTCATCACTCTAGAGGCTTAACTGGGGTGAAGCCCACGCAGGGTCAGCGTGGCCTTAGGTCCCGCAGGGTCACAGAAGGATCAGGGGTGTCTGAGTGTCGCAGAGCTTACAGGTATTAGAACGGGGAAGCCGGCTACAGAGAAAGAGCTGAGGAGTGAGCTCTCAGCTCGGGGTTACCTTGAACTGGTCGCAGGCTCGGTGAGCTCGGAGCGCGGCCGGAGGCCAGGGAGACGGGAGTAATTGGGCGCTGTTCTCTGAGGGCACACTGAGGAGTGGGACCCCGAGCTAGGCTCCTCCGGGCCAGAGACTGGGAGGCCGCCATCTTCATTCCCGTTCACTGGAACTCTACGGAAAGCGCTCAGGGAACAAAAGCTCCCGAAAGCAAACCCGAGCGGATAACTCAGCCCGACCCCTGGTAAGGGCGGTGCAATTCCGCCTGGGGCAAAGACACTTGAGACTCACTACAACAGGCCCCTCCCCCAGAAGATCAACAAGAAACCCAGCCAGGACCAAGTTCACCTACCAAGGAGTGCAGTTTCAATACCAAGGAGAGCAGCGGAATTCCAGAGGAGGAGAAAGCAAAGCACGGAACTCATGGCTTTCTCCCCATGATTCTTTAGCCTTGCAGTTAATTTAATTTTTTTTCTTTTTCAATTTTTTTTTCTCTTCTTCTGCCAAATTTTTTTGAATTTTTACCCTTTTCTTTTTTAACGTTTTTTAACTAGTTTATCTAATATATATATATTTTTTTCTTTTTTATATTTTTTCTTTATTCATTTTCTTTTTTTTAATTTTCTTTTTTTTTCTTTCTGAACCTCTTTTTATCCCCTTCCCCCCCCCCCCCCCACGATTTGGGATCTCTTCTGATTTGGTTAAAGCATATTTTCCTGGGGTTGTTGCCACCCTTTTAGTATTTTCCTTGCTCCTTCATATACTCTTATCTGCACAAAATGACAAGGCAGAAAAATTCACCACAAAAAAAAAGAACAAGAGGCAGTACCAAAGGCTAGGGACCTAATCAATACAGACATTGGTAATATGTCAGATCTAGAGTTCAGAATGATGATTCTCAAGGTTCTAGCCGGGCTTGAAAAAGACATGGAAGATATTAGAGAAACCCTCTTGGGAGATATAAAAGCCCTTTCTGGAGAAATAAAAGAACTAAAATCTAACCAAGTTGAAATAAAAAAAGCTATTAATGAGGTGCAATCAAAAATGGAGGCTCTGACTGCTAGGATAAATGAGGCAGAAGAAAGAATTAGCGATATAGAAGACCAAATGACAGAGAATAAAGAAGCTGAGCAAAAGAGGGACAAACAGCTACTGGACCACGAGGGGAGAATTCGAGAGATAAGTGACACCATAAGACGAAACAACATTAGAATAATTGGGATTCCAGAAGAAGAAGAAAGAGAGAGGGGAGCAGAAGGTATATTGGAGAGAATTATTGGAGAGAATTTCCCCAATATGGCAAAGGGAACAAGCATCAAAATCCAGGAGGTTCAGAGAACCCCCCCTCAAAATCAATAAGAATAGGTCCACACCCCATCACCTAATAGTAAAATTTACAAGTCTTAGTGACAAAGAGAAAATCCTGAAAGCAGCCTGGGAAAAGAAGTCTGTAACATATAATGGTAAAAATATTAGATTGGCAGCAGACATATCCACAGAGACCTGGCAGGCCAGAAAGAGCTGGCATGATATATTCAGAGCACGAAACAAGAAAAACATGCAGCCAAGAATACTATATCCAGCTAGGCTATCATTGAAAATAGAAGGAGAGATTAAAAGCTTCCGACAAACAAAAACTGAAAGAATTTGCAAACACCAAACCAGCTCTACAGGAAATATTGAAAGGGGTCCTCTAAGCAAAGGGAGACCCTAAAAGTAGTAGATCAGAAAGGAACAGAAACAATATACAATAATAGTCACCTTACAGGCAATACAATGGCACTAAATTCATATCTCTCAATAGTTACCCTGAATGTTAATGGGCTAAATGTCCCAATCAAAAGACACAGGGTATCAGAATGGATAAAAAAACAAAACCCATCTATATGTTGCCTACAAGAAACTCATTTTAAACCGAAAGACACCTCCAGATTTAAAGTGAGGGGGTGGAAAAGAATTTACCATGCTAATGGACATCAGAAGACAGCAGGAGTGGCAATCCTTCTATCAGATCAATTAGATTTTAAGCCAAAGACTATAATAAGAGATGAGGAAGGACACTATCATACTCAAAGGATCTGTCCAACAAGAAGATCTAACAGTTTTAAGTATCTATGCCCCTAACATGGGAGCAGCCAACTATATAAACCAATTAATAACAAAATCAAAGAAACACATCGACAATAATACAATAATAGTAGGGGACTTTAACACTCCCCTCACTGAAATGGACAGATCATCCAAGCAAAAGATCAACAAGGAAATAAAGGCCTTAAATGACACATTGGACCAGATGGACATCACAGATATATTCAGAACATTTCATCCCAAAGCAACAGAATACACATTCTTCTCTAGTGCACATGGAACATTCTCCAGAATAGATCACATCCTCTGTCCTAAATCAGGTCTCAACCAGTATCAAAAGATTGGGATCATTCCCTGTGTATTTTCAGACCACAATGCTCTGAAGCTAGAACTCAATCACAAGAGGAAATTTGGAAAGAACCCAAATACATGGAGACTAAACAGCATCCTTCTAAAGAATGAATGGGTCTGTTCATATCTTCTGCTAGCCATCAGGGAGATTCAAATTAAAACCACATTGAGATACCACCTTACACCAGTTAGAGTGGCCAAAATTAGCAAGACAGGAAACAACGTGTGTTGGAGAGGATGTGGAGAAAGGGGAACCCTCTTACACTGTTGGTGGGAATGCAAGTTGGTGCAGCCACTTTGGAGAACAGTGTGGACATTTCTTAAGAAATTAAAAATAGAGCTTCGCTATGACCCTGCAATTGCACTACTGGATATTTACCCCAAAGATACAGATGTAGTGAAAAGAAGGGCCATCTGTACCCCAGTGTTTATAGCAGCAATGGCCACAGTTGCCAAACTGTGGAAAGAACCAAGATGCCCTTCAATGGACGAATGGATAAGGAAGATGTGGTCCATATACACTATGGAGTATTATGCCTCCATCAGAAAGGATGAATACCCAACTTTTGTAGCAACATGGACGGGACTGGAAGAGATGATGCTGAGTGAAATGAGTCAAGCAGAGAGAGTCAATTATCATATGGTTTCACTTACTCGTGGAGCATAACAAATAACATGGAGGATATAGGGAGCTGGAGAGGAGAAGAGAGTTGAGGGAAATTGGAAGGGGAGGTGAACCATGAGAGACTATGGACTCTGACAAACAACCTGAGGGTTTTAAAGGGGTGGGGGTGGGAGGTTGGGGGAGCCAGGTGGTGAGTATTAAGGAGGGCACATATTGCATGGAGAACTGGGTGTGGTGCAAAAACAATGAACACTGTTACACTGAAAAGAAATAAAAATAAATTAAAAAAAAAAGAATGAATGGGTCAACCAGGAAATTAAAGAAGAATTGAAAAAATTCATGGAAACAAATGATAATGAAAACACAACGGTTCAAAATCTGTGGGACACAACAAAGGCAGTCCTGAGAGGAAAATATATAGCAGTACAAGCCTTTCTCAAGAAACAAGAAAGGTCTCAGGTACACAGCCTAACCCTACACCTAAAGGAGCTGCAGAAAGAACAAAGAAATGCTAAACCCAGCAGGAGAAGAGAAATCATAAAGATCAGAGCAGAAATCAATGAAATAGAAACAAAAACAAAACAAAACAAAACAAACAAAAAAAAAAAACAATAGAACAAAGCAATGAAACTAGGAGCTTGTTCTTTGAAAGAATTAATAAGATTGATAAACCCCTGGCCAGACTTATCCAAAAGAAAAGAGAAAGGACCCAAATAAATAAAATCATGAATGAAAGGGGAGATATCACAACTAACACCAAAGAAATACAGACAATTATAAGAACATACTATGAGCAACTCTACGCCAACAAATTTGACAATCTGGGAGAAATGGATGCATTCCTAGAGACATATAAGCTACCACAACTGAACCAGGAAGAAATAGAAAGCCTGAACAGACCCATAACCAGTAAGGAGTTTGAAACAGTCATCAAAAATCTCCAAACAAACAAAAGCCCAGAGCCAGACAGCTTCCTGGGGGAATTCTACCAAACATTTAAAGAAGAGCTAATTCCTATTCTCCTGAAACTGTTCCAAAAAATAGAAATGGAAGGAAAACTTCCAAACTCATTTTATGAGGCCAGCATTACCTTGATCCCAAAACCAGACAAGGTTCCCATCAAAAAAGAGAACTACAGACCAATATCCTTGATGAACACAGATGCAAAAATTCTCACCAAAATACTAGCCAATAGGATTCAACAGTACATTAAAAGGATTATTCACCACCACCAAGTGGGATTTATTCCAGGGCTGCAAGGTTGGTTCAACATCCGCAAATCAATCAATGTGATACAACACATTAATAAAAGAAAGAACAAGAACCATATGATACTCTCCATAGATGCTGAAAAAGCATTTGACAATGTACAGCATCCCTTCCTGATCAAAACTCTTCAAAGTGTAGGGATAGAAGGCACATACCTCAATATTATCAAAGCCATCTATGAAAAACCCACTGCAAATATCATTCTCAATGGAGAAAAACTGAAAGCTTTTCCGCTAAGGTCAGGACCACGGCAGGGATGTCCATTATCACCACTGCTATTCAACATAGTACTAGAAGTCCTAGCCTCAGCAATCAGACAACAAAAGGAAATTAAAAGCATCCAAATTGGCAAAGAAGAAGTCAAACTATCACTCTTCGCAGATGATATGACACTATATGTGGAAAACCCAAAAGACTCCACTCCAAAACTGCTAGAACTTGTACAGGAATTCAGTAAAGTGTCAGGATATAAAATCAGTGCACAGAAATCAGTTGCATTTCTCTACACCAACAACAAGACAGAAGAAAGAGAAATTAAGGAGTCAATCTATTTTACAATTGCACCCAAAACTATAAGATACCTAGGAATAAACCTAACCAAAGAGGCTAAGAATCTATACACAGAAAACTATAAAGTACTCATGAAAGAAATTGAGGAAGACACAAAGAAATGGAAAAATGTTCCATGCTCCTGGATTGGAAGAATAAATATTGTGAAAATGTCTATGCTACCTAAAGCAATCTACACATTTAATGCAATCCCTATCAAAATCCCATCCATTTTTTTCCAAGAAATGGAACAAATAATCCTAAAATTTATATGGAACCAGAAAAGACTGCGAATAGCCAAAGGAATATTGAAAAAGAAAGCCAAAGTTGGTGGCATCATAATTCCAGACTTCAAGCTCTATTACAAAGCTGTCGTCATCAAGACAGCATGGTACTGGCACAAAAACAGACACATAGATCAATGGAACAGAATAGAGAGCCCAGAAATAGACCCTCAACTCTATGGTCAACTAATCTTTGACAAAGCAGGAAAGAATGTCCAATGGAAAAAAGACAGCCTCTTCAATAAATGGTGTTGGGAAAATTGGACAGCCACATGCAGAAAAATGAAATTGGATCATTTCCTTACACCACACACGAAAATAGACTCAAAATGGATGAAGGACCTCAATGTGAGAAAGGAATCCATCAAAATCCTTGAGGAGAACACAGGCAGCAACCTCTTCGACCTCAGCCGCAGCAACATCTTCCTAGGAACATCGCCAAAGGCAAGGGAAGCAAGGGCAAAAATGAACTATTGGGATTTCATCAAGATCAAAAGCTTTTGCACAGCAAAGGAAACAGTTAACAAAACCAAAAGACAACTGACAGAATGGGAGAAGATATTTGCAAACGACATATCAGATAAAGGGCTAGTGTCCAAAATCTATAAAGAACTTAGCAAACTCAACACCCAAAGAACAAATAATCCAATCAAGAAATGGGCAGAAGACATGAACAGACATTTCTGCAAAGAAGACATCCAGATGGCCAACAGACACATGAAAAAGTGCTCCACATCACTCGGCATCAGGGAAATACAAATCAAAACCACAATGAGATATCACCTCACACCAGTCAGAATGGCTAAAATTAACAAGTCAGGAAATGACAGATGCTGGCAAGGATGTGGAGAAAGGGGAACCCTCCTACACTGTTGGTGGGAATGCAAGCTGGTGCAGCCACTCTGGAAAACAGCATGGAGGTTCATCAAAATGTTGAAAATGGAGCTACCCTATGACCCAGCAATTGCACTACTGGATATTTACCCTAAAGATACAAACATAGTGATCCAAAGGGGCATGTGCACCTGAATGTTTATAGCAGCAATATCTACAATAGCCAAACTATGGAAAGAACCTAGATGTCCATCAACAGATGAATGGATAAAGAAGATCTGGTATATATATACAATGGAATACTCTGCAGCCATCAAAAGAAATGAAATCTTGCCATTTGTGACAACGTGGATGGAACTAGAGGGTATCATGCTTAGCCAAATAAGTCAATCAGAGAAAGGCAACTATCATATGATCTCCCTGATATGAGGGAGAGGAGATGCAACATGGGGGGTTAAGGGGGTAGGAGAAGAGTAAATGAAACAAGATGGGATTGGGAGGGAGACAAACCATAAGTGACTCTTAATCTCACAAAACAAACTGAGGGTTGATGGGGGGAGGGGGATTGGTAGGGTGGGGTTATGGACATTGGGGAGGGTATGTGCTATGGTGAGTGCTGTGAAGTGTGTAAACCTGGTAATTCACAGACCTGTACCCCTGGGGATAAAAATATATTATATGTTTATGAAAAATAAAATTAAAAAAATGAAATATGACTGAAAAAAAAAGAAAATCTCACTAAAGATACTGTCTATTTTGCCAAATTCACTTATTTTAAAAAAAATGCTTATATTACGCATGAAATGTGATTACAGCCAGTCCTGGCCAGGGATGACTTTTTCAAAGGTGGTGCCTTCAGTTTTGAAGGATCTTCAGCCCAGTTTTTTCCCTACTAAGCATGTGTATGTACAGGAGCTTCTTTGCCTCATTTGAGCTAAACCAGTAATGTCTGCCTCCTGCACATACCCCACCTACCCCAACACAGTTGGTGACTATAAAGTGATACCAAATGAAAAAGCAAACACCAGGTTGTTGAAACAGATTGTATGAATAAAATAAGGCAGTTCAGTGCAGATAGGAAGCTAAGAAGTTGCTCTACGTAATATCTCTCCTACGAAGTCTTTGCTATTCCAGGCATGGCCTCTGGACCAGCATCATTAGCATTACCTGGGAGTTGGTTAAACTGCAGGCTCTACCACAGACCTACTGAATGAAAATCTAAATTTTAACAAAAGCCTCTGGGGTTGTGTGCGTATGCTGAAGTTTCAGAAGAGTACTGTGAAGAGCCACCTATCACAGAGGTGCACCTGTTACGGATAACCGCAAACCAGGTTTTGCTAGAGTATGCATTTTTGCCATCTCTCTCTCTCTCTCTCTCACTATTTTTTTAAAGATTTTATTTATTTATTTATTTGACAGAGAGAGAGAGAGCACAAGTAGGCAGAGAGGCAGGTGGGTGGGGGGGAAGCAGGCTTCCTGCTGAGCAGAAAGCCCAATACGGGGCTTGATCCCAGGACCCTGAGTTCACAACCTGAGCCAAAGGCAGAGGCTCAACCCACTGAGTCACCCAGGTGCCCCTCTCTCAGTATTTTTTAAATTAGTTTCAGAGGTAGAATTTGGTGATTCATCAGTTGCGTATAACACCCAGTGCTCATTACCTCATACGTGCCCTCCTTAATGCCCATCCCCCAATTATCTCTTTCTCACACCTACCTCCTGAAGCAATCCTCAGTTTGTTTCCTTGAGTTCAGCATCTCATGGTATTCCACCCTCTCCATTTTCATTTTATTTTTTCATTCCCTTCCCTTATGTTCATCTGTTTTGTTTCTTAGATTCCAAATATTGTCATGTCTTTTTTTAAATTATTTTTTATTTTTTTAACTACTTTTCAGTGTAGAATTCATTGTTTATGCACTACACCCAGTGCTCCATGCAATACGTTCCCTCCACAATACCCACCACCAGACTGGCCCAACTTCCCACCCCCTGCCCCTTCAAAACCCTCAGATTGTTTTTTCAGAGTCCATAGTCTCTCATGCTTCATCTCCCCCTCCAATTTCCCTCAACTCCCTTCTCCTCTCCATCTACCCATGTCTTCTGTGTTATTTCTTTTTTTTTTTTTTTTAAGATTTTATTTATTATTTATTTGACAGAGAGATCACCAGTAGGCAGAGAGGCAGGCAGAGGGAGAGAGAGGGAAGCAGGTTCCCTGTGGAGCAGAGAGCCCAATGCAGGACTTCATCCCAGGACCCTGAGATCATGACCTGAGCCGAAGGCAGAGGCTTAACCCACTGAGCCACCCAGGTGCTCCCTCTGTGTTATTTCTTATGCTCCACAAATAAGTGAAACTTATGATACTTGACTTTCTCTGCTTGACTTATTTCACTCAGCATAATCTCTTCCAATCCTGTCCATGTTGATATAAAAGTTGGGTATTCATCCTTTCTGATAGAGGCATAATTCTCCATAGTGTATATGGACCACATCTTCCTTATGCATTTGTCAGTTGAAGGGCATCTCTGTTCTTTCCACAGTTTGGTGACTGTGGCTATTGCTGCTATGAACATTGGGATACAGATGGCCCTTCTTTTCACTGCATCTGTATCTTTGGGGTAAATACCCAGTAGTGCAATGGCAGGGTCATAGGGAAGCTCTATTTTTAATTTCTTAAGGAATCTCCACACTGTTCTCCAAATTGGCTGCACCAACTTGCATTCCCACCAACAACGTAAGAGGGTTCCCCTTTCTCCACATCCTCTCCAACACATGTTGTTTCCTGTCTTATTAATTTTGGCCATTCTAATTGGTATAAATGGTATCTCAATGTGGTTTTATTTTGAATCTCCCTGATGGCTAGTGATGATGAACATTTTTTCATGTGTCTGATAGCCATTTGTATGTCTTCATTGGAGAAGTGTCTGTTCATATCTTCTGCCCATTTTTTGACATGATGATCTGTTTTGTGTGTGTTGAGTTTGAGAAGTTCGTTATAGATCCTGGATATCAGCCTTTTGTCTGTACTGTCTTTTGCAAATATCTTCTCCCATTCCGTGGGTTGCCTCTCTGTTTTGTCGACTGTTTCCTTTGCTGTGCAGAAGCTTTTGATCTTGATGAAGTCCCAAAAGTTCATTTTTACTTTTGCTTCCTTTGCCTTTGGAGACATATCTTGAATTTCCATGCTCTTGTATTGGAAGGATAAACATTGTTAAAATGTCTACTGCCTAGAGCAATATATACTTTCAATGCCATTCCAATCAAAATTCCACTGGTATTTTTCAAAGAGCTGGAGCAAATAATCCTAAAATTTGTATGGAACCAGAAGAGACCCCAAATTGCTAAGGAAATTTTGAAAAAGAAAAACAAAACTGGCGGCATCATGTTGCCTGATTTCAAGCTTTACTACAAAGCTGTGATCACCAAGACAACATGGTACTGGCATAAAAACAGACACATAGACCAGTGGAACAGAGTAGAGAACCCAGATACAGACCCTCAACTCTATGGTCAAATAATCTTCAACAAAGCAGGAAAAAATATACAGTGGAAAAAGAGTCTCTTCAGTAAATGGTGCTGGGGAAATTGGACAGCTATATGTGGGAGTATGAAACTCGACCATTCTCTTACACCGTACATGAAGATAAACTCAAAATGGATAAAAGACCTCAAAGTGAGACAGGAATCCATCAGAATCATAGAGGAGAACATAGGCAGTAACCTCTTCGATATCTGCCATGTCTTTTATATCTTGCTTTTGGGGCCTGAGGAATTATAGTGACCAAAAATGCACATTCCTTGCCCCACTTTATTTTACTACTCCAAAGTATAAGTTGGTCTACTAATATGGCTTTATATTGAGTGTGTTCAAATGTGTCCACATGGAGCACCAGTGAACATCTCACTATCGTATGTTTTCTCTGGTTAGATTTGGACTGAAATTCACACTAAATTCCTGAGATATTATTGATCCTCAAGTTCCACTCCTTATAAAGTCAGCTGAATAGAATATGTGAAAGCACGCAGTGCATATAATAGAGAGGTGTGCCCAAAAAAATGATGTCATATTTTTGCTTCATGAATTTTGTGATATTGTTGTTTGTATTTGGAGATCCACATTTAGAGGATGCTGATGGGGATGGAGGAAGAAATATGGACTGTGACAAATTTGTTTAACAATTCTTTAAACAGTTATGTATAAATCTTCTCCTAGATTCTCACATTGGCCCCATGATAAGCATATGAAGATGAACGAGACCCAAGATGAACTCTCCCAAGAAGATGAACTCTCCTGAAGTTGCAGATGGTGACATGGAGGCAGAGCCCTGCACAACACATAGACTGGACCACATTCCAGTCTATGTGAATGCTGCTGTCAGGAGATGGGCCTGCAGCCACCTAGGGGGTGGGTGACCATTCGTGCATAGTGAATAAGGCAGAAATGTACCAAAAAGCTCAGAGAGCACTGTAAATGGAGTAGTTAATGCCTATGGAATGAAGTGTGTGTGTGTGTGTGTGTGTGTGTGTGTGTGTGTGTGTGTCCAAATGGTGTGAGTGTGTGATGGATCTGTGTAAGGTGTATATGTGTGAGTGTGACTGGCATGTAGGAGTGGGTGAGGTGGTATATATGTGTATATGAGTGTGTGAGGCATGTACACAACTCATGTGTGTGTTGGAGGAAGAGGTAGGAAGTCTGGCTATAGACAAAACTTCTGGAGGTAAATCAGATTCATTCAGGTGATACCTGAGCTATCCGTGAATTCAAATCCAATAAGGCTTTCTTACCATCCTCCATTGAAATGACACTTGCTGAATTCTCCCTGTCTTTACCACCACCAAACATAATGATCACGTCCTAGTCTTCACTGCATTCACTCCCACTGAATTCCCATCTTAATAAATGGTACCTGCTTTGCATAGATGCTCAGACTGTAAACCTAGGTATTATTCTAGACTTTCTCTCATGTTCCCTATTAGTTCTGCCTTAAAAATACACTAGAATCTGAACACTTCTCACAACCCTTGTTGTACCAAAATTGGTACAGCTTTGCCAACAGCTGGAAGTGGGTGAGAGGAGGCTTTGGGCTTTGGGCCACTGGGTGACTGTGGTTTCACGTAATGAGAGAAATAACATTGTTTAGAGGTAAAATGATTCATTCAGTCCTGGACATTTTGAATTTGAGGTGCCAATGGAGCATCTAGTTTGAGATGTCTGATAAGCAGCTGATACCATGTGCCTGGAGCAAAGAGTAAGAAATTCAAGATTTGGATGATGGCAGTTGGTGGTTGGAGTCATGGATGAAAATGGGATCATTCCATAGGCAGCCCAAGAGTGAGCAAAGAAAAAGCAACCAGCTACTGCAGAGTCCTGAAGTACCAATCCTCACTGCTGCTTTGTGTGGCCACTCCTTGGCCACAGGAATATCACTCCCAGAGCCATGAATGTAGATTGAGCCTGAGATAGGTGATGGTGGTAGCAGGTTATAGGGCCATTAGAATTACCTTGAATCCTCAGTATCCCAGAAAATGCCCCATTTATGCTTCTACCCACCTGACCTGATAGTTGAGTGATCTGCTTCTTTACATTGTGATATATAACAGAAGGATCACTCATCAATGTCATGGCAATGGCTGGCTCCTCATGGCCTATTTACCTCTGCAATCCCCACACATGTGACTCCAGAGTCTACCACTCTATAGAAGCTGTTTTCTGAAGGCCTTTGGTCACAGTCATAATACCTGTAATGTACTTTCCATGGTCATCTTTCCTTTGCTGTTTCTGACATTTGACACTGTTAATCACATCCCTTGCTCTGAAGCCCTCTCTTGCCCCTGAGAAGTTAATTATGATTATTCTTTCTAGATCTTTCTCCCCTCATTCTAGATCTTTCCCTATGCACTCTTTCCAATTTGGCCTTCCCTTGTTTAGTTTTATGCTTTCTCTTTGAGATCTCAGTCAAATCTCCCACAGCTACACAATCTCCAAATCTGTCACTCTACCTCTGACCGCACTTCTCCCCCCACAACCCTGACATGTCTCACAAGCTTATGAGCTTTCTGTTTCTAACAGCCTTCTGAACAGTACCATTGGATGTCATACTTCATCACCATGACACCAACATATTCTGAAGCTGAACTCACCATCTTTACCCACAACACTAGCTCCTTTTCTGGATTTGCTTATTTTCATCCAAGGGGAATCAAAGTGCTGAACTACAAAATTATTTTTTTTAAATATTTTATTCATTTATTTGAGAAAGAGAAGAGATATCAAGAAAGGGAGAGAGAGAGAGAGAGAGAGAAACAGTGGGGGAGAAGGACAGAGCAAGAGGGACTCTCCTGGGATCGTGATCTGAGCCGAAGGCAGATGTTCAACTGCCTGAGCCACCCAGGCTCCCCAGGAACTGCAAAGTTATCTTGAATATTTCACTATCTCTCATCTACTTAACTAACCAGCCACTAAACCACATAAATTCTTCCCTTTTAATGCCTTTTAGTCCATCTCCCCCTTTTTCTGTCATTGCTATCACTTTGGCCCAGGCCTTTAATGGTCCATGCTTAATCAGATTGGGGTGAGAGGATGAGTACAGGCTCTGGAGCTGGGCCACTTACGTTGGACTTCCAGCTCTACTCCACTATGACATGCTGGACAAGTCAGACCATCTCTGTGTGTCTCCATTCCTTATCCACCAAAAGGACATAATAATGGCATCCATTTTATCCATTTGTCAAAGGATTATATTAGCTGGTGTATGTCACACACTTACTGTCAGACTGTAATGATACACTGTGATCAGCATTGGACATTAATATTATTTTCATCAGTCTTTGCATAGCTCACTAACTGTCTGGTCTTCCCAGTACATCACCACAATGTTCCTAAGATACTTTTGTCATTCCTTCTTACCAGGGGTCTATAATGATTGGTGTTTACTTCCATTTATTTACAGGAAAACTGTTCTACTTGTCTTTTAACATCCTCTATAACCTGGTGCCATCTTGGGTGACCACCTTATTTCTCGCCACTCCTAAACATCAGCTGAACTTCATTCAGCTTTCATTTGAAACACAGTATGTGGAGAGATTTGAAGGAGTGAGAAGAGAGAGAGAGAAGCATGACTTACTTTTTACCATCCTAGTTTAGCTTCCAATCTAGGTTACAATCCCAGCTCTGTGTGACCTGGAACAAGTAATTTAATCTCTCTTTGCCTCAGTCTCTTTATCTGCAAAAGCTTGAGAGTAATAGTGTTATGCGTATGAAATGTAATGATATGTGTTAACTATTCAAGTCCTCTTTGGAATTATTCTACATATAAAGAAAATACATTATTTAAATGAAGTATCATAAATGGGAAGTAAAAAAGGCAGTTGACATTGGTGCACATGGAAAGTTTACAGAATACTTGAAAGTTATGCAGGTTTAAGGAATGTATGTGAGGAGTTGACCTAAATCAGTCTAGTTCATTCCCTTCTTTTGGCTTAGTTAAAACTGCTACTTCCATACTCATCTTAACCCTCTCTGCCTTCCTATCTTTTTTTAAAAAAATGTATTCCCAGTATAGTCAGTGTACAGTGTTATATTAGAATCAGGTGTACAATAGAGTGATTCAACAATTCCGCCCATTTCTCAGTGCTCCTCATAAAGAATGTATCCTTAAGCTCCTCCACCTCTTTCCCCTCCTCCCCCACACCTACCTCCCCTCTGGGAATCTGCCTCCCATCTCAAATGTCTAACTCTGTTCCTTACCTTTGCAAGATGTCTCTTTTCAACTCAGAGTTGTCTTTCTTCCTTATACCTACAACATATATTGTCTAGACTGTTAATTTGGGGTTTACTATGAAGGGCCCTGCATTGTTAGTTCAGTTTTTCTGTTTGCATGTTTAATTTATCAAGCCAAACTATTTGTGCTTCTTGAGCACAGAAACTATGTCTTCATATTCCCTCAGCATGTAGTACAGACTTCTGCAAATAGCAGTCCTTCAAGTTTGTGTTTTTAATTAAAAGATTTTATTTATTTATTGGACACAGAGAGAGAGAGCGCACGTGCTCACAGGCAGGGGGATCAGCAGGCAGAGGGAGAGGGAGAAGCAGACTCCCCACTGAGCAGGGAGCCCCATGAGGAGACCAGTCTCAGGACCCTGGGATCATGACCCTGGAATCATGACCCTGGTTTACCGACTGCGCCACCCAGGGGCCCCAGTTTGTGTTTTTAATTCAATGTGTTGTGTAAAAAGAAACATTTGAAAGGAACATTTGCCATGCTGATCTGTCATGTTATGTGAATGCCATAGACTCAGGATGTCTCTCCTTTTCTGTAGAGGGAAGTGTTAACTACCCTCAGGCCTTTTGAAGCCAATGGGGCAAAAGCTACACTCACTCCATTTCCAGCCCCATGCTCTTCTATATAAGTTCGGTGTAGATTGATGTAGATTGTTTGCGAAATCTGGTTGTTCCATACAGTAATTGCAACTGCTTTCTCTCTGGTGGGAGCATTTAAAGCAGGCTCTGAAGAAAATAAGATCCAGCAAGTCTTACAGTAAATAATGCATTAAAGCATTTTTTAAACAATCCCTAGAAACAGCCAGCTCTTCCTCATCTGGCAACTTTGATTTGGGTTTATACGAATTTTATTAGTTTAAAATGAGACGTATTCATAGACCCTTAACCTACCTCATTATTTATTTCAAAGTGCAAACCACATCAATCTTGATGTATTATAAGTAATCCTATTATAATATTTAGGTGGTTGCCTGAGCTAACTCAGGCTTTCTGTCCAAATACATTATAAAAACAACCCCTTCTTCAATAAATGCTTAAATGTTGACATTGGTGCTGTGGGCCACAGTCCCAGTATAGCCCATTAGGGAGGAAAGGAGGCTATTCCTGACAGGCTTTAGAGATTTATTCTGTAATGAGGTTCAACAGTCATTTTAAAGAGCACAGAGCCATGCGAGGAAATTTGGATCTACAGATTAAGGAACTTTAGCACAATTCCTGTTTCCCATGCCATATAACTCGACCTGAGCAAGGACTAGATTACAGGTATAATCTCATGGGCTGCTCCATCAATTGAGGGCTTAGCATTTTACCTGCTATTTGGAGAGGTAACAAGACTAGCATTAGTGGATCAGTAACTCTATAAAAGTGGTACTAATCCTGGGGTGCCTGGGTGGCTCCGTCGATTGAGCATCCTACTCTGGATTTCTGCTCAGCTCATGACAACAAGGTCATGAGGTCAAGCCCCATGTTGGGATCCTGCTCAGTGTGGAGTCTGCTTGAGATTCTCCTTCTGCCTCTTCCCTCACTCATGCACTCTCTAAACAAACAAATAAAATCTTAAAAGAAAAATAGTGCTTATGCTAATTTATAGAGCAGTGTACTGAGCATTTTATATTATGCTATCTCGTTCTACTATCATAGCGGTCCCTACAAGGAAGGTTGAAGACTGAAGTCAGGTAAGTGACCTAGTATTTAAGTGTCAGGGATATTACTTGAACATAGGTCTAGCTAGCTACAGAGTTTCTTAGACCAAATATTATATTGCATAAATGAGGATGTTTCCTGGTGTTGTAAATGTTTTGGTGGCTGAGTCTGAATTACTGGGGGAAATGAATCTATATGGTTTGACAAGTTATTTACTTTGAAGAAGATATTTCAGCAACATCTAATAACAACAGAGAATTTCATCACATGGTGGAATGACTGTATAAATCTTTGAAACTGATTTTAGAAAGCTCTGATTGTATCAATTAAATTTCTATGTATGGGGGCGCCTGGGTGGCTCAGTGGGTTGAGCCTCTGCCTTCAGCTCAGGTCATGATCTCAGGGTCCTGGGATCGAGCCCCGCATCGGGCTCTCTGCTCAGCCGGGAGCCTGCTTCCTCCTCTCTCTCTCTCTCTGTCTGTCTCTCTGCCTACTTGTGATCTGTGTCTGTCAAATAAATAAATAAATAAATGAAATTTCTATGTAAGTTTATCACTTATAGATCTTTTTAAAAAATAATGTTTGCCAGGCATTTATATTATATTTAATCAATTATAGGTTATTCTCAAATAATACAGTACCAATAATATATCGCTAGTACTTCCTCTCGTTTTTGTGTTATTATTGTCATACATTTTATATGCTATATGGTATAAATCCATGGTAGAATGCTATTATTTTTCACTTAGTAACATCTTTTAGAGTGATGAGAAATAAGAAAAGATGTCTTTTATACTAGTCTTCATTTTAACCATTTCTAGAAGTCTTCATTTTCTTGTTTAGACCCAAATTTCTGCTATAATTTTCATTTTGCTTAAATAATGTTCGTTAACATTTCTTGTAATCCAGGTTTGTTGAAGATTAATTCTCTCAAATTTTGTTTGCTTGAACAAGTCTATTTTCATTTTTTCATTTTTTTAAGATTTTATCTATTTATTTGACAGAGAGAGAGAGATCACAAGCAGGCAGAGAGGCAGGGTTGGGGGGCAAACAGGATCCCCACTGAGCAGAGATCTTGATGTGGGGTTCAATCCCAGGACCCTGAGATCATGACCTGAGCTGAAGGCAGAGGCTCAACCCACTGAGCCACTTACGCATCCCCATTTTTTCTTTTTCTTTTCGTTTTTTTAAGAGACAGAGATCAAAAGCGTGAACAGAGGGAGTGGTAGAGGGAAAGGGAGAGAGAATCCCAAGCAAACTCCCCAGTGAATGCAGAACCTGATGCAGGGCTCAGTATCATGATCCTGAGATCATGACCTGAGCCAAAATCAAGAGTCAGATGCTCTTAACTGACTGAGCTACTCAGGCACCCCTATTTTACCTTCAGTTTTGAAAGATATTTTCACTGAATGAAGAATTTTAGATCGACTTTTTTTTTCCTTTCAAGTTTTTAAAGATGTCACTTCACTGTTTCCTGGCTTACAAGGTTTCTGACAGGGAGTCTCTGGTAATTATGATCTTTGGTCCTATGTTTGTAATGTGTCTTTTTTCTCTGGCTGCCTTCAGATGTGCTTCTTATCTTTGGTTTTCAGAAGTTTGCACCTGATGTATTTAGCTATGTATGTCTGTTCATGATGCTTAGTGATTAATCTGCCTGTAGTTCATTGAGATTCTTGGATTTGTAGCTTAAAGACTTTTGGTATTTTTGCAAAAGCTCCAGCCATTATTTCCTCAGCCAATGTCCACATTATATCTCTTTGGAAGAGCCTGTTTCTCCTTAGATTTGAGGCCTGCTGCTTGTCTTGAAATCTCAGCTCCCTGGGGACTCAAGGGAAAGTCTGATATTATAGCTTACCTAGGTTGTTCTTATTATTAGAGTAGAAGCAGCATTGTTTCCTAGAAGGAAGTGGAATTCTCCTTATTGGACACATCAAATAAGTCTTATTGGTATATGAAACTGTCAAACTTATGAAGGGTTTGAGATTTTATCTTACTTGCAAGTTAACTAGGTAGGCTGCTTCTGTTTTTTGGATGCTGACAAAAGACACAGAACTCCTGACTTAGACAAAGATCAGGTTTTTACTCATAGCAATAAGGGCAAGCAGAATATCACCTTGCCCATTCTGCAAGCATTAATTCCCATAGAGCAATAAGCAGGGGGCCAGATGATCCCTGCCAGTGAGATGGATTGTGTTACAGGGGAGCCCTGATTTTAAGGAAACCAAATATCTTATAATGGATAGTAAGTAGATGTGCCCTTTGCCATAAAGGACACACTGTTTCTTGCTTTTTTGCTGTACAAATACCCTTGAAGAGATAGTCCAAAACAAAGGGATTTAGTACCTCTGCTTCCAAGATACACAAAAATGCAAGACTTATGGGGAATTTTCTCCCCAGAGAGGTAGTATCTCATGAACTGATCTGTTTTCTCAATCTACATTCTCAGTCCAATGTATCAGTAACTCAAATATGTATTTTGTCTCACAGAGAATCTATTTTCATTCATTTCAGTGATTTTATTGGGGTTTTCTCATGTACCAGCAAATGGACAAGGTGCCAAAAATATTATAGTGGACAAAATATATATGGTCTCTATTTCCCCAAGCTGATAAATAGGATTAGTGGGGTTTTGCAGGGTTTTAAAATCCTGAAAGCCATAGAAAGTCCTAAAGGGCTAAACTACGGGGCAGGGTGGGGTTGGGGGGGAGAGAGTTCAATATTCAGACCATAATTTCACATGAATGCCACTTACATCTCTAACTGGACATAATTGCTCATCCCCATTGCAATTTTAATATTTATGTGAATATTAATTTTATGTGTGCATTATATGTGCAATTTTAATTTTAATGTGAAATTTTTAAAAGCAAGAACTGCATTTTATTATGTGGTGCTTTGGTGTAACTTCTCATAGACTTTATTACCACATAAGAGACATGAGAACATTCTGTGCAAATTTACCTTTAAAGGTGTTTCCTAAGCCTCACATGTTATTTCATTAGAAAATGATCCTGAAGTGCCTGGCTGGCTCAGTCAGTTAAGTCTCTGCCTTTGGCTTAGGTCATGATTTCAGAGTCCTGGGACCAAGCCCCAGGTCCAGCTCCCGCTCAGTGGGGAGTATGTTTCTCCTCAGCCTCTGCCCTCCCCCCAGCTTGTGCTCACTTTCTCCCTCTCTCTCTCTCTCAAATAGAGTCTTTAAAAAAAAAAGAAAATTATACTTCACCCCACTCTTTTTTTTAGAAGATTTTATTTATTTATTTGAGAGAGAGAGAGCAGAAGCAGGGGAGAAGGGTAGAGGAAGAAGGAGAAGCAGACTCCCTGCTAAGCAAGGAGCCAGATGTGGGACTCCAACCCAGGACCCTGAGATCATGAACTGAGCCAAAGGCAGACACAACCAACTGAGCCACTCAGGCACCCCCATCCTGCTTTTCAATAGCCTGGTAAAATATCCACACAATTTTTACCTGGATGTTTGCCACATCAAAAAGCTTTGAATCATTGGGCATAACATGCAAATTCTGATATTTAATCACCAGCAACCTTTATACTTCATAAAACAGATATGCTGCTTCCTATTTCTGTACATGAAGGTGAGAGATAAAATTGAAGGAAGTTTGGATTTGCAAATGACTTGGAACCACATCTTGAATGCGATTTTTTAGCACATGTCCTTTTCAAAACAGATATAAAATATAGTCTTTTTTTTCTTTGTTTTCAATTGCCAGGAATAGGAATATGATGACATTTCATTTCTGACAAAACATCACAGGCTTACCTATTTTCCCCAAACAATGCCTTTAATTTAGTCAAAACCAGCTAATGTGTTTTTTTGAATTCCCCCCTAGATTTTTAAATTCTATAAATGTGTATATGTGTATATCAATATATGTATGTACATGATTTAAATTATATTCTTTATTCATTCATGCTCAATTTGTATGTCTTGATTAGATGTTTCTGTGCCTGAGGTGTCTTGTCAAGACAACAGTGTAAATGCTGACCTTTGAACCTAGGAGTTATGTTTTACCAGCACTCAACTGTAGAAGGGCCAAAGTCCACCTCTCAACTCTGTGTGTGCTGCTTGATTTAAATGTGAAACTTGGCACTGAGTGTCCTCCTGTGCCTGGTTATTATTCTTGGAATGCAAAAGGTACATGTTTTTGCAATTCTCTAAGGAACTCCTCTATAGCTTTTCCAGAACTGAAGTCAGGTTTCGCTTCCAGGCTATGTTCCAAGTCCTAAAATCCACTTTTTAGCAGCTCTCAGACAAATAGGGTGCTATTTTTGAAATCCATATGGGCTTTCCTGTCTGTTAGGGTCTATTTAATGGTCTCCATCACTACTACAGAAATACGCTTGGTGCATTGGAGCTTCCCTTGTTGCACAGAGGACTCTAATTTCCATCCAAAACACTGAAGCCGACCTGGGGAGGAAAGGGAGAGCAAACTCATTTGTAAGTGAACTTTAGTCAGCATTTCTGAACTTCCACAGATTCCATTTCAACATTTATTGGGAACTCCAGGAGTTAGCAATAGTAAGAGTATGATGCCTCCAATGACCCATGCAGCCTGGGAGAAGGAAATAAGAAATGAAATAGACATAGGCACATGTTACGAGGTTTACAGCTGGTAAATTCTTAAAAGGGTATGTGTAGATTAAGGTTTGGGGAATGAAATTACATTTTAAAGGCTATAGGGGAGCATATGGGAACAGAAGTCTAAGTAAGTAAAAAATCTTCTGTAGCTAAGGGCTCATTTGGTGTCTGCTTTATAATTCCTTGTTTTTGGAACTCTGACCTTACCTATCTGAAAATCATGCATCCTGTAACTCCTCCCATTCAGAACATAACCCAGAGTCACAAAATAAGCCAAAGATGTTGCTGTAGGCTAAAATCGACATCTCAGTGTTGTGCGCTAAAGCCGGGGAACTTGACTCTGAGGTGAGCCCCATGTCAAGATCCATTTATTCATAGTTCATGCACAATTCTAAAAACTACTATTCATTTTTTGTTTGTGAAATTTGGCTAGGGCCGTCATAACAAGTGTCACAGACTGATTAAACAAAAGATGGATGAAACAAAAGAAATTTGTTTTCTCAGTTCTGGAAACTGGGAAGTCTAAGATCTAGAGTTGGGCAGGGTTGATTCCATTCCTTGGTCTCTCTCCTTGACTTGCAGATGGCAGTTTTAAAATTTATTTTAAAAGCTCATGTAGGTTCATTGAAAAGCACAAAAGTCTGATGTAAGCATCTTTCTTCTCTCAGCAAGTCCTGGATCATCTTGATATACCTGCAGAATTTTTACAGAGCAAAAGTGGAGTGTTCATCAAATAGAAGCAGTGATTTGCCATAGAATGACACATGAGAGTGTAAGTCCTAACGGCGTCACTTGAACATCACACTTAAACTCTATAAGTATTTGTTTTCCCATTAGTATCATGAGAATAAAATTATTTGTGCAGATACCAGAGATAAGAAAGCCATATGTGGGTAAGAGCTTCAGAAACTGATAAGCATTCTACCAGGAATAAGTTCTTAGGTCCCATAAGAAGGCATAACAATGTGTACACAAGTAAATAAGAGCTAGATTTACATGCCAAAGGATCGAGGATGGATCTGTTACATTTTTAATGAAGCATATCCTTAGTTCTCTAGACAACTTATTTTTAATAATAAAAAAACTAAGTCAATTTCTAAGAGTTCCTTAAGGATTTATTGCAAAGAACTTTTTTTTTTTAAGATTTTATTTATTTATTTGACAGAGAGAGATCACAAGTAGGCAGAGAAGCAGGCAGAGAGAGAGGAGGAAGCAGGCTCCCTGCTGAGCAGAGAGCCCGATGTGGGGCTCGATCCCAGGAACCTGGGATCATGACCTGAGCCAAAGGCAGAGGCTTTAACCCACTGAGCCACCCAGGTGCCCCGCAAAGAACTTTCTTAAGACAAAGTATGGCTAAAATAACCAAAAATGTCCTTCTGACTATATCCCCCGTATTCAAATTCAAGAAATAAAAGGTGTAAGAAATAATATGATATAAGAGAAAGAGTTCTGCTCTGTAAATAAAAGGAATTGGATTCTGATCAGAACTTTATAATGACCTTGAACTCCTGTTTGTTTTTCTGGGTCAGTTTCCACATATTTAAAATAGAGAAATAGAACCAGAGGGTTTCCTTGGTGTCTTCCAACAGGAAAATTTACGAAGAGCCCTTTCTACTTCCTTTGTTCTCATTTCATAGAATTAAGAAAGATCTAAAAAAGAGATGGTCTCTACTTATCAATTAATTCCCTTTCCCACGCCCACCCACAGTTTGTGGAGATAAGAAGAGCAAGGATATGGATGACCAGGAAGCCTGGTCTCCATCTCCTCAGCCACCTGTCATGGCAACCTTGACTCTGTGAATCTGTTAGAAGTCCGTTCCTGTGTAGGGACTTCCAGGATAACACATGATTGTCATGTCTAAATCTCATAATGGGTAGGTTGCTATTTTAAGCTGCTAACTCCTCCTTAGCAAGGCACCACCAGACTCTGCCCTACTCTGTCAGGAGTGTGGTAATCTCAGCCATTCAGAAGAAACCAAATACACTCACAGGTCACAGCATGTATATAGTGTCAAATCAAATGTGCCTTTAAATGCTGTCAATAATGTCGTCACTATAGGAAGCCCAGTGCTCTCAGATTTCTCCTTGTCCTAAGTCATAAGAAGAAAGCCTTTGCCTTAGATGGAAGCACACCTGAGAGTCCCTCTTTGCTTAAAGACAATAAGAACCCATCACACATTAAAAATAAATTCTTCAGGGACACCTGGTGGCTCCATAGGTAAAACATCTGTCTTTGGCTCAGGTCATGATCTTGGGGACCTGATCAGCAGGAGTCTGCTTCTCCCTCTCTCTCTGCCTCTCCCCATGTTTGTACTCTCCTTGTCTCTCTCAGACAAAGAAAATGTAAATACATGCATACGTACATATTCTTCAATGTCTCTACTTAAACCAGTTAAAGACTAGGGGATGGCACCAGAAATGGTTAGAGAAGCAAGCACTTTCTCAGGCTGTAAGTGATACAGGGTTGCACATGAGAAGACAAACTTCACTGGGTTCATGATCTAAGACAGAAAGAACAGCGTGAAGTACTAATACCAGGGACTTAGGAAATAGGGCCATGTTTCTGTAGCAGAGCATTGAGGGATACAGACTTTGAACTCCCCAAGACAATATATATCAGCAACCAAATTCCTTATTTGCCACCCTTCAAACCAATTCTTCTAAGTCACCCAAGCAAAAACATAACCTCCCCTCCCATACCTAATGAGTAACTAGGACCTACTGATTGCATCTCCTAAGTATTTCTGAAATCCATCTGTTCTCCTGTTTTAAATACTATTACCCTAGTTAAATGTCTCTGTCTGCCTCTTGTCTTACCAACCTCTACATCATCCTTTACACAGCCAACAGATTTATCTAAATAAAATACAAATTTAACTGTATCATTCCTTTGCCTAAAGACCCTAAATAACTCCTCATTTTCTTCCATAGAAGGTCAACCTTCTCAGAGGGTATATAAGGCCTTCTGTCCCCAAATCTCCCCTTTGATATGACCACTTTTCTTACTTCCTTTAGAACATATCAATTCCAGTTCATGTGTACTTCTTTACACGTTGCTTTAATACACTTTATCTTAGGAAAGCAACATAAATGTTGATCATTTGATAACACAGATACCTTATAATAATTTTATTGATTCTCTGGAACAAATGATGAATACGTTTAAGGGGTAAGAGCCATTCATTAAATTGAGGATCTAGGTTTTGTTTTGTTTTTTTTTTTAACAATGAAGATAAAACCCCAGATTTAAAAAAGATAACAGCAGCCTTCATAAGCCAAGGGGAACCTGCTCCCCATTGTTTATAGCAGCAATGTCTGCAGTAGCCAAACTATGGAAAGACATAGAATGTCCATTGACAGATGAATGGATAAATAAGATGTTTTATATATATATATTTATATTTATATACACATATATATACACACATGTATATTTACATATATATGCACACATATATATTTATATATATTATATATATATATATATATATATATATATATATAATGGAACATTACACAGCCATCAAAACATGAAATCTTGCCATTTGCAATGACATGGAGGAAACTAACAGGTATTACGCTAAGCAAAACAAGTCAATCAGAGAAAGACAATTATCATATGATCTCACTGATATACAGAATCTAAGAAACAAGGTAGAGGGATCACAGGGGTAGAGAGGAAAAAAATGAAACAAATCAAAAACAGAGGGAGACAAACCATAAGAGACTTTTAATCTTAGGTAACAAACAGGGTTGCTGGAGGGGAGAGGAGTGGAGGCATGGGGTAGCTGGGTGATGGACATTGGGGAGAGTATGTGTTGTGGTGAGCACTGGGTGTTGTGTAAGACTGATGAATCACAGACCTCTATCCCTGAAATGAATAATACATTATATGATAATTTAAAAAAAAAATCCAGGGCACCTGAGTGGCTCAGTCAGTTAAGCGTCTGCCTCTGGCTCAGGTCATGATCCAGTCATGGGATCCAGTCCTGCATTAGGATCCCTGCTCAATGGGAAATCTGCTTCTCCCTCTGCCTTTCCTCTGGGCTCATGATCTCTCTGTCTCTCACACACACATTCTAAATAAATAAATAAATAAATAAATAAATAAATAACTTAAATTCCTAAAGGAAAACAAAATAAATTGGCTTACAGAATACAAATTTAGAAATAGTGGGGAGACAACATAATAGTCTTTTGATAAGACTTATTTAGTGCAAAGCATTTCTCCCCATAGGCATAAACTAATATTGGGGTAGGATGAGGGAGGGGGTGGAAGGAACATGAGCCACTGTCCATGGTTCTGATACAAAAATACATACCATGACTTGGTTGTTCTTTGTGGTCCATGTGTCTCCTTCCCCATTTCTATCATCCTGCTGCATCCAAGAGTTATATCAATACTGCTAGTTGTAATTACTTTTGAGTGAGTCAAAATTTTAAATGAGCACTGTTGTAGGTTGTATTCCCCTAAAACATAAGCTGAAGTCTTAACCTCCAGAACCTGTGACTCGGACCCTATTTGGACATAGGATATTTGCAGATGTAATCAAGTTAATGTGAGGTCATACTGGAATAACGGGTATCATTATAAGAAGAGGGAAATTTGGATATAGATACACAGTGAGGAAGGCCATGTAAAGACAGAAGTGGAAATTGCAGTGATAGATCTGTGAGTTAAGGAATGCCAAGGATTCCCGGCAATGGGAAACTAGAGAAGGTGAGGAAGGATTCCTCTGCTAGAGCAATCAGAGAGAGCATGACCCTTGATTTCAGACTTCGAGCTTCCAGAACTGTGAGAGAATAGATTTCTGTCATTTTAAACCACCAGTCAGTGGTAATTTGTTAGGGCAGCCCTGGGGAACTAATAACAGTCCCAAGTCTTAACTAATTATCTTTCTTCAAGCTCTAGGTTTGGCATACTCATTAGACTATATAAAGGATAATAGTGCTCAGGGCTGAAATACGATTATGGCTACAAGTGAGGGAGATCACACTGTCAACACTGAGTTAAGCTTGAGTTCTCAATTCCATGATACTTCTCTATTTCTGCTCCCATTTAGGTGACAGGGCAAGTGTATCTTTCACTTAAAGGAAGAAAATAGCTCCATACTGTTCAAAGTTAGAGGTTTTTCATTGGTAATTTATAGAGATGTTGCTTTCCTACTTTTCTCTTTTGGATCTTTACTGGTTCAGTATTTCTCTGAACATTAGCAGTGATTAATATGTCCACTTACTGTTTTAAGACATTGTTAGGTAAAAAGAAAAATTGGAATTATATGTCAAAATATCTATTTTCTTAGATATCTTTTGCACAAGAGGACACACTGGTGGAGAAGTTGCCAGTCAGAGAGGGTGGCATGGTGGACATCTCATGCTTTGCAAACTGTCAACATTCCTTGTGAATTGGTTCCTCCTGACGACTGTGATCTAAGTTATTTTCTCCCCATGCATATGTTCAGTGACTGACAAGGTTATCTTGACTATTCTTCTGCCTACAAATGCCATTTTGTTGTTGATGAGAACACAGAAGAATGCCTTCTTCCTTATTGTCTCATCTGGGTATGACCAGGGTATGTGTGCTCAGTACTCTGCCTGCTGATGTTATCAAGATATCCTATAGGGCATACTGTTGAAGAGTTTCCTGTTCCCTCGGAACATAACAACCAGACAGAGTTTTCAGACAATGTGCTCTGGGTGGATGGTGCTGACAGTCTGCACGTTAACTCAGAAGGAGCCTTTGGCATGATTGGCAAAAGGACATCGAATTCATAGATTGTTTTCCTTCTTTTCTTTTCAAGGGAGTGATCTTTTCTCATTGTAGTCTTCCTATAGATTTCAAAACATACTGTATCCCACTGTAAACACAGGCTCTAGGGGAGGGCTTCCTGAATTGGATTTTCTGGGGTGAATTTTGGGACTGATATCTAAATATGTAATACAGACAAATTGACGTCACCGGAGTTGCCTTCAGGTTGTGGCATTAGTTTATGAGAATTTGAAACACAATTAGAACTTCTGTGGGATTCATTTATTATATTTTGTCATTTGCCAATAGATAGAGTGAAACGAAGAACTTTATTTCAAAATTGTTTTCGCTGATGTTAATTGAGGTAAGTAGTATCTTGAAGATAATTGGCTTTAACTTGTGAGATGTTAGTCCAGAATCTTGCCCTTCATTTTGGCCTATGTGAATAAGTGAAATAATTATTATTTTCTTGCCAAAATTGTTTGCCAAGTGAATTAATGATTACTTAATAAAACTATTCCTATGGTTCTTGTTTGAGTGTGGTGTTACTCTTGACCACTGTAGGACTGTGTCTTTTGGATTAAGCCAAAAGATTCTGGTGACTTAAAAGCAGTAAATCTTATTCTTACCAGTCATCTGCCTAAAACAAACAAACAAACAAACAAAAAACTTACTATGGCATTTTTCTACTCAAAAATCTTTGTATTATTGATTCAACTATTGAAATACTTTGTCACTTACATCTCCCTCTGATTGTTCCCATTTTTCAAACAAGCAGCAGAATGCATAGCATATCTTATGTTACAGAAATGACTGTTCCCAGAGTGAATACGATTTGTGTGCCATGACATGGCCCATGCTCTCTCTGTGAGGACACAAATAAGAAAATGGATCCTGTCTAAATTCCAGAAAAGTTGAAAACTAGCTTACTTTAGTTAGTAATGATAGAGCTAGCAAATAAGCTTATCTTGGGGTTGATACTCAGAAGCTTCTCATATGATTTGGATATTGAATTTTAGCAGGACATTTGAAAAATCTTATAATATACTTACAGACAAGATGCATAGTGACTGGGACACAAACTACTTTACAGTTAAGATGCATTAAAATAAATAGAAACCTCCTAACAAGGTACCTATAGGTCCCACCTAGATCTGTGTTAGTCAGGACTCCTGTGAAGTTGTGAACTCAGTTCTGGGTGTGAGGCTTTATGAAGACAGTGACTATTTGGAGTGTACTCAGAGAAGAGAGATTACAATGGTGATAAGAGTCAAACTTGAGGAGGGAGGAGGTGGGGGGGGAGGGGAGGAGGAGGGAGAGGAGAAGAAGAAGGGCTTTCTTTCTTGTATTGAACACATTGTAAGAAGAGAGTCGGGGGGTGAATTCCTTCTTGTTGGAGTGTTCAGAGTCTGTACGATAACCTGAATTATCTGTGTTACCTTTCTACCCAGCTTCTACTGGCTGGCCCTTTGCTATTTGCTAGAGGTTCTAGGCCCAAGCAAGTGGGAAATCATATAAGGAGGGGGGCTAATTTTAAAGACTAATTTAAAGACTAATTCTGCATAATCTCTTATGCAGAATTAGTCTTTAAATTAGTCTTTAAAATTAGCCCCCCTCCTTATATGATTTATGCTGAGTGAAATAAGTCAAGCAGAGAGTCAATTATCATATGGTTTCACTTATTTGGGGAGCATAACAAATAGCATGGAGGACATGGGGAGTTAGGAGAAGGCAGTTGGGGGAAATTGGAAGGGGAGTTGAACAATGAGAGACTACGGACTCTGAAAAACAATCTGAAGGGTTTGAAGAGGTGGGGGTGTGAGAGGTTGGAGGAACCAGGTGGTGGGTATTAGAGAGGGCACGGATTGCATGGAGCACTGGGTGTGGTGCAAAAACAAGGAATACTGTTATGCTGAAAATAAAAAAAAAATTTAAAAAATTAAAAAAAAATAAAGACTAATTCTGATCTACCTCACGGGTTTGTAATTCAATCTTCTTGAAAGAGTTTGCTCATTTATTTCTATTTTGGATGTGTTCATTTATTTCAGCTGGTTGTACCTACAAAATTATATCTTTTAACACCATCCGATCTTTTAACTTCCACCCGATCACATGGTTATAGACTTAAGAAGAGTGTTCATTCTCTTAAGCTTGGAAATCATAAATGAGTTTTAATTTCTCCAAACCAAACATACACTGTTTTCAAATGGGGAATTATACTCTCTGAAGAGAATAAAGCTAAAATGCAAGAATGCATCATTTTCTATTTTCACAGATAAGATTAAAACTCAACTTACATATAATTCCTGCAAGAAATATATAAATGACCCTGTGAAAAGCACAGGGAGTCCCAGTGGAACACTGAATCTAAGTTATAGCACCGGGAAGTGATGTTAGTGTAATTTATATACCACTAATGATACTTACATGAATTTCATTAATATTAAAAAGTAAATTGTTGCTATCTCTGTGTGGATAAACTATAATTCTTTGGTGGCTTTTGAAAACTATTCTGGGTGCATAATGGGAACTATCCTGGGAATTGAGATTCTGTGCATAAAAATTAATGTGCATAAATCAGCCACTGTAGGCCAGTTCATATGATTGTTTAGTGCAACATACATTAATAAATTAAAGCCGCATAGATCTAACTAATAGACTAAAGAGAGCCAACATGGCTTTGTTTAAGTTTTTTTTTTTGTTTTGTTTTGTTTTTTACTCAGCTTTGTTAAATGCAGTAAGAAAGAAGATTCTAAGACACAGATGAAATTAGGAGTCATTCAAGTCTAAAGGAATGTATGTCATAAGTCTCTTTCTGGACAACAAATTTGACTTCCAAATATAACATATATTTTCAAAGATTTGAGAATCTTATCCAGAAATCAAGATAAATTCATCAATGTGTTTTGGTTATCAATTAAATAAGATGGGTATAATTAGATTAATTTTCTCTATAACAGAAAAATTGATCATATTTTCCCCTCAAATGGGAATTGATTGAAAAATCTCTTGAGACAGCCCTTCACTGACAAGCTGACTTTTCCAAAGTATTTTAAAAGACTTTGAGATTTGGTGAGTGAGGTATCTCAAGTGCCTCAGGTAAGAAGAATCACTCTCAGCTATGAATAGATAAAGCAACTTATGTATTAACCTGTCCAACCTACTGTGCAAATATGTCAGTCATTTCCTGAGAAAGAAAGCATTTGAAATAGGAATAAAAATTTTTGTGAGCATTATATAAACCTATTAGATCTATATCCATGTATTCTTTGTCTCGACTTCCTCACACTTTAATAAAAGTTATTTTAATCAAATCAAAAGAAGAACTTGCTCTTGCTTTCATAAGTGCCTCAGGGAACTAGAAGGGGCTTGTTTTGAGCCTTTTGAATATGTGTAATGCTCTTCCAAATTCAAAAGTGATCTTGAATTTAGAGAAGCTAAATAGTTTCCCCAAGGGATACAAAGATGTTAAGTGACAGAGCTTGGACTCAAACCCAAGTGAGATTGTTTAGAAATACTGGCTTTGTTTTTCTCAAGACACCACTGTCTCTTCTGGGAAAACCTTTCCATCCCATTTGCTGACCTCATTCCCTCCCTTTCACTTCTAAGTATCAGAGTTCTTTGGGGCCCTGGACCACGCCTTCTTCTTTCAGTATGCTCTTCATCTGGATGATCTTTCCCAGATGCACAAATACCACTTGAATGTTGACAATTCCCAATTTCCATCCCTAGGTGAAATATCTCTTCTGAGTTCTAGATTCCAAATGTCTTAGAGTCAACTTCATATTAAAATTTCAAAAGACTGCCTTCTCCACAAGCCAAAATGGTCCATCTCCAATTTTTGCATCTCAATAAGTGGCACCTCCACCCATGTGTTTGCTCATGACTTTGATTCGTCTGTGTCCCCCACAACCTACTTCTTAACTATGTTCTGTTGAAATCTTTCTTAAATATCCCTTGGGTCCCTTCCTTTCTCTCCATCTCCTGGTGGCTCCTGAATCAAAAAAGCCAAGTTGATTTAATGTCATCATCACAAAAAGAAAAGTGTAGTGTGTTCTACTTCTTGTTTTTTGGAAAACTATGGTCATGCATTACTCATTTCTGTAAGAACTTGCCATCCTTGGGGCACTTGGGTGGCAGTCGTTAAGTGTCTGCCTTCAGCTCAGGTCATAATCCCAGGGTCCTGGGATCCCAGAGCCCTGCAGGGAGTTCAGCAGGAAGCAGGCTTCTCTCCCAACTTGTGTTCCCTCTCTTGCTGTCTCTCTCTTTTTGTCAAATAAATAAATAAATCTTAGAAAAAAGGAAAGAAAAAGAAAAAGAAAAAACTTGCCATCCTTACTTTAACAAATTTTGAACTGTCTTTAATTTCATCAAGGTAAAAATAATTTCAGAGTTTTTTCCTCACCTCAATTCCTCTTTTTCTCCTTTTCCTATGTGGCATGTTCTATGTTTTCTAGAAACCCTTCCAATCCTCACTGGGGTCTTCTTTGCTAAATTACTCCTCCAATAGCCTCCCTTTTTGACTAGATGGTCCTCAAATCCTGGTTATTTCGGGACTGTGTTTTTATTATTGTTAATGACATTTGAAAATATTTTGTATAATAAGGCGTGAAAACACTTTGTTTTAAGGTTTTCCTTATTTTAATAATATTATAGAACAGTTATTTTATTCTAGATAAGTGAGGAAAAAGAAGAGATGTATTAGCAGTTCTAAGCCCTGAGATTTTGCCATAGGAGGAATACACTATAATGAAGTTTTTGAAAATATCACCCAAGTTCTTTCTTCTCTCCATCAACACTCAATCCTTCAGTTATCATTTCATGCTTAGAGACAGCAGTGTGCATGGCAAATGGATCTTATGCACTCCCGATAATAGCCAAGTTTTCTCTCCTAAAGGCTTGGCTTCCCAAGAGGAAGAGAACCAGAGTCCTAGTTGCTGATCTGAGACTTAACAGAAAGACCTAGCGGTCTTTTGCTTCTCATCAAACACCAGTTCTCACTCTGCGTTAGCTGAGTTGACTAACTTTAAAGCAGACTTAGAGTACCTATGACACTTTGGAAAGAGATTTTTAAATAATTGCAATTCTGTTTCAAGGATTGTTTGTTTTTATAATTTCCAGAAATAAATAGCCAAGAGGCCAGCTTCTGAGAATGTTAAACAAGGCTGAACAGGGATTTGTTCAAGGTCTTCAGGCATAGTCTTACAGTTCTGGAAATTGACAGGAATCACAAAGTGAAAAAAATAGATTTTTGTAGATCTTTTATATGCAACAGCATTTCTAACAAAGTTCTCATTAAGCCTACTTCTTATCTATTGGTAGTTAATTATAGTCCTACATTACTGCATAACAAAATGTGTGTTCAAAATAAGGCAGTAGGAATTTTTTTTTCTTTTAAAGGAAAAGTCATGAGATTTGAGAATCAAAATCATTGAACCAGAAAGATATAAAATTAATATTGTCAGACTCAGTCCAATGAAAGTAGAACAGAACTCATGGGCTTGGTACTCAAAGTCCTGCTTTGCCACTCGCTAGAAAATTGATCACTTTCTAGAAATTGACCAGATCGTTTTCACTTCTTCCTTCATCTGTAAAATGGAGATCTATTTTTAATTCAGTAACTATTCATTGAGCGTTCATTATGTGCCAGCAACTATCTTGGATTGGGATGAGGGGTGGTTATGGAGAGGCAGTGATAAAAAAAAATTAATAATAACAGACAAGCAGACAAATAATGTTTCCTGTTTCCCAGAAACTTAGTTTATTGGTGGGAAATATTAAACAGATAACCAAGGAAATAAGTATGTACTACGGTTGTGGTTAGAACTATGACTTAACAGAATAGGGTGCTATGAGAACCCGTTATGGGGTTAACCTGATATAGTACAATATTAATAATAATATCTGTGAAGGGGTGAATAATGGCCCACCAAGATGCCCATATCCTCATCCCCAGAACCAGTGAATGCTATATGGCAAAGACTTTGCAAATATGATTGAGTTAAGGATCTGAAGATTTCCAGAATGATCCAGATAAGCCCTAAATGCAATCATGAGCATCCTTATCAGGAGGAGGCAGTGTGACCACTGAGGCAGAGAATGGAGTTCTATCATAGCCAAGGAAGCCTGGAGCCACTGGATGATAGAAAAGGCAAGGAACCGATTCTCGCTCAGAACTTCTGCAGGGAATACAACCCTCCTGGCTTCTTGGTTTTAGTCCAGTGAAATGGATTTCATACTTCAGGCCTCTGAAATGATGAATCGATACATTTGTGTTGTTTTAAATTTGTGGTAATTCATTACAGCAGCCTCAGCAAACCACCCTGTTCCCATGTCACAGGGCATGCCAGGAGCAGGCACAGTGCCTAGAATATTGTAAATTCTGTTTTTATTCATTGCCGTTATTATCTAAGCCACCCAAGTTAGGGGGAACCTGTCCTACCTTTACTGATATCTCCCAAAAGAAGATGCCCTTGCTCCTCAGAGAGAAGGAGAGTTTGACTAGCCATCCCACTTAGCGGACAATGACAGTCATTTAGAATTTGTTGCGTGCAAAATGTTCTGGAGGGTGTGGTAGGCTATGTTGCTGTAGGGAGAAAATATTCTCTACGACATTATTTTTCTTCTTTCAGCATTTAAGTCTAGCCTTTGCCACAATGCTTATATTTATATTTCAATGCCTTCAAGTTTACATGTCTGTATCACTAAGGATGGGGGCCTTCTGAAAGCTGGCTCTGCGTTCCCAGAACAGAGTGTCTGGTAGGCAGTAGGTTCTTTGTTGTGAATGATGAGTTGATGGGCTGACTGGCTGAACAGACGCATACTTTCCAGTCCATCTCATTAAATGGTGGTCCAGGGTGGAGGAAGAGAACCACGAGCAAATGTAATGGTGAGTGTCTTTTGGGAAGGCACACGGGTGTGCATAGGGAAGACTGCAACCAGGCTTCTGTGCAGCCTAGGGAAGGCACTGACCCCCCTGTTCCCATTTTCTTCTCTAATAAGGATCAGATAAAATAAAAGAAGGGGTTGTAGTGGGTTAGACCACAGGTATTTTTTTTTCCGTGCCCTCTCTAATACCCACCACCTGGTTCCCCCAACCTCCCACTCCCCGACCCTTCAAAACCTCAGATTGTTGTTTTTTTTTATATATATATTTTTTAATTTTATTTTTTATAAACATATATTTTTTCCCCAGGGGAACAGGTCTGTGAATCTCCAGGTTTACACACTTCACAGCACTCACCATAGCACATACCCTACCCAATGTCCATAACCCCACCCCCCCTCTCCCAAACCCCCTCCCCCCAGCAACCCTCAGTTTGTTTTGTGAGATTAAGAGTCACTTATGGTTTGTCTCCCTCCCAATCCCAACTTGTTTCATTTACTCTTCTCCTACCCCATTCATACCAAAGGTATTTATTGAATACTTTGGCCAGACACTATTTGAGGACCTAGGAATACAGCTATGAAAACAATAAGATCTTTTATTTCATGGGACCTAAATACAGTAGGGGAAGAGAGGGGATAAACAGATAGAAACATGTTAGATAGTGCTAGTGATTTGACAATAACTAAGCTGGATGGTATGATAGATTTTCACTAAAACCACAATGGGAAAGAAGAGAGAGCAATGAAATGATCTGGAGAGAATGGTTTGAAGCAGAGCGAGAACCCAGTGCATATAGGCTTTATGATGGTAAAAGCCTTCGTGTTTGCATAGTGGAAAGAAAGCAAGGGTGGCTGGAGGCATGAGACAGAGATAAGGTGTCTATGGCCAGACCATGCAGTGTCATAAAGAACAACAAAGGGAGCTTGTAGAATTATTTTTTTGAGCACTGAGGGGTCTGAGCAGGGCACTGTCTTCACTTAGGCTATTTGTTTTTCAAGATCACATTTTGGAAGGGTGGACCACAATGAAAGCAAAACACCAGATTGGACCTCAGTGCAAAAGTCCAGATGGGAAAGGATCCTGATAGCTTGCATGAGCGGGGAGCAGTCAGATGGCAGGAATAGGACAAATCCAAGATCTCTTTTGGTCACCAAGTTGACAGGACTTCTTTCTCTGTTTACTGGTCAGAGGGATAAAAGAAAGAGGATTCAAGAACGACTCTTTGGTTTTTATCTTCAGTGTCTGGGTGAATTGTGGGAAATTTACTAATATTAGGGGAAATGACAGAGAAGTCAAGGTGCAGGGTGGAAATCAGGATTTCTGTTTTGAGATTCCTGTCAAACGTTTCATGGTATGTCAAGTGGGCAGTCAGATATGTAATGTGTGTTCAGAATCAGTCAGGGTAGGAGACAACATCTGGGAATTAAAAATATGCAGATGAGAGATTAGTCTCCTAGAGCTTCAGTAACAAATTTCCTCAATCTGAATGGTTTAAAGCAACAGAAGTTTATTGTCTCACGGTTCTGAAGGCTAGAAATCTGAGATCAAGTTGCTGGTAGGGCCATGTTCTCTCAAGGCTCTAGAGGATAATCTCTCTTGTATCTTTCCCTGCTGGCATTCCTTAGCTTGAAGCTGTATAAATCCAATCTCTGCCTCTGTTGCCACCTGCACTCTTCTCCCTACCCATCTGTGTCCAAAGCTCCCTCTTCTTATAAGGGCACCAATCAATGGATTAAAGCCCACTTTAATGGACTCATCTTAACTTGATTACATCCGCAAAGACCCTATTTCCAAATAAGGTCACATTCCCAGGGACTAGGGATTAGGTCTTCAAAAACTTTTGGGGAGGAATAGAATTCAACCCACAACAGATGATCTTTGCACTTTGATTCTTAATGAGATCCCTTGGGAGAAGATTATATAGAAAAGAGGTCCACAGATCTGGTCCTGGGATGCTCCAACATTTAGAGGCTTAACAGCAGAGGGAGAAGCCTGGGATGGAGGCAGAGAGAAATCAGAAAAGTCTGGGGTCCTAAAAGATAAGGGATGAGTATTTTTAGGGGGATAGCAGTGAAAGATCTTTGCTATTCAAAAATACTAGGTCATGGGATATTCTGTGCTACTGGAATTTGATTTTACAATAGAGAGCAGTCAGTGGAGGAGCTACATCTTCTGAAAGGTAATAAAGGGCTAAAACTGATCTTTGATTGGAAGGGGAGTACATTGTCCTCCACCTCCTTTGACACATCTCTGATCTTGGACAGACTTGCTAGATCCACAGGCAGGAAGCTTGAGATATGATGATGAAAAGGAGTGATGGTTCTTTTTGGAATCCTCCAATTTTCTCCCTAGTGAGTGAAGCAAATCTATTCACTGAGACTGAGTCAGGAAGAGGGAGAGTAGACACGAAGCAGCAGGGGGAGGTGTGAAATGCATTTTGGAGAGTAGGAAAGGGACAATGCTAAGTACATATACTAGGATTGATGTGAGATAGCTTCTAGTGTGGGTTCTATGATCCAAACCCATGATAGTTGTACACACACACACACACAGGCTTACATCCTTGTTCTCCTATATCCTTATTCTTACATCCTTGATTTGTGAGCTTACCTCATGTATTAAGGATATTGGTATTGGCCGATTGTCATGTTGTTATACTTTTTACAGTCTCTTGTTTGCTCATTGATTTTGTTATGACTTTTTGTTTTTAATTTTTCTTGTGGTCAAATCTCATACTCCTTTGTGACTTTTCCCATTATTCTTATGCATATGAAGTCCTTCCTTTAGAAGAGCATTACAGCTGTCCTTTTCTTCATGTTAAGCTGCCACCATCTCTAAGACTTTCTTAATTTATGATTCTCTTTTCTATTGTCATGCTCATCATGGTCCTGACCCCCAGCCACATCTACAGCTGAATGTTGAGCAGCTGACCTGCACAACACTGGGTTGTACACTTGAAGAGCATGGAAAAGACACAGAACCCAGACCTCAAACTAATAATCAAGTATGTTAAGGTCCTAATTTTTCCTTTAATTAAATATTCAACATTCTCATACAGATTTCTCAAATTTTTGGCTAAGAGTCAGTGGAGTTTGGAGTTGGCAGAAAATAAAAAAGGTAAAGGAGTAAGTAGAAAGAAGAAACATCCAGGGACTAGGTAGAGATTTGTTCTTTTTCACCATGACAGCTTGCTGTCAGATACCTAGAGCAGAGGGAAAATAGCTCTTGGAGAAGCTTTAGTGTTCAAGAGAAAACTCTCCCTCTTACTCTGGTGAATGTCCCAGGGCTGGGAAGGGCATTTGGCTCTCAAGGTTTGAGGGGTTCTCCAGGGATTTTTATTTTAGGGCCTGAATAAGGGCCTACGGTGTCCCTCATCACACTTCACTTCATCTAGCCAACATGAGTTCTGTCACTCCTGGCTTGGGAAAAGCAGGTCTGCCCTTGGGCAACTTTAAGTTCAATGCTAAAGAAAGAAAGTGGAAGCAAGTCAGCATGAAGCCTGTTGCCTGGACATGTGCAGGTTGCATTCTCACCAGGTTGGGAAGAAACAGGCTGATGCTTCCCTCCACTATAGGGATTCAGGAAACAGCAATTAGTTATTGAACACCGAGTTTGTACCAGGCATCGTTATAGAAATGGCAACTCATGCTTGTGTCACTGAGTTTGCATGAAGTGGACGCTCCTTCTTTCAAAAGGGAAACTAACTGCTCCATAGTTTGCAGGCTGGGGACACTGATTCCTTAAGCACTTAATTCTCCTTGTAAATATCTACACCAACTTACACTAACTGTTTCATATTTATATTACCCTACATCCAGCCGTTTGTCTTTACTCATCTTCTACTACTACTATCACTACTACTAATCACTCTCCCTTTCCCCTTAATTAGACAGGTGGCATCGAGATCATTAGAGACATTGTGCCTTCTGTGATGTCATCAGAATTGCTTTTGCTTCTGTGTCCCTCTGCTCTACCCCTTCTCCTTCTACTCTTCATCTCCCTTTCCTTTCTCTTTCCATGTGTGCCCATTTCTCTCTCTCTCTCTCACACACACACACACACACACACACACACACAGAGAGAGAGAGAGAACACATCTCACACCTGGCTTTCAAACACCGGGGACACTCTTCACCATGTTACGGACAAAACGCAGGACTCCTGCTCTCTTTTTTTTGCAGATTTAGTGACTACAGAGTGTTCATGTCTATTGTCACGTACAATTTTCTTTATTTTGTGGTGTAATTGAAATGGAGTCATGACTCAACCCTTACCGAAACACCACATTGTGAGGCTGACAGATTTGGAAAATAGTGGAACTCCTACCCTAACCAAAGCTGTCTTTCTGGTCTCTTATTCTATTATTCCTCCCATCAGCTGCTGTCCGTGCTTGGAGACTCCTTTTCCTACTTAATTTCATTGCAATGTAATGAGAAGCCTAAGTGAACTGCAGATTAGGAATGAAAAAAAAAAATAGTGCTCTGTCTTCAGAGCAAATTAGTTAAAAAGTAAAGGGATTCTTACATCAGAATTTCTGCATGCAAAACACTGGGGAAAAATCACACAGAGCTAAGGGAAATGAAATGATTTTGGAGTCACTGGATTATAATTGATCCATGCATATGTTGATCAGTTTTAAGCAGTTTTAGTTAATGCTAATGTGGTCATAATAGTAGTACATTTTAAAAAAAATTTTTCTCCTGATTAAACCCCATTGTTTGCCTTATCACTTCCCTGGGCCTCCATTTTTCATCAAGAACAAATTGAGATCTTTAGAAGTTAAACACTTCGTGTAATTTCAGAATACAGTGAGATCTGGAATGGCATTTGCAGCTTCCGGTATGTAGAACCGGAAATCCCAGATCAAAGGGGACATCTGCTCAGACTCCCTCTGTCTTGTCCTGCTAGTCAGGTGCCATGCCTACTGCAATCGCCCAGTGGGTATCAACGCCCTGACTGCCTGCTTGCACAGGGGGTTCTCACTTTAGGTTTGTTTGTTTTTTTCCTTGCCATGCAGGATTATACCTTTTTCTTCTCATCCAGAATGCTGACTAATTATCTGTGACTTTCACCTCTTTGTTCTCCCCTGTCACTCTCTCTCCCTCCTTCTCCTTCCTCCTTCCCATAGCCCATTTCTCCTCATTAGGGAATGGGGTCATTCTAACCAGGCCCCAGAGACACTGAGTCTCTGACCTAATTCTTTGATGACAGCATCTTTGATCTTGCCTTGCCATCTTCTTGGGTAATTCAGAGAAGTATCTTTTGAATTTGCTAGAACCTGATATTTTCACTATAATTATGTGCTCTCATTTCCATGAAAAGTGCTAAGTCGTTGCCTGGACTGAGTGGCGCCTTTTGGGAGCTCCACGTTGTTCTGTATTCCTCCTGACTGCACCTTGCACCGCACTCCTCTGGGCTCAGAGGCTGCACTTTTTTCTTGGCGCTAGAAGAGAGGGTCCGTAACTGACAGCCTCCGAAAGATTCCACCCTGTGCCACAGGCCAATGACGTCACTCATCACATTCCTAATTCTCTCCTGGTGGCTGTTAGTTTTTTTTCTGGCACCCGGTCCCACTGAGCAGACCCTGGCTTCGCAGCCTGCCTCACCAGAGTCCATACTGTGCTGCTTGGCCTCCGAAACCCGACGGCCACATACTGACTCTCAGATCTCTGTGGTCCTTTTGTGGCTCCATTGATGGCTCTCAGCAGGCCAGACAGCTAGCTATTTGTCTTGTCTTGTGGTTTTGAGCTGAAAGAAATAGCCTCTAAGCAGTCAGGCAGCATGGAGACTTGCTCTTCTGTGAAGCAGAGATCTCACTCCTTACATGGTGTTTCCCTGCTCCTGATTTCAAATGCTCCTTGAATGGATGACACACAGCCCTTTCTATGGAACCTAGTCTATTAGCGGGCCCTGGAGCAGAGAACATTAGCTCTCCCTTGCCTGCTAAATGACCAAGACTCATGCATAGGTCCTTACTTTGGTAAGTTTTAATTCAGTCTCATCTGGAAACTCATTGTGGTGGGCACAAGTAACGGTCTCTCATAGGGTAAAATATTGTCCGAATTTCCTAGGGCAAGAAGATGCAATCCTTATTTCGTGCATGTAAATGTTCTAATAAGTACCTACAGTAAAACACACACACACACACACACACACACACACACACACACAATATTTAGCACTGTCAAGATTGGACACACACTCTGAAACACTCACTCCCACATGCACCAACGTGACCACGGCAGTGAAATGTTAGGCTTATTCTCAAGGCAGCCATTTTGAATTCAGCCAGATTTCTTTTTTGAAAATTGAATTTTGAGTTTTAGATGCTGCTTTGTCATGCTTTCACCAGACTCCCTGCATAGACAGATTTATTTCAAGTCTTTATATAGTATATGTGATCCCAGCTATTTATTCTAGAAATACCTGACTCTCTTTGCTTGCTATGCTATCACTTGTTCACCTGGGAAACCTCAGTTACAACTCCAGACTTACTGTCTAGACTAGGATGATTTCCCTTAGATTCCCACCCAAACAAGTGGGTCTGCTCTCCTTGTTCTATAATCATATAGTACTTGGTACATTCTCAAATATCTTGATATGGGGTCATAACTATTTGACACAATTGTCTCCACATTTTACTGTGAGCTGCTCAGAAGAAGATGCTGTTCTCAGTCATCTCTAGGACATGGTAGTGCCCCCCCAGGATATGGCAGACCCTTAGTAAATTTCCACTGACATACAAATGGTCGACACATATATAAAAAGGTGCTCAAAATCACTGGTCATTAGGGACATGCAAATCAAAACCACAGGAACATATCACTTCACACCTGTTAGGTTGGCCATCATCAAGAAGACCAGAGATAACAAGTGTTGACCCTTACACACTGTGGGTGGGAATGTAAAGTGGTGCAGCCATTGTGGAAAACAGCAGGGAGTCCTCAAAACATTAAAGACTGTGGGGGCACTTGGGTGGCTCAGACAGTTAAGTGTTTGACTTTGGCTCAAGTCATGATCTAAAGGTTCTGAGATAGAGCCCTGCCTGGGACTCCATGCTCAGCAGGGAGTCTGCTTCTCCTTCTCCCTCTCACCCTTTCCCTGCTCATGTTCTCTCCTCTCTCTCTTTCTCTCAAAAAAAATAAATAAATCTTAAAAAGAAAAATTAAAGACTGAACTACCATGTGATCCAGCAGTCCCACTCCTAGGTATATACTCAAAAGAACCAAAGTCAGTATCTTAAAGCAACATCTGTAGATTCACATTCACTGGAGCATTACTCACAATAGCCAAGATATGAGAACAGCCACAGTGTCCTTTCATATATGAGTGGATAAAGACAATACGTATATATGAAACTGGGAGGTATTATCCAAGCTAAGTGAAATAAACCAGACAAAGACAAATACTGCATGGTATTATTTACATGTGGAATCTTAAAAAAAAAAAAAAAAAAAAAAAAAAAAAAAAAAAAAGCTGATCTCATAGAAGCAGAGAATAAAATGGTGGTTGCCAGAGGCTGGGAGAGGGGAAATGGGGTGATGTAGGTCAAAGGATACAAATCTCCTGTTATAAGAAGAAAAGTTCTGAAGATCTAATGGGCAGCATGGTGACTACAGTTAATAATGTGATATTGTACACTTGTAAGTTGCTGCAAGTCGATCGTAAGCATTCTTACCACACACTCACACAAGACCATTATGTGAGGTGATGGATGTGTTAGTTACCTTAATCGTGGTGTAATCTTTCCATAATATATATCAAATCATCACAGGGTGTACTTTAAATATGTACAATTGTGTTCATTCAAATGAAGCATAAAATAACTAAACAAGTTCCACAGAATGGCTGGCTAGATGAAGGGTTAATCTCCAAGTGATTTGCCACTTCAGTCATGCCCTCATACAGTCAACAACCATGTGGGTCAGAACCCAAAGCAATAAATGGCGGGCACATGGGGACCCAGCCTAAGGAGCTCTGTGGTTAGAATCCTCCCGGGAGGATCCAGTGCTTTTCTCAGTAAATGATTTTGCTCCTCCCAACACTATTGCTTCATCATGCCGACATATTCCAGGATCCTGTTAGATTTGGTTAATTAATTAGTCTCTGTTCTCTTTTAAGCTTTCCATAAAGTTTTCTGTGGAGAACTCAGTGGCCTCGTCTCTACAGTTTTCTTTCCCTCCACAGTTGGTTGGGGAGTTTCTCTCAGAGGGAAATCTAAGGCCTTTTCTGTCAGTGTGGAGGTTCCGGTGAGGTGGTTGTTTGTGAGGTGAGGACTAAGGACGCTTAGTCACCTGTACGTAAACCATGTTCTCTTCTGTCATTTCAGTGTAGGAGTCAATGAAGACATCTTCGTCTTCTTAGTAAGTGACAGATAATCTCTCTCTGCGTGCGTGTTTTTCTGTCTCTAGCTTGGAGCCAAATGTTGGCTCACACTGAAAAGAATGATGTGTGTTTGTTTGTTTTGCTATTAACTCTATTTTGATATATGGCGTAGTTTTGTAATTCAAATTGTCACCCCTGGCACTTTCTACCACATGTGTATTTTCTTCTCCCCACTTATTGTTATGTTGGCTGTTTCTCTGTGTAATATGTGCTGTGTGGCCTCCGTGTGGAACTTCATTTACTTGGTCATTAGGAAAATTCAGGTTTGGCTAAAGTTTGCCATTGCCGTCTATGAATATGAGGCTTTCTAAATAAACATCAAAAGCAAAAGAGTTTCAAGAAATGGTGCATCCACTTAAGTGAAGAAGATGTAGTCATTATTTGAAAGCAAATGAATCCTGCTAACCAGATGCCCGTCTCTTCCATCATGAACAAAACTTCTATCTGGAAACACTTTGCTAATTTATCTGCATGTCTTTATGTAGGTGAAAATAATAAAAAAGCATCTTTATGTTTCTATAAGCTTATGAATTTATGTGCTTTTTTTTCCTCCTTCTATCAATCCAAGTGAGAGCCTTGTTCACCTTAAAAACAAAAGTCAGCTGTTTTACCAGCAAAATGGGTTTATTCGGACATAATAAAGAATTGCCACTCGGGACATGCAAGGTATGGCCAAGCGATAGACAAGTCCAACAAACAAAGGAGAGGACAGTTATTTTATGGCAGAGGAAGTTGGGAGGGATTGTTTTGAACAAAAGTCCTTTGAGGAGAGCAAGAGTTCAGGGAGAAGATGGTTTCTCACTGGCTGAGTTGCAGGTGGTCAACCTCTTGTAGAAGAAACCATGTACATCTTTCCCTGTGGGGTCCTGTAACTGATGATTCTTTCTTGTTGAGGATTCTTCTGGTTGGGTCTGTAATGGACACTTCCTCTTGTAACTTACTCCGAGCAGTGCAGCTCCCCCTTCTGGCTTCCCCTACTGGCCTCCCCATCCTTCCTACTCTGTTAGTGAGGTCTTCCTTCATTAATTTCCACAGCTTCTGCAGTCTGTAGAAGGGAACTGAAAGACCAGAATAGAGGGACAAACGCAGAGCTTTCTCTACTTACATTGGGAACTCTGTGTGTCTCCATGTCCCAATGACTTTCTTTTTCTTTCTTTCTTTTTTTTTTTTTTAATTAGAGAACTTCTCTAGGATTGCAGCAGAGATTCCAGAAGTGTGCTGGGAAAGAGGGTAGGAGCTGGCAAACTTTTTCTGCAAAACACCTTACAGTAAATATTTTAGACAGTGAGGCCCATATACTCTGTCTCCCATACAGTGTCTTCCTCATGGCTTTGTTTCTTCACTCGCACACCAAGTAGTACTTTAAAAGTATAAAAGCCCTTCTTAACTCATGAGGTCATGCAAAAACAGACACTGGCTGGACTTGGCCCACAGGCAGTACATTGCAACACCCCAGGAAGAGAGGATTGCTTGCTCCTTAAGGACGCTTATAATTATATGTGTGGGGTGTGTGTGTGTGTGTGTGTGTGTGTTGGAGGAAGGGATTTGGATGATGGTCATTGAAAGCCTGGAAATTTTTTTTCTTTTTAGCTTATGAAATATTTTAGTTTTTTACTGCTTAAGTCAGATTCTTCTAGTGACCAAAACTAGTTACTTTAAACACTTTTCATAATAGAGTTGGGTATAAATGCATGCTCATACGTAAATGAGTTGAAAGAACACATTCATAACCATTTTTTAATCGACACATCCATCTAGAAATGTATATTGATGAACACAGTTCTAATACCGCAATCCAGCAAAAAACCACAATAAAGCTATTTATGTTCATTGCCCTCCAAACTCTTTTTTATATGTGTTCCTATTATATGTACACATCTATACAAAAATGTATGCTTGTGTATAGAGCTAGACCTATAAATGTGAACTAAATTCAGACAATTTCATATTTCAGAATCATTTCCTATCCTTCTATTTTCATTTAATATAAATCTTTTTTGATGTAATCACGGAGCTTTTGTAAACATAATTTCAAATTACTAAGCAACGTTCTGTCTTACCAAAATACCATCGTGCATTCAAATTTTTTTCTACTGGGTTTTTTGCTATAGTATTTAACACTGCAAAGAACAGTTTCATATTTGCAATATTTGGGGGTGCTTTTTAGAAACTGGCAGTTTTGTCTTCTTGAATGAGAGCCAAAGATTTCACTCATATGTAAGTAGTGAAAATCATAAAACAACCACATTAGAGTTTCTTGAAAATTTATGTGAATAAGCAAAAGGAGTACAAGAGTTTACTTCTTCCTAGGAAGGAACTAATTGCAAAGAATCTGCATGTCTGTCTTACTCGGCAAGATATGCCAAGTTCTTCGTGGTACTGGTTCACCCAGTTTATCTTTCCATTCTCCAAATTCTTTTTTCCACTTGACTGAACCTCCCCATTCTCCAGGAGTCCCTGAGGCCTGTACTGTGCACAAGGTGTGTGGGGAAACCAGAACTTGACTGCTTAGTGCTACTTTTAAAAGGAGTAATTTCTGTTAGCAATTCAAGCTAGAGTAGGCCACAAATCTCAGGTTACAGGGAAATAAAGATGATTTGAAACATAAAATTCAACTTAGTGGAAAAGGTGTAGTGTTTGCTTTTATACCGTCCACTCCAGCTGAATTAGTTTTGAGCTCTGCAGATAGAGATGCAGAGAGTGAAGCTTCTATTAACAGAGGGTCTGATATTGAGTGTTGGCAAGGAAAAGTTTTGATGAAAAACACCATATTTTAACCATTTGGTGTTTGTTAGAGAAGCTCGAAAGATAAGAGCAAGTCCAATTGTTTATCCGCCATAAGGAGTGCTGCAAATCATTAAGCTAATGGGTCACAGCTAAAACCGTGAGAGTCTGAATTCAAAATAAGGATAGTATTCTCTTTATCTAAAAAAAGTTATATACACAGCAAAAGGAATAAAAGTGAGCATTCCCTTCAGGTAGGGACAATTTGCTGACTGATGATAGCCAGAGACCTAAAGGGGCCCCGGGTGGCTCCATGGCTTAAACATCAAACTCTTGATCTCAGCTCCGGTCTTGATCTCGAGCTTGTGAGTTCAAGCCCTGCACTGGGCTCAAAGTGACCAACTGTGTCACCAATAAGTCAAGCAGGATCATGATGGAGAATTGGTGACCGGATTTAGTGGCACAGAGGCCTGACTGCAGTTTCAGTGAAGTGATGGCCTGTGAGCCTGTCTAGAGTTAGTTTAAGAAAGAGTAAGAGGAGAGGAGCTGGACACCAGGAAAGCAGACAGCTGTTTTAAGGAGATTTCCTGCTAAAAGGGACAAGAAATGGCCTAGTAGCTTCCAGGGGAATGGGATATTGACAGCAAATCTGAGTTTCACACTGAGCATGGAGCCTACCTAAATCAAAAGTACATAGAGCCTTCCCTGAATGATTAGATGGGTTCATTTAGAGGACCTTTTCAGGGATGGTTCCATGTTCTGTCCAAAAATTCCCCTTTGCACAAAGGCAATTACAGGGTGATTCAGGACCCCAGGGGGAGGGAAGTGGTCCTTAAAACCGAGTCTCTAATTCTTACTTAGCCTGCCATACTCTTCCATTCTACATCCTCACTCTACTCTATGGTGTCCGAAGCAATTTTGTAATATCAGTGTCTATCACCAAGGCTCAAAAAGAGTATGTGATTTATCCAGGGTCCTTCACCCAAAAACTAGGGCAACTGGACTCCAAATCTTAGATTTATTTTCAACAAACCTTACATGTGGCAGGAATTGAAACAACCTGCCACTTTTCCTTGTCCAAAGACTCTCCCTCATGTGCACGTCATGACACCATGTCATTCTACCAGGACAGATATTCTTCTGGCTTAATCAATCTCAATAATAAGAAAAACATCGAGAATTTGTGGTCATTCATAATGGTACCTTTTATGTGTTGACTCTAACCTTTGTGAAAACTCAGCAAGGTAGAGATTCTTCTTTTCAGTCCACAGTTTATAGAAATGTGTGGTTCAGAGCAGTTAAATAACTTAAGTACCACCACTAGTAATGGGACACCTGGTACTCAAACCCAGGGCTCTAGAGGCAGCTCTCTCTTTTTTTTTTCCTAGAAATAACTGTTCATATTACAATTCCCCTCAAGGAGTAACACATTCACACCTTCTACAGAAATTGTTTACCTGGCTGAAAATGCAAAGATTATTGGCCATTAATTATTGATAGCAAATCTGAGTTGATGGTATAAATGATAGAGCTCAGAAAACTGGATGTGCCCTGTGGGGGAGGAGGGCATTGACAGCATTGTGAAAGGCACAAGGATAGCATGTGTCCTAGGCAAGTTAAGTAGTCCCTCTTGACGTCATATTTTCCTCATTTGTAGACATAGCAATTCCTACCTTCTAGTGCTTTCGTGAAGAAGGGGAAAAAAGAAGTTGTGGCGCATCAAACATAATCTGTGTTTACCTGAAAATTCTGCTTCCAGCCAGCCCTCTGTCTGAACAGAATCTATTTTTCACTACTAAATCTTTGTTATGAAAACAAAGCAAAAAAAAAAAAATGAAAAACCTTTTCTTGGTCCCATTCCTCCACAGCTACTAGGCCATTTCTTGTCCCTTTTAGCAGGAAATTTCCTTAAAACAGCTGTCTGCTTTCCTGGTGTCCAGCTCCTCTCCTCTTACTCTTTCTTTAACTCTGGACAGGTTCACAGGCCATCACTTCACTGAAACTGCAGTCAGGCCTCTGCGCCACTAAATCCGGTCACCAATTCTCCATCATGATCCTGCTTGACTTACTGGTGATGCAGTTGGTCACTTCTTTCTTCTTGATTCATTTTTTACTTAGTTTACAAGACATTCTACCCTCCTGGTTTTTCTCTTACCCAACTGGCCACTCTTCCCCTATCTTTTTTGCTGCTTTATCCTCTCGTCCCCAGACACCAAATGTTGGACTGTTCAGGGCATCCATTATCATTTTTTCCCCTCTAGGTATTAAATCCATGGTAATCATGGATTTAAACATCGCCTATATGGTGACAACTTCAATTATATAAGCCCAGACTCGGCTTTCTCCTAAGCCCCAGCTTCACTGAGCCAATTGCCCACTGGCCATCTCCCCTTGGATGTGTAATTGGCTTTTCAAATTCAACCATGTCTAAAACTAAAATTTGGAAGCCACCCTCACCCCATCTGAAGAAATCTGCTTTATCTAGAGACTTCCCCATCACAGGGGAGGTAACTCATTTTTCCAGTTGCTCAAAGCCGAAACCTTGGAGTCACCTTCATTCTTCACTGTCTCATACCTCACTTCTGATCCTTCAGGAAATCCTGTCTCCAAACTGTATGGGCTCTGACCCCTTCTCTCCACTTCCACTGCTGCCATCCTGGTTTGAACTCCCTCATCTCTCAGCAAGTTCATAGCCTCCTGAATTCCACTCTTGATCCTTCATGGGAGGCAGAGTGATCTGTTAAAATGTGAGATCAGCATATCACTCCTTTCATCTACTATTTGCTGTATCTCCATTGCCTGAGGAATAAAAGCCAAAGTCCACCAAGTGGTCTGCTTGACCCAATGTCCTGTGAACCCTGTTCCTTCCCGGTCTCCATTTCCTGCTACTCTCTCCCAGCCACCTGCCCTCCTCCCTATTTTTGGAAACCAGACATACTCTGTGTTTGGAGTTTTGCTATAGCTCTTCTTGTGCCTGGAACACTCTTCCCCCAGATATGTATATGGTTAACTCCCTCACCTCCTTCCAAGCTTCTTGCTAATGTCACCTGTTCCATAGAAGAGACCTTCCTGTTTCATACCTCATGTTACTCCCCATGGGCACTCCCATTCTTCCTAATACTGATCTACATCTTTTATTCCCCATAACAATTACCATATTTTAAGCATTCTGTGTAATGTACTGATTAATTATGTTCATTATGTATTTGTTTCCACCCACTAGAATGTAAGTTCCTTGAGGACAGAAATGTTTATCTGTGTTACACTAGTGCTTAGAATAATGGCCCCACAAAGTAGACACTTAATAACTATTTCCTGAATGAGTGATTGAATGAATGAACTGAAAATGAACCAAATCTGATTCAAGGACAGGGAGGGCATGTTCTGTGCATCAGTCTCTGGGAAAGTTATAGGTGCAAAGCAGAGAATCTACCAGTAACCACTCTCTCACACTATCCCAAGGGAGAGGTGTGAGTTTTTCAAAGAAAAGTTTAGCTTCTCAATTGTAATGAAAATATATACCAGCTACTTGGAAACAGAAATCAGAAGAAGTCAGTTAATGTAGACTTTCATTCCTAGAAATGGATTTTTTTTATTTAAACAAGTATATATGCACAATGATTATATGGTCAGTGAATCAACATTTGAATTCAAATCTTGTTCTTAAAAAAGTAGGGATCTGAGAGTCAGATTCCTATTAAAAAATTCCGTTTTCCAAAGTATGTTCCTGGAACCCCAAGCCTGGGAGACATTTAGTAAAAGAAATGTCTCTGGGTCCAGAGAGATAATAAATGAACTCAGTGGATTGTGAGAGCTGGCTGATAGTGGCTCCTAAAAGTCAAATATACACAGCTCTTCTCAACTTCACACTGGTACCATGAACTCTGCTGGACTGGGAGTATTTAAACCATGGGAATAGGCAATTGGCAATAAGCAGATGCTACAAATCAGACATTGTTCTTTCTGATCAGATTTAAATAAAATTTAAATAAGAGAGTCCATTGTTAAACATGTGCTACCACACAAAATCTATATTTGCATATTAAAATCACAGAGATGTCTATGGGAAACATCGATGTAATATTGTCTTCTAGTTTTACTGAATGTGCATCACCGTGGGATCAGTTTTTATTTGTTTTTTTGGGGGGGGTTGTTAACCATGGAACATAGATAGTGTTTTAGTAGAACATACTTTATTAAATGCTGGGATACTGGACATTGTGTGGAATTTTTGAGCTTAAAAACATAGGTTATCAAATGTGTAATCTTGGGCAAAATATTTCTTCACATGAAGTGAGGAAAATATCTAACTGGCTAGATTTGTGAAAGACTGAAAATGAAAACAAAGATGTAATGGTTCCTGACATTTATTAGGTACTTAAAAAATGTTAAATTGGGGCAGCTGTGTGGCTCAGTTGGTTAAGTGTCTGCCTTTGGCTCAGGTCATAATCTCGGGGTCCTGGGATTGAGCCCTGCATCAGGCTTATGCTGCTCAGCAGGGAACCTGCTTCTCCCTCTCCCTCTACTGCTCCCTCTTAAATCTTTTTAAAAATGTTAAATTTTCTTTTCTGGGTCCCCAGCCTGGTTTCTGGGAAATGTACAATAATGCTAAAGACCCTTCCTCTTGTGAGAATGAGATTAGCATCCAGAATCCTATTTCTCACCACATAAACAGACATACAAATTCAGAATGAAGAATAAGAAGTGTCTTGTTTCACCATTCTATTTGTAATGATATCTTAAAAGACATTTAGGTATCCTGGACTTAAATTTAGACTTTGATTCATCATGAAGTAGTTTGTGTGATTATTTAAAAAAAAAACATAAAAATTACCGTAAAATTTCAGTTTTTGTTTTGTCCATTTGGACCACATTCTCTAGCCCTCTTACATTTTTTTTTCTTGATGATTTTTCTTAGAGCTAAGAATCATGGAAACATCTTCCAATTTTGTTTCTTTAAGACCGATTATTCCATTCCAAATTCTGAGTAAGGGCTTTGGATCCAAAAATTTCAGGTAAGAGTGAGTTGTCTTTACATCTGATAGGTATTTTTTTCCTAGTAAACAAATTGTTCTTCATATGCTGAGTGGTTTTTCATAACACACTGTAAAACATTCTTAGGTAAATAACTTGGACTCTCTTATTTATTATGAAGACCAAATGGGTGATTATAGAGGTTTCTAGGAAACGTCACTTCCCAAACAATCCCAGTACCGATCCCAGCTCAAGCAATTGTTTCTTGCCAAAGTCAACTTGCCCCGTACCAAATGGTATCAAACAAAACTCCAATGACTTTCATCAGAATAATGCAGATATTCCAAACGATGTTTCAAAACAAATCATAAAAAATCCTCCTATGTGCAAATTGGAGACACAGTAGATTATGTAAGGGGAAAAAAAGGTTTATTTTCTGAAACAGTATTTCCCATGGGACTCTTAGGACACATCTTGATTGCAACCTGTCACATGATTTTTCCATGAGCATCACTCTGCAGACTGGGGGGAGGCTGAGTGAGTGGGAAGGTCATACTCAAGCAAATGGAAGACCCCCTTGGCACTAGTCACCACAGAGCTCTTACAGAAATTGAGACTGAGATGCAGGTGTGTAGGAAGTCCTAACAATCCATGACAATCTTAAAGACCTTCTTCCTGGTCTTCAGTTGAGTCATGAAATAGTAATCTCCAGAAACACAAAGTGGGGGGCACCTGGGTGGCTCAGTCAGTTAAGCGTCAGCCTTCAGCTCAGGTCATGATTTCCAAGTCCTGGGATCGAGTCCTGCATCGGGATCCCTGCTCATCAGGGCACCTGCTTCTCCCTCTGCCCCTCCTCACAGCTTATGCTCTTATGCACTCTCTCTCTCTCTCTCAAATAAGTAAATAAAACATATAAAAAATAAAAAAAAATAAAGAAACACAAAATGGTTAGCAGTAGCCATCTTGTGCATTACAAAGACTTACCTTCCCCATTATCTCTAGGTACGAATGATCTTTGGGATCTCTACATGTGTGCATACACTTCAGTGCAGAGGGAAGCAGGGACATTCAAGAGGAACCATCTGCAAAAGGCCTTCAAGGAGCACCAGATGTACTCTGATTATATGGTGCAGATTTTGCCACAGCCAAAATTCTTGTTTCCCGAAATAGTCATTTTGAATTCCACTCAATGCAAAAGCAAAGGAGAGATTTTGCCAAGAAGAGATAAGAGCTGGAACACAGACGTGAATAAGCTATGTAACCAACAACAACAAAAATTAAGCCGTTCTAGAAAATTAATTAATGAATTAAATAAAACAAAAATTAAGCTGTTCTTTCTTCTGTGCACTCTTGTTCGTATTTGCCAGTATGGCCATGAAGGACAATTAATTTTATATGTGAAAAAGTATTTTCATTCCTTGTTTTAATTCTTAGTAAAAGTGAATGGTTTTCCATGTTGGTGAACTAGTTATAGTTCGACCTTTAAAATTTTTATTTGGGTCCTTTGCATATTTTAATTGTGCTTTCATCAATATTTCTTATATACTTTATGTGAACTCTTTATAAAGTGACCCTATAATTATTGAATATCTGAATTTGAAATACCCCTGAATTTTTATTATATTTTGTACAAAGAGAAGTTTAACATTTTTATGTAATCAGATCTACCACACTTTTCCTTTCTAATATTTTTCTCTCACACCTAATCTTGTACATTTTTTCCTGTTTTTCAATTTGCTAGAGACACTCTGATTTCCCTCTAGTTCTCTAAAGTTTAACTTATATTTAATTGCTTAGCACATCTGGAATTTATTCTAATCCATTGCGTGAGTTAGGATCTCAACTGATAATTTTTTCAAAAGATTTTATTTATTTACTTAAGAGAGAGAGCATGAGTTGGGGTGGGGAGTAGCAGAGACAGAGGTAGAAGCAAGCTCCCCGCTGAGCAGGAAACCAGACATGGGGCTTGATCCCAGGACGCTGGGATCATGACCTAAGCCGAAGACTGGGGCTTACCTGACTGAGCTACCCAGGCACACCTCAACTGGTATTTTTAATTAACAATTTAACTATCCCAATATTTACCAAATAATCCTTCTCTCCCCAAGTGGTCTTGGGCGAGTCCCTTTATCCTTTTGGATTTCAGTTTGCTCATCTGTGAGGTAGGGGTAATGATGTCCAATTGCCCAGATCATCACGAAGATGAAGTGGGAAAAGACAAGTCAAGCGTGGAACACAGTCCTCGTGACATAAGCAGAGCCAGCTAGCAGTATGAATAATACTCCTGCTCCTTCTTTGAGAAAGGCAAATTTCTGACAGTGGTCTCCAGGCTCCAACCCTACACAATCTTTTCCTTAGTCTTGCCCACCCTGGTCATTCTCTGACCTCCTCTCTTCCCCTTAGCTCACCCCATTCTCCACAGCACTTGCCATCCTGATTATGTATTTCTTTATTGTTGTCCACCCACCAACCTCGCACAAAGACAAAAGCTCCATGGGATCAGGGCTTTCAGCTGTATTTTTTATTAGTGTGTCCCCAGGGCCAGCAATAGTGTTCGGCACAGGGCATGTGCTCCATAAATTACTGTCGAATGAACAAATTATTAGACTTTTGCGGTTATGCTATTTGCTTCAACTTAGGGTGGGGAGGGATTATCGAACTGACAATAAAAGACACAGGCGAAGAAGAAAGCAGAAGGAGGAGCAACTTGAACCTTCTTCAGAGAGACATTTCATTGAAGCACCTGTTCAGAAGCCCCTGCTAGGAAGCGTGCCCCTTATTCTCATCCCTGTCGATGCTTATATGAGGGTGCCTGGGGGGCTCAGTCATTAAGCATCTTCCTTCAGCTCAGGTCATGATCCCAGGGTCCTGGGATTGAGCCCCACATCAGGCTCCCCATTTGGCAGGGAGTCTGCTTTTTCCTCTCCCTTTACTCCTCCCCTTGCTAGTGTTCCCTCTCTTTCTCTCTCTCAAATAGATTGATTGATTGATTTGCTTGAGTGCCTGCCCTCAGAGAAAGGGGACTCTTGAGAACCAAACCGCCAAACTTAACTGGTGAGGAAGAGCAAAAGAAGAAGGAATGACCATTCAATGAGAGAACATTGTCTCAGTCTGCACTGTCTGGGAGACCGACTGAGTAATGTGCATTCCTAGTTAATACCTGAGCAGTAAGGCATTCATCTTGGTTTGTTAGATGCCATAAGACTGAAAAGTCTGGAACTTAATACTCAGCCATCCAAAGTAGCACAGATCTAAAACATTGTTTAAAACAAACCCCATTCTTAAGTGTTACCTGTCTTTCTCTACACTAAAAAACAAAACAAAGTGTTTGAAAACTACAAGTTGCACTGATCTTTTTGAGGTTATCATTTCATGATATTCTCTGCATGACTATTGGGAAAATTGCATTTACTGCTAGTTTTCTATGTCTGCAATCAGATGAAGGCTCCAGAAATGTTAAGGCATTTCATTCTAATCTTCCTCTTTATGTTCTTGCATTTACTTGACAGAATTGTAGTAATCTCCTACACTGTATGAGCTCTACTACCAAAAACCTTTCAAATAAGCTCTTCTCCAACGAACTCATGGACACAGGTTTCTGAAGGGACAATTTTACTTTGACTTTGCCCTAACTTTTCCCAAGCCTATATAATCTTCTTTAATATATCCCATTTCTGTTCCTCCTTCTTCCAAATGATTCCAAGTAGAACGCCTTCACTTTTTTCCAGATGGCCATGTCCTTGGAGGACTAGACAAACCTTAACTTCAGGAAGAGCACGAGGAGGGTTGACTTCATTGTTGGCAGCTACAACTTTTCTATGACCCTCTTGGACCTGATGCAGCCCGCCGCTAGAGAAAGCATTTTGCTATTGCCCTGGTTACCTCCTGACTCAGAACTTCTATCCCCTCACAGAAGTCCTCAAATAGCTGAAGCCAATGTAACCACTACCAGGATGCCCCACCTTGGCCCAGGTTTGCTAACAGAGCACCCAACCGCAATGAGTTTTTGGATGAAGGTGAGACAACGAGGGATTACTTGCCCATGCATGAAGAAGCAGGCATCTCGAAATCAGGATGTCTTCCCTGGTACAACCATGGATGACCCAGTTGAGATGGATTTGGAGACAACACTTATGAAGATTTTGTAAATCAGCCAGCAGCATGGTGCCCCTTTTACACAGAGGTTCTCTGTGTCATATGGATTGATGTAAGTTGGCTCTGTCCTCTAAAAATTGTAACATGACCTAAACAAGTCTTTGTTCAGTGTTCACGGTGAGTGCCTAGTTTTTTACAATTTAGGTTCTGTCCCTACCTTTGACTCTTCATGGTCCAGAGCCGGGTTGGTATTTGTTAGTATAACCAGTCAACAGGCATTTCCTGCATCTCCTGGTCTTTGACTGGCTGCTCGTCTCAGTTTTGTGGTTGTTGTGAAGGACAGGAAAGAATTACGAAATACTGTCTCAGGGTCAGGAAGGCTGTACTAAATTATTCCCATCAGGATAATGAATTAGTGGTGGAGAAGTGTCCCCAAGGCCTATTTGTATATTAATTTACATGGAAGGGAAGGGCCTTTGAGGAAGAGGTTTGCACAAGAAAGCTTGGAGTTTGAGGTGAGGAAAACATAGGCCTCTCTCTCAGCCTGGCCCATGGAGTAGAAACTGAAGACAGAACCTGAAGGGGGATGCACTTTGAGAGACACAGATTATCATGCAGAGCTGCTCTGAGACGTCAGTGATAAAAGACAGCACAAAATTGGACAGGGATAAAATGAGAAGAGGAACATTCTCCTTACATATGAGAGGGATGGGAAGGGCACAGGGTGGGTGCCCATAGGCCTGCAAATGGGGGACATTTGGGATTTATACTCTGGCAGTGTTTCCATCTGTTAATGGGCTCCAGCAGGGATGGACGTGATGTGGGCCAATGTGGACAAACAGAAGAGGACCCTTGGTGACCACACATGAGAACCACAGAGGAATCCCAAAACTAAGTGGGAGAGACTTAGGGTGGCAGGTGAGGGTCTCGCTGGGCAAGTAAGTGCTGTGAGCCAGTAAACCTTACCTATTATTTACCGTTACCTTATTTGTACCCACATGTTGGAGATAGTTTTCCTGACCTGATTTTTGGAGCCTCTCCACATTTATGAAGCAAATGTCAGTGAGGCAGTTCCTTCTAGGACGTGGCTAGTCCAAGACAGAGCAGACTGAATGGGAAGAGAGAAGAGGCTTAGAGCTCGGGTCAGGCCTAAGAAAGAGGGGTGAATGATGTAAATGTCATTTTCCACTTCTCTTCTCTTTACTCTCATTAGGAGATTTTGATTACTAAAATGATTTCAGAGGGTTATAAACCCCTGGACTGACAGAAAACAAAAAGCAGAGAAAACATTCCAATGGAGCTGAAGTAACATTGGTCAAGGGGACCATTGGTCCCATGTAGAACACCGTGTTTACTTGGAGGGGAGCTCTCCCATTGACCACACACACTGCTGAGTTTGCCTCTCTCTCCTGCTGGCTCCGTAAGGCAAAGGTGACCTGGCTGACTGCTGTGTGAGCCAGGCAAGTAATGAAATGGAGACTAAGTTAATACTTGTCACTCTTAATTATCAACAGCTGCTTATGAGCATACTTCTCCTAATCAACTGATCGCCAAGTGAAGAAAGATCTCACCTTTTTAAATAAGTCTTGCTATCTATATACCCTGTTCCCCTTTATTATCTGATATTTGATCCAAATCCTCCTTATGTTAATATGATGATCAGAAACCTTGTAAAAGATCTGGAACTAGTCTTCTCCTATTGATTGTGACTTCCACAAGCTGGAAAATGCCTGGAATTGTCTTTTGCTGGCATGTCGTTTGCTTTTAGAAAATTTGTCATAAGAAGATTAAAGCCAACGTGCAAGAAAGAACTAGTTACATCTTCCCCCGTTTCCCTCCTAACTCTTCCCTCCTGATAAAGCTGGTTTTATGGGTATTTCATTACAGAGTTTTAGGGATTAAAAAGTCAATTGTTCAATTGATGTATCCATTCTTCTCTGAACTATGATTTGAAATACAGTAATAGATTTCATTTAAAGTTAAGATCTCAGAGGAAATCTTTTATGTCTGGTTGGTTATTAAGAGCACCCATTCAAAATGCAATTATATTACATAGTCCATGTGTAAGAAACCATGAAGGATCTAAGATTTGACCTTATTTAGAAGTTAACAAATTAGCTTGCCATCGTTTTGGAGATGCTGGCCCCAGCCATGAGACTCCTGAGTCAGAGACAAAGAGCTTTTGGCTCGCAGCAATAACATTCAAAGGGAGGCAGGTGACATCTGTACACACACAGTGGGTTGCATTACAAGATAGGAAACTTGAGCTTAGGGAACCAGAATCTCTTGCTATAAATCTGCCTGTCCTTTGCTCCAGAGAGAGAGACACTCTTTCTATCTTCAAAGGTAATTCACCACACAAAAAGCTCTGAAAGTTTCACTCAGAACAAAGGCAGTCAATATCTTTGCTTACAAAATGTGCAGAATAAGCTATCCACTGAAAATTTTCTCCTAGCCATATATGCATCTTTTAAAAGTGAATGTTGATGTCATGTTGAGTTATAGAAATGAAATGTAAGAGGCACCCTAAAGTAATTTTGAATTATGAGTGCATAATTCAATTATGAGTTTTACTTTATATTATATAATGTTTATATATATGATGTTCATAAGATTCTCTTCCCAGTTAATGTTTTCATAAGTATAAACATAGAGTGATGAAAATAATATAAAAAGAAGTTACTTTTTTCTAAAGTGAGAGATTTCTATTTAAATTAAGGTCATTGATAGAGTTAGTTATCAGGTAGAAGACCAACTAGAGGAGATCTTTGCAAGATTTACTCCATTACAAGACAATGAGAGGAGGAGAAAGTTTTCTTTTAAAAGTGTTCATTGGAATGGAAAGACTCCAATATAAATGAATAATCAAAAGGAAGGTTATTTGTTCTCCTTACCGGGAAGGAAGCTCTTGAGCTTGGCATTGAGCAACTGGGGGACACAGCTGGATGGCAGGAGGTAGTCCAAAGTCTATATGATGGCAAAGGTTACCTGAGGAATGCAGGATGCAAAAAGGAATTGGTCCAATTCAGATCCTTCCGGTAACAGATAAGTACTAGTTGACTAGTTTTTGTTTTTGTTTTTGTTTTAATTACCAGAAATACTTGATTCCTGAAATGCAAGTTCTTATCCTCTCTTTCACTTTTCTTACTCATTATAATTTCCCCATCCCAACCTAGGAAAGATCATAATTCTATAACCCTAGATATGTGTTTACTCAGATGCCAAAACTTCAGTGGCTTATGTTTCCACTCTCCAGAACTTGATAGAACTTTAAAGACTGACTAGTTTATTGAAACTAAACAGAATTTAATGTCATCCATTTGTTTACTGAGACAAATATGCATCTCCCTGGTTTCTGGCATTTGTAGGTCTATGATGACATTACTATTGACCTGTGTGAATAATCTTACACAATATAATTGAAACGTGCAAGGAAGCCATCCCTTACAATTTTCCCCTAACTCGGTGGCCAAAAACAAACAAAGAAAAAATTATATAGTGTGACATCAAAGTACATAAGAGTTTGTAAATAGGATTTGGCCCCCCAAGAAATGATAAAAGTATTGATTCCAGAGTCCAATTGTCTAAGTCCCAATCATGGCTGTACAACTTACAAGCAAGGTGACCATGGGCAGCTTACTTTGTCTGCCTATGCCCCAGTTCCCGCTATCATGAAACAGACCCTAATAGTTTTTACCAGAGGAGGTTGCAAAAAGGCTATATGACTTCATAACACCTGCAGGACAATACCTGGCACAGAGGAAGCACTTTATAAATGTTTGCTCTTATTATCTCAGAAACAGCATTTTCTTCTTCTCCTTCTTCTTCTTCTTCTTCTTCTTCTTCTTCTTCTTCTTCTTCTTCTTCTTCTTCTTCTTCTT